>NC_138500.1:72008419-72632169 GCF_964252035.2 Podarcis erhardii | reverse complement strand
TTTTTGCTTCTCTTTGAGCTTTTGTAGCCCACATAAACAACCGAAATGCCAAAAAAAACGTGCTTGTGATATGTGTGGCTGAGCAGGGAGAGGAAAGACTTTAAAATATCAAAGAAACCAATTCTGGCATAACTCTGCACTGAACGTGTCAGATCAGTAGTGCTAGGAAGAATGATTTCCTCTCTCATTTCCTCTCTTGTGCATCCTGGTATTTTCAGACTAGAACTGCCATACTAGATTAAATCAATTAGCATTTATAAGGGATTCTAGTGTCACACCCTGTGTAGTTCCATGGCTGACCCAACCCACAGCCAAGGGAGTAAGAACCCTGAGAGGTTGTGGTGGATGCTGTGAGAATCCCACAGTGTTCTCTCTTGATCCCCATAGAAAGCAGAAAGAGGAGGGCGACAGAACCAGAAGCAAAGAAAGACAGAGGAGAGGAGGAGAAAGGAAGAGAGAGCAAAGAAACATGCAAAGGTTGGGGGCACAGGACTGGTTATGAAGGTAATATGGGATAAATCAGTCTCTCAACATGCTTAATTCTAATTAATACATGAAGGGGTTAAGACAATAGAGAAAGCTATTCTGCCAGGCTTAGCTAGGTTGCACCCCCTCACCTTGGGAGGGAGGGTTACCAAACACGTTTTTCTTCCACCGTGGGAACTCAATCAGTAAGAGTGTCTACGCTGGATGCTCCAAGCTTAGACTGGATGGCTTTAGCAAGCCATTTTTGGGCTAAATTTAATTTAAAAACATTTACCCCTTTTTGAAACTAAATTGTACTGTGTGTCTTTTCTTGCTGTTGTGTGGAAAAGCACATGAATCTGACTTTTGAAGAGTTTACAACTAAACAATTTTAAACTTATCAAACATGTGGTCTCTTTCTAGGCTAAGGAAAGTGGGAAAATTTGGAAGCAACTTAGAAGGGGTTGAACAGCCTATATTTCCACACTTTACTGCATGTTTTGTGATTATAAATCTGCTCAGGCTCTCTCACCAAAGTACTCATCCCAAACCGGGATCTGGGCATCGAGGAAATTCTCCTTTTATTCTTTAACCAAATTACAAAATACCAACAGGGAAGTGGCGTAGTCACAAAAACCTAGCAGAAGATAAGGAAGGGGAAGAGAAGCAAGAAAAAATAAGCTTTGCAGGTTAAGAGGTGTATTCGTAAAGCAGATAATTCAGGCAGGTAAACCAAGCAATATTCCAGAGCAAAAATGTGGCACCAAAAAATAGGTCCCTCTTTATGAACATTGGCTATGTGCAAATTCGCTTATCT
The DNA here is from genome assembly GCF_964252035.2 of Podarcis erhardii. Classification (NCBI taxonomy): domain Eukaryota; kingdom Metazoa; phylum Chordata; class Lepidosauria; order Squamata; family Lacertidae; genus Podarcis; species Podarcis erhardii. The sequence continues at coordinate 72,630,887 of NC_138500.1, read as the reverse complement.
GAACATGAGGAACTAGTACCCAAGCCACAGATCTGAACAGAGGGTATTTTTGTTTCCTTCTTTGCTTTTTGCTCATTGACTGAGGAAAGCAGAGTGGGGAGCAATCAGACAAACCAAAGAGCATCCCGCCCCGGGTTTCCCCACAAGTTTTTTGTTTGTTTGTTTTGTTTTCTGGGTTTTCTCTTTCTTTTCTTTTTGTGATCAAAATTCTTTGGTCAGGAAAACCTTGGAATTTTCCCCATAGGAATCAATGGAAATCGCTGGCTTCTTATGCAAATGCTAACCTGATGAACAATTTCCAGGGAATGGTATAAAATATTGAGGCTGTATATGGCTAAGGCTCAGGCTACCTGAAGGACTGTATGCTCCCATGTGAATCTGCCTGGGCTCTGAGATGATGATGATGATGATGATGATGATGATGATGATGATGATAAATTATTTTTTGCTACCCCACCCATCTGACTAGTTTGCTCCAGATCTTTGAGGAGGCCCTTCTCTCAATCCCACCACCCTCACAGGTATGTTTGGTGGAGACATAGGAGAGGGCTTTCTTGGTTGCTGTTCTCATACTGTATTTTGGAACTCCCTTCCCAGAGAAGCTATAGACTCACTCCCTTTTTGTGGTTCTTCCTCTGGCAGATGAAGACTATTTTATTCCATCCTGGCAGATGTCAAAGTGTTAAGCAACTATATAAATTTCTGTAGACATCTGAACGCAGGAAGCTTTTAATGTTTGATGTTTTTCGTTTGTTTGTTTTTATTTGTATTTCTTTGAAAGCTGCCCCAAGTGGCTAGGGCAACCCAGTCCAATGGAAAGGGTGTAAGAAATAAATTGTTGTTCTTGTAGGAAGTGGCTGTAAGTGCATGTCAGGAGCTTTGTGGAGTCAAAACATACCACGTCATGTGATAGACAAAAATCCCATGACTGCAATCACGGAGCAGGAATTCTAACAGTGCACACTGTAGTGTTTCCCTTATATGTCAAGGGGCTGGCAGAGCCACCTGCCGGGAGTGGCAATCCCCATGCCCGTTTGCAGTAGGCCAATTGGGTGAGTGGGCGGGATCTGTCTCCTGGGCAGCAAGCTCAGCCCAGGGACCGCCTTTGCTGCCTAGGAAGCAGTGCGAGGGGCTTTCCCCATCAGATCATGGAGGGCAAGGGAAATAATTAGACTATATCAATGCATTCTGATTTGTTTGTGGGGAGATTATATGACAATAAGCATACATCCTCAATTGCTTACAGGGTGTTTAAGCAGCTTTTCATTCATCATTCATTCTAAAGTTTTCAATGCATTTTCACATCACTTTTTTTAAAAAGCAAACCTGTTTTTTTACAGTCAGTTTGCAGTACTAGGGTGACAAGATGTTTTAATACAATTTAATTGTGCAAACCTTAAATCCCAGTGTTGAATAGTGGAAAAGATGGACTAAGGACACGGCTCTGTTGGATTCACAGCTCTTTATTGCAGCAGTTAGAACTGCTCCTGGAATCAGACTGACTGCAACCAAGCTGGCTGCTTTATATAATACTAAGTAACTTGCAACAGTAACAACTCACAACTAGCTAACCAATCAGGAGCAACAGTTTTCAATCCTTCATTTACATACTGGTGGCCCTGAGTGAGAACTGCCACTAATCTTAATACACCCGATATGTGCTTGAATCCCTAGTGCAAAATACTGACATTCTGGAGGTGCTGTAAGTCTTCCCAGTAGGAATGCTAAATAATAATAATAATAAATCTGTAACCAATTTAACTGGCAAATTCAGTCTTTGTTGACTTTAGTCCCAGGAATGGCAAAATTCACAAAGGACTATTTTGTTTTAACATGAATTTCATGCCAATCTCTTTGAAAAATGGAAGTTCCCTTCCAGTTTAATTTATAGCAAAGTTGTGTTACCTACAATTATCAAGGGAAAGGCTTTCGGTGATATCACACCATTTGATTTAATCCATGTTCATTCATTCAAACTTGGCTTGCGTCTGAGCTATTGCTAACTATAGAAGAATTCATGCTTGGAACAGTTACAGAATCACAGTCTTATCAGAGGCCAGCTTCAGAAAGGACAGAGCATAACCGGGAGAATCCCTTGTGTTTGCCACAGACTCTCACAACATGTAGTGCGCTCATGTATTTAGCAAAGCAAAACATGTGGGAAGATAGAACCAACAGAATAACAGAGGGAAAATGAATATGGAACCAATCTCTTTTAACCTAATTTCATCTTTAAGATTTGTCATCTTATCAGACTGCAATGTGGTTTTGATTAAACTTTAGCCTTTTTGTGAATTGCTTAAACTATAGAAGCACACTTGGCAGCGGCACCGTCTTTGGAATATACAGTAGCAAAGCAGGAAAAATACCCCTCAAGAAGAAAGAGAGAGCAACCACAGACAGTGAACAGGGCTGTGTTTCTTAGGAACCTAAGAAGCTGCTTTGTGCCACATCTAACCATTGATCCCTCTCCCTCAGAATTGTCAGCACTGACCAGCAGTGGGTCTCCAAGGTTTCAGGCAAGGGGGCAGCCCCAGCCCCAACTGGAGACCCCAGGGATTAAACCTGGGATCTTTGGTTTGCCTGCTGTATTGAATCAAACTATTAGGTCATACTAGAGACATTTGTAATGTATATATTCCATTGTTTGGTGTCTATAAAATACTCCATTCCTGAAGAGTTTGAGGCAAGTGCTGAACGTTGCCTGCATCTCATACATAGATTTCATTTCTATACACAGCTGCACACACAGAAATCCTATTACTTTCAGTACAAATTGCCATTTCTTTTTGTAATTAAAATGCAGTTACGGTACTGCCATGGCAGATCAGAAGAGTGCTCTATTTCAACAGTGGCCTTCTGAGTTCACAAGATGAACATGAACTCTACAGAACCAAAGGTGGGTTGGGAAGAGTCTCTGCATATTCTGAGGCCTACATAGTATGCACAAGACACTCCCCACTGTCCCTTTCTCTTGATTAAATATATATATATCTCATGAACATAGAAGATTTGCTGGATATGCCAAAAAACTAATCACAAAAAAGGACTTTTTAAAATTTGGTGAATATTCACTTCTGGTTGCGTGCAGTTTTCTTTCTCAAAAATATCAAATTAACTTTTTGCTATCAACCCCCCCCCCCCCCCTTTTCCCCTCTAATTTAAAAATATTCCAGATGACAGAGCATTTGATCCAGGGCACATCAGAGCACAACAGAAAGGATTTGAAATGCATTGTTCAGTCCTGAAAATGTGCAGTAATAGTCTCTGCTCATGTACAGAGTTCATTACACCAGAATGGTCACAATCAGTTACTTATATATGAGATTAGGGGAAATGTCTTAAATATATGGGGAAGGATGTGGAGTCAGTCAGTGTGACATCATACCCTCCAACATTTCTGCGATGAAAACAGGGACGTCCCATTCCATAATGATAATTTTGCTATTTATACCCCACTCAGCTTACTGGTTTGCCCCAACCACTCTAGGCAGCTTCCAACATAAAAACATAAATAATAAAACATTAAACATTTTAAAAAACTTCCCTGTACAGGATTGCCTTCAGACAGCTCGGGGGTTGGATAACTCCAGACTCTCCAACAATTCTGTGATGAAATATGGACATTCTAGGGGAAAGTGGGACATTCCAGGAGGGTCTGTGATATCCAGACAGGCAGAACACAAACTTTTCATTTTAGGAATTCATTGACAAACTCACAAAAAAGCAAGCCAGAGACAATGGCGGCAGCATTTCTGCCGTTCTGTATTCAGCATATTCTTAACATAAGCTAGGGAAGGGACTTGTTGCAAACAGAGCCACACACCTCTGGAAATACACCAGAAAATACTCTGAAATTGCATGAGGCTCACATCCGTCCACTGCAGATTATTACAGAGTTTGTTGCAACACATATACAAGTCATCTTCCATTTCTTCTCCCAATCCAATTCACATAAAATGCAAAATGATTAAGTGAAAAATAGAAATTTATTAAAGAGACTCACATTGTGTCAATTAATTCTCTCTCAGTCACTGTGTCATCAAAGACTAAACAAAGGACAACAAAGAGGCTTCTCAAAGTAGGAAACACTCCGTTTCCTTTCTGGTTACCAGAACATGCTAAGATTTGTGAGGAGATGCGGCCTTCAAGGAAAGAGCTCTGTGCATGCTCAGAACAGAGGAAGGCAGGCCTGCTGGACTGGCAGCACTGCCTAGTGTTGAACTGTGGCTGGATTGCCCTGAGAACAACTGAAGAGAATGGGAAGCTGCACAAGAGGTGCTGAATAACCAGCAGTCCTCCTAATATTCAAATTTCAATGGATTTTTCTTCTGCCCAGATGCAGAAGAACAGAGAACAGGACACTGGCAGAAACATCTCTAGACCTTCTCAGAGTTCAAATGGAAGTATACAATTTGGGGTTGGGCCTAGGGTTGCCCAAAGTCAAAAAAGATCTAACTTTTCTGTCTGGATGTTCACTTTTTGAAATAAGGCAGCCCCAGAATTGAGTATTTGACTGTGCCTCCGTAGCCCTAGTACAACAGCTTCCATTGATTTTTTAAAATGTGAATATAACTGTTTATTTTCTATATATTATATAACTTTTATTTTCTTTAGAAATGATTCAAAGAATATGTTATGCTAATTTCTGAAATGTTTTAACTAGGCTTTCATAAGCAATAGCTTCGTAATTCTTTAACCTTATTTCTCCCTTTTTATCTTTATTGAGACAAAAATAAAAATGCAAAGTGACTATAACCAAAACTAATTTGTAAAAATATTTAAGAATAAGTATTAATGCATAAATGAAAAGGTTTTTTTAAAAAAATTGAATACAACATTTTTGATGAAGAACTGGCACTTTCCCAAGGAAAGCACATTTTAAGTTATAATCTCATGTACATTTAATTAGATATAAACCCCCCAGACACACTGGTCTCAATGGAACTTACTTCTGGATAAACATGCATCGGATCAAGCTGGCTCCCATTGTTCTTTCTCACAACTGAATCTCAACTATGTGCAAATTGAACTGATATATTTGTAACTGCCTTTTTACAAGGCATTGGTTGCCCAGAGAGATGCTTGTTATGGCTTGTTATGTCTGAGATCATCCAGGCAGTTTGTGCTTCTTGCTTTTGGTTAAAACTTCAGTCGGCCCATTTTTGTAATATATTTATATATATTTATCATAGGCCTCATTGTAATAAGCTCCAGACCTCTGAGCTGGCAGCAGTTTCCTAAAAAACACAAACAAAAGGCAACATCCTCATGAGCTACTCAGGGAGTCTGGAATTATTTAACTCCGACTGCTCTATTAAAAGATTATGGGTCTCTCCCTACCCGCACCCCAACCCCCAATAATATAAGAATGGAAAGATCATTTTCATCTGACACAGCATGCCTCATAACTGCTCATTGTCATAGTTTTGTTTGTTTGTTTAAAGCACAGTTCTGCAATGCCCAACCTTCCAGGGTAGTTGAGAACAAACACAATTTTAAAAGTGCAAAACAGAGGCACCAAATAAAACAGCAAAGTAAGTATTCAGCAATCATGATTGAGGGTTCAGTGGCAGAGCACACATGTCACATGCAGAAGGTCCCAGGTTCAAGGAGGGCAGGAAGGGATCCCATCTGAAATCCTGAAGTGATGCTATCAGTCACCCTGAGCAATTCAGGGCAAGGAGGCTGCCTTTGTTCCTATGTTCCTGCTAAGATCATCTTTATTTTGTTGCCTGAAAACCACAAGGAAGTGAGACAAGCAACTGAATCTTCTAGGACAAGGAATTCCATAGACTGGTAGGGAAGGTCGTGTCTGGTACACCAACCAATCACTTGCCTAATAGTGGTGGGACTTCAGACAGGACCTTCCTTGATTACCTGAGTGGACAGGCAAGATTGTGCAGAAGGAGACAAAGGGAAAGGGGGTCATTTGTACCAGCCAAAGCATCCACATTCCCTGCAGACGCCCAAGCTGTCCATGTGTGGTTGACCAGGATGGGGCCAATCAGAGCAAGCCATGGTGGGGGAGGTGTAATGAGCAGAACCCTGCTCAACACTCACATCCTGATCCAACCCATGAGCCAGGGCTGCTTGCTTGCTTCTTTTCATTTGTATCCCACCTTTCCCCCCCCCCAAGGATCTCAAGGTGCCATACACTTGCCTATGAGGTAAGTGAAGCTGAGAGGCAGTAACCAACTCAAGGAAACCCAGCCAGCTTCACGGCCAAGTGGGGATTTGATGCTGATGTATTTGGTCCTAGTCTAATACTCTAACCCAGGCTTTCTCAACCTTGGGGTCCCCAGAAGCTGGACTACAACTCCGGTCATCCTTGACCCACTGGTCCTGCTAGCTAGGGATGGTGGGAGATGCAGTACAACAACATCTGGGGACCCAAGGTTGAGAAAGGCTGCTCTATCTACTATACCACACTGGTGTAGTACTAGACTACAATATAAAGACATAGGTGAGACTGCAACGCGAAGCTCTCTGCCATATAAAGTTGGGCTTCTTTGTTTGTTTTCATGCATTGAATTTCTCCTAGTAATAAACCACAAAGCATATTTTAACTACATTTCCCCAATGCTCCTATGGAATTCCCAAGCCATATATTTAAGCAAATGAACTCTGCAGGGAATAGAATTATTATTGAACTCTGGAGACAGAATAAAAAAAGTTGGTTGAGGCATGGCCAACACAGGCATTAATGATTAAGACCCAGGGCATTAACGCCAAGACATTAAAGACCATCTTTTGGTCCGCCAGCCATATTGATTGCTTTGTAACAACTGACAAAAATGTTTACAGTGACGATGAGAATGGAGTCCTTGTTCCTCATTGGTGCTGATGGTGAGCCATAGAACGATTTTGCTGCATCTGAGTCAGCGTTAGGTTGCAGGCAAGCTGAATAAAAAGGGCCAAGAATGCTGGGATAAAGAAATGGTTTTACGATAAATTTACAGCTGTGATGAACGTGCTTACATTCCTCACTTTTGCGTCTCTTGGCAGGAATGCTTTGGTATTGAACTGAATGCCCGACATTGTTGCATTTGTCCTAACAGTTGCAAAAGACAGTTGTCTTTATTATATGCTTTGATCTTGGCAGGCGGAGGAGGGTGCAAGAAGACTTTTCTGATGATATAGTTAAAATACATATCTCATTTGCTTTGCACAGTTACCAAATCCTCTTCAGTAGTTTTGCCTCAGTGAAGCTTTATTCAAACATTTTTGGCCTAGCTTCTAATGAAGTAGACCTTTCATCTCCTGGCTACAGATGGCTGCATTTCTTTGCACCTCGTTTTCAAGTATACTTTAAAATTCTGACCAAGGAAATAGAGCTACCTCTGAAGTTTTCCTAAAGTAAAATTCAGACTGCACTTGGAGGGCCCTTCCTGGGATAAATGTCTGCAGGAATTTCAAGGGAAGTGAGTTTTTGTTTGAACAAGATTAGTGAGATTCAGAAGAGGGTGGGGTTGGCTGTGTCTGGACACAATGCTAGACAATTGCTGTTGTTTGTCGATGGTTTGTTGAGCAAGCCAGGATTCAGCTCATTGATATTCAAAGAAACCACCATTGTTGTCATTTTGCTTTGACACCCCCTTGCCTCCACTGTGACTGCCCATCACATGACTTAAACTGAGTGTCAGAGGCTGGCTGGACACAGAGGAATGGTGGGAGGAAGCAGCTGGGGAACCACCAAGAGAAGACAACTCAGAGCCCAGGTGGTGGGACAATCATGAATGGTCAGGGCAGGGAATGGGGAGAGGTGGTGTTGGAAGCTGAAGAAGTAACAGGGCTTAGTGAGCTGGGAGAGTCAATGGCAGAGTGAAGTCCAGAGTCAGAAGCTGGAGCAGAAGCCTGAGGGTAGGAAGAGAGAGGCCAAGAGGCAGAAATGAGTCAAGCTGGTGAGGAGTCATGGGTGTCTGCCCCTCCTGCTGCAACAAACTCCCCTACCCTCTTGTCTGCAAGAACCAGAAAAGACACGAAAAAGGCATAGGAGAGGTTGGCTGCATCCAGACGCAGTCTCTGCTTGCTTGGGGGAAACCCTAGAGAGAGGTGGGGACCTTCAGTTTCAGCAAGTGTTTCATGGGGCAAGCCCTACTGGAGATGAGTCACTGTGCTCATTAGGTCTGACACTCCTGTGCAGATCCAGTTTTTGCTAATACCTCCGTGTGATTGATTGACTATTGGCTCACTTCTCCCACTGAGTCACAGCATTGGTCCATCTTGCCAAATATTGTCTACAGTGACTGGCAGTGGCTCTCCAGGCTCAAAGGCACGGATCTTTGTCCAGCACTACCTGGAGATGCCAGGGATCGAACCTGGGACCTTGTGCACTCAAAGCAGATGCTCTACCACTGAATTATGGTTCTTCCCTCTACTGAATCCATTTGCAGCACCTGAATACTGGTGAGATGCCACCAGTTCTGCCGTTGACCAGCTGCAGGAACAGGGCAAGGAATGTGGGGGAAATCAAAATATGCAGTAGGAAAATGTCAGAAGGTGGTGGAAGAGCAGAAACAACATTTGGCAATCCCATCAGCCATTGCACTCACCCTGGGAGAGTGTTTGGGCATCGTCAGAATGTCAGAGTGTGATAGGGTCTAGTGAGAGCACAGAGAACAAGCAGGGTTGGTCTGAGAGCAAGGGGAGCAGGGGTGCTGACTTGAATAACATGGGGGGGGGGCAAGTGAGCCTCCACATGCTCAATCACAAGATGCAGTGCGCACATACCATTTGAATGGCAATGCCCAGCCCTCTCAGATATTTATTTTGGGGGGAGGAATCTTAGCCTCTAGGAGTTGGCTCCTATGGAGGGGAGGGGAGCTGAACAAGTGGAAGGTGGTCTGAGATCAAGAAGACTTTCAGTCTGAGAGCAAGGCAGATCTTCTTCCGCTACTGGTGGGAAAGTTAAAAGCAGAGATATTTCCTCAGGTTGTTTAAGGTTTTTTCCTTTACATGTGGTTCCTGTGAATCGAACTCTTGCGTAAGCTGTGGGCCCACTATAGTCCAGCCAAAGTGAAATGCAATCCCCACTTATTGCACCTGGAGAGAATTAACATTTAAATCAGTGGGACTTTAAAATACTTTAGCTGGCATTACGCTTTTCACTTATAGATGGATGTAAAAGGTATGGGGTTTTGGTTGTTTTTTTACCCCAGACAGCTCATTTACTCTGAAAAGAAATGTGAGAAGCCATATGAAATTGGAGAAACTTTGAAGTATAAGAGCAAACAAATATGGAAATTATAGCTCTTTTTCCTCTGAAAAATCTTAAGTTGAAAAACAATTTTTTATTTTAAAAAATCATGGGTATTAGTTGCTTCTTTTGTTGCCACTGATGGTTTCGACATTTTCCACTGTGAGGGAGTGATAACCAAGAACTCCAGTTTCTCAGTCTACCACATAGATCCTAATTCACTGATACATTTGCCTTCTGGTGCTGAAAGAGCAGATGTCTAAAATTGACTCCCTCTTTGAAACGAGAACTGGAGTCCTAAATGCCTCCTTGACCCCCTCGTCTACTTAATCAGGCATCTGTTGTCAGCGCTCTGGCTACTGCTGAAAGAAAATTACAGTTTGCTTTTCTTCTGCAAACATTTGTTACATCTTGAGTCAAGCCAGTTGTCCAAGGTCTATGAAAGAGGAAACTGATTTTACGGCAGGAGGCATTGAACTTTCTGAAATGAGCAGCCGCTGATCGCTACGCCTCTTTCTCTGGAGCTGGAAAATGTAGAAGGTGTGGCAGGCAGCAGCGTAATCGATTGAAATACAATCCTTGGCTGAGAGGATGTAGGAGGAAGCTTGATGTGGTGTTTCTGAATGGGAGGAATGCTGAGGTCTCAGAGCCTTATCGCTAGAGTGACATGCCTCCGTCTGCCCATTAAACCTATTCATTCATAACTGGTTAATTAGCAAGGGTGAATCTGGGGAGCTGTGAAAAAGGGCTCTCAGGTTTTTTTTTAGTTTAAAATAATAATATGCTCACATGTTCGTTCCACTGGGGAGCTGGCCTGTGTTGAAGGGCCACCCACCCATTATCACATACATTGGCTTAACTCATGCCGTGATGTTTGTGCATTCAGTATGAATATGCGTAGAGAGGGAAACTTGGCACCCAAAGGCCTCCTCGCACATAACCTGGAACCCCATTCATCGAGACTCCCAAAGGTTCCCATGGGTGCCTTTCTGCACACCTCTGTGTCTGTTTAGTTTTCCTCACTATAGAATTCCAAAATGAACCACTTCTTTCATTAAAAGGCAGTTTATTAAAGTTGCTGGTTATGGTTGGTTTTCCCCCTGATTCATTTTCTTTAGGATTTTGGTGTTTCTCTTAGGGCTGTTTACACGTTACATTCGGTGAGTGTGCAGTCTGGGTACTTGTGTGCATGGTTGGTTGTTGTACCTGTGCTTTGGGTTAAGTGTGAACAAAGCTACTGTGAATTTTGTGTTTTATTTCTTTGGAAACTGCCTGGACAATAGATGAGCAGTAGGGAAATATAATAAATGAATCCATAAATAAAAATTATTTAACTGACTGAGTGACCTAATTGTAAAACACTCTGCTTTTATGATGTTTTCATTTATTTTATTTTTTAAAACACAAGCTGACATACCAGCCATTTCAGTTACTCTTTGGACTTTGCCATGATGATGGCTTAGTGTGAGCAATAATCCCATATTTGCACTGTAAGGCCATAAAGTTGTGTTGCTTTTTTGTGCCTCAGGCAAAATGGGGAATTGAGGTTAAGACACTCCTAGGTAGAGCTCCTGGGAGTGTCGCCTTGACCTATGTACATATTTATCAACTTCAACAGTGAGTGAATCACATGACCTTGGCACAGGCATCCTGAATGTGTTGCAGAAGAATAAGAGGCCTGCTACTTATTTTCCAAAGTCTACTGTATGTGTGTCAGCTACGTGTCACTGTTGTCAAGGAACATGCACATGGGAATATTGGATTTATTGATCTAAAATACAGTCCTAGATTTGAATTACTTTATTTTGTGCAAATTAGAGCTTGCTTTCAATGATCATTGGGGTGGGGGTTAAGACTATAATGCAAATGTGGCAATTTGAAATCTATTAACTGAAGATTGCCACTTGTCCAGTTTTAATTTTAATTGTTTGACTTAATTGTGGGGTGTATCTTAATTGATTGATGGCTTGTATTCAGCATATCGTCTTATTTGTATGATGTTAGCCCAGCTTTGGCTGGGGAGGGCGGGATACAAATAAAATTTATTATTATTATTATTATTATTATTATTATTATTATTATTATTATTAACTAGGGCAGCTTCTGTGACACCACACACAGCAGTTTCCAAGCTGCAATTGCCAAGAAATTGCTAACAGTGCACCCTATGCATGTCTACTCAGAGGTAAGCCCCACTTTGTCCAATGAGGTTTACATCCAGGTAGGAATGACTGAATACTTCAATATAAGCTTTTCCCAGGTTCTCATGTTTTCCAGTCTTGAATTTGGATATCTACATTTCCACATTGGTTTGAGATTTTTTAAATTTTTCTATTGAAAAACAGTTCTTCTGAAAGTTAATTGGCAGTTTTCTGGGTTTTTCTTTTAATACACATATTTTTGTCTGTATTTTTCCACTATAGACACATTTTTGTGGGGGTGGGAATTACCTAATATAATGTGGTTTTGGATGTTAATTTACTAATATGAACATTTATATGCACACTTTAACCTAGTATATGCATTTTAGCACACATTGCTTGGCTGGAGAATTTCACTGCAAAATTTAGAGATGTACAAATGTTGGAGGATGACTATGCTTTGGTTTGCATAAAGTTTAAGAAGGTGCAAATTAGGTAGATCTGCCTTTAAATGCAAATGGAATGGAACTGTGTCTGCATTTAAAGGAGAACTTACCTAATTTGCACTTTCCATAACAATACATGAACCAAAATGCAGTCTTCTGCAAAAGCCTCCTCCTTCAAAATTCGCACTTCTCTGAATTTTGCAATACAGTTCTGCAGCTCAGTAATGGCACACAAAAGGCATATAGTAGAGTAAAGTGCATATCTTGGAGAGAATAATGGACAAAAAATGCATTATATTAGGGCGTATTGCTGTGCAAAGCTGTGCCTGGTAGGCAAGATAGCATACAAACACGTATATTAGGAGAAATCCTCACTATAGTTCTGGTGAATTTTCATGAGGACCTTTAAAAAATAACCTGATGTAGGAATGTGAAGAACGAAACTTATGACTGGGAAAATGAGACATGGAGAGGAACGAAAATGGGCAGATTCACCCATCCTGGTTGGGGGTCTCTGCTCCAGATCTTCCTTTGTGCAGTGCAGGCTAGAACACCTGAAAAGGGCTGTTATGAAATGCTTGTTTTAAGTGTGTGTATCCCCCTCTGTACTAATTAGGGTGCTTCAGTGCCCTTTCTTTTCTTTTTAATTGGCCCTGCTGCCTCTGTGGCTTTCACGGCAGCCTGACCCACTGCGGTAAACCTAGAATTATACAGATGCCTCCCAGGGCAGTTCTCCGTCTCCTTCGGCACCTGTTTGCACTGCTTTGTCCCTGAGAAGCTGCATGCCTGAGAGCCCTTGGCAGGGCTTCCCCCTCTATTCTCATGTGAAGAGTTGGAATGCTAGGACTCCTTATTATTCACTTTTGACCTTCTTAATTTTTTTTTGTCTTCCCGCTTTGGATGTACAGAGCCCCAGGCTGTGACATGCAGAGAGAAGTAGAAGGGGGGGGGGAGCAAGAGCAAAAACCTTCAGGAATGTGGTAAGTCGATAGCTTCTGCATGACCATTTGCTAGCACAATTTTTCTTGCCATCTCCCTATTGTTTCAGAGACAGTTTTGAAGCTGTGGTCCTGTTTCAAACAGATTGTAGACACCATCAGTGAGGGACCTCGGGCTTGGGGGCCAGTTGTGAACCTCCAGGCCTCTTCCTGGCAACCCCCCTCCAACTTCTCCCCAGACCACAGTCCTCGTAGACTCTGCTTCTTACCATTTTTTTGCCTAGGTGGAATGTATCCTTCAACTAGGATAATGCAGTTTGGCTGGGAGGGGGCCAGAGAGGGGTGTGTGAGTGTGTGAAGAAATTATCGTATTTTTCGCTCCATAAGACACACTTTTTTCCTCCTTAAAAGTAAAGGAAAATGTCTGTGTGTCTTATGAAGTGAATGCTGCGTGGAGGAGGGATGTGTAAGTGTCTCCTGTCCACTTTGCTGCTTTAAAGTGAGCCACAGAGGAGGGAAGGAAGGGGAGCCATGGCTCCCATCCGTCCCTCCTCTGCAGCTCGCTTTAAAGCAGCAAAGCGGGCAGCTACCCTTCCTTCCCTCCTCTGTGGCTCACTTTAAAGCAGCAAAGTGGACAGGAGCCGCCCACTTTGCTGCTTTAAATAGTTTAGTATAACATTTGATTCAGAATTTCTGTGTGTGTGTGTATTCTTCCTCTAAAAACTGTTGCTGTTGTTTAGTCATTTAGTCGTGTCCGACTCTTCGTGACCCCAGGGACCAGAGCACGCCAGGCACTCCTGTCTTTCACTGCCTCCCATAGTTTAGTCAAACTCTTGTTGGTAGCTTTGAGAACACTGTCCAACCATCTCGTCCTCTGTCGTCCCCTTCTCCTTGTGCCCTCCATCTTTCCCAACATCAGGGTCTTTTCCAGGGAGTCTTCTCATGAGGTGGCCAAAGTCTTGGAGCCTCAGCTTCAGGATCTGTCCTTCCAGTGAGCACTCAGGGCTCATTTCCTTCAGAATGGATACGTTTGATCTTCTTGCAGTCCATGGGACTCTGAAGAGTTTCCTCCAGCACCATAATTCAAAAGCATCAATTCTTCGGCGATCAGCCTTCTTTATGGTCCAGCTCTCACTGAGCTCTAAAAACTAGGTGCGTCTTATGGAGCAAAAATATGGTACTCCACTGAACTAAGAAAAAATGGTGTTGATCTCACCCCATTTTCCTCTGGTCCTGTCATGTGACAAAGACACATGAGAGCAGAAGCAGCAAAGCAGGCTGGGAAGTGCTGGGACTGTACAATCATTCAGGCCTACTAAAGTTATTCAGGCCTAACTGCTAACTGTTGAGTCGCTCTGACATGTGACTCATTCTCCTTATAAGTAGCAGCCATTTTCTCTCTGTTCTCAGTAAGACTTCAGTCAGAGTCAGTCTGCCTCAGTTGTGAGCAGAGTCAGCATGTAATCTCAGTCAAACTGTTTGGAACCATGTTGTTTAATGAAGAAGTTTAACTCAGTAAAGCTCTTATTCTTTCACTTAAAAACTCTGCGTTATTAATTTACGCTGCGTGTCAGGTCCTGCCTGCCATTGGTACATGGCCCCTGTAAAACAGTCCAGAAGGGAATGAGTTCCTCTGGTTCAAAAATGTTCTTTGGCATTGATCTAGAGCATCTTTGAGAGATGCCAGCCAGTCTTTTCCCGAAACCTTTCCCAAGAAAGAAACTTTCACATTCTTGGTTTTTCTTGCTGGTGAGCTGTTTTGGTTTCTGCTATTTATTTGCAAAAAAAAGAAGCATGCTTTCACCTGTCAATCATTAGGCCGGCTGATGTTCTAGGAATACCTAAAGTTGTTTAAGATTAGACTGAAAGGCGAGAGCCAGGGCTCTTCTGTAAATTGTCCATCAGCAAAGCAGAAGGCTCCAAAAGCTGCATTCCTGGCCAAGCCCCACTCGCTGAGGAACTGTTTAGTCTGCAGCACAAGTGCTGTTTGAAGACATGCTGTTATGTGAAGTTCAGTCCTGGTAGGGGGAGTTGATGTGTGAGTTCTGCATTATTTTGTTCTAAACTAAGGCTAGATTAATAAAAGGTGTTAATCAGCATTTTTCTTTCTTTTCTAGGCAACGTCTCTCACTCTCCATTACTGACAGTTGCAGCATGTGGAAACCTCGGGCAAAAAGTAAAGAAGGTCCAAACCAGGGCTGCCAAGTTGAATAAAACATGGGGGGGGGGGGTAAGCCCCAGCCCACATAATCAATCACAAGATACAGTACATGCACACTATTTGAATGGCAATGCTTATATGGACAACTTCTTCGCTGATGTTCATCAGGATGGTAGGACCTTATCTTGCCCTACCAAATGTGTGGAATAATGGCTGCTACAAGGATGTCATTCTGAAGTTGATACAAAAAGCAGGGAGTGATCCAGAGAAGATGAGGGTACATCAGAGGATATGTTAAAAGTGTGGCACTTACTGTAACAACTTCATGGTGAGTACTGCCACCTTTTTTCTAGGGGGGAGGGAAGGCACTGGTTAGGTTTAAATCGAAATATGAGCCAAACCAAATCCCTGTCATGTTCCTTCCCTCCTGTTCAGTTTTGGGTCTTCCCTGAGCTGGAGAGTTTCTTCTGCATTCTCTTGCAAAGGTCTGGTGTGCAGCGAGTGACATTATCGCTTATCACATATCCAGGCCGACATTAGTAGCATTCCTGATCAAGTGGGAACACACTCATGATTCCCACAATTTAGCCCAGAGTTTGTCAGAGGTCTTATTTGTTGCCAAACTTTTAACACTGATAACACTTTCTTCTTCTTCTTCTTCTTCTTCTTCTTCTTCTTCTTCTTCTTCTTCTTCTTTGTCTGGGAGACAGAGATCACTCTGGAGCCATGATGATAAGGGGAGAACACTCATACTTCCTTGTATTAGTTTTGGGATTCATTCACATGATTGCTACTCACTTTGCAGTGGACTTGGCTTACAGTCCAGGGCATGTCTGCCAAGATGGTTTTCACAATACAAATCAATTTCCTAAGTCTCCTTTTCTGTTAAGCATTAAGAATGATAAAGAAGCTTAAGAGGAAAAGTAGCATTGCATGAGAAAACAACCAAAGGAGAATACTTGAAGACTATGAACAACGACAAGGCTAAAAGATAATGGTGGCTGGGGTAGGGGATGGGAAGGCCTTGGCTATATCTTTCAGAAAGACCAGATTGTCACGCTAACATTTGTTAATAGGAAAGAGCGGGAAATTGGCATTTTTGAAGAAGAAAATTATCAGTTCCAAATTTTACATCAGCACAAATGGGACAAAAGCAAATGTGTATTTTGGCATCTTTCCAGGGAAATCAACATTTTTTTGCATGCTGTACATAGGCTATAGCTAATTATTCAGAAAGCAACTGTAAAAAGAACAAAGATCCATTCTCATGTTTCTTAGAACGTCTATGAATAGACCTTGATTTTTAACCCTTTTCATATTTTAATGTGAGATCTTTCTGACTATTCACATTGCTGAACACAAAGCTTCCAATATCCTCAGCCAGTACAGCCGTGATGGCTGGGTCTGGCGAGAATTGTAGTCCAAAAGTTCTGGAGGGCACCAGGTTGGGGACAGCTAGTCTAACTCATCATCACTGCAAGGTTCAGAACTGGATGTGTAGAAGTCTCTAGCTAGTAGCTGAGATGCTGCAGACAGATCAATACAACACAGCAGTCTTCTTGCAGTTCCTCTCTGTTCTATTTCCCTAGCTTTTTATATCTTTTCTTCTCTATTCTCTTGGGATGTAGCCCAGGAACTAAAAGGACATTGCAAGAGGTTACACATACAGGACTACGTAGGAAGTGAGCCACACACTCCTGCTCAAAAACCTGCTGCCACTTAAACCTATAGTTACTTCATCTGCCATGGAGCGCTGCATCAAGCTTGCAAAATAACAGCAAATTCTAATTGGCTTTATCTGAAAATTGAATACATGAATAGATGACAGCCTATGAGTGCTGATGTGCTCTTCTGAATGCAGATGATCACTGTGCATTTGACTTTTAAAACCCCCTCTTTAAACAGCGTCAGCTTTGACTTCCTGATATGTGTGAGGCTAATGAAACCTAACACATTTCTTATTTTTCATTTACAGTGTGATTCTACATCTTTAATGCATAGTTTGCTATATGGGTGTCATGCTACCCAGCAGTTCTAGCATTTCATCCATTTGCAAAGGATGTCTCTGGAAGAGTGCTTGAAAGATCATTCTGTTAGTCTGCAAAACAGTTTAATTAGCATGGGATTCTATGGCAAGCGGGCAAGCTTTAATTTACCAGTGACACAAGGACAGGCATATATTCAGGGAGAATCAGGGGAAAGGAATGAGTGTGTAAACTTGTCCTAGCTCACTTATTCTCTCCCCTCCCCAATTCCTCTGGTCATTTCCAGCTTGGACTTATTTCTGGACTGAAGGGACTGAGGAAAGTAGCAGCAGAATGGATTGTGGGTCAGAATTAGGAGCAGAAAGAAGTGTGGAACATTTCTTCCACCCATAACTTCTCAGTCATGGGAAGCCAGTGTGGTGTAGTGGTAAAGAGCGGTAGTCTCGTAATCTGGGGAACCGGGTTTGCGTCTCTGCTCCTCCCCATGCAGCTGCTGGGTGACCTTGGGCCAGTCACACTTCTTTGAAGTCTCTCAGCCCCACTCACCCCACAGAGTGTTTGTTGTGGGGGAGGAAGGGAAAGGAGAATGTTAGCCACTTTGAGACTCCTTAGGGTAGTGATAAAGCGGGATATCAAATCCAAATTCTTCTTCTTCTTCTTCTTCTTCTTCTTCTTCTTCTTCTTCTTCTTCTTCTTCTTCTTCTTCTTCAGCTCCAATCCCTCATTAGTGGACAGCCCCAGGTTTGTCTCATATATTGCAGCCTATATGTAAGAGTAGCACTGGGTGTGACCTTGCCATATTAAAGTCCTGCCTGGTAGTGCTCTGGTACAGTGGTGCCTCGCAAGACGAAATTAATTCGTTCCGCGAGTCTCTTCGTCTTGCAGTTTTTCGTCTTGCGAAGCACGGCTATTAGCGGCTTAGCGGATTAGCGCTATTAGCGGCTTAGCGGCTATTAGCGGCTTAGAAAAAGGGGGGGAAGGAAAAAAACTCGCAAGAACTCGCAAGACGTTTCGTCTTGCAAAGCAAACCCATAGGGAAATTCATCTTGCGAAGCACCTCAAAAGACGGAAAACTCTTTCGTCTAGCGAGTTTTTCGTCTTGGGAGGCATTCGTCTTGCGGGGCACCACTGTATTGAGACTTCAATGACTCCCATATCTAAAACATGCTTTCCAAAGCCCCCTTTCCTGAAATGAAAAAAAAAGAGCTGAAGTTACTAGATAAACAACCTGATTCTGTTTTTCTTACAAGGAGCAAAAATAAGTAATAAGTAATAAAGGCATAATTAGATCAGAGAATAAAAAATGCAGCCTGTAGGCTGAATAGACTCCTCTCTATTGTGTACTACTAAGTTATACTCAGTGCTGACCCACTGAAAAGAATGGGCCTATGTTATTTATGTTTATTAATTTCATTCTCCTCTGAATAGGACTAACATTGGATACAAACCTTGGTCTGAGTATATTAGCTATGTCTGTAAAGGTTTTTTCCTCTTGTGCTGCAGCTAATGTTTGATGTTGATTTTAGTGCATCAGTAAGAGCCAATAATTACACAATTTATCAGAAACGTGTTTGATTACAATCAAAGCACACAAAGCTCATTGCTGTGCCTCTTGATCTTCTGAAGGGCTTCACATTCCAATTAGATAAATTCCCACCTTTCCCTTTCATGTAACCATGCTGCTTATCCTTACACTTTCCCACTTCACATTCCCTTTCCCCCTGTTCTCATATTTATTTTTTCATCTGAAAAACTTTGCTCTACTTTATTTAACCCTTTCTGCATGTGGCTTGTGACAGTGTCAGATCAGACCAGACACTACCTTAGCATGGGCCTTCACCATCTTAGAGGACAGATTTTCAGCACAATTCAGTGGATTTGTCTGGTCCTATCAGGACAAAACCAACACAGTGGGAGGACTAAGCAGAGCCCACCTGAAGAAGGGTGGCTAGGATGCAGTGGGCAAGGATGGTCCACTTGGTGTCCTCCTGGCAGCAAAGGCCAGTCAGAAATCAGTAAGACAACAAGAAGCACAGAGTTGGAGACCTCAAGTAGAGCTTCAAGTTAGTAGACAACTAGCTCCAAAGAGTTGCACACCAAGACTAAGCCTTGCTGCCAACACATCCACTCTGCTACCTATCCCAAACCCTGCCTCTTGCCGAGGGCATTCTTCAAGATTTATCATCCAAGTCTTCAGTCTTCTACTCCACCACTATTGTGTCATTTCCTGATGAATCTGTTGGCAACTTTAGTGAGACGGGATGAGAAACTGTGAAGCATTGTTTGAGCAAAAGATGTGGTATTGCTTTGAAGGACTCTGACTCAAGGTGTAAGAGGAATTATGGGCACCTGTTAACAGTGGCCTGGTTTGCTACTGGCCCCAGGGGATTTCTCCAGCACATGGGTACATACTCAGATCCTCTGCAGACCAAACTGTAGAGCCACAACTTCTTCTGCCATCACGATCCATCCTGGTCCCAAATGCCTCCTAACAACTTGCTTTCAATTATTATACTAATTGGCGCCTTCACAATACACACCCTCATGAAGCATGTTGCCAAGTGCCAAGATCAATGCTTGAAGTGGGAGTCATGAAACAGGTCATGTTTTGTTTTTTAAAAACTGTTTTTCCATTGTTGTTGTTACTATTGCCTGCCCTCTCGCTATGTCTTCTCTATTGTCTTTTTGGCATCTGCACTCTTTCCATGATGTCATTGGAACAATAGTAGCTTTGATCAACTTTTAAAAAATGTAAATAAGGAAGATGAAATAGGGACTAAGTTGGGACCAAGTGATTTGAAGAACTGCCTGCATCTACGGTATATGAAGCTGCCCTTCTCTTGGGGTCACCATTAGTGCTTGGCATCCCTCTATCTAAGGAGACAATGGAGGAGTGCACCTTTGGGTGTGAAGTCAAACTGTTGGAGAGTTGCAGTGCCTGCTGTGGCTGTAGAGACTGATGCAGGAGAGACATGTTTTGATGCATCTGGGGTAGATGAAGGCATCCGGTTGTGCCGATGCAGGTGACCATGGCGTTTCTTCTTTCTATGCTCCTCCCAGCAGTTATTTCTCCTCTGGTCACTGCTGTGGATACGCAACCTGACTGTCTCCAAATGCAGCTTCAATAAAACAAGGGAACCTGCTGTTCATCTTTTTCTCGGTAATATCATTCTGAGGCTTTCTGGCCCAAAATTCTTTCCCCTTTAGACTGGATTCTATAAGGCTCTTCTGTCTCTTACATAACTGGGATGGGAAAGGTGATTGTCCAGTGGTGGTTGGTGCCCCGTAGGGTGAAAAATGTGGAGACCACCGGGAGGTGGAGCCAGAGCCAATGACAGGCAGAGCCAGCTAATTCTAGTTTTAACCCCTTCATTCATTTCAGTAGGGCTTTCAGACATTTTATTTTGTCTTCAGATAAAAGTTATTGTGTTTCTCCTTTTTTGGATTGCTTTAAAAATTGCAGCCAGAAGCAAATTTTGCTCCCCACTCCTTCACTCACAAGCCTGATATCTGCTTGTATCGAAACCCCACTTCAGGTTTTGGACAACTATTCATACATCTGGTTTAACATTAACTCATATTGTTGCAATGCAACTGAAACAGAAACTGAGGCATGCTACTTAAGCTAGATGTCTAATGTTGAAAATAGAGCATGAGCTCACATTCCTACTATTTCTTGCTCATAAAATAAAATAAATGTGCCCAGATTATTAGGATTATTTGTGCTCAGGACTTTCAAAATTATCACAATCTTTTATGTGGGAGAAATATGCCAACACAATGACATCTAAAACCTTAAGACCCTCGATTTGAGAGCACTAAGAGGCATACAAAGGTGATGCCTTTAAATGTTAGATGTTGCTGTGTTGATCTATTGCTCGCACATAAACGATCGTGATTATTTTGCAAGTTTTAATAGCATATCTATTATAAGGTCTCTGTTACTCAGCTGAGAAAATATTAGAGTGCATTGACTGACAAGTCACATTAAATCAGATGTGGACAAAGGTTAGATTGGGATCCAGTGATGGAGGTGATGTGCACTAGATTGGCAAGTATTTCTGACTATCAATTGTTTAAACAACAAAATGACCCTCCCTGCTTTGCTGCCATCCTAAATTAGGCTGCTGAAATGAAGAAACTTTAGGGAAGTAGTTTTTTGTGGGGAAGGACTTTGAATGTTGTTTTAGTTCTGGTACTCTGAATAAATTCCTGGGCTTGGAATGCTTTCATTTTTAACTGTATGACTTTTGCAACTGGCTCTGAGTGAAGGATCTTGAGGTTTTAGTAAGATCTTCTGTTCTATATCAAGTTTCCAGTCAAGATTCTGTGAACATCATAGTTAATGATGCTGCCATAATAACTGCAAAATGCTTTGACGGTTCAGTATGATGGATTTGCAGGGGCTGGTTCACACACCAATGGTTATTGCTTGATAGGTGATGGCTGTATCAAGCTGTGACTTGCATGTACGGATGCCTATAATTTTCACATTATCTCACACTACCTCCAGCTTTGGGCTTTCAGTGGAGTCAATTCACATGCTCAGCAATGAAATATTGAGTAATCAAGTAATGTGCATGAGTGAACTGACCAGCCTCCAGAAATCTCTCCTAGGTATGTTGCCAGCCACAAATGGCTACTTTGAAAGCAACAGGATGTCCACATGAATGAAAGAGGGACTACATTCTCTGTTCAAATTGCATGTAACATTATGACCAAAAATACAAACAGCAGTCAGTTAATGTAAGATAACTGGCTGACATTAGAAAGAAGCTTTTTTATGGAAATTTGTGATAACTTCAGAGAGAGGTGAGCTTTATTTTGATCTGTGATTATGAGAGCACAGTCAGCTTTAACTCTTTTTATAAGTAGGTAAAAGCAGTGGCGGAGCTTCATGCTCTGGCACTGGGGGGCGGAGAGCAGGCGGGGCCGGGGCTTCTTGGGGGCGTGGCGCCCAGTACAGGCAGGAGGGGCAGCCACGATGGCACCCCGCCAGGATCGCACTGCCGGGGACAGTGTGCTCCCCCCTCCTCTTCCTCCACCAGTGGGTAAAAGACCATGATGTGTCAGATGGAGGGCAGGGAAGGGTGTGTGTGTGTGTGCTCAAGTCACTTTTACCCTTACCCTCTCCCACTTTTTCTGCTGCAGCTGCTCTTCCTTTTGTCTCCCTTAACTTCTCATGTTCAAAAAGGAGCTTTAGGGGTTGAGCAAGCCCTTGTGCAATCATCTTTAGAAAAGTTCAGACCTTCCACTGAAGCAGAAGTGTGAAGAAGATGACACCCTTAAGCGGTATAGTAGGGGCCCTGTCCTCTATATCTATAGCGAGAGGGTGAGGTTCTCTGACCCCACAGAAGGCCAAAGGATGCTATGCAATGCTTAGGAACAGAACCTCCCCTCCTCTGCTACAACAGAAATGCTCCAGCTCCTTGTGAGAGCTGGAAAAACAAAATGTACCTGGAAGGCTTCCTTCACTTCTTGTGCTGTGTGCATAAATGCTAGTGCTGCCCCCCTCTGCATCCTTGGTCTGGTATGTCTCCAGCTGGGATCCAGAAAAGTGTCTATAGAGTTCTGACATGGTCACCTCTCAACAAAGAAGCAGAACATTTAGAACCGATGCAGAAAGGTCGTAGTTCGTTGGTAGTGTATCTGTTTTGCATTCAGAAGATTCAAAGTTCAATCCCCAGCATCATTAAGTAGGGCTGCAAGACAACTGGACACCTTCTGCCAATGCAGACAATATTGAGCTAGATGGATCACTGGTCTGACTCTGTATAACACAGTTTCCTATGACCAAGGGGTATCAAAGGGCCTTGGAATCTCTGAACTGCGGAATCCTGTTCCATCCTGTATGCACCCTGGATACACAAACACACAAATGAAAGTTTTACAGATAAAAGTACTTTAAAAAAACCAGTCAACACCAGGTTTGAGATTTGCTCTCTGCATGCAAGCACAGCTTTAGTTCATCTATCCTCTCTTCACAGTGTAGTGACATCTACTGGATCTTAATATATTGAAGCCTTGTCCTTCCTCTGTACTGATGGGGGGATATCTCATCTCAAGCATTTAATAGAAGGCAGGCATGGAGCTCTTCCTAATGAGAAAATCCAGGGCATGTCCCCATTACATTGGCTTTTCATGAAATTGGCCATGCTAGGATTTTCTCTGTTACTACCTCTGTAAAAGTGAGAGAGAAGAGAAACACTTAGTGCAAGATTAAATTTTTCTTAGCACTCTGATGGCTTTTGATGCCTGGGGAATTTGCTCTGCTCTTTTGAGGCAAGCAATGATAAGCCCACAATCTCAAGCACTGTAGCCAAGCAAAGGAGTGAGCAAGCTTTGGGAGGACTGAGGGCCTGTCCCTTTCTACTTTGGCAATACTTATCTAACTTGGCATGCCATTGAAGTATGTGTTTTCACTTTCCAGAGACTTGGAAAGAAAATATTGCCAAGGAGACAACGGCTCTCACAAATGTAGTACAGAACAGATTTATTGTTTAGAGTCGCAGGAGAATCACAGAGATATGAGCTCCAGAGACAACAAATGGACTGTGATGCTCCATGTCCCCTCCTCTTGCCCCACAGTCATTAATCTGAATCAAGGCTCACCAGATTTTAGCCCCAACCCCTCCTTGCAATAACATTTTCCCAGGAAAAATCAGGAAAGACTGGAGTGCCTCTAAGCATGTGCGGTGCCTTTCTTTCCCCACTGAGCACACCTCCAGCATGTCAGTATTTTGCGAGAGGGATTCACATGCATACCAGGAAATTTAGCTTTGTGTGATTAAGTGGAGTAAAGCACTCTGTCATCATAGCACAACATATCTGCTTGAGATAAAGAAAAGAGTTTTTTGCAACTAGGAAAGTGAGAGAGGAATGCATTAAAAAATCTGGGATAAATGAATGACTAATAATTTAAGCAAATCAAGATGAGTCCTCATTGTTACATAACCTCCCTGCAAACAAACCAGAACCTTCAATCAGTGCCATAGCTATGGGCAGAGGGGGCTAGCTGGGTTTTTTGCCCTGGGTGAAGCCTCCAGGGGGGTGCCATTGAGGCTCCCAGCCCCCCCCCCCCCGTGTGTGTGTGTGTGTGTGTGTGTGTGTGCGTGCGCAAATGTGCTTGAGGTGTGTGCCAAACTGGATCTTTAACCCAGGTGAAATAAAGCCTAGTTTTTCCCTAGTTTGTCAGGGACTTTCTGGGTCAACCTCTCTGGATCCAAACTCAAATAAATATTTGACAGTGATCCTATTAGTGCATCCCTAAGACCATCTCCATGGGTAAAAGAAGGCATTATTTAACCTGGAGTAGCCAACATAGTTCCCTCAAGATGTTATTGAACTCCAGTAGTTAATGTAGTCACTACTGAATACATGGGGGGTTAGGGAAGGGGTAGTACTTCTGGTGGGGGACATGTCGTGCTTCTTCTAGGGTAGTTGATCCACCTTAGGTCCTCACCCTGCACTCAGCTCTCACCTGTGGCTCCAAGAAGCTGTCAGCATGCAACAGCAGTCACACCCCAGGAAACAGCTTTGATGGGTCTCAAACACTCAGTGAGTTATGCACTTCCCCTGCATGAGAAGACAGGCTCCAGGGGGTTGAGTGGATGGGACCAATATTGGGTCCAACAGTCAAGAAGGTAGTTTTTGCACATGCTGTAGAGGGAAGTGAGAAACAAACAAGAGCTGGTCAACTTGGGAAGGTAGCCAATCTAGGAGAAGGAAAACTCTGATCCTAAACCTCCACTGCTGTGCAGGATATCTTTGAGAGAAGAAAAAGCTGAGGAGTAAACCCTACACAAATCTGGAGTAGTTGAATGGTGCCTGCAGCCAAGCTGGTCCCCAATGTATTGCTCTGCTTTCCTTTGGACCACATCAGCAAAGCTGAGAGGGAGGTTGTGTCATCTAGGCAGCTCAGGACCTTACCTACTGCCTAAGCTTGTGCCCAGGAGGGGGGTCACTTCAGTGCTGACTTCATCCCAGAGGTGCACTCCATTGTCTCATGAAACAGAGGGATGCCAACAACATTGGCTGGGGCTGATTGGAATGGGAGTCTGATGACATCCAAAGTGGAACAGGTTTCCCATACCAACTTTAACCCCTTTGGTCTATTGGAGCGAGAAGGCAGGAGTTTGCTCAAAGTTCTGGGAACTCTTTGAAACGTTGAAAGCTTTTGATGGCACTGATGTTTGTCCAACCCTTTTTGGTGTTATGGATTCTGACCCTTACTTGGTTGCTGGTTATAAATGAGCAAGATGCACTCTGCACATGCTCAGTGGTGTTCTTTCTTTCGCTTGTTCTAAGATTGAGCCCCAGCATTCATAGCATCGAGTTCTGGAGCGGAGCCCTGGATCCAAGGAAGTCCTTTGCAATTGTTTGGAAAGGCATCTGGTTGCAGAAATCAATGGCTGGGAGGTGCAAATTGACTGAAGGATTGAATGGCTGGCAGAGGTGCTTGAGGGTCTGCAGGAGAGGCATGCCACTGTATGCACACCGGCCATTATGGCTCATCTTAATTACTCTGCAGTTTTGCTTTCAGAGGCTTGCCTGCTGCTGGAAGCTGAACTTGACATTTATTTAGAGGTCCCAACACAACAGATTAGCCTTGAAATAATATGGGGGTGGGAATGGAAAACCATCTTTTCTTTGGGGAAAGGGGGAAAAAAATTATCACTGGGAGTCTGTGATGAAAGTGAATCTGTCTGTTTTCAAGGTCCTGCTGTATCTCTGAGCCAATTACAAATGGAAAACAAGCCATTCCTAAGGATGTTATAGGGATCCTAAAGTCCTATGGGATTTACTTCCAGGTTTACTTGCAGGGGTTTGCAGCCCAGCAGCGGTATCTTATGCAATAGTACCATTCTATTCTGCTTTGGTTAGACCACACCTGGAATACTGTGTCTAATTCTGGGCACCACAGTTTAGGAAGGATGTTGACAAGCTGGAATGTGCACAGAGGAGGGCAAGCAAGATGATCAAGGGTCTGGAATCTAAGCCTTATGAAGAACAGTTGAAGGAGCTGGTAATGTTTAGCATGGAAAAGAGGAGACTGAGGAGATATGGTAGCCGTCTTCAAGTATATCAAGGGCTGTCACACGGAAGAGGGCACATGCTTGATTTCTCCTGCTCTGGAGGGCTGGACTCGAACCCATGGCTTCAAGTTGCAAGGAAGGAGATTCCGACTAAACACCAGGAAGCACTTTGATAGTAAGAAATGTTCAAGGGTGGAACAGACTCCTTCATGAGGTTGTGGACTCTCCTTCCTTGGAGGTTTTTCAGCATCTGTCTTGGATGCTTTAGCTGAGATTCCTGCATTGCGGGGGGTTGGACTAGATGACCCTTGGGGTTCCTTCCAGGGGTGCCAACTTGAGTAAAATGTTGTGGGGGCCCAGGTTATCTTTCACAGGATGCAGTGGCGTAGCGTGGGGGGTGCAGGGGCACTGGGCGCAACATCTGGGGGGCGCGCGCTCGCCGCCTCCAGAGTCACCGAACAGCCTCGGGCGCAGGCTGTAGCAGAGCCCCATGGCAGCAGCCCAGGCAGCAGCAAGAAGAAGCTGGCAGCGGTGGCAGGTTAGGGGTTAGGGGCGCAAATGACTTGCCTTGCTCCGGGTGCTGACAACCCACGCTACGCCGCTGACATGATGCCGTGCAGGCGCACTGTTGGAATGGGAGCGCTCCTCAACTTGGTGGGGTCCCGGCCTCCTTTTCTTGCGAGTCCCCGAAGGGGGGCTCCTGGGCTTCCTTCCCCCTCTGCCACTGGCGCCAGGCGGGCAGGGCTGGGCTCTCGGCGAGGGCGGCGCTTTTACCTGCCCGCCGGCCAAGGCGCTCGCTCGCTCGCTCGCTGCTTCTTCCTTCTCGCCGGGGCTCCTTCCTCGGAGGTGGGGCTTCGGGCGTTTCTTTTCGAGGGGTGTATGCAGAGGCTGGTGGGCAGCGCCGGGGCGCGTGAGTGAGGCGGGTCCTGGGCGGGGAAGCGCAGCCTCCAGCGCGCCGCTGCTGCTGGCCATTCCGGCGCGGGGCTCTGCGCGCAAGAGGCTCCGGTGCCAACTCCTCCAGTCGCGTCTCTCTCTCGGCACGCGCGCACGAGCTGGGAATCGCCTGAGCGCAACCCAGGAAAGGAAAAAGTGGTGGCAGAGCGCTGGGATTTTAAAAAAAGTCTTGTTTCGCTCCCCCAAACCGGACCCGCTGGGCACCTTCAGGACTCAATCCTTCCGTGGGTCGGTGAGTACAATCGAAAGTTCCCTTTCAGCCTGGCAAATGGATGAGGAAACTGATGACTGATTCTTGGGATTTAAAAAAAAAACTCTTAGTGGACGCCAATATTGTGTTTGTGTAGAAAATGTGTGCGTTGTGTATGTGTAAATATATATACACAGTTACAGATAGGTAGCCGTGTTGGTCTGCCATAGTCAAAACAAAACAAATTCCTTCCAGTAGCACCTTAAAGACCAACTAAGTCAGTTCTTGGTATGAGCTTTCGTGTGCATGCACACGAAAGCTCATACCAAGAACTGACTTAGTTGGTCTTTAAGGTGCTACTGGAAGGAATTTGTTTTGTATTATATATACACACTTCTCACAGCCGCTGAATGTGTGAATATTTTTATCTTCCTTCCACAGACTAATTCTCTCCTCCTCCCCTCTTAGTGCCGGCGCGAGCGCATGACACCTGCCTTCCCAGGGAAGCTGTAAAACGCTTTCCAAAAGCAGCAGGCACAAGGTTGCTGTTTTCCCCTCCGCTTCCCCTAGAGCAGTGCCTGAACTTCAGCGCCTTGGGTCCCTTCCTCCTCCTCCTCCTCCTCCTCCTCCTGGTCTGCTAACTAAGGAGCGATGAGCATTGGGATCAGGAAGGCTCTCCCTTTTCTTGGGCGTTCTGCTTCTGCAAGGATCTCCCTGCTTGCCGGGAGAGATCGTGCGTTATTAAGACACATGCGAATATTTCACTGCCTTGGTTTTGGGGAAGATCAAGTTCTCACTTGGGCTGCAAGCTCAAAAGCGATGCTTCTTTTTTGTGAATTACAACGATACGGTTTTCTGTGAAAGAATGGAATTTTAAAAAGAGACTATTTGAAAAATTCTGTTTCCGCCCTCAAATTCACATGGCACACAATGCTGTAATAACATAGCAGTGTCATGTGCAGACTGGTGCTTTGCATATTTACTCAGGAGTAAATCTCACTGTGCTTTAAATATGGCTTTTTCCAAAGTGAATGCCTATAATACTGCAGTCTCCAGTCTGATGCTATCCATATTTACTCAGAAGTAAGCCCCATTCGATTTCAACTTGTGCCTGATATTGCAGTCTTGCCCACATTATTTGTTTGTTAAAAAATTGGTTTCATAGGGGATCGTCAGTGGAGCATAGCAAAGCAAAGCTGAAATAGAAAATAATAAGTAAAATTTGGCCATACACATCCTAAATTAAATTAGAATACATAAATTGGAAAGAGCACTTGTTGTGACTGTTTCTTTCCAATATAATTGGAATGCGCATTGCATAACTCCATCACTCTCCTCCCTTAATATATGAAAAGGAATACATTTGACAACTGTGGAATACTAATCCTGTTGCTTCTATTAAACTTGCAAGTCCAGCATAATTGGCCATTTGTTTGGGTCGAACAAAGCAATCTTAATGGGACTTAATAGCATTTTCTTCCCTTGCCAAAGAAAGAAAAGACAAAAGGATGATAGTGAAGGATATCCTATCAGCTAGTGGATATGCCAGAAGTAATTTGCGGGGGTGGGGGGATGACGATGAAGCTGAACCCTTTTTTTGGAAAATGTGTCAATACTGGCACTGAGACATTTTTTCTTCCTTGTGATATTTGTGCATTTTTCTGATAATGTTATTTGAAAGTAAGGTGAGAAACTTGACCTGCACTCCAAATGGATCCTTTTCCTGAACCCCAGGTATAAAATGGGAAGAAACGAACAGGGCTGTTTTGAGCGTGTGCCAGCTTCGTGGGGAATACAGAAATCCCACTCTAACTGAGTGGGCAGGTCCAAGGGCCGCTGGGAGTCCCCATCAGTCACTGCCAATTGGAAATGGTTGTGTCAGGCGTCATTTCACTCCAGGTCACTTTGATGCAGCCTGACGCTCCTTTCAAATGATGGAGGGCGCACGGCAATTTGCTGGCTGAATGTGGGATTATGAGCCTTTCGCTTCAGCCCCCCGCACTCCCCAACCCATTCGCTGCTAAGTGTGGCGATTAAGACTGCAGCCTAAATTGTTGCTCTGGCTCATGCACTGGACATGGTCACATCAGTCCACCCTCCTTGGCCACGCTGTGCAAAAGGATTTGCTGTGGTTCTTCTGAAGCACGTGTTCTCTCCCTTCAAGGACGGTGAAGTCTAAATGTGCACGGAGGGGGGAAATATATCTCCTTGAGTTTGCCCCCGTAGAACTCAGAGGCTGTGAATGATCCATGTAATATGAGGATAAAAAGCTTATGGCTTGCTGTCAACACTCTGGGGAGTATAATGTTCACAGTGTTAAGGGGCAGGTGCAGAGTGCTTTCGGCTCCCGCATGCTGCAGTGGGAAGTTAATACTGTGCAGCAAAGGGTACGAACCTGAGGGCACTTAAACAACTCATTCTGCAACAACGCTACTGAAATCAATGGGCTTGTTCCCAAAATAATTTTTGCCTCAAAGTCAACTGATTTCAGGACCAAAGGGCTGACTCCCTTGTTAAGTTTCTAGGCACTTGCTCGCCAGTCGGTTGGGCAAAAAATTGCCCAGGTTTAAACAAGGAAGTGCAACATTAGGAGAGTGGCTACTCCATGTGGCCCCAATTCCTGCTCACAGATTGGTCTTTTGTGTACAATGCCTGAATTATACATGTGAATTACAAAGGGGAATGTGGTGAGTGAAATGGAGATCAATTCTGCCCTTATTCTAAAAAGTACTCTTGCTCAAGCCCTCTTGAAATGAGCAAGAGCTGCACAGGTCCTGCATGTACGTCCAGGAGGATGCACTAGTTGGTGGTCACTGTGAGAAGCGGCAGGCTGAAGACACGAGATAGGCCACTGGCCAGTTCCAGCATGGCTCTTTTTCATATTCACATGTTCTACAATGTGCATTGCAAGTCCTCCAGAACATTGCCAGAGTTTCACATGCAAACATGTTTGGTGTTAAATTCTCAGTTTTAAGGGGACTATAGCATCCCTTGAAATTCCTCAGCATTTTTTTGGTCTTTTGCAGCACATCTTCCAACATTGTTTTTCTGTTTAAACCTGCACAATTTCTTCCTAGTTATGCAATCCCAACCAGTTGGGGAGCAAGTATATAGTCTGATAACAGCATGGCAGCATGGAGTCAGAATGCAGCCTGTTGGAAGTTGGCCAGTTCAGAGTCCAGGCAATTCTGCCCTTCTTTCAATAGGCAACCATGGTAGGCAGTTATTCAGCTGCTCCTGTTGAATAAATGGCTGGAGGCACTTCTAAGAGGTGATTAAAATCTTGGCCAAAAAATGTTCCTTTTCCATATCAGTCCTAAAAGCATTCGCATTCAAGAGTGGTGTACTTGAGGGTTTTATTGGTAACAAACTGGTGAAGCACATCAGGTTGAGAGGTGGTGATTGACATACTGACGTTTCCATCAAGCATTATGGATGACCAAACTTCTGTTCTAAGACTCCCAAGTCTCTCTCGATGCCACCATCTCTTTTTCTCTAAATACGTAGAAACCCATTTCCTGTTTCATAGTACTGTTTGCAGGGGATGTGATCTGCTTCAGTGACATGGCATTGAGGGCAGTGCATGTTATACAGTGGCCACGTAGAGGCTGGTTTAATCATGCCCTGTACTGGTTGTCGGTGACAAAGAAAGTCCCCCTGATTGATGTAGTGAACTAGCCCAAATGAATGGGCTAGCTGCCAGTGTGACGAATTCAAAGTGGCATCTATTCTGTCAGTTTCTTAGGGCTGTAAGTTATTTCTTTCTTGCTCTTCAGCCTAATATGCAGTCACTATGACTTCAATCCGTTTGCTGCTTCGCTTACAGTTTTTGAGTTTTAAAACCCACAAACAAAAGAGTAACTCCATGGATGAGTAAATCCATGAATGAGTCATTCACCACCACACATTCCTGGCTATATGCAATATTTTATATCAGAGGTGCCAGTTTATGAGGGTGACTGGGGTGGGGCAGTGTCGTGCGTGTGACATTAGGACATTGGCAGGAGCTGGGGGCGGAGATGAACGTGGCGGCCGTGCAGCTTCAGAGGCTGGCAGCTCCTCCTCCGCCTCCTGGTACCGCCACTGATGGCAGCCTGCTTTGACCCTCTTTCCCTTCTGCGGCAGGAGGAGAAGGAGAAGGAGAAGGAGACAACTACTGGAGCCACTCCATGATTGGCTTTGCCTCAGTGCTTTTTGGAACCCCACACCCAAAATATTTTGGGGCCCTGAAAGGGCTGGGCCCCCAGGAACTAGCACCCTTGTTTTATATATAGGCTGTAATGGTCTATTTATTGGATGAAAATGATACTCTGTATTTTTTTAAAAAAAATGTATGCGGCTAATAGATAATGTTCATTCAAAGTAGCTTCTCTACACTGTGTAAAATAATTGTTTAGAAAGTAGATATCACAGCTGCTAGCTCTCTCCCATTTCTACTTCTGACTATACCTTGATACATTAGCAAGGTGCCCACCTAATGTATAGTTCCATGTAAGTGTATAGTTCATGTACAGTGAATGAGGCTTCCACCCATTGCAGTGTTGAAAAGCAATGCATTTGATTTCCAACAGCTAATCCATTTTCTGTTGTTCTGGAATAAGGTTCCATGTGATTAGGAAGTATCCTGGCAATACTATAAATTACTATGACTTTAGTGGCTTGTATTAATTGTTCTGATTATTATTTTTGTCATTTGCTTTATATGCTATTGTGGTTGATATTATAGTGATTGCAATTCTTAGTCTCTGGCTGAAATAAGTTTACATCTTTTGTTAAGCCTGCATATATCTGTATTTATTTCTGGGTTAGTTAACTAACAAATGACTATCAGTGATTGTGCACATTCACCTGAAGACAGAGACTATGCAAAACCTGACAGTATCTATAGGGGATTCTGCCCAGTCAACAGGGTATTTTGTACATCACCCAATAAACATGTATCGTCTGCATGTTCATTATGCATGTTACCCAGCAATGTGCATAATCTGTATTATGGATTATGGATTATAGTAGCCTGAATACTTGTCACCGATAAATGGCTCTGCTGTTCAGTTTTCACTGATACGGGGTTATTTATGCAGAAGCAACATTTGGTCTTTAGCTGAGCTGTTCAAGAATAGATCTTGCCAAAGCCACAGTGGATGTCTGATTGCTCAAGAGACAAGTCTGGAGTATATGAGCTCTCTGCTCTTAAAGTTCGTGTTCATCCTTTTGTTGGCTTTATAGGAGCGCACGCTTTCAGTGTCAGTTCCAGGCTTTGGGAGGCAAAGCATCCTGAAGGAGGGCCCCTTAACCGGTGCCTTTTGCTGGGTGAAAGGCAGCCTGCCAGCCAAGAATCTTCTCCTTCTGCCTCCAGCCTTCTCAGGTGTCACTTGTACCCTGTGCAAAAGCATCGAGATGGGGGAGGCCCTTAGTTAGTCATCCTGCTCCAGGTCTCCAGACAGAACTGGGCTGCATGGCATTGCCTGGAGGCGTTTATCTGTCCTTTGTTTTATAGAATGCTAACGCCACCCCAAAGTTTTTATTGTGGTCTCTTCAAGCAGAGTAGGTCCTTTAGACACACACATATATATGTTTGAAAAAGAGCACAGTAAAGACAGGTCTAAAAATATCAAGACGTTTTCATTCATGAAACCTGATCTCTTGGCCTTGATTTGCTCTGCCTTGACATTTAACGTAATTATTTTTCCAGCAGGTGGGAATCGTCCTTATTGAAATAAACTGAGACTAATCCTTACTGCAGCCCCCCCTTTTTTTACTTCCAGTGCTTTTTTATTTTGCTGCTGCCTGTGCCAAGCTTTTCTCATTTTAGAGAAAATGGTACAAACATGCTTTCCAATGACATTGCATACTGTGGACGTTGTATCTTGCAAAATGCGTAGAATCTCCAGTGACCTTTCTCTCTCTCTCTCTCCCTGTGCTTTGTTTTAGGTTTCATATCTTGGATATTACATTTTGCATCTGAAGATAATGGCATTTCTACATCTCCAAGTGCTGATTGGGCTGTTTATTTTCTTTTGCACTGTAAACGGATCTTCGCTGCCGCAGGCCAGGGTGTTCTTAACATTCAATGGTAAGAAAGCAGATAAACATTCCTAGGCAAATGTTATTGTAGAACATTGTCTTCGTTCCTTTTACGCCAGTAACTAAGCAAGAAAGGAAATTATGGCTTCATCTTCCTAACTTGCCTTGCTTGATCTGCTAAGTTTAATGTTCTGCCTTAGGTCTGATCTTACCAACGTTTATAAAGCATGCTTGGTTATTTAGGTTAAAGGGTGGCATGTTCTTTGACTTTGAAAAGTTTAAAGGTACTTTAGCACAAATGTAATCCTGAGTATTCACTGGATCCTTTTATTTTTTGAAATGGGAATGCCTTCAGGAGGATATACAGAGAGGCATTTCAAGCGGCTAGTAGAGCTGCTTCTGAGATGATAAAACCTCTGTATGAGTAGCACATCCCTAATAGAAAATTAGGACATGGGTGGCGCTGTGGGTTAAACCACAGAGCCTAGGACATGCTGATCAGAAGGTTGGCAGTTTGAATCCCCGCAACGGGGTGAACTCCCGTTGCTCGGTCCCTGCTCCTGGCAACCTAGCAGTTCGAAAGCACATCAAAGTGCAAGTAGATAAATAGGTACCGCTCCGGCAGGAAGGTGAGCGGCGTTTCCGTGTGCTGCTCTGGTTCGCCAGAAGCGGCTTAGTCATGCTGGCCACATGACCCGGAAACTGTACGCCGGCTCCCTCGGCCAATAAAGCGAGATGAGCGCCGCAACCCCAGAGTCGGTCACGACTGGACCTAATGGACAGGGGTCCTTTTACCTTTACCTTTAATAGAAAATATTTGCAAACTTGGCAAACTTCATTATCTGTGTGTTTCACTGAAGGCACATATGCAAGGAAACTGCAGTTAGCAGTGGCTTCCCAAGAATATAAATGGGAGCTGGGCCTCCAGATGTTGTTGGACTCCAATTCCCATCATCCTCCATCTTCGGCCATGCTGGCTGGGGTAGATGGGAGTCCAACAACATCTGAAGGGCCCCATGTTGACTGCACGTTATGTTCAATATGACTTCCACACACCATGTTGCTGATGTGCCACTTAACATCAGCTGGCCTGATACCACAAGTCTGGAGTGTGTGGGCAGGAGAAGAGAGTCACCTGCACATTTGGCTTTTATTTCATAACATTTATACACCGTTTGATTGTAAAAAAACAGCAGCAGCAACCTCCAAGTGCATTACAAAAAGGTAAAATGATAAAATCAAGAAAAAATGTACAACTATACTTAAAAACACACCAAAGTTAAAATACTAAAACTGATTAAAATCACCTCAACTGTTTAAGCATCTGGGTATCTGCTCCTGTATCAGCTGAGCTGAGAGTTTCCCTCATATATTTAATAATAAATATTATTAATATTTGTTAAATTTGTATACTGTCCTACATCTGAAGACCCCAGGGAGGTTCAAAACAATTTTTTGCTGCTCCCCCTCCTGTGCTCAGAGGGAAATATTTTTCTCCATGTTAGAAGGGGTTTTTCATGCTGTTGTCATCATCTCTCTCCCCCCCCCCCCCGGTCTCCTTGTTCATGCTGTTCCTTGGTCCATTTATGTGGTCTTTTGTTCCTGAAAGCCTTGGAGGGACGCAGTGACAAATGCAGAATTCAAAACGGCTGTTGACTGCCCTTACTTTGCAGGATTTTTAAAAGAAATATGTATACAACATGTGGTTTGCATGCTTTGAGAAAAGAAAAATGAAGCTATCTGTGTACAAAACCCAGCACATTTTTGAAGTGGCAACTTTTATGACTGTAAAATGTTAAATGTGAAAGATCCTGAACTGTCAGAAAGGAATGTGTCTTTACCTTGAACCAAGTGGGAGTGTTAGGTTTGAATGTTAATATCCCCATTCACTTGTGAGAGCACTGAAGAGCTCTTTCTGGGGCCAGTGAACCATGGACGTCTGAGGTAGATGGACCACTGGTCCCATTTGATCTAAAGCAGGTCCTTATGTCCATGGATTCACTTGACTTTGAAGCTAATCAGGTATATTTGGGAGCAAGTATACTGGTATGATCAAAGTGTGCTGAATGCATGTTAATATTGGTGGGCAGCCTGGGTCATCCTGACCCAGGTGTCCATGTGAGTGGGGAAACATGTATATGAAAGTTTCCTATCAACATTGTGTTGGGCATGGATGCAAACTGAATCTTTCATCATCTTTGAGCCTGGGTTGCTGCACATTCTGGATAGACTCCAAACGCTGCTGTTGATTTTTGTCACTTACCCACTTACAGAGCAAAACTGCATAATTAGTGTCTAGCTGTGTGTTAACCATTGAAGTATTCTCTTTAGAAGGTCTCAAATAGCATGTTGGCTGTGTGCCAATAGACTGATGATCCCATGTGTCATTTGAGTAGTCAATTGTCTGTATTTCTGCAAAAAAAAAAAAAAAAGAGAGAGAGAGTTTGTGTGTGGTGTCTCTCGACTTTGTTGCCAACGCCTGCATTTCAGGGTGAATAAAACGTAAGGCTAGCAAATATGCTTTCTGTTGGGATTTCTGTTTTACATGTGTATCTTCTGGGGCATGTAAGGAATTACCAGCGATCACAAAATTCAGGCGAATTTTAAAAGCACAAGCTGCCAAGCGCATGTAGCAGCAGCCCTTACAATCCAAACCACTTGTTAAGTGGAATGAATGTGTGAGTCATTCAGCTTGTAAAGAAAAAAAGAAAGAAAAGAAAATCCAGAGGTAATAAACGGAACAGAAAGAAACACCAGAGGAATAAATGGGATCAGGCTTTCTGTCAGTCAATCCATTCAGGTTCTCTGGCACCCCCATTCCATTTTAATTACTGGCTGTTTGCTCCCCTGTTGCTACAGTCACCCAAGTGTCTAGAAGGTTGCTCTTGTGCTTCATTCTTCTCTGCTTAAAATTGCCACCCCAGCTGACTTGTATGCTGATAGCAAAATCTAGATGAAACCCAGGAATGCATATTTGTCTTTTTCTTTCATTCCTTTTGTTGTGTACACATTAGTGTTTACTCCGGCTGCCGTGTGCTCCCACTAAGTGCAAATGACAATAGCCCCAGTCCGTAGGTATCCTGTTGTTTCTTGAGAAATACTTCTGAATAATGTGCTTACCCTCAAAGCAGCTTCCATCAGGTTAAAAAAATGTAAGCGGCAGTGAAGCTGAGGTGTGTCCATTTGAAACAACCGTTGCACATGTGCAGAGGACAGCTTCATTGAATAGGAGTTTACAGCAGTTGCAGGTGTAGGGAAACCAATCAGGTAATTGAGTGATGGGGTGTACAGCAATGTAAAATGCAGCTTGAAATGTAGCGGAGGGAATATGACCCTTTTGTGTTTTCAGCCGCTAATGCATGCATGTCCTTTATAAAATGCTGCAAATGGCCATTCTCTTAAAAATACATTTAAGCTGATTTCTAAAGAAAGCTAAGACTGCAATCCTATGCACTTACGTGGACATAGGTTCCACTTAACATGGTGGGACTTGCTTCTGCATAAACATGTATAGGAATGTGCTGTAGGTAACTGAGACAACGGAAGTGGAAAATTACATCACGGAATTTGAAGTTTTGCAATGCACAAGAAAATAAAAGGGAGTTATGTTTGCGCTTCAGGCTGCAACTCTAAATGCCCTTAACCAGAGATTAAGTTGAATGCAGAGGTAAACATGCTTAGGAGGGACATGGGTGGCGCTGTGGTCTAAACCACAGAGTCTAGGGCTTGCAGATTGGAAAGTCGGCAGTTTGAATCCCCATGACGGGGTGAGCTCCCGTTGTTTGGTCTCAGCTCCTGCCCACCTTGCAATGATAAGAACCTTACTGTTCTATGGAATTTAGAAATCCTAAAGCAGCATGCAAATGAAGCAGAAAAACAGAAGCCTCTTTTGCAAGAGAAGTTTCAAGAAACAGGAAGAGAGGTTTTAGCACAGTACTGCCACGCGGGTGGCACTGTGGTCTAAACCACTGAGCCTTGGCTTGCCGATCCGAAGGTCGGCGGTTCGAATCCCCGCGATGGGGTGAGCTCCCGTTGCTCGCTTCCTGGCTCCTGCCAACTTAGCAGTTTGAAAGCACGTCAAAGTGCAAGTAGATAAATAGGTACCGCTCTGGCGGGAAGGTAAACGGCGTTTCCGTGCACTGCCCTGGTTCTCCAGAAGCGGCTTAGTCATGCTGGCCACATGACCTGGAAACTGTTTGCAGACAAATGTCAGCTCCCTCGGCCTATAGAGCGAGATGAGCGCCGCAACCCCAGAGTCGTCCGCGACTGGACCTAATAGTCAGGGGTACCTTTACCTTTTTGAAAACATGCTTAGAGGGGTGCTGTAATGCTTGTAAGGCCTCCATGGGAAGCTGGTTCCAAAATTAGGGTGCAGCCACAGAATGGTGTACAATTGACCCTGTTTGGTTTTATTTTCTGCAGGGAACAAGTCCAGAGAAAGGCTTCTTTAACAGTAAAGAGTGGGGAAAAGACCCTATGTCTTATGTCCTTAAGTAAACCACCACAAACCCTTCTGGTTAGGGTGGCAGTGGTGAGCTGGAAGGACCTATGGTCTGTCCAGTGGCGTAGCGTGGGTTGTCAGCACCCGGGGCAAGGCAAGTAATTTGCGCCCCCTAACCCGTGGATTTGCGCCCCCTAACCCTAACCCCCAGATGTTGCGCCCGGTGCGGCCGGCCCCCCCTGCACCCCCTACGCTACGCCACTGGGTCTGTCTCAGTATACGTAAAGCAGCCTCATATACTCCTATGCTTTCAAACTCAATATTGTTATATAAATTCTGTTCATTATATGCAAACAGCAAGCACAGTTTCAAGGGGCAAAGAGCAA
Source organism: Podarcis erhardii (assembly GCF_964252035.2). Lineage (NCBI taxonomy): Eukaryota > Metazoa > Chordata > Lepidosauria > Squamata > Lacertidae > Podarcis > Podarcis erhardii. The sequence goes on along the minus strand of NC_138500.1, from coordinate 72,592,987 downwards.
ATTTCCCTTCGTTTCCTCCTTTTTCGTTCTGGTCATTGTGCGAAAGGTAGGTTACCTTGAAGGTGTCAAGTCTAGGCACCATGACAGCTTCTTCTCTTACATTTTCCATAACGTTTGCGCTGTGTAGACTCATTGTTGTGATGGCAACGAGAGGGCAGTTCTTGCCAGTGTTCATGGTGTGTCTCTGCTTCAGCCCAAACCCAAGGTGTGTCTGTTTTGCTAGCTAGTTAGCCGAGTTAGCATATTTTTAGCTTTGCAGTTGACTGCCTGGGGTGCTTTACATTGTTCATCGGTCCCGTTTTATCCTTGCAACAATCATGTGAGATTGTGACTACCCAGGATCACCTGCTGAGCTTCATGGCTGAGTGGAGATTTGATTCCAAATTTCCCCTGTCCAACGCTGACACCTCATCCCCATCTGCACACTTAGAAGACATCTGGCAACTGGCGTAGGTGCCACTGGGAACTATATTTGCATTGTGTTTTGCCCTGAACCAGCAAAGTTTTATGTCTTAAGCATATCATATTTAACAACTCAAGTTAGTAATCTTGTTGGCTCAACAGAAATATCTGGGCAGAGTTCCTTGGTCCATTCTGCTAGATGCACAAGGTACCAGCATTTCCAGATAGGCCTCAGGTGGGGAGGGGGAGAGATTTGGCTGGTCATTGCATATTTAAGCATATCTGTACTGTATCTGTGTACAAGTATAGAGTATCAGTAGAGTGGGGATGCCCAGTTACTAGTGTATCTGTGAAATTCAATTTTGAAAAAGGTTTGGCACACCACAGAGGACTTGGGCTTGTTTATCATAGAAGAAAAATCACAGCCACAAAAATTTGGAACTGTATATTCGTCATGCAATAACACATTCATATGTAAAGATAGGCTTCCCCAAGTGATCAGAATTTAAAGGAGTGGATGATCAGCTACAAAGGCAGTGTGAATTGATTGTATAGAACACTCTATGATGGTTTGAACTGGTGCAAGCTGCGGTTTGGGCAGATGCAGAGCTGTAATTCAGGGATCACCAGCCCTTTGTCCTGATGCCCTGGAGAAAACCTTGGGACTCCCCACCCAGTCAGTGCAGTATCGCTCCCACCCTGCTGAAACTAACTTTGAGAAAAAGTGCTCTGCTGTAGCCAGTAGCACTTCTTTCAAGCCTAATTGTGGTGCACAGTTCAGCAGCAGCAGCAGCTGGCCAGGTCAGGCACTGGCCGAGGGCTCAGGAGCTCAGATGAAGGAGGGTCCAGAGGACCCAGGAGCTTAGGAAAATGAAGCTCTGCTTTAACAGCAACATAAATCACCCAGAGCAAGTATTTACACCACTTCACCTTGTGCAAAGCCCAGGATCTAGAGGAGAGAAATGCAGAGACACAGGAAAAAACACAGAGAGAAAATGTATAGAAAAGTAGAGAGTACGGAACCACATGGCAGTTTGAGGCTTTGTGAAGACACTGATTTTCTGCTTTGACTTGGAGAGGGGTGAAATAACCCTGATTCACCTTGTTGTTTGGCCCCAGTACAGAGCTGTTGACATCCTGGTACTTAAGAAATATTGATAATGTAAACACTCTTAGTATAGGTATCCTTCAAAAAAATAATAATAATTCACAAGGAGACAAAGAAAAATGGTGAGAAGAATTGAAGAAAAGTGAGTTCTATTGAACAGTCTGAATTTCTTTTAACTGTGCCATAAATTGAGGAGAGCTATTAGTGATGTTCAAAGATTTTCCTTGAACATGATCTGAGTTGTGTACATGAAAATGTCAATCCAAGAGCAATTTTCTTTTCCATTTTCACAGAGGAGTATGAGACTTTTTTTTAACAGTTAAGGGAGACGCTTTTAACAGTTTTGTGAAAGACTTTTGAAAAGGAACATGTTTGGTGTTCTCTGGAACACAAAGTGGCAGGTGTCTCCTGTAAAATGAAAAATTTAAGATGCTGTTTTTAAAGTATGTTGTCCAGATGGTAAAAACAGCGTTTATGAGAACAATGTCATATCATCCTGCTCAAATGTACAGTACAATACTTTTCTTAAGAAACTCTCCTTTTTGCTTCCCTTGTGGTTAACTAGTATATTTTATCAAATTACAAAATCACCTTATTTTAAAATAATCTAAACTAAAACAAGTTTTCTATCACTCAGTTGGGTTGCCAGTTGCATCGCTAGAATGCGCCACAACATTATCCAAGTGACCGCAGCAAGCATTTTAATTTCAAATACTCTGATTATTTCTACTTTTAGTTAAGTATTCTTATTTATTTACTAGATTGGGGGGGGGGCAGCTGTCCCATGTCTGGAGGGTGGCAACACAAGAACTGACCTTTTCTGTGGTGGCTCCTCATTTGTGGAATGCTGAACCCAGGGAGGGGCTTGCCTGTTTCTATCATTATATGTCTTTAGATGCCAGGCAAAAATAGTCTCCTCCTCCCAGCCCTTTGGCTAATTAAATAATCTTATGGTTTTTAAAACTGGGGGGAGGGGGTTCTGTTTCTTTTCTTACTATAGTATGCATGTTAGTGCTTTATATTATAAACCACCCTGTGACCCTCGGATGAAGGGCAGTGTAGAAATTTGATTAAACAAATTAATAAATTGATGGATTAAAAGTTATATGAACCCCGGGTTCTTTGTATGACTGAACCTGATTGGTTCCTCTGCAACACAGGCTAGTTTCAAATGTTTTGCGGACTCGAAAACCATCCTTTCCGTGATCTCGGCTTCATAGCCTGCATTTCATTTGTGTTTATCCACAACATCTTGATTTGAGCAGCTTTTTCACCTACTGCTCTATCTTTGCTCTCAGTTCTGCACAGGAAATAGTTAACGATTGCCAGGTCAGCTCTAAATATATGAAAGCATTTTTATACAATTATCCTTGTCAAATAAGCAAACAGTGAGACAATCCAACCATTTAAAAATGCTACTGTCTCTGAATTGAAACCAAGAGAACTTTAAAGAGCTTGGCTTCAGCTGGATTGTACCTAGCATTAAAAAAAATAAAATCCAAGCAACCCACTCACTTCATTAAAAGCAATTAAAAATCGGGGAAGGTCACTTGAGCAAAGGAAAGCACTTTCCCCAAGTGTCAACATCTTAAAGAAAGATTTAATATAACCCCCATGGATCATTCTTTATTTCTTTTCTTTTTTTTAATTCACCCTTGAGAGACGTTCTTTTATCTCCCTGAGCAACAGTAATATACCTCTTTCCCAAACAATCCCGCATTGTAATGCTAATGTTGCCCCACAGCTCATAAAGCATTCATTGATTGTTTGGGGCACTTTGTGTTGATGACAAGCCAGTAGCCAGTAGAAGCTTTTCTTTGCTGAAAAGGTCAGGGAGACTGTGGTCAAGCTTTTCCCCCCTTTAAAGTTGCTTCCAAAAGAAATCAGAATGCTGAGCTGTAAAGGAAATAAAGGGTTTTTAAAAAGGCACATTTCTTTTTGTTTTGATGGCTCGTCGGGAATATTGTAAATTGCATAGTCATTTTAAAAGCACATTTAAACCGAGGCATGTTGCTTTATTGAGTAAGCTTTATATTTGGATTAAAATTGTATCTAAATTTTAAGGACGTGTCTTTAAAGTGTATTCAGACAACCGTTCTTTGTTACTGTCTGTGCAGAGTGTCATGAGTCTTCAGAATTATCTGATTTTTCTCCCGTTAAAATCTTGGCGGCTTTCTGATGGCTCAAGTGAATCCACATAAACTCTAGCCAGGAGATTTAGTTCTATCCATTTCCTCTCGTTTGTCTTTGCTTCTTCTAGAGCAGTGGACTGTACAAAAATCCATACGCATAGCTCTTTTCTGTCTAAGAAACCCCCCCCCCACCAAATCTGCTCCTTTGTCTCGCTGTTTTGTAGCTGTGCATAGTATAGCTCTGCTTACCGAATCCAGATAATAATGGGCATGATTAGCCTGTAAATCAAGTAATTCCTTTTTTAAAAAAAACAAAACCCACAGTGTTTGCACACTTGCTTGGGATCACCTTGGTTCTGCCTGTACACACTTGCAGTCTAAGATCGCAAGAACAACTTTTCCAGCTCATTTTTCTCATAGCAACATCACAACCCCCAGGGGTGCAAAAAAACAAAACTTCTCTGCACTTGATGGGGTGTGTGGCATGAAATCAAATGAAGAGTGAGCAGAAATCTGAGACTGCCCCTTGTGCTCAACCTTTTTGGATCCAAGCCCATGACCATCCTGATCCTGCTAGGTTTGCTCATGCGCAGAATGGTGGAGTGATTCACATGTGGCTGATAGATGTTCCTGGCTGGGGCTGAAGGGCATCCAGCATGGCTGATGGTCCTAAGAGAAGTTGGGAGTTTTTGTCCAACAACAATTGGAGGTCTCCAGCTCCCCCATATCTGATGTAATGTATGCTGGTTCCAGATTTACAACTACAATCTTGCTGTTGCTCAAGGAGCCTCAGGGATCTAATTTCTGGCATCATGGATAGGGATTATAAATAAAATAGAAGAACATTTTCAACGTTGTTTGGTGCCCACCTCCCCTTGCACCAATACGCCCTTAAGAATTCCTTCTGAAGACCCTTAGAGTTGGGAGAACCCACTGGAGCTGGTTAGATTGCAGCTTTATGTTCCTGAGTACCTATCCTGATATTGGTATCTGAAGAAGTGTGCATGCACACGAAAGCTCATACCAAGAACTGACTTAGTTGGTCTTTAAGGTGCTACTGGAAGGAATTTGTTTTGTTTATCCTGATATTGTAAGTGAAAGAGTGTGTATGTGTGTGTGTCATTTTTCTCAGGGAAAACTTATGGTTTAGTTCCAGAAAAATGTAGAGTTTCCATGGCATTCCTGAGCCTGACCAGAAGACTAATGTGAAGAAAGCCCGATGAAACAAGTACCTTGGTTACTTTTCTGAATTCTTCATTTCTTCCCCCTGTCTGAGGCTCTAGGCCTTGCAGCGAAAAGCCATGCTGACTCGGGTAAATAGTTCTTTCTCTTTCCCTTCTAAAGGAGAAAGGCAAAGGTCAGAGGCGTTCCTAATATCCAAACACTCTGACTACACTGTGAACATTGGTAATAAATGCCTCACAGCAGGACGTGTTCACGGTGACATTCTGGGCACAAAAGTCTACATGTTGGAAGAGCTCAGAGCTTATTTTGACAACTTCCACAGAAGCCGTTGTGTATATCCCAGGGAAAAACACACAGCTCTATGTGACAAATAGCACATTCCCGTTGAGCTGGCATTGTAAGCCAGTATGTACTGGGGATGTAAAAATCTGCCAATGTTGCTTTCTCATTTTTCCAACTTTTAAGTCCAGTTCACCTAGTTCATCAATCTGCATTTTTCTTTACAAAATAAAAAAAACCCATATGCATTTTTGTGCAGAATTCTAATATATGCATTTTTGAACTAACACAAGCATTTTTGCAAGCAATTTTCCCCAATATAAATTTGTTTGGTACATTATTTTCACTAATGTGCAGTTGAAGAACTGGATCACAAAATCTGGAAAAGAGCAATTTTTGAGCTATCTCTGTGTTTCAATTCACTTATTGGCTCAGGCAGTGCAGCTTAGGTAGTTTCATGTGAAAATGCAAACTGAACTGAAGACCTTCCCCTTCCCTTGCTGATCAGACCATCTTGCAGTAAAGATCAGACCACAGGCCAAGCACAACTTTCCAGTAGGAGACATCTTTAATGACTTGAAATGCACAGCCCTGAGAGAATATTATATTCCCTGCAGAGTGGTTTGATCTCTGTGTTACCTGTAATTACAGAGGGTGCCACAAGTCTGCAAATTTATTACGTTTTCCTATTTTTGTGTGTGTTGAAAAATACAAGTAAACAATGTAATTTATTATTGCAGGAGTTTTGAAAAAAATATATCTTTCAGAGCAGTCACTTAATTATGATTTTTAAACGAATGCTCAAAAGGCATTGCTATTGGTGTTGTATAAGTGCTCATTCAAATGTCCTCTTGGGGTAAGCAGAAATCTGAGACTGTCTCTTCTATTAACAGAAGAGCCTTTTGCTCATGCAGGTCCCTTTTGGATCCAGGCCATGGTTATACTGATCCAGTTAGGGCTGATCATATGCATAATGGAGGGTAGATTCATGTAATGCAGGTAGGGGGAATCTGTGGTCCCCCCACGAATTTCCTATATAAGAATCCCTTGTTCTGCATATCCAACATTATACACTTGTAGGCTAGGATCCAAAGACCAGTGCTACTGTGCTTTGCTCCAGGGGCCTTTAGCTTGTGTTTCTGAAACAGTGGCTCTCTTTTTCCTCAAATTCTAAGGCAAGCTTCTTTTAAAATGAAAAGGAGTTGGAAGGGGAGTATGACACTTCAGTTTTAAAAAGCTATTAAAAACCCTTTAGTTTGTTTCATTTAAATAGAAATACAATGCATCTCACCATACCAAGGAAGACTGTAACCAGGTGATCCCCATACCTGCTTAGTCTGCTGCCCAGGTGCTAACTGTTTATGTTCTTCGTTCTTAGAGTTCCTTATCTTTAAATGGGTCTGGACTACCTTTCAAAACAGGAGTTTCATGTGAACATGATTGAAACCACTCAATTAAAAAAAGTCATCACTGAGAAAGGACTATTGGTCTCATATTACCTTTGTGGGTTTCCCATAAGCATCTCAAAGGTCATTGTGGGAAACCAGATGTTGCACTCGGTGGGCCTTTGTTCTGATCCCACAGGGCTCCTTTTATATTCTTAAGTGGCAAGGCATGGATAACTCAGGCTGTGCAGAAAATTGACAGCTGGAAGAACAACATATAGGAGTTCCATTGGGCCACCTCAAGTAGACTGAGCTACTGGCATCGAAGGAGAGAAGAGTCCCGCACCCCATAGTTGCCTTTGACTGGACTTAACCATCCAGGGATCCTTTTCCTTTACTTCTTTTGCTATTGAGCCATAGGCAAAGGAACAAGATACATCATTTTCCTAATTTACCTATACCTAATATATCCTACAAAGACTTGCTTTACAGTGGTGCCCCGCAAGACGAACGCCTCGCAAGACGGAAAACCCGCTAGACGAAAGGGTTTTCTGTTTTGGAGGTGCTTCGCAAAACGAATTTCTCTATGAGCTTGCTTCGCAGGACGAAAATGTATTGCGAGTTCCTGCGGGGTTTTTTCCCTCCCCCCCCTTTTCCTAAGCCCTAAGCCGCTTATCAGCTGATCTGCTAAAAGCCGCTAAACCGCTAATAGCGCTAATCCGCTAAGCTGTCAATGGGCTTGCTTCGCAAGACGAAAAAACCGCTATACGAAGAGCCTCACGGAACGGATTAATTTCGTCTTGCGAGGCACCACTGTATTTTTTATCATCATACTGCATGCACTATGCTAACATTCAAAACTCTACATTTTCTCCTCTTCAGTGTTTTCTGTGGTCTGTTATTGGAGAAATCATTTATTTCAGGCTGTGGATTCATTACTTTCATATTCCAGGAGTTTCCAAAAGAATAATGGAAATAAAACCACCTCATCTTTCATGTGGATGAAGTGGTCTTCTTCGGCTCCTTTTCTCTCTCCCCCTGACCCTGAACATGGCTCTGTGGTGAATGTTCCCCTATTCTTCATATTTTTGAAAAATGTTTGTTATGGCAGCAGCTTTTGCAAGTAGCAGAATAATCTGATAGATGGAGATTCGATTTGGCAGATATTTTCCTTCTTTGAACATCTGCATAAATCTTGCTGCTACTCTGCTTGTGGCCCAGCTGAAATGAGCAAGGGAATGAGATTTGCAAATTTAAATCCGGCATGTTGTTAGATGGTTTTAACGATGGTTTAACCCTGATAGATTGGTTGGATCAGATTGTCTAGCTATAAAGCAATATATATCTGGTCTTTTTAATGTGGTTAGATCAACACTGGTCTTCTAGGCTTGCAATGGATACACCACATCACAGACCTCTTCAGCGGGGAAGAGGGAAGAAACATATGATTTTCATCTTGCTGATGGACCTGGTCAGATGCTGCCAGAAACCCAAGCAAAATGTACTTGTAAGGCACAATCCAGAGAACGGTGCATCTGGATCCATAACCCCAGCTGTGCTTTCTACTTAACTTTCTAAACCAACAACATCCCACACCACATGGCAAACTGATCTTGAAACTTAAGGGAAGTTCAAAAGCAGTTTAGGCTGTGCTACGGAGGCTCACTGCTCCCAGCAAAAGTGAAAAGCCCCACTGCAAGTCCTGGGGTCAGCCACTCCTTCAATTTGCCTGCCTGCTTGGAGGAAAAGGAAGAACTCTGACAGCTCCAGTCTGGAGTCTTACAGTGGAAATAATAATTGGCTCAAGGGTAGGATGAGTAGCTAATCTTTGTTACTGTGAGTAGGAATAAGGATCCCCACATCTGAATTCGGCTATTCTCCATTATTTTGGATGGAAAAAATCTGTTAGTTTGGGCTTCTCTTCCTCCTTCATTGACCAGTCTTCACATTCACCCCAATGCTGCATCTGTTTGCCTAATATATGTATTTGTGTAAGCAACTTAACTTATAATGCATGTTTGTGTACTATTCTCATTAATGTATGCGTTTCTGTGTGCATTTCCCTGTTACAGAGACCAACATTGCAAAATTCAGAGATGTATGAATATTGAAGAATAGCTGTGTCTTGGTTCCAAAAGTGTGAACTGTGGGGCAGCTCCACCTTCTACTCCTACAATGTACTGAGGTTCTTACTAGGGTACCAACTCAGAGGGCTCCTCAAAGGAATCATCAGCATTGGGCTTGAGAAGCCTTTCTTTCCAAGGTCCTTGACCTGTGAGGTGTCACATTCATCCTCCAAGGACTCTGTGCTTGGCACCAGGTCAGGGCTAGGCATGATGCCACTGTGCCCAGGTACACACATGGGATGATTGAAGCACTGCACAAAAGAGTCTTTAATGCATGATGTTTCCATCTATGCAATCTGTTGTGTCCTACTCTACAGAATGCTGATTATGCAAGTAGCTGTTACCTGTGGTATTTTAGATTTCTTGCCCCTGTCCAAATCTGACCATGTAGTGTTATAAAAAGCCTTTTCGTCATCCTGTTGTCATCATCCCAACTTAACCAATTGGTCCTCATTTCAGTAAAGGGAATGGTCTTTTGGAGTTTGTACAGATGCACGGCATTCTTGGAAATCAAAATGTCAAGTCAGCAGGAAACAATGCCAGCACTGTCATTGCGGAAAGTGGCATTTGCCGCCTTTATTCATATGAACCAATTAAGTTGTTTTCATGGTTGGCGTTCCTTCAAAAAGTCACTTTCAGAGGCCTGATAAAGGCTTAGTTGGCATGGAAAACTTGATCCTGGGTTTAGATCTTTTGAGGGTGTGTTTAATGCGAACACAGCTGGAATTTCTTAAGCTGATTCTGTTAATAAACCCACTTCCTGCCACTAGCAAGAATTCATTCTAATTGCTTCCAATGCACCATTTCTGTAATGCATGCAACCTACTGCTAAGACTAAAGGCATCCCTTAGTTAGTCTTTATTGTCTTTTAATTCAGGGTATGTGTCTGGATTTAGTGATGGAGAGCATTTCCAGATCATGCACAATAAGACACTTTATGTGCTTTATGAAGTGCTAATCATGCACCATAACATTGTGATCAACTGTGAAAAGTGCCTCTGTTCCATCTCATTCTATGGGCCCCAGTGCGACTGTTTGAGCTGCATCTCCTCTGAAACTTCTGGAGCTACTGGGATGGGTGACCTGGGGACATGAAGGCATGCAAGTCCAACCTTAATTCTCTATCTGTGTCCCATATTGCAAGAAAATCGAGACAGAGATGCATTAGATACCAGCATGGTATGTACAAGAAGAAAGACCGCACCATTTAGGGGGCAGGTTTGACACCACAGTTATACTGGCTGAGCAGCCTTAGGAAGCATTGGGGATGGTGAGAGCTCCCTTGTGAGATGGAGTCACATCAGTGGAATGATGCTCAGCTGGCAGAACTCCCACAGTATGGCGGCATTCATGCTCCACTGGAGAGGTTATACTTGCAGAGCAGATTGGGATGTGAGCATGGCATAGCCTAAGCCCTCTCATTTTGGCAACACTCTTCCAACAACAGCATAACTTTACATCAGGAACTGATGTGTGCAGTTCCCCCCACCCCTTTTGTTTTTAGTGGGAGGTGAATGGCAAAGCAGTCCCCACACCTCCCATCTTGGGATGACTGAGTTCAGGGTGTGGGATGACTGAGTTCAGCTTCTTATCGCAGCACATCTAGACCCCTAGCTAAAGCCCACACAGATGCGATCCAAGGTGATGAGATTTGCAGCATGAGGCTCTTATGGCTTGCACACTTAGAATTCATAAGTTTGAGGCGGGGGGGGGGGAGGGACTCTGGTGATGGGGTACTATGGTGACAGGGCAATTTTCAGTTTAGGGAACTGAAAAGTTGAAGGGGTGGAGGAGTAAGGCTGCATGTCTGTCCTTGGCTTTGTGTGAATGATGATAGTACTGATATAGTGCTTTCAGGTGTGCAAAGTGCGAATGTGTCATCCTTGCAACCCTTACAGCAACTCTCTAAGCAAGTCAGTATTATATTATCCATATTGCAAATGGAGAAGCTGGTTGCCTAAGACCACCTAGTCCTAGTGGGTGGTAGTTAGTAAGTTTTATTCAGAGCAGAGCCATTGGTGCTAATGACGTTAGATCTATTAATTTCAGTGGGTCTTCTCTGAGAAAAACCTATGTGAATACCACTCTGTGAGGTCACAGAAGAAGCTGGGTTTGAACCAAACTATCTTGTTTCTTCTGATGTGAACTGGTAGAAAAGGAGGCAGTGTTTGTGCCCAAATTTCCAGGAAATACAGACAAATTATAAAATATGGGTGGAGCCAGGAGTTGTGTTTGGGTAGTCCAGCATTGTAAGTGCCACGTGGAAGGTGCAGTGTAGATTCCTCAGTCAAATGCATAGCATTTTCAGAATGAATGACATTTCCTGCAAAGCTTTAGAGGGGCTGCAATTCCCACTTGGCATGCCTTGTGCAAATTGTTTTAGGACTAAGATGGCAGTTTTGCAACATCTCTGCAAGCTTAAAGTTGTCGTGGCTGTGTGACTGCTATGCTTGTGAGTTTATCATCATTGCATCTTGAAATGGCAGGTTGTCTATGTGGTCACATAGAATTGCTCAGTAGAAATCTTGGCTTTGTCGCGTGTGAAGATACTGATCTGACTCCTATAAACTTTGCATTATATATGCATGGCATTAAGCAACAGGCAGTGCTGGGGTCAAGGATGACCATATGAATAATGCAAGTATTATACATGCCCAAAATGTCAGTCACTGCCATGAAAGGTCAATTTGAGATGCTCATACTCCCTTCACACCAGATACTGTGTTGGGATTTCCCCTTACTTTTGTAGATTGCGTCTTATGGGCTTTAATTTGTAGGAGGCTCAGAAAAGAGTTGGCCTGATGATTATTTTTGAGCTACATGACATACTATAATTTTGAACATAGCAAAATCTTTCTTAGATGGACCAGAAAAGGTCAAACCAGGTTTAACACAGAATGTTCACTCAGCAGGGAACAGTCAGTAATAACTCTACTTGCATTCATTTATTTGATTGAAAATAATTTATATGCCATCATTAACTGTAAAAAATAAAAAAGACAATTTATAAAATAAAACCAATGCAATAAAAGAGCGATAAAGTATACAGCGGAATATCTGGAGTTCAGTCAATTTGGTGCTAAGGTGCCTGGGCATGTCCGCATGAATAAATAACATTTTACCAACTGGAAGAACTATATTGTAGGTTCCTGTTGTACCTCTAAAGGGAGGTCATTCCACAATCTATGGGCCTCTGCAGAGAACGACCTTCTCTAAGTTGCTGCTGTAGCTCCACTGGGCATGGTATGTTGGCTACACTGTCCGTAGGTGAATGGGGCAGCTTTTGCATTGGACCAGGGATAGCCAATATGGTGCCTTCTAGATGTTACTGGACTACAGCTCCCACCATCCCTCCCTATGGATCATGGTGACTGGGGTTGATGGGAGTTGGATTCCAACAACATATGGAGGCAACCAGTAGCATTGTTTGCTTTGCCAGCGCTGAGCAGGAGCGAGGGCAGGGTGTGGAGGGTGAACAGAACTTGCTGCGCCAGCCCAGCCTTGATGCCGATGCTGCCGGGGAGGTGCGGGGCATGGAGGGCTCACAGGGCCACACTGTGCCCCCTGCCTGCCCACTCGGGGAAGCCTGGCTAGCCGACATGGCCCTTGGCAGGCGCATGCCCCCAACTCTGGCCAGACAACCATTGAGCAAGGGAGCCGGGGATGTGGCGGCAAGACGAGGACAGGGCCCAAAGGCCCCTGGCAGTAGGCAGGGTGGGATGGGGTTCCCTGCATGGCAGCACCTAGTTTGTACCCCCTCAAAGTCATGTGCCTGGGCTATGGCCCCCCCGCCCCCTATGCTACATGCGTGAGGACAACACATTGGCTACCTCTGCAATGGGCTATGCTTCCAGAACCCACCAAGGTGACCAGATTTTTTATTTCAAGAGCTGGCAGTCCTAGCCAGTGTTTGGAGTGGTTCCTACAACATGGCAGTATTTTGTCTTCTCTGGAATTAATCTCGATCCACCCTGAGTTTTGTGTTCACAATAGCCTTTTCTCCTAACTACTTAAGGGCAGCTGTTTGTATGTTAGAGAAAGGATCTTTCTTTCCACTAGGAAATCCAACATTTGGCATATTGCACATTGTCAAGAGCCAATTCTGTTTATTTTACAAGACAGTGTGGTCCTTTCAGCCCAAAGAGGGGGAAATGCCCCATGTGTCCATTTCTTTTCCTAACACAATTCCATCCTGAAAAGATTGCTGTCCAAAATGCTTTGTGCGGTGAGTGACATAAAGCTAGACGAAATCATGCTGTCGCCAACGATAGCTGTCTCATTCAAATGGAAGAGAGGGGATTTTATCTTTGCTATTTTGGTGATCTTGTTGATAGAAAAACTGAATGCATTGCAAGCTAAATTTTGAGGGATTAAATGGCATTGAAAGGCCACCCTCTGTAGCAGACTCCATTGTAGCTGTATTGTGTAGTTTATGTTCTACATGCTTTCATCCCCATTCAGCATCAAGACATGATCTTCAATTAGCTCACATTTTTACAATAAACATTTGCACTTAAAGCTTTAGACGTTTGCCTTCCAGCTATATCTGATTTGACTAGATTTCCACTTCAATCAACAGCACTTAACAATTACAGATAGGTAGCTGTGTTGGTCTGCCATAGTCAAAACAAAACAAATTCCTTCCAGTAGCACCTTAAAGACCAACTAAGTCAGTTCTTGGTATGAGCTTTCGTGTGCATGCACACTTCTTCAGAAGGAAGTGTGCTTCTGAAGAAGTGTGCATGCACACGAAAGCTCATACCAAGAACTGACTTAGTTGGTCTTTAAGGTGCTACTGGAAGGAATTTGTTTTGTTAGCACTTAACAATGTGTGACTATATAGCAGGAATGCTGCACACACGGCTAACATATGTCTGCAATATGTATGTACAGAAATTGGGCCCCAGTGTAGCATATTTGCTAGGGCTGGATCTGAGCAATCTGGGCTCAGGTCCTCAAGGCTGACTGTTTGAAAGAGACAGGAGAATTGAAGCAGGAATATGGATGTCTGACAACCAAGTGACTTATCTCAAATATGCTTATCTGGAACAAAACCCTGCAATAACTTTAGTGCCTATCCAACCTGCACAAGCAACCCAAGAAGTTGCTTAGGATAGTAATTAGTAATTATAGAGTTACACTATTAAACTACTCATTTTGTAGGCCCAGAACAGAAGGCTGTTTACTGATGAACAGGCTAGCATATGACAACACAGAGAAGTGACAGTAATTACAAGATCAAGTTGAATGGTGGAGTTTTATCTCCCGCTCAACAATAACTGGAGACAGCATTTAACTTTGCAATTTCTAATTAGAATACAAATGCACTCTGGGCAAAGTAAGGTGTGTCCGAGGTTCCTTCCATTCCAGTGGATGTCAGTGTGAGTCCAATTGGGAGAGAGTAATCCTGCCTTTTCATCTACTCATTCCAGGTCTGCCTACACATCCAGGGTTAAATCAGTTACTGAGCTGCCCTTTAGGTTGTATCCACACTGCACCTTTAAATCATATTCAAAACATGTTCTTTCTCTCAAATAATTCATGGGGGCGGGGAGGTATTTTGAATGTGCTTTAAAGGTATAGTTTGTACCATCCCACTATCACTTCTATCCCAACACTTGGTCCCACCCAAGCCCCTATTACTATCTACTCTGCTCCCCAGACGTGGTCCAGCCATTATTTAAAAGCGGATCAATACTTACGTAAGGCATCAGAATCAAGAGAAATAATTCCCCACCCCTTGCAGAAGATTTTTTAAAAATCATAAAAGCAACGATAACATCATATTGGTAGGGACCAGCACTTGTTCATATTTGAGATGCATTTATCACTCTGGGCTCTTCTGCAGAAGTGTGTGTAAGTAAGTAAGTAAATAAATAAATAAATAAATAAATGCATACATAAATATCTTTCTTCATGGGCAGAAAAAGGGAAAACCCATGACATTTTGGGTTCTTGTCTTTACAGTTCCCCATAGCAGTGATACCAAAGGGATGCCTGTTATTTGTGCTTGCATTGTTTGAGCTGCTGTGATATTTGGCTCTCTTTCTGTGTGTTTGGTCAATTTTCTTTTCTTTTTTAAAAAATAATTTTTACTTGTTCTTCATGGCAGAGCATGTTGCGTTAACTGAGTGACTAATGTGTGCAACAAACAAATGTTTCTGCAAATCTGACCTGTATATGGGGCTTTTGTGGTTTAGGAAATGCCTGGGCAGTAGCCGCCTATTATGTCCCCTTTCCCCATTCAGTTGTGGATATGCACACAGAGAGCAGCTAGTCAGTGAGGGGGACTTTCTAGGCTAATTTGCCCAAAGATCCCCCAAAACTGGAGCTGGCACTGAAATTTAATTACAGCTTTGCTACTGACTGGGTTAAAGAAGGGAATGTTTCATCACAACATATGAGGATGATAAAACTGGGAAGGCGGGGGAGAGAGAGAAAAAGAAGAAGCCCCAAGTAAATCTATACAAAGAGGGTGTGAAAGTGTTGTCTGAAATGATGGATTGTTGTAGAATCCCCCTTTCGAAGAAGGTTCCTTCTCCATATGGTGAATTACGTAGGGCTATTTGCAATAAAGAGTTATTCATTTCCAGTTGATCTTACTTAATCCTGAGGATGTAGGTTTAAATCCCAGAGTCATTGAAGGGTATTAAGCATGGTGCTCCCATCTGCCTTTGAAAGCTTTGTGATAGAAGGCTCCTAGCAGGTGTTACCTAGTGTAATAAATTCCAATGAAGCTGGAGGTACTTGTGTGTGTGTGTGTGTGTGTGTGTGTGTGTGTGTGTGTATGTGTGTATGTGTGTGTGTGTGAGAGAGAGAGAGAATAAGCATTAAAAAAAAGAAAGAACCAGGAATGATATCATATTAATGAGATGCAATATTTAAATAGTACATCCAGAAGAAATGATGAAGGTGAAGGCTGAATTGTTACCAGTGCTTACACTGGAAAAAGTATTCCTCAACATCAGCCCAAGCCCAACCATTTATCTTCTTTCATGAATTAACTCGGGGTTCCCTAGTTCAGAGTCATCTTGTTTTCCCAGCTGCCCTGCCTTCTTGTTCCTGTCTTCGTGTTCGTGTGAGGTAGTGGTTCAGAAAATCGAAAAGCAGAGACGAAAGAAGAGACTATGGGTTGGATGACCTATTGAGTTAGACATGCTTAGCTTCCATTTCCTGGCTTAAGACCCACTCAGTGCCCAAAGTGGGATGGCTTTGAAGAAAGTGGGAGAAAACAGAAGATGAGATAGTTAGGCCGTCACACTCAATTAGTTCCACTCGAAAAGAAGTGGGATGACATCTCTCCAGTCTCCCCCCAACTTTGAGAACTGGTGCTATGGATTTGCATAGAACCTTAGGGCATTTGACTTGATCAGGATCCAGCCTTCTAGCTTTCAAACTGTGCATAGAACCTGAAATGAGGCAGATCTTAGCAGACTTTATTTATCTTTACATGGTCTTCATAAGGGTTTAAGTGTAGGCTTTAAAAATTAGAAAAGGAATGTGCAAGGTCGCCCTAAAATAAACTAGTATTTTTAAAGAACATTAAGAAAAGCACCTGGTCCAGCACTCTGGTTTACAATGACCACCAAACGCTTATGTGTACTGGCAATGAAAGCATGTTTGCTAATTAGCAAATAGTTCCTGTCCTCTTTTGATGGATGTGCTGTATGCCCGGAGAACAATCTTCTTCATTAGGTGTGTCCTTGGGAACAGAAGGCAAGGGAAACAGAGGAGAGCAGGGTTGAAAAGGAAGGGTGGTAACATTGCAAATTTGTTTAGACTCTGCTGGAAAGTTTTTGGGAGATGTTCAGATGCTTACCCACACTTGTCAGAGCAGAACCTGTGTCCTTGAAATGTGTTAGGAAAGAAAGAGACAACACAAAAGGAAGACTCTGGCTTTACTTAACAACTGCCAGACATCCATTAGTGTCTGAGAACAGGACTGCATATTTGCTGGCATCCATTCTCTTGCTCAGCTTCTGTTCTTCAGACTCTCTGTGAGGTTGAGGGGGGTGATGATTACGGTAACAGTGAGAAATCATAATAAACAATTACAAAGTCAGGGGCAGCATGGAGACAATGAATGGAGAGAACTGTTTTCTTGCCTCTGAAAATAGCATGGTTGTTTTCACTCGGATTGTCCAGTGAAATTGTTTAGTAGTTGCTTCAAGACGGGAAATTATTCAAGCAATGATTAGCTTAAATCCACATCATTTGCTGTTCATCATCTGAACAGCAAATGATTTTTCTGAAATAGACAGGTATCTGCTGAGCTGTATCCCAGACACCTGTCTATTCCTGTGTTGTTCTGTGCAATTGACTTAAAAGTGAAACATCCTGTGCAAGAAGACACTAATTAGTTGGGTTATTATTACTTTTAAGATATCTGAACTCTGTAGCTGTGGATATGCATTTTATCCTTGGTGGTTGTGTGTATTTGTTGCATTCCTAGGGTTCAGCCACACTTCCTCTTGTCCTGTTGCTTTCTCTTGGGGAGAAGTGTTCTATAGAGCTCCGTTGGAGAAAATGGCAATTCAGGTTTACCCCGGGTTGATGTTTGCTCCAATTTAGCACCTAAGAGTGAGGTTTCCTTGGGGGAGGAGCGGGTCAAGGGGGAAACCACTTGGATCCATGCCTAGAAAGTGCAGGTCAAGTGGGAAACTGCTTGAAGTGTGGACGAGCCCCTGGTCACTGGAAGGAGTGAGAGAGAACTGTAAAAATTGCAGCATGTAGATGACAAAGGGGCGGGTGGAGGGGGGTGGAAATCACCCCTTTTGTAACATTAGCCCAGTGTGTTGGTTATTTTAATTTGTGGAATACAGTGAAATGCAATACAGGAAGCAAAAGTATTTATAGAATATAGGGAGACCTTGTGTTGAGAAAGAAAGCTTATTTGTTGTCTGCCCCTTTGGGGTTGGGGAATCATTCAAGAACCATTGATGCATGGAAATTTGAACCGTGTGGTCTGTCAAGGTCGCCAAGCCCTACGGTGCACTTGTAAACGTAAGCTTCATGTGGCAGCTTTAATGTGTGCATGTTGCCAAACATTTCAAGCAGTTTGGAGCCTAAGGGAAGCTCTTTGAAAGGAACGTTCTTGTCTTGTGGCTTCAGTGGGCCTGTCCTTGTATGTAGCCATATATGGAAGGCTTTGCTGGGTTCATATTAAGAGAAGCTGGTGATTCACCCTGAATTTACAGAATAAGGCTTCTCTGTCCTGCATCAGTACATTTCTGCAAGATGTGATCAGATCCTCTGATCATGGCATCTCTCCTCTTCCTCCTCCTCCTCTTCTCTGTTAATCTTACAGCTACATCGACTTGGCTGGACTATGATTTATGCGTGTAAACAACAAAATAGCAAACCAGTACAATTTTTTAAAACCCGCACATTGAAAACTTTTAACAAAAGCCACCTATCCTCAAAGCTAAAAATCTCAAGGTTTATAGGAACAGTCTCTCTCAGCCATCAAATGCCTAAGTGATCAGGAATTATTTTAAATTCCTCTGGAATGTTAAGAAGAAGGGATACAGATACACATCCCTAGGGAATGCCTTCTACAAGCAGAAAGCACCACATGAAGGCCCCATCACAGCTGAGCACCAGCTGAACAACCCCCAGCAGCAACACCATTGACAAGACCTTCCCTCTGATACAGGATTTTGGTCGGGTGGCAGGATTTAAATTAAATAAACAGAAAACTAAAGTGTTGGGAAAAAATTTGACAGATACAGAGTCGGAAAGGTTTCAGAGAGAAACAGAACTAACTATGGTTAAAAAAGTAAAATACCTAGGGGTAAACATAACAGCAAAAAACCTGAGTCTATTTAAGGACAATTATGAAAAATGTTGGTCTGAAATTAAGAGAGACTTGGATAGTTGGACAAAATTGAAGCTTTCTTTGTTAGGCCGAATTGCTGCTATTAAGATGAATGTATTGCCAAAAATGTTGTTTTTGTTTCAAACATTACAGATTGTGGACAAAACGGAGTGCTTCCGGAAGTGGCAGAAAGACATATCTAAATTTGTCTGGCAGGGCAAAAAGCCCAGAATTAAGTTTAAGATATTAACAGATGCGAAAGAAAGAGGTGGCTTTGCCCTGCCAGACTTAAAGTTGTACTATGAAGCCGCAGCTTTCTGCTGGCTAAAAGATTGGCTACTTCTCGAAGACACTGACGTGCTGGACTTGGAAGGTTTTAACAATGCTTTTGGTTGGCATGCATACTTATGGTATGACAAAGTTAAGATCAATAAGGCCTTTAAGAACCATATTGTCAGGAAAGCACTGTTCAATGTCTGGACGAAATATAAAGACTTATTGGAAAACAAAACTCCAAGGTGGCTCTCACCTCTGGAGGCTAAGGCCCGAAAAAGACCCAATATGGAGGCCAAATGGCCAAAATATTGGGAATTATTAGAAAAAGATGGAGACAATTGGAAATTGCAGAGTTTGGAGAAAATGAAGGATAAGGTGCGAGACTGGTTACATTATGCTCAGATTAAAGAAGTTTTTAAAAATGACAAAAAGTTAGGGTTCCAGGTGGAGAAATCGAAGTTAGAAACAGAATTGTTAGAACCCAAAACCAAGGTACTATCTAGAATGTATAACTTGCTGCTAAAATGGAACACACAAGACGAAATGGTTAAATCGGCTATGATAAAATGGGCACAGGATATTGGGCATAACATTATGTTCGAGGACTGGGAAAGGTTGTGGACCACTGGGTTGAACTTCACTGCATGTAATGCTTTGAAGGAAAATGTTATGAAAATGATATATAGATGGTACATGACCCCAGTTAAACTTGCCAAAATATACCATTCGTCTGACAATAAATGTTGGAAATGTAAAGAAAATGAAGGAACATTCTTCCACCTCTGGTGGACATGCCCTAAGGTGAAGGCCTTCTGGGAAATGATATACAATGAGCTGAAAAAGGTATTTAAGTATACCTTCACTAAGAAACCAGAGGCCTTCCTTCTGGGTATTGTCGGTCAGAAGGTGTTAAAGAAGGATCGAACATTTTTCATGTATGCAACAACGGCAGCAAGGATTCTCATCGCAAAAAATTGGAAAACTCAAGATTTACCCACACTGGAAGAGTGGCAGATGCAGCTGATGGACTATATGCAACTGGCCGAGATGACTGGCAGAATCCGAGACCTGGGAGAAGAAAAGATGGAGGAAGACTGGGAGAAATTCAAGATGTATCTACAAAAACATTGTAATTTGTTTGAATGTTAAGAAGGATGCTAGATTATAAAAAACTGGCCACCACTAAACTAGATTTAAATTTGATGATAAGTGAGACTAAAGAAAATATAAAAATTTTTTTGGAAAAAGTGTTAAATCATATTGGAATGTGTGGACATGAGATTGTAAACAAGTTGATAATTTGTTTGGAAAAATTTTTTTTTTTTAATGATGTAAATGGGAGAGGGGGACGTGAGGGAGTCCAAAGAAGTGAAGAATTTGTTGTTATAAAAGTAAGATTGTTTTATGTGTGCATTTATATTTTAAAAAAAAACCTTAATAAATATTTATAAAAAAAAAAAAAGACAAGACCTTCCCTGCTGATCATAGTGCCCAAGATGGTTGATATTGAGGATCATAGAACTTTAGAGTTGGAAGGGACCTCCAAGGGTAATGTAGTCCATCCATCTGCAACCAACTTCCTTTAGTTCCTCCACATCTTGGACCCATTAGGCATACATGTAACATGTCATTGATTTCCCCAAAGTCATTGGAGCATTTTAGTGTAACTTTATCCAAATATACACATTTGTGTATGAAATTTCCCCTAATATACACATTTTTGCAAGAAATTTTCCCTAATAAGCATTTTCTTATGTTATTTTCACAAATATATTATTTTATTATTATTATTATTATCATCATTAGTAGTAGCAGCAGTAATAGAATTTATTAAATGCATATCCTGCTCTTCCTCCCAAAGCCCAAGGTAGCAAACACCAAGCAATAAAACAATAAAAATACTTTAAAACATAAACATTTTAATACAATACTTAGCCTAGCATATGCATTTTTGTACAGCAGTATTTGGTTGGAGAATTTCATTGCAAAATTCAGACTTTCAAAGGATGGCTGAGGTGATCTGAGTCATGCATTGCCTTCTTCTGTGCTGTGGCACCAGGCAACCAGAATGGGCTAGTGACAACTTTAGTTTTTGTCTACTCCACACTGTTCACAAATGTAGGTTGTGACCTTTAGCCTAGATCTGTTTCAGCTGCCAGATCTATTGGCAGATTCCCACTCAGTTGCCTCTAACTCCTTCAGTTTTCCAAGCTTACCCGACATTTACGGGTGGCAGGAGAGCTGCAAAATGATACTGGACTGCTGCATTTCAGACACGATATTATTTCTGGAAGGCCGTGAACTTTATAATGAAAGATGTGCCAAACTAGTTTGGGAAAGTTCAAAAGTCCATGAGCTTCAGTCTCGTCCTATTGTATGGCTTCCAAAATAAGGTTACCCTTGGGTAACAAGGGCCATTCAAGGTCTTCCTGTGTGAGAGCTATTCAGAAATTTCATGTCCTTCAAAAGATGCACTGAACATTTTTGGGCAATTTGAGAAGTGGGGTTTGGGGTCGGGAGGGAGGGAGGGAGCTTGAAAGGGCCTGCAAATATTTTTTGAGTGAGTGGGTGGCAAATATTTATGGGGTGTTAGGGGAAGGGTAGTACATTTGGTGGGAGGCATGTCATGCTCCTTCTGGGATAGTCTGTCCACCTTTGATCCCCACCACTGAGCACTGAGTTCTCACCTGTGGCTGCTAGAAGCTGTCAGCAGGTGACAATGGCCACAGTGGGGCTTAATCCAAGATAAGTGGGCATAGGGTTGTATTCTTACAGTACATATACAGATTAGTTCATAGCCTAGAGCTTGAAAAAATGTGAACAGGCAGTATCTTTTCATGAGAAAAACACAAAAAAGATGAAGTTAACAGTAGATCAAGACAGGAGTCAAACAATGATCCCCAATACAGTAACTTTTATTGAACTAATAATATAGTATCTAACCATAATATTTACCATGTGTACAGTTTAGGCACCTAACACTGTCAACAGTTTTCAGCACCTGCTGCAAAGAACATACAAAAATTCTATTAAGAAAAAAATGGTGGAGATTTTGTGCTTAAACAATAAAATAAAAAACCATGGTACTCATAATATCAAAAAGTCTAACAGGTTTTGTGCATTTTTGCTTTGTGCATTTTTTTGAAGTTCCCAAAAATCTGACTGATGGTTTTTCAACCACATGTGCAACTGTCTTTGGAAAGTTGGGTTTCTTAGCTCAGTTACATGGAGATCTTCTGATGCCTCCCTCTTCTTTTGATGAGGGCCAGGGATAATCCATTGGCTTCAGCAAACAAGGGCTGAAGAATGTTATCTACTTAGGATAAGTCTTAATTACCCCTCCAACTCTTTAATCTGATCCTTTGAGGCTTAGACAACTTCCCCACGACAGAGGTAGATGTAGGGGAGCGCAACCAGTTTGGTTGCACTGGACATGGAGCCGCGGTGGTACTGAGGTGATTTCTCAGTTGTATAAAGTTTGATCCATAGGGACAAACCTGAGGGGAAGTTGTTGATTCTTGAGCTTATTTAAACCAACAACGAGCACTCTTTCCTTTCCTTGGACCTTTCAGAATTCTGCCTTGATTTCTTCATGTTAGAGAGAACTTAACAGAAGCATTTCACAAACAGTTGCTGGTAGCCACATTGCTGAAACCTACAACCAGTTGTTGGGATTGTTGGAGCAGTTTTCTGCAGCTGTATCCCGTGTCCACAATGAGGCCATTGAAAGAAATTGGCTTCAGAAGTACAGCTACATATTGCATGACAACAGCTGTAGCTTTAAGTCAAGATGAACACTTTGCTTGGCATCAAGGACCTCACTGGAACATTTTGCCATCATGCTTTTGGATTTATTTCTTCCAGTCCCAAGGACCAGGTCCCCCCTGTATAAAAACAATTAAAATAAATAAATCAAGCTGGTATTTTGAAAGGATTATACCAGAACGCAAAAAGATTAATCAAGAACCACACACCATTAATTAATTATTATTTTTCTGTTCTGCCTTTCTATCCTGGCTTCCCATATGCATCTGGCTGACCAATGTGAGAACAGAACCCTGGACTAGATTTGTTACTGGGTTGATCCAGCTGGGCCCTTCTTGGGTTCTTTCTTAATGGACCCCAGGATTCCCATGAAACCCAAAGCATGTGTTGTTCCTACTCCACTCATCCAGGCGCTGATCAGACCCAAATCAAAGGTGCCCTGTGCAACTTTTAGAGGTCCTGTGTGCATGCAGCTATCTTGTCTTGACATGCTTGGTTCAACTGTACTTTCAGTTGCGTGAAGATTTATTACTTCCTTTTAAGCCTTAATTTTCTTCAGATGTTTGATCTGCCTTTCCTTCTTGTACAGTTCGGAAAACAATCTATAATGTTCAGAAACTGCACATTTACTTTAAATGGTTAAGGCACAGGAGTAATAATAGTAATAATAAAGGAAAAGCGAGATGCCCATTCATTGCCTATGTGAAGTTTCTCTCAATGTTCCTTTCTTCCTGTTAAAAATGAAGGGTTAAACGTTTGCCCTATAAATGCAAATGGAAAATAACCTAGTGATTGCAGCATTCCACACCTCTCCATGCAATATTCATCAGTTTTAAATCTGTCCTATTTGACATTCAGTGAATGTGAATAAATCATATGGCTGATGGTGGAATCTTGACTGGAATCTTGATTTCCCCCCATTCCCAGTGGAACAAATGATACAGAATCTGCACCTTTTAAAAACAGATTGATACTTGTGTGCGCAGGTTTCAGATGATGAACAAATGACTTACAGCAGGAGTGAGAAACCTTTTTCAATCTGAGGGCCACATTCCTTTCCTGAGGGCCACATGCTAGTGGTGGGTGGAGCCAGATCAACAAATGTAAATTTTACCTTTAGACAGGATGGCTAGTTTCCACACACACTTGCACGCTCTTCTTTATCCACTGTCCAGACAAGCAGGAGGCATGATCAGAGTTCAAGGATGCATTTCAGCCTCACAAAAGCAACTGGGGTATGGGCAAGGCGAGTGCAGGATATGCCCCAAAGACAGTTCCCAGGGCCAGGTAGAGAGGCCCACCCTTGAGTTACAGCTCAGTTAATAATAGCTAAACATGGGTCTGTATATGATCACTGTGGTGGTTTTGGATTTAACTGGTTTGATCTTTCTTCCAGTTTGGTATATTCTGCAGTAGAGGATGACTTCATTTGTTTCTTTAGCTTATTTTGTTTAACAAAAATAAAGAAGGCTGAAAAAATCCATCCTGGTTTATAGTACTATGCAATGAACCCACTCATGCCAACATTTTAGTTTATTCCATGTGTCTTGGATAAATAATAAATCTTTTTAAAAGCTGAAAAGAACAAAACAGGAAGCCTCCGAGAAATATATACCTTGAAATATATAGCTTCCAGGGATGGAACTAAAATGGTGTGGTTGATGAAGTCTATCCTTGAAAAATCTTGGGCCCAATCAGCTTTCATTACACCTTGGGGGCTACCTCTTTTGTTGTCACGTCTGTTAATGTATGTTTATGTTGGTAGCCTGACCTCTTTTTTAAAGCTGAGTTAAACAGAGGAGGTTGAAAGTGCATTTCATTATCAACTTTCTGTTTTGGGGAAAATTGTTGGGGTGCATGCACACAAGAAAGGGAGAAAATGTTTGACTATTCAGAAGTGAGGACAGCAAGCAACACTTTCTTTCTGATGTGTCTTCATTAGATGATCATATAGCCAAATATGATTGACTTTGAGGCATGGTGCGGTCTCATCAGGCAATGCTTTCTGCAAGCACCCTGTCTGAAGGAACCAGTCACATAGCCAAATCCGATTAGCTGCATGATGACATAAAATAATTATGCTTCCTAAATGATCCCCCGAGAGATGGGATTGCCTCAAAGAGAAGTTCTTTAAAAAAAAAAAAATCCCTCCAGATCATGGGGAGAAGAAGCTGCAAAGAGGGGATAAGATAAGGATAATGTTTGTGTGGCAAGGAACCTGCCACACAAATGCTTCCCCCTCACATTTGCTTTTAAAATTGTAACAGGTAAAAAATTAGCACAGTGTACTACTTGAAATTGAAATATTGATTGAAATACTTTATTGTCACTTGTACAACTTGTATACTTCTATTCTTACAAAGAATTCATGACCCATTAAGTAAGACATTGCTTGTTTCATTGACTCAGTCCAAAGCATTGTACATGTTCAAGATCCCACATGGAGGCCTGGTTGTGTTGATGATCACCATTTGCTTTAACAGAAAGAGAACTTCAGTACACCATGTCTTCCTTTGCACAAATAAATAATTTGGTTTTTTTCCATTGAAAGGAAGATGGCAGGCCAGGAAGTCACGACAACTGCATTTTGAATACTGAAGTATCTAAAGCTACCACAAAACACTGTCCTCTGGTGCTGCTCTTAATTTTTGTATTAGCATTTCTCACATTAAATGTGGGTAGCAACCCACATTTAAACCATGTCCCCCCCATAATAACTTTTGTATTTATGACACAAATGTCACAACAGCACGAAGCTGTAATATGTCAAGTAACAAAGACGACCTGAACCCTCCCCGAAGAGAATGCCATTTAATTAATCAAAGTGTGCAAAATATGGAAATATGCATCTGCATTTAGGGCTGCCTTCTCCTTTCCCTACCCTCGCCATGCTTCCGCCAGCAGGTTTGAGCAAACAGCCATATGCTCTGCAGCCTCGAGGGAAGTGACTCCAGCTTGGAAATCAATATGTCATAAGCAGCTTGGTGGTAATGGATGCTTACAGCAGCAGGTTTTCTCTGCTAATAGCCCAACCAGCAACAGCAACTCATTTAGATGAAAGGGTTTTGTGGCTTGAATGGAGGCAACAAAAAGATGGATCCTCATAAGGGCTAATCAGAAGTAGGGTTGCCACCTGGGCAGCTTTTGACCAGCCCGGCTGGCCTTTGAATGCTGAGGCCCCTTTATTTTTAATGACCTATTCCTCCGGGCTGTTAAAAAAAAATGAAAATGAAAAGAAGCTGGTAACCCTAATCAGAAGTGTAATTTGTTCCTTGGAAAGCAGACTGTCTACTTGGCTTTGCTTGAGAGGCAGTTGTGAAACGCTTCCAATTCATATTGCCTTTTCTTTTCCAAGCTGTTCTCGCGTGTTATGGGTGTATGAAGCAGTTGTGTCCATATGCTTAAAGGGTTGCGCCTTTGGATTTCGGTCACAAGGGTGTCTGTCAGGAGATTTATGGAAAGCAGACAGGTTCAAAGGCCCACTCTTGAATGGAAGGTGGAGGGAAACGAACCTCGGCAGCTGAGGATGTGCTGCATATCTGCAAGGTCTTGGATTCAGTCTCTTCAAAGGGTTTTGAGAAGCAGGGATTTGAAAGACCTTAGCCTAACGGCTCTGGTACACAGAAGAGATAAGGCAAGGCATTCAAATTGGGCAGCTCTGTGTGGAGTATGAGTTGGAGCAAGTTAAGAATGTTCCTTCGGCAACAATTATCCCTTGTCTGACCCTTATGTCAGGTTGTAGCTCAGTCTGGGTAGTAGTTAAAAGAGACCCATCAGGTTAAGAGGTCCTTGTGCATTTCAGCAGCTGTAGACTCCTATGGCGCAGGGCAGAATGTGTTTCTGTTGGAGCTGCTGGGCTGAAGTCCTCAGGGTCAGAAAATGAGCAATACATCCTTCCTGAGGCTGGAGAGGTGTTGACAAGATGGCTTCCTTCTCATATGCTGGAGTGTTTCCAGGGCAGTGAGGACCACCATGGTTCACTCTCTGGGTAATTCTCCCTCACCCTCTTATTCCTACATCAGGGGTGGGAACATTTTCTATCTGTTCATTATTTCCCCATGATTATCTCCCCATTGTCTAGTGGGCAAAATTTGACAGGTGTACATGCCGCACCTGCCAATCATCTGATGTCACGGTGACATCAGATCAAGTGGGGCTTAGGAGTCCTGATTTGCAAAATGCTTTTCTGTTTGAGTCTCCCCCTCAAAGAGCAGTGATGGGTAGAGAAGTGGGGTCTACTGAATGGAAGCCACTTCCACCTCATTGAGCAAAGCCCACCCATCAGCTGACGGCCTTTGCTTCTGCAAAGCCCCTTTCTGAATGTGTGTGCCCTGCCTGCAGTATTCTGTTTTCAACCTGGTGGGCGAGAGTTCCATTTTAAACCCCAATCTGTGTTCTGCTGTAGCTTGTAGTCTTCTTCAGCTCTGGTCTACTATGTAGTTCAAGGGAACTAAATATTGCATTGTCAAAACATTTTGAGATAACTCGGCTAGACTTTTCCCCTTCTGCATCTGCCATAATTTTTGTTTATTTATTCCACAAGTCTTTAAACAGTTTGCTTTACAAATTACATTTATGCCCGCCATGCTGCATTTGAACTTTATTTTAAAAGGACCTGTGGCATCTGGTTCGCAAATTTACGACAGACATCAAAGGGTGTTCCATGGCAAGCGAAAGCTTCCTCCAGCACAAAGCTAGCGCTCCTGCATTTATTCCTGCCACACATGTGTTTATAGTTGACATCAAAGATCTGGGCTACCTTAGATCAGGGCTTCATGCTTTACTCTCAGTAGACATGTGCGTACAGCAACCATCCAAACTGAAATAAAAAGTGGAAATTTACTATTGACTATGAGGTAATTTTGAGATTGTCATTTTGTCTGGATTCCTATCCCACCTTTCTCCCAACTTGGGATTCAAGTCATCTTACAACATACTAAAAACACCCTTACAAATGCAAAGTATCAAAAGCAAACTAGATATTTACAACAGCTAAACAACAACAACAACAACAACCAGCATTAAAACAACAATTGCCCTGACAGCAGCATCTAGTCTCCAAAGGGCGGAAATATAACAAGGGAAGAAATTACACAATTTAAGGAGCAGCCGCGGAAAAGGCTCTCCTGATGTGGAAATGTGATCCACAGAGTCAGGCATGGACCATCTCTCACTATCTTAATAATGCTGAAGGCATTGGGAAGTTGCTTCAGGCTGTTTCCTCCCTCCCACCTCTGGCTATAAAGGCCAGAGCTCCTGTAGAGGAGATTTTTAGCAAAGCCTCCCCATAACAAGCCTTCTCTTCAACTGTTGAAGATGTACAAGTGCTATCTTGTATTACTTTAGGGATGAACTGATACAGCCCATGTCTGTTTTGTGTCAGATTTTCTGGCATTTAGTCATAGGTTTGTTCCAGCCCCCTTTTTTGGGTTGCAAACTTTCTGAAAGAATACACAAAGAATCTGCATATAAGTTGCATGCATTTGCTCATAATATCTATGCATTTCTTCCCCACAAAGACACATTTTGCATTCTTTTTAAAATAGCAACAATATAAAATCCATATTTTGGGGGTGTACTTTTTGGGACTGAAATCCATCATCTGACTCATAATTTTATTCTGAACTGCAACCAAGTTTGCAAATGTTGAATTGGGTCAAATTGCAGCCAGAAGCAGACTGAATTGATTCCTTCTCCAACACTAGCTGGATCTCTTTTATACATGTGATATCCTTGTCTGTTACTAGAGCCTAGCATTAAGTGGAAGTGTTTGCACAGCTCTCAAGTTATAAAGCCACCCCCTTCATTTCTCCCTATTAGAGCAAGCTGGGTGCCTTTGCATGCTGGTATATGACATACAGTACTGAAATTTTTAAAATATAAAATGGCCCGTGTTGCCTGCTCCCAAACCCACACACTAGAATTATTGTTTGAAATGGTTGCTGGAGTGTGTGTGGTGGAACCAAAAAAGAATTGTGCCACTGATGTTATAAGATAGCAAACTTTTTAGTGGCATGAACTTTAGATATTGGTATCAAAGGAGACGTGTCTGCTGAATCTGAGGCGTGGCAGTTTCCTTCGCTTGCTTCTGGTTTGGATCAGAATCAGATCTGATTTTCCAAGTTGACATATGTAGCCTGTAGCCAAGGAGCTGTTCTTGGAACTGACCTTCCATTTCACAGAAAGAAAGCCCGGGGTGTGGTTGTTGGCAGTTTTCCATGGCCAAGTGCGAATTACCTCAGGGATAGCTGCTGACACTGTTCAGGCTCCACAGTGAGAAGCTCTTGGAGTATTTTGAATCTTCCAGTTTAGAAATATAATGGTGCCACCATAGTAGGAAAACTGGATAAGCTACCAAAATCAATAAGACATGCTGACTCTCATTAGTGTAGTACATGTAGACAGGGATGCCAAGAAAAGGTACAGCGGTACCTCGGGTTACAGATGCTTCAGGTTACAGACTCTGCTAACCCAAAAATAGTACCTCAAGAACTTTGCTTCAGTATGAGAACAGAAACTGCACAGCGGCGGCAGCAGGAGGCCCCATTAGCTAAAGTGGTGCTTCAGGTTAAGAACAGTCTCAGATTAAGAACGGACCTCTGGAAAGAATTAAGTTCTTAACCCGAGGTACAACTGTACAGGGGTGCTGTTGTACTGGGGCCCACGGCCAGCAGCAGCCTAGACTCAGAGCTTTCTTTAAAAAGGGGGTAATTCTCTGCCTCCTTTAGAAATAAAGTTACGAAGCAAAATGTGCAGTTACCATTTGAACCAATCACTTTGTGAATTATGAGCCTGCTCCCTTCCTTCAGTGTGAGCTGTGACTGATGAGTGCTGCAGAGACTTTTACAACCATACAATCCCAAGAGAAGCCCTGAAAATGACTTCAGAATGAGTAAGAAAATTGATTTGGTTTTCAGGTCTTTCTTGGTGTGTAGATTTTGGCAATGGCTTGCTTGGAAGGGGCTTCCCGGTTCATTTTCAAGCTGCTGCTGCTGCTTCTTTTTTGTCCTCCCTAGTAGAGAATTGATTTGGGGCCAAAAAAAGGATAGAGATGCAACACAACGATTATGTGCATTTTATGCAAATTTGTTCCCTTTTTTCAGAATGGGGAGGGGACCGCATACAGTGTACCAGGCCCAGAAAAGTCTGCTGGCCTCCTTGCATTTAGTAATCATCAAGTCCTACCATCAAGCAGAGTGAGGCAGCCTATCTCAAGATGGAATCAGAGTGCATTAAAAGGGAGCAAATTGTCATTTCTTTTATTTATATAATTTTGACCACTATTTTGTATTTTTTGATACAGGCAGCAAAATACTTTGGGCTGCCTGTCATAAAAATGGTCCTATTTCTTCATGAGGCAATTGAAGAAGAAACTTTTGTTTGCATAAATAAATTTAACAGCATCCTTTTGGCAGCCACTAGAGAAAACTGTCCAGCTCTGAGACCCCAAGCAGAGCAGAATAATTTAAAGTGAAGGCTTTACGGTATCACAATATTATAGTGCTTTTGTTCAAGTCACAACTAAGACTCAACGGACTATTGTAGGCCTGGCCACCTACTCCACTTCAGTTAGAGTGGTTGATCATTTCTACCTCTCAGAATTTCTGCCTGCAACAGACTGAGGTGTGAATAATGTAGCAGAGTCTGAGGTACTAGAATGGGTGGGGCGTCTGCTTTTTTAATGCTCACTTTGGGAAAAAAAAACTCTCAAATTAAAAAGACTAGTGTAGCTGCTGAGAATGGACTGGAGGAGAATTTCCTTCTGTGTCAGTTTATTTTTTAAAAAACTTCTTTTGAATGCACCTCATTTTTCTGCCTTGTATCCCAACCAAGGACTCTTGTCTTTTTGTGTTGCTTTTATCCGCTGGCTGGTTTGAGCATATTGGTTCTTCTACTTAGTTATTTTAATTGTTTGCAGACTGCCTTGACATCTCTGATAAAAGATGGTGTATAATTTTATTTTATACTTAGTATCATCCACAGGGATGATTTATTGTAAGTGCATGTGAGGTGAAAACTCAGTCTTGCAAATAAGAGCACAATTTTGGAGGTTGGAAGCTTGAGTTTTTCCTGACGAACTTGAAATCCCTCCGTTCACATCCTCTCACTCTCCTGTTCTGGAATGGTCAGTTTTGCCCCTCGTCTGTGTTGAAAACTATGGACTAACATGGGCGGGAACTTGGCAGCTTAAGACGTAAGTGATACTCACTGAGGCCGCCTGAATCATGACAACAAGTATACTGTCTCCCTCCCTGCAACAGATGACATCCTCCTATTTCTGCACATGGCTGTGTGTCAACAATACCACAAGCTAATAATTGTGCTGTCTTGAAGCGTCTCTGTGGTGGCCCAATTAGTGTTTGGCACCCTTTGGCTGGAGGACGCATTGGGGGAAGAGGGGAGTATAAAATGCCAACGTTTATGAGCAGAGGCACACGGTCATCTCATGTTATCATTTATTTATTTGTTTGTTTGTTTGTTTTACTGATACAGAGTAGGCATTAGGACCTGGGATCCAAACTCTCTAGGCTTGTGGAAGCCACATTGGGCCTTGTTCACGTAACAGATGCTCACCACTTCCCTGGACCTTCACTCTCTGCCTCCTTCCCGGCCAGCTGGACCCACACGGTCACCAGCTGTAGTGGGAAACTTGCAAGAAGTTCAAGTAGGTGTAGGTTTGGCCTTGTGCAGCCAACCCTTCCTGTGAGTCCTCGCAGGAGCACTTCTGCCCTTGAAGGTGGCCCAGCTGGGGCTGGATTGCCCGGATTAGGAGCCCTAATTGGCACAGGTGGGGGTCGTGGAGACAGACATCCAGCCCTGCCTGGTTGGGGCAGGTGCAAATGGCTCAGGGCAACATGTCAAGGAGGATAAGGATGATGGACCAAGCGCTGCTGAGGCTTCCTACGGCTGGATATGTATGTGTTACCTCCCAGCAGCCAGATTTCTCCAGATTCTGCTCTTAACCAGAAGGTTCTGCCTTTGCTCATTCTGGGCTCTTTGCTTAGCCCTATTCATGGGGGTACCATGTGCAACTGGATTGTGCAACCCCTTTGAGTGGCATGCATGCCCTACTTTTCAAATGTTTGTTGACAGTGTACAAAGGCTTCCTAAGTCCAATGTAAAGTGGCTTTCTAAATGTTGGAATAGGCTTTAATGAATATTAAATTAATTACCCGGACACTGAGGTCCAGTGCCGAGAGCCTTCTGGCGGTTCCCTCACTGCGAGAAGCCAAGTTACAGGGAACCAGGCAGAGGGCCTTCTCGGTAGTGGCACCCGCCCTGTGGAACGCCCTCCCATCAGATGTCAAAGAGAACAACTACCAGACTTTTAGAAGACATCTGAAGGCAGCCCTTTTTAAGGAAGCTTTTAATGTTTGATGCATTATTGTATTTTAATATTTTGTTGGAAGCCGCCCAGAGTGGCTGAGGAAGCCCAGCCAGATGGGCGGGGTATAAATAATAAATTATTATGATATTATAATATTATTATTATTATATCTACTGTACTGGGAGGAGAAAGCTGCCAGAGGGTTAATGTATACACACAGTCCCCACTATCAGAATTCTTGTTATTTGAAACCTGAGTTATAGAAACACAAAGAATTCAACCCAAACCTCACGACATGGATGTTCAGATATCCAAATGTCTGGAGTTTGCCCGCTTCCTTACTTGTTTATGTTTTGCTAATCAGTGGCAGCCATTTTGGGCAGAAACTATGGAAGGAGTAATAAATAAATAATCTTATAAATAAGTATTTTGAAGAAAGGAAACTTCCTGGTTGTAGATCCTGACACAATCTGCCCTTGTCCTTCTCTGTTATCTGAAAATGCAGGGAATTAGCACAAAGCCTGAAATGATTTTAGAGCTATGTAGCATTTTCCTTGGTTGTAAATTCTGCTCATTTGCAGCATTCTTTCATTAGCATCTAGCCAATTAATCAACGTTAATTGTGAGCACTTATCTAAGGCATGTATTCAGCCTTGCCAAATCTAATTGTACAAAGCTGTTGATTTGTTATCCAGCATGGCTTGGCATTTCTTAAGGCTTACACCTAGTATTTCTGATGATTTTCAAATCTACATTTCAAATCTACTGATGCATTAAGTAATAATAAAGTGTGTATGAGTGACATTTTCAGATATCAAGAATGCTGCTCTATTAATGGAACATTTGTCAGCTCTGTTTGGTATGGTCTTTTTAGAGACGTGCATTAATGAAGAAAGGTAAAAAGCTTTCTGAAGCATCAGTGCTTCCCTAACAGTGGCTGATCATTAAAATACCAACTCTGCAAATAAACAATGCTTACTATTATACCCACATCTTTAGCAGTTTAGTAATACAGGCATTGTGTGGCTCATTTGATAAGTAAAATTATTCTGGGTTCAAGCAGCAATAGAATCCTTTTTTAGGGGCTAAAATATCCAATCATTGACTAACTGGTGTAAACAAAAAATGTTTCATTATTTGGGAAGCTACAGAATCAAGCCTTATTGCTCAGATTTTTGGATGCATTTTTTATTGGTCTAGTTGTAGTTGCTGCAAACCTTTATTTGCTACTTGGGTGCAATGCACCATCTAATGAAAAAAAGGTTTGCCGTTCTGTAGTACCATTGAATCAGAATTATTATGTATTAAGAGGGGTGATTTTTCCATGCAGCCTTAACATACTAATTAAAGCATGCTATTATATAGTCTGCAGACATCCATTAATCACAGGTAGAATACTGTTAAGGGCCCACAAAGACCTGTATACACTTAAGCTGGTGTTTATGATTTCCCTACTTAGTGCTGCACAACAAATTTAAGTGCTGTAAGAATCTTGAACGGGAACATGCAATCAAAAGGCTCTTTATTAGAGGACTGGTTTCACAATGCCATCCATTCATTACCCTAAAACCTACCCAGAAGTAAGCATAAGAAGAACAGAATGGAATTGTGGGCCTGTACAGTATATGTCAAGACAGAAGAGGGGCCTTGATTCTTGTTACTGTCTTCTCACCCTGAAAAATGTCCTGGGGACTTTTAAAGATGTGATCTTATAGGGACATCCTGGCTATGGACCTGCCTCCCAACAGTGATCACACTGTGTTAATTCCAGGGGTGGCTTAAGACCAATGTATTCTGACATTGCATTTTGCATCAATGATCTACTTTTATTTTTAATACTCAATTTTTGTTGTTGTTATTTATTTGATTTCCTACCCGCTTGTCTCCATAAGGTCCCAGGATGGCTTGCAACAATTTAAAATAGAGTATTAAAAACATTTAAAGCAGATTATCCACACTGGGCTCTCCTGAGAGGAAGGAGTAGGTTTAAGAAATATGATGAGGATATTATTTTTATCTTTATTGTTCTTAGTAGTAGCAGCAGTAGGGATGGTAATTTATTATAGGATGGGTACCTGGAAACAGGGATGGTTTTAGAGGATGGGCATTATTTTCTTTCACTTTATTAGGAAGATCATGCATGCCTGTAATAATGGGAAACAGGTTGGAAAAATGTTTCGTATACCATCAGTGAAGGTGGAAGAAAAATTCCAGATGCATTCAAGAAAGACAGATGGGAAAATAAACACTTCTGAGATGCCGAAATAAACAGATTCAGACATCAGTGACACCATATGTTTGTAAATGTGGGCTTGGATGTTTGTTAACCGCAAGTGATGCCAGGTCAGAACTTTGTGGTTGCTGTTTCATTTAGGTAAGTCACTTCCATGAGCCCCAAAAGCTTTATTTCAAAAGAAACTTTTCAGTAAAGCTACTTGTTGGATAAAAGAAATCTAGAGTGGTCATGTGTCCTGCTTTACAGAGGGCAGTCATCTCTCTGAGGTCCTCTCAGGGGACAGTCCCCGTTTTGTAAATGTCCTCTGTTTGAAGCCCTGTCTGCTCCATGTCTGGTTTAAAGAGAAAGACCACTGCGGAGTGAGAGCAGGAGCCTGAGATCACCTGGACAGCAGACTGACTTAGGCACATAGGTCGCCAGGTCTCCCCCACGATGATGAGATGGATGAGACCTCCGTTGAAGTTACAGTAATTATTTCTAAATTGATAGCATTGCATACTAATCGACATTCATAAACTTCATGCAGACAGGAATCCTGATTCATCCTCTTTTCGGGAGAAATCTAGTGTATTCCAATTATAAAAACCTTCCTAACCAGATGTTATCTAACACTGCTATCTTGAGTCATTAAGTGGTAAAAAACAAAACAAAGGCAACGCAGGAACATAGGAAGCTGCCTTATATTGAGTTAGACTATTGGTCTGTTGAGCTCAGAATTGCCTTCAGTGACTGAAAGTGGGTTTCCAGGATTTCAGGCACTGGTGTCTTCCAGTTCTACCTAGAGATTCCAGGAATTGAGCATGGAACCTTCTGAGTGCAAAGCAGATACTCTTATCTCTGAGCTATGGTCCTTTGCCTAATTTTTCTGGCTTTTGCATTGACAGTCTTCCCTGAACCCCAAACCCTGCTCATTTCTGATTAGAACATTGAAGAGATTAACAGAGATATTAACAGAGCGTTCTTGAAGATATTAACAGAGCGTTCTTTTGTTCCCATGCAAATGATAAAGCCCCAGAGTAAGCAGTAATATCACCGCAGAAGAATTAGTTCACACACTTCGTACTGTTCACCTTGTACTTGCTACAGTACCACAGTTTAACAATCAATCATTCATGGTTGGCAATGTACTAGGGCACATTTTGTTAACCAGAAAACAAACAGCCATTGTGAGCAGACTGATAAGCCATATCTAAACTGTGATGAAGTTACTGAAATGACTCTATAGTATTTAAAACGCATCTGATCCATGGCAAATATTTTATGATAAAGATTTTATTTTAACCTTTTGCATAATTTAAAGATATTGTTTAAACAGGAAAACCTGTTTTCCGGAACCTTTCACCGTTAAAAAGATTACCAGTATCTACACTACAGAGTTCACATACCAATCAGATCATAGCTCAGTGATACTGGGACCAGTCTGAAGCCCCTTCTGTGATTATTGGCAGGCAGGGGGTGGGAAGGATTAATACAGTGAAGGGAAAACAGTGCAGACTACATTTTATTTGCTCAAAAGGAGCCAACTGATTAACCAAGATGATTGAACATAAATGTTTTGAGAAGACTTCCTCTGGCACAGGTGAATCCTTGTTAAATAATATACATAATATATAAATACCATAATATAGTATGGACTATTTGAAAAGTTAGGGCATGACTCAGTGAAAGTGAAGTGCTCTTTAAAGTGAAAGAAAGTAAACTGTCCTTAATTCTGTTGAAATCAGTGGGGCAGAGGGAAAATCAGCTTATTACAGTGGCAGACGTGGAGGCAAGGGCGTCCACAGGATTTTTTTCCATGGGAGCACCAGGGAAGCAAGACATTGTAAGGGAGGAGCTGGCTAGTTTCTTACTAGAAATGAGAAGAACAATGTATGTTTGCCTGATGTCTCAGGTTCTACAGACTTTCACTTTTTTAAAATTTAAAGTTGGGACCCTGGGGGTTATGGTTCATATGGGGCGGAGGCAAATGCTCTCCTTGGGCCCCATAGATGTTCATGGATGGAGGGCATCATTTAAAGTGAGAAATGGGGGCATGAGCTAGGCTGCCCACCTGCTTTGTCCTACGCCACCATTTTGTTCTACTAACCAAACTCATTTCTAGTATTTAGTGGGATGAAATCACTGTTCCCTTGAGCAACAGACTCTTGGGGATGGGAAAAGTGGGAGATCTCAGTCCTCATTCTTCATGCACACACTTCAAGCTTTAAATCACATTTTCTCCCTGCTTTGCATGTGGCAGGAATA
This sequence comes from Podarcis erhardii, assembly GCF_964252035.2. NCBI lineage: Eukaryota > Metazoa > Chordata > Lepidosauria > Squamata > Lacertidae > Podarcis > Podarcis erhardii. The sequence continues at coordinate 72,556,704 of NC_138500.1, read as the reverse complement.
CTTAAGAACACATGTGTCTCACAGGAAGCCTCCTAACATACCTAGCAACAGCTGGGTGCCTTGGTGGCATTTTTTGCTTTTTGCTTTCTTTACCATTCTCCTTCTCCTTCTTTGTAAACCACTGAGAGACCATTTTGATGTTAAGCAGTCTATAAATAGCATGAAACCAAAATAGTTTTTCATCTTCCTTTTTTGCCTGGAGTCTCCAAAGAGACTCATAATGTTTGTGCACTACCAACTATTTAATATACAGAGCAGTGACCATTTTAGGTGCATTTGGGTGCACAATCGCCAACACACTGGTCCTTTTGGACCCGGAAGAAGGCAGAAGGAGGGTGGAAGGGACTAGCTTATACACACTACATCGGTGCGTGGGGGGGGGGGGACAAAATGGTTGCAGCCTGTGCTTTAATAATGAAAACTGTAAATGATGTGAGAAGAGATGAGAGGAAAGGACGGAAAAGGCTGAAAAACAAAACATTTTAACTGAGCTCAACAACAAAGCACGTTCCTTTTGTCCTCTGCAAAAATCCCAGAGTGATTTATATGGATCTATTGCAGATGCATCTGATAGGTTTAAATTGGGTGAAGAAAGTATTTGCCCTACTCAAGTAATTGCAATGCCTGTTTAATGCATTTAAATGCAGTCTTGGCATTCCCTGGAAATAAAATCACAGTCCCATCTGCAGAAGTGAAACCAAAGGCATCAACTGTTTACTGGTTGTGTGAGTTAATATTGTGCTTTGCACCTGAAGTTCTGCGTGTGAAATTTTTAACCGTTTATTAGCTTAAGCCAGCAATAAACCTAACAGATAAACACTACTGACAACCAAGACCCAGGAAGATGGGAGGGAAATGTCCAGGATTACACAAGTCGATGGAAGGAGACCTTTTCATTCAGTAATGAATAGGAAACAGGATTAGCAACAGATGTGTATGTTTTGTCAGGCTGCCTCATGGAAAGCATATATAAAGGGCATATTCTGATTTGTGTCTTAGAGGGCATCCTAACTTCAGAGAACTCATGGCACACTTATTTTTCTGCTAAGGGTCCCCAACATGGTACCCCCCCCCGACATTTTGAACTATAACTTCAGTAATTCCTGACAACTGGTCCTGCTTGCTGAGGCTGATGGGAATTGTATTTTAAAGCAGCTGGAGAGTCCCACATTGACACCCACTATTCTAGAGCACACACCATTCTAGAGCACACACCATTTACATGGGCACAAGCCAGGCCTGTTAGGCTTCACTTCTGATCTGTACAAGCTAACAGGATATCCAGCACTCACCCATGTTTGTGCTTTTTAGAGAAGCGTTTTGTAATGCTAGACTTTCAGGGAAGAATGTCAATTGTTATTCATCACATTGAGAAACACCTGACTCACCAGCTTTTAAGGAACACTGGAGTGCCTGTATTGGCCTAGAAACCAATATTTGAAGGCAGCTGTTTCTCAGATGTTCTCCTAGTGCAGTGATGGCCAAACCTGACCCTCCAGCTGTTTTGGGACTACAGTTCCCATCATCCCTGACCACTGGTCCTGATAGCTAGGAATGATGGGAGTTGTAGTCCCAAAACAGCTGGAGGGCCAAGTTTGGCCATCACTGTCCTAGTGGGACTCACTATTGGCTTGAATTGTCACTTGTTAGTTCTGCCACAATATTTTGTGCAGACACCATGCTATTTTACATGCCTTTGGACTTCTCATGAATGTATTCACTGTGAATGACCTTGCAAAACTCAATTACTAACTGTAAAATGGCGGGTCCTTTTGGGGTGAAATATCTAATGAATTTTGAGAGTCCTGAGGAAAAATTCTCCTCCGAAAGTGCTGCTTGTGTTGGGAGGGAATACCTGGTTGGTGCCAATAGATTATTTTCTCCTGTGTGTTTTCACTGTGTCCACCTAACTGCCTCTTCATCCTTCCATCTCTCCTATAAGCTAGAGTAATGCTGATGATAGGAGGTCAGGAAGGTGCTCCTGCCGTGCCAGTCATTACTGAATGGGTCACATCTAATTTGTCCCCTTGATTGATGGATATGCTGGCTTGCACATTGTGCTTCTCAAGAATCCATCCCCTTTAGGTTCTACCTTAATGGCCATGCAAGTGCATCATAAAAACCGACTCTAATTTGCATTCTTTGTGATTATTACAACCAAGGAGATAAATAGCTTGATAATATGAGTAACTCTTACTGCTTAAAACACTGTGTATGGTAAAATAACTCGTAAGGTTTGATTTCTAAACACAGTGGCTCTTATCTGAAGCAATTTTATGCTTAATCAAAGGGTAAGAGGAGAGTAAATTCCATTTAATTTTTTTTTCTAGACCAAAGTATGGCTTTTCTGCTGCCTCTGAATAAATATGGCAAGTTTAGTTTAAACATGGTGTGAGTGATTGCAGATGGCTTATTTATTTAAATTGCTCTCTGTTCGGATGAAACCTAAACAGAAAAGCACACAAGTTATCTCTTAAATCCTAACCAATGTTTTGGCTAAACCTAAGTTGAGATATTTTTTCGGGGGAGTCAGGGGAGAGGAGAGACAACGGACTTGTGCTTCTTTCATACACAGCTTCGAATAAAAGTAGTTCATTCCGTTTCAAAACTATTTGCAGGAGGTTCATGGAGGCTATAGTACTGAATGTTCTGCAATGGCAGAGGGTTGGATTGGAAGATGTTCCTTGAGGTCCCTTCTAGCTCTATGATTCTATGGTTCTCTTTCATAGTTGTGAGGGGTAGAAATGGCGTAATAATCTGATGTCTCATTGGGATGTAGAAGAGGAACCAATAAGGAGCCAATTCGCATTAACCACAGTGCCCCTGAGCTACAGTTGTATTCTGAGTCCACTCCAAACTTTGCAAGCCAGTTGACATACTCATTTGTCATGAACACAGATCAGTACATGGAATGCTTCAAAATTATTTGCAAAAGGCAAATGGAAGGTGCAGGCATGTGCACTTTGCCTGTGCAAACAGGTATTATATGCTCCCATTCTGTGGCACTCTGGGTGTTTATTTAGGTCAGAAGAACACCATTGTGCTTGGAAGTTTTTCAGAAATGCTCTGTTAATTCTTTGTCTCAAGGCCAAACTCTATGCTGCATTAAATGTGTCATTCACCCTCACTGTCAAAGAGCTTTTGGGGGTAGGAGGGTGGTTGAACAGGATCAGGACTTAAAATGGGTTAAATCACCCCTTTCAAAGGTGCAGAAAGTCTATCAATTATTGCTTTGCCAAAAAAAAAAAAAAAGTCTTCTAATTTTTGTCTGGCTTTACTCCATCAATTAATGAGAAAAGAAATTGCTCTCAAAAATTATGAAAGAGGAGGGGGATTTTTTTTGACAAAATTCTTAAGAGTGGGGAGCAGGGTGGGGGGTTTTGTACTTACCTTGAAGTGGCCAAGTTGTTTTGTGAGTGTTTTTCCTTTTCATTTCACAATCCGTCTGGTGGTCTGCATTTCTGCAGCCCTCCCAGGTGCTCCTTTGCTGGACTTTGCTGTGAACAAAATGATGGATAGTCTGCCTCTCAGAACATCCCAATACCTGCAAAGGACAAGGTGGCATTTCCCTCCCCCGTTCCATGTACCAAAGTCAGCTTCAGCACTGGCAGTAGGACAGCATGGCCCACCACAAATGAGGGCAGCAGGCAGGTTTATGGGGCACAGAAGAGGCTGCCTCAGTATGCCTAATGGTAGGGCAGCCCTGACACCATGCTCCCGACAGTTAATTTTCTTTTTTTATTATTATTTACTTCTGAAGTACTGAAAGATGTGTTTTATAAAGGTCAGAGGAAGAATTCCCTTTTAAAAGAAACTCAGCAAGCACCCTAATCTCAGGTGCTTGGTAGCCAGGCTCCTGGGCTTCCTGGGCTTCAGTTATAGCTCAGGGGAGAATTACCCAGGCTGCACTGGGGAAATGGTTAATGGAAAGACAAACAGACCCCACCCTTCACCATCTTGCAATGATAAGAACCTTACTGTTCTATGGAATTTAGAAATCCCAAAGCAGCATGCAAATGAAGCAGAAAAACAGAAGCCTCTTTTGCAAGAGAAGTTTCAAGAAACAGGAAGAGAGGTTTTAGCACAGTACTTCTACGCGGGTGGCACTGTGGTCTAAACCACTGAGCCTTGGGCTTGCCAATCGAAAGGTCGGCGGTTCGAATCCCCAAGACGGGGTGAGCTCCCGTTGCTCGGTCCCTGCTCCTGCCAACCTAGCAGTTTGAAAGGTAAATAGGTACCGGGAAGGTGAACGGCGTTTCTGTGCGCTACTCTGGTTCGCCAGAAAGTGGTTTAGTCATGCTGGCCACATGACCTGGAAGCTGTATGCCAGCTCCCTCGGCCAGTAAAGCGAAATGAGCACCACAACCCCAGAGTCATCTACCACTGGACCTAATGGTCAGGGGTCCCTCTACCTTTACCTTACTATTAATGTATTTGATGAAGAGTGTGTGATGAAGGTGCTTCATCTGGCTTTATACAGGGTTGCTCAGTTTGTGCATCTTTCCTCACCAAGAAAGGAAGTTGCATTGCAGAAGGTGCAGGCATGTGCACAAAATTCCTGGTTCATAAGTACCTATTGATGGATGTGTTGAGTGGAGGGGAGGAAAGGGGCGAGGTCCTGCCACTGTTAAAGCACTCTTAAATCACCTTAGCAGTCATGGCTTTTCCCCAAGGAATCCTGGGAACTGTAGATTGCTAAATGTGCTGGGAATTATGGCTCTGTGATGAACAAACTGTGGTTCCCAGGATTCTTGGGAGGAAGCTGTGACTGTTCAAGTCTATGTAAGGAGTGGGGCTCTGTGATTATGTACAAGTAGAGAAGAGAGTGGCTGGAAAGGGGATGGGGAATAGTTTTCACAGTCATGTGTGGTGTTCATATTTGACCTGCTATCTGCACACAGGCACAAACCGAAAGTCATACTGAAACAAATGAGACTTACAAATGCATAACTCTGGGGCTGGTTAAAGCTTCGAATTGTTGTGGAGAAGTTGTGTATCCCCAGTGACTTGGAGAGCTTCAGCATTTTAACAATTTCCTGTTCCGTACATTCACTCAGCATGGGGTAGATGAACAGCTCGGTAGCAGTTAATTGAAAAAACAAAACACACCACAAAACCTTACTAGCGACCAAACCTGAAGCCAGACATGGGGGCAAAATAGCTGCTGTATCCAGTGAGAAAGGAACTTTCACTTCAGGCTCTTCAATCCTTAACTGAATAACAGAGCAATGCAAACACCCTTCTGCTGGACTGGAGGAGGTGCTGAAATGAGTGGAGGTGTGCAGGCAGGTGGGAGGCCCAGTGGTAGGATTTGCAGTGGCAGGAGTCAGCAGAAATCCCCAAACAGGGCAGCGGCGTAGCGTGGGTTGTCAGCACCCGGGGCAAGGCAAGTAATTTGCGCCCCTAACCTGCCGCCGCTGCCAGCTTCTTCTTGCTGCTGCCTGGGCTGGTCGGGTATGGTTCTCTACCACGCTGAGCGCTGCGCTGGGTGGCCGCTGCACTGTCCCTCCCCCAGATAGTCCCTCCCTCGCTCTCCCTCCGCTCTGCAACGCAACGCACGCCTGGCACCCTCCCCCTCCACAGTGGGCGGCGACCCGGCAGCTCGGATCGGATTCGCACAGCTAGCACTGCAGTGAGAGAGAGTGAGCCAGGTAGGGGCAGAGAGCTGCGAGGGCGCCCCCCAAATGTTGCGCCCGGTGCAGCTGGTACCCCCTGCATCCCCCACGCTACGCCACTGAAACAGGGTATCCTGAGGGTGGGGCAGTTCTGGTGTAGGGGCAGTCTGGATTCTACTGGATCCTGAGCTAGACTTACTGCCATCACATGAAGGCATGGGGCCTGACCCAATTGTCCTGCCCCTCCCATCTTCCACTGTGGCCTCCACGAGCTACAGAGCCATGGATATGGAGATGAACCCACTATGCTGCAAAGCCCTCTACCTACCATCTGGTTGTGGGTGGAGTAGGGGAAGGTTACTCTATAGTCACAGCAGGTGCTGCAACCGTCCAACAGCTTGACCTCACCCCCAAAGTGTCTCCCGAGACAGATGGATGCCAACCAGGGGAAGGTTAGGATCGTGCCCTAACCACTAAATGTGTCATAAGTCTTGTGCAGTACCTAGAAAACATGAGAAAAGTTGCTCATGTTGGCTGGATCACGGTGTGGAGCAGAGCTTTCTAAACTTCCCATGTTGTTGACACACTTTTAAGACATGCATCATTTCACGACACAATAATTCAGCTTTATTAGTTGTACCCCACACATCTTACTGGGTTGCCCCAGCCACTCTGGGCAGCTTCCAACATATATAAAAACACAATATTTTTTTTAAAAAACTTCCCTATACAGGATTGCCTTCAGACGGCTCGGGGGTTGGATAACTCCATGCCCTCCAATATTTCTCCAATGAAAACAGGGACATCCTAAGGAAAAGTGGGACATTCCGGGATCAAATCTGGGACGTCCCTGGAAAATAGGGACCCTTGGAGGGTCTGGAGTAAGTAAGTTCCATTCAACTATAAGGGACTTACTTCTGATTTGACCTGCATAGGATTGGGCAGTTTAGCACCTAACTTTGGCTGAGTCATGATCATAGTTACAGGATGATTTAAGGAATTTGTGTAAATATTCATTCTTATTGCAGCTCTCTCTCTGTGTGTGAAGAATTTCTCATCTGGACACCCAAAAATGCACATTGCAAACAAGCCAAAGAGATGCTTGAAAAGGTGTGTCATATCAAAGCACTTGTCCGAGAGAGCAGAGATAGGGAACCTGTACCCCCCCCCCGCCAGGTATTGTGGGACATCAGCTTGCATCAGCCCCAGCTACTGTGGCATTTCGCCAGAGGTGGTAGGAGGTGGAGTCCAACAACATCTGGAGGACGGTTGCATCCCTCCTCCTGTTTTATGAACAGCTCTCGTCCCCTCACAATCCATGACAGGCATGGATTTATTGCCTTGTATTGCTGTTTAAACTTACTGCACAATAAATATTTCTATAACCATTAGAGTTAAGGAGAAAATGTTCCACATCTATGTCCCCCCGGCCTCTCCCCCACTTCCAAGGGCACCTTGAGAAAGCCCATATCCTACACTGGGACAATAAATCTTAATTCTAAACAGCATCTTGGGGAATTAAAATCCATTCCTTTGTTAGGCAGAAGCTTTGATCATGACACCTTTTTAATTAAGCTCCAGTGTTTGTATATTTTATTGGCTAAAAAGCCAACAGAGCAATCTTTTTGTAATAAATAAGGAATAGATTTTTGGAGGGTACTCAATCTATTAAGGTGCAAAATGCTGACACGCATATTGCCACTATATGGACTCAAGAGAAGTCTTTAATCAAACATGGTGTGTAACTGCAGACTGACACCCTTGCTTACTGCTTTTTGTCTTCCTTTTTAATATATGAGTGAGTGGCCTTTTATCATTTTCTTTGCACACATATAATAAGCCTAGCTTAAGGCTTGTTTGCATGCCTACACAGGATCTTTTCCATGTCAGGAAGGATCGTAGGGATGCATATATCCCAATGTGTGTTTAAATTACTGTGTGGCATGCATGCAGTCTCAGTTTATGCAATCCTCCAAAGAAGAAAGAATTTCACTTGAATCAACCGTTGAGTGTTTGGCTCTGGGCCACATGTTATTGCACATTGGCAACAGAGCAGGAATAGGAAATCTTTGACCCTCAAAATGCTGTGAAACTTTGGGTCCTCTGGCCAGGCTGGCTGGAGCTGATGGGAGTTGGAGTCCAACAACATCTAGAAGGCCAGAGGGACGCCATCCCTACCATTCAGTTAGTGGAAGCACCCATCCTGCCATCATGCTAATAATACTAAGCAGAAAATGCTGCCTCACTTTCATGGGCCCCTTTGCAGCCCCAGTAGGGTAGTGTTTTCAGCTCAACTCTAGGACAAGGTCTAAAAATGTCCTAGGTGGAGGGGGGAAAGGTGAGTGGGGGTGGGATCGGGTGGCGATGTTTCTATTTTAGCTAATATATGTGGGGTTTTGTGTCAGCGTTCCTTGTGCGGGTTCTCTGCTGTTCACTTGTGTTCCTTTGGTGGTAAGAGAGGTTGGGGTTGGCCTAGGGTGTGGCTGTTCATTTGTGGTTGGTTGTGGTGGTCTTTGTTTTCATGTGTGAGTGGGGTGGGTGGGTGTTTTGGATCAGGTTAGCCATATCGATTTGTATGCTTTCAGCAGCCACTAACATCATAGCCAGAGACCTGTCAGGAATAAGCATGGACCAATGGTACCAAACACTGTGGAAAAGAGCCTTACTAGAAAAATTAACCAGTAAACTTTCTGGGTATTTTTAACTGATGGTGCCACTGCTGCTTGGCAGCTACAGGGATGCAGTTGGCAGCCTGGCCAGTCACCACACTCTCTACAGGGTCTATATTTGAATGATACGGCATAAATGGTGGGTGTGGGGGTTTTGTGTGTATGCTGGATTGCAGTTCCACTGGAGCCATTAAAGAAATTCGTAATTTCTACGTGCTCCTTTAATTAAAGCTAGCAACTTGCAAAATATTGACCAATATAATCAATACAATCAAATAAGAATTGGCCCTATGTCTTACGTGCTTCTAAAAAAGGAATCTATATCTATCTATATCTATCTATCATCTATCTATCTCTCCGCTTCTGTTCTATATTGGAGTTTATCTTTTAAGTCTCAATTTTTTTCTGCCCAAATTTGGTTGCAGGATAATGCCTGCAAGCCCATCCTCACTGCCATGGGGGTCATTCCTATGTCTCATGCAGAGAAGGGACACATAGACAAATTATTTCAGTGTCTGTTGCCTAAGCATAACACTGAGAATGAAATGTATGGTACCGGTCTGGTTTACACATGGCTGTACATCATTTGATTTCTCAATCCCCCCGCCACTCAGGACTTGATCATTTGCAGCTGGCTGCATGAGCCAATTCCGCTGAGAAGTATTGTGTATGATACAAATAGGCTATCTCTGGTGTCAGGCCTGTGGTGGCTCATTCACACATGCATGCTACCGTTGTGCTCTAAATGTGCAGATGTGAACTTGCTTGATGTAGACTCCAGATAAATTAAAAAGAATGTCAAGATGGCTAACCTTGAGCAATGCAGAATTCATTGTCCGCCACTTCTATTTCATCTTCTGTTTTCAACTGTTGATGTGGATCTTGGTGTTATGTCAAAGCCAGTAGGCAATGGGTCAAGCTGGTGATGGTTTGTTGTTCTTTTTTGAAGAAAACAAACACAATTAAATAACATCTGGGAGACGGAGATCAAGCCTTGTAGGGAAGGTTTATTATTTAAAACCCTCTTTTTCTCAACACTTGAGTTCCCAGCACAAATTCCCTCCTCTCAAGCTGCTGTTTTCTTCCAGAGAGATGTTTCAATTGGCTCCAGTAGATCTTCCTAGGGTAAAAAGCAGCTATGGGGCTTATTTGTGAGGACAATGGCATGGAGCAAAAAGATTAAACCCATACTTCCTGCTTTGTGCAAGCCTGATGACATGTTTCCTCCTGCTGCTGGTTGCTATTTCACCCCCCCCCCCAACACACACATCAACATGTATCCACATATTTCACACATCATATGGTTTGGCCTCAGTACAACTCCAGTTTGCCTTCAGATAATAGCTTCAGAGTGTGCTGGAGAGCAAATATTTATAATCTATTGTTATTTAAAGAAATGGGAGCACTAAGTAACTGGTTTGTTATAGATCAGATTTCTGAGTGTGTGATTGTCATTGGTATTGACTTAATCACCTCAGGACAGCCAAGACTTTATTCGTGGACCATTTTTAGGCAGAGAGAACAAAGGTAACTCTTGTAGAGAAAGGGTCAGTAGTTATTTACTGAAGGAGTACAGTGGAGCCTTGTTTTGATCGGCATGCAAAAATATTGCTTGCAAAAGTGCTAAGAGGCTTTACTTTCTAATGGCTCATTTAACATCTAGGCTTGAATGCTTTCCTTGGTGACATTCCCAGATTCATAAGGCATGCGACTTGGATTGTTTTTCAGGAGATCAAAGTTGCAGATCTGGCCATCACACACCAACACACACACGCAGAGAGAGAGAGAGAGAGAGAGAGAGAGAGAGAGAGAGTGTCATTGCTAAAAGTTATTATTTTTAAAAAGAACATATTTTTTCTAATGAAATGATAGCAGATCCTTCAACTTTGATCACTTGAACTTATGTGGAAAGAGGGGGTATTCATCGGTGAACATAGGCATGTGTGAATGAACAACCACAAATTTACCACCACTGAAAATTGTAATGCAGGAGTGGGGAATCTTTAACTTGCTGGAACAATAGCTTCCATTAGCTGTAGCAAACATGGCCAGTGACCAGGGATGATAAGAGTTGTAGCTCATCCACATCTGCAAATCAGAAGGTTCCCTACACCTGTCCTAATCCAAATTATCCTAAGGATGCTGTCATGCTGCAGTTTGCATGGTTGGCTTGAAGCAATATGTGAACAGAAACACAGCTCTCCTTTGAAATTACAATTCTCTGAATTTTGTAGTGCAGTGCTTCAGTCAAATTATTTCCACAAAAATGCACATATTAGGGGGAACATGTCTATAAAAATGCCTGCTTTTGCAAAAATAACATGCACAAATTCTTTCTATTAAGGAAAATTGCTTGCAAAAATGTGTCTATTAGAAGAAATACACACTAAAATGCTGGTGGCTTATTTTGAAGTACTAAAGCTATGTTTGATGCCAGCAGTGTTGTCCTCTAGCAATATTCATAATGTTGAGTTGTAGCAGCCCGATGGTATGCAAAGTTAGACAATCTGAATATGATTCCTAGTTAGCAAGAAAATAAGAACGTAGCTCATAAATGTCTCTGTGCACACACAAACATATCTCTCTGTATGTGTTTGTGTGTGTGATTGTTCCTTTTTTTAAAAGTCAGGCACTTTTAAAAGTGAAAAAAGTTATACATGAAAGAGTTAAAAGCAGTTTATACTGCAATCCTGTACATACTTATCTTAGAGCAAGTTCCAGAGAAGCCAGTGGAACTTACCTTTGAGTAGATATGCACAGGGTTGGGCTGTTAAGAGACTGGGAAAAACATTTCTTTGTGACATAATAGTTCCCCAGAAAATAAGCCTCAATTGATTCTAGCTAATCTATATCTTAGTTATGTTAGATGAAGTTTATTTCTGTGGGCCATAATATGCAAAGTTCTCATTGATTAATTTGATATATGATGTGCTTTAGAAGGCACAGCTGTAAATATTAATTTCCATTAAGACAACACTTGGATGAATGAATAAGGCTATTTCAGATGCTTTACTTTAGTCTAAGAATGATGCATTTAAATTCTTAAGTTGCTAAGGGTACAACTAAATCTGCATTTTTATTGGCACGCTACATCTTTTATCAAGATGCGGTTATACAAGCAAGGGAAACAAATGAATGCATCTATTAAGCTATGCTTCCTCTTTCTTTCGCAGAACTGCAGGAAACGAAGACCGCTCAGTTTTATGCTCTTTCCCACCACCCCTTAGACTACAGGATATTGGTGATGGATGAAGATCAGGACCGCATCTACGTTGGCAGCAAAGATCACATTCTGTCTTTGAATATCAATAATATAAGCCAGGACCCTCTGAGTGTAAGTCCACAAAGCGCTTTGGGAAGCTGGGATCGTTTTACTGCATGCTTCTGCTTTCAAAGAAAAGAGGAAGGAGGGTGTTTCATCATTATCCCATTGTCAGGCAACGTGCCAGCTCCACGCCTGCTCAGAACAGTTGCTGCTTGTACATTAGCAGAACAATATGTTCAAACAGCATATTTAAGACAGAGCCTCATTCCCCGCCCCGCCCCCTCATTTGGGACTGTGGAGGAAAATGAATCCCTTTGACTTCCAGCACAAGAAGCCCCTGGACCCATTTGTCTGCAGTTTGGTAGGCTTGATCCACTCTGGAGAGGGGGCTCCTGTCCAAAGCTGGACAATATGTTTGCCTGATATTTAGGGTGTTATTATTTTAGTGAACCTAGACTTACAACCAGTGCTTTTGACAAATTGTCCAGTGATGGGTCAAAAATTAGAAGTAGGGGTTGCTGGCTATGTGAACACCCCACTCAGATTATTATAAGCAGAATCCAGGTGAGGACAGCCCACCCTAAGCAGGTTCATTTCCTTAAGTCTACTTATACCTGACCACTGACTGCTACCTTGTTCCGCTTCAAAACAACAACAAAAGACCCTAGTCTTAGGGGAAAGGGATGAGGTAGCAGCTGGTGAAGACAAACCATGGCCAGAGAAACAGCTGCTGAGTATGGAGGTGAAAGCCTTTCAGAGCAGGAGGATCCCTGTGTAAGGATGTCTGTCAGCAGCAGTCTTTTTCCCCCAAGTGCACCTCATTAAAGGAGCTCTTTAGGTAAACTAGCAGGGAAACATGTCTACTGGCTTCTCAGGATGCTGCTTGGAAAAGCTCAGCTGCATCTGGGAAAAGAGTGAGCCTGCAGTAAATCACACTGTGCAAGTTGGAGTTAACTCTTTATTAGCAAGAATCTGATTTGGCGGACACACCTAATGAGCACAGCAGATAATGGATCAGTTGCTGAGACTGAAAGTCCCCTCATCTTGAGTGTTTTCCCCAAGCAATCAGAGACTGCACCCGCATGAAGTCAACCTATCCTTCACCCTCTTCATGCCTCTTCTGGTTCTGGGAGACCAGGGGAGTGGGGAGGTTTTCTCAGAAGGAGGGGGAGATCCATTCCTCATCACTAGCCTGACTCATCTTTGCCTCTTGACGGCTCTCCTCCCCTGCTTCTGCCTCTGATTCTGGATTGCTCCCTGCCACAAACTCACCCAGCTCACTAAGCCCTGTTACCTCTTCAGCTTCTGACACCTCCTCCCAGTCTTCTCCCTCTGGCCACTCATCATCTCACCACCATTCCCCAGACTCTGAGCCTTTTACTTCCTACACAAAAAGCCCCTGGACCTTGGTGGTTCCCCCGCTGGTTCCTCCCACCGTTCTTCTGTGTCCAACCAGTCCATGAAACTTGTAGGAGGCAAAATCACATGGCCTCTTAATTGCAGTTTTACCCCTGGGGATGTGCAATTCCTCCCTGGAAATTTGCTCTCCAGTTCTTCCAAGTACAACCTGTGAATGCACATTCTCCACCTTTCCAAACAAAGTTGGTACTTCTTTTACCTCCGCTTAACTTGCCATGAGAAGGAAAATGACTGGTAGACTCCAAATAGAGGTAAACTCAGTAGTATAGTGGCTGCCATGCTTTTTGATGGTGGCCATCTTCCACCCTTGGAAGGTGGAACATTGTTCTGACATTGTCCTGAAATGACAATGTCAGGAACATTTAAGGCAAAACTCAGATGGCGACTGGAAACTGCTCAGTCCCAGATCATCAGTGATGGAGAGTTAACAACGTGGTTTTAACTAATTTAAAAGGAGTCCCAGGACAGGCAGCAGGAGTTGGATCATTCCAGGTGGCTTGCATCCTGAGAGTAGCCCAACTATAGTTGGTGAAGATGCTGGGTCTTTTTCCTACTGCTCTTCACTGGGCTACGAAATCATATCATGGGCAGCAGAGAAAATACTCTTCCTTATTTCACAGATGCAAAACAGGGACACATTTGTGTATTTACAACACCCTATTCCCACACCAAGAATTGCTGCCAAAATAGTCCCTCACTTTCTATTGCACACTGCTGAAGGCTCTTGTCTTTGCATTAAAAAAAGGTAAAGGACCCCTGACAGTTAAGTCCAGTTGTGAACGACTCTGGGGTTGCGGCGCTTATCTTGCTTTACTGGCTGAGGGAGCCAACTTTTGTCTCCAGACAGTTTTTCCAGGTCATGTGGCCAGCATGACTAAGCCGCTTCTGGCAAAACAAGAGCAGTGCACAGAAATGCCGTTTACCTTCCCGCCGGAGCGGTACCTATCTATCTACTTGCACTTTGACGTGCTTTCGAACTGCTAGGTTGGCAGGAGCTGGGAGCTCACCCCATCGTGGGGATTCGAACTGCTGACCTTCCGATTGGCAAGCCCTAGGCTCAGTGGTTTAGACCACAGTGCCACCTGTGTCCCATGTCTTTGCATCACACTATATTTATTTGCTCTGCAAAACCATGTCCTGCCCTGGCTTCTGAGGCAGGGAGTGTTAGTAAGCTGGCAGTAGAGTTTTCTTTATTTTCTTTATTTTTAGTTAACAGTGTTTAACCCCACGGTGGATCTGATTGCACATATTACAAGTTAGCTGCAAACAAATTCATCAACATGTGTTATCTGGCAATGAGGACGCCTGACGGAAATGACATTAATGGACATGCCAGCAACATTTTAAAAAGGCATATTTAAAGTCTTCCAAAAATAGGGATTGTTCCCACAATCTGCATCCACTATGACTATAAAGAAACTCTTATGCTTCCCTGAAAATACAGCAGAAAAATAGAAATTTATTAAGCAGGGGAGGAAAATTTTCAAGAAAGGCTTTGGTACAGCACTCAAACTAATCCCATGGAACAAAGAGGAGTCTTGACTTTTAAAGACAGTGTTAGCAATTACGAGCAGTTTCCTGACTTTCTAAGCACAGAAATTGTCTTTCTATAATATGCTTCTTGGCTCCTTATTCATTCTCCTACGTTAGCATGTGTTGCTTGAGGCTGTATCCTAGTATCTGGATTTTGGAACAACCACATGCAGGTCCTTACTGCACTCACTAATCCCCCTTTAACATCTCACTGGAAAAAATGTTGTCACACTGACAGTGCTAAATCGATGAAAGAAATTAGGGATTTATTTTCTGTGGAATTGTCTGAGCAGAATTTGCTGAAACATCACAGAGTGAACCGGAATCCAGATAATTGCTACCCAACTTTATAGACACAGTAAATGAAGCTGTAGCTCTGTATATTATTGGCAGGGTATACCATCACCAGACATTAGACTGCTACACACTGGAATATGTCCAACAGTCATAAAGAACTGACACTTGCTCATTATTCATGGAAACTGTGCTTCTTTGCTACTCTTATCTGTTTTCACATCCTATCTAACTGTTCTTTACTTTGTGTTCTTTACAACCAAGGCCATACAGTGGTGCCCCGCAAGACGAACGCCTCGCAAGACGGAAAACCCGCTAGACGAAAGGGTTTTCTGTTTTGGAGGCGCTTCGCTAAACGAATTTCTCTATGGGGTTGCTTCGCAAGACGAAAAAATCTTGCGATTTCCCGCGGGGTTTTTTTGCCCCCCCTTTCCTAAGCCGCTAAGCCGCTTATCAGCTGTTCCGCTGATAAGCCACCTCTCAGCTGATCGCTAAAAGCCGCTAGACCGCTAATAGCGCTAATCCGCTAAGCCGTCAATGGGCTTGCTTCGCAAGACGAAAAAACCGCTAGACGAAGAGAATCGCGGAACGGATTAATTTCATCTTGCGAGGCACCACTGTAGTTTTCATTTTTCCTTTCCCCTTCCTCTCTTTTCCCCCTTTGTGTCATGACTTTTTAGATTTCAAGCTTGAGGGTAACGGGTATTATCTTTTTCTTCTTCTGAAATTAATAAATAAACAACAACAATAAAAATCTACCATTCTGAGGGATAAAATATATGATAGTGGTGAAGAAAATATTAAAATTTAATTCGATAAATGTAGACATTGTCCTTTTAGTATCAGCCTGATCAAGTACAGATTTTGGTATAAAGATTGCTGAGAAAGCACATGGAACCCTCAAAAAAGGATTTTTAAGGTCTCCTTCTATAGCAGGTGTGGAGAACCTCCAGATGTTGCTGCATTCTACAGCAGACATGTCATGCTGCTTATGACAATGGATTATTATTATTTACTACTTATTTGCTTTACAAATTTATAATCCAGTTCATAGCCAGTGGTTATCAAAGTGGCGTACCATAAGATAAAATACAAAAAGCCGTTTTTACAACATTTCTTTCTTTCTTTCTTTCTTTCTTTCTTTCTTTCTTTCTTTATCAAATGCAAGCGTTATCATGTGCATGACATGAAGAGTTTGCCTTCTGACTGCTTGGAAATATATTTTTCTCTACTGCTTGTCTAAACTGGAGCCTGCTAGAGAGATGAACCCTCCATTGTTCTGATTTTGGGTGTGTGCTGGTTGAGGATTCTTCTGAAGCTGAGATGTTTATCTAGAAATTAACTAAAGCTCTTGGGCTCAGTTCAGCTGGAAGCTTAGTGGAGCATATTTTCTTAGGTGACACCCTGTGTTATACTTTGGCATCCAAAAAGAAACTCTTCGACATCAGCCTCATTTTGAAGCATTTTTGCACATAGTTGATCTAGACTTTGAAAGAAATGAGCAGCGTCCATGTTAAAAACAACAATAACAACAACCAAACTTTGTGCAATCATTTAAAAAATATTTATGTCTGATTATTCTCATTTGCCTTCAGTTCCACTCCTAACAACACCAAAGGTCAGAGGGCAACTTTATATTTTTCTGGGATTCTCAATGTGGGAGGTCAGCTTCCCTGAGGAGGTTAGGCATTTTCAAGGGAGGTCCAAGCTGTTCCATTGCTTCAATCAACTTACTTTTCATGGCTATCTTAAAAGGCAGGAAACAGAACACCCAAAACACATCCTTACAGTCAAGTGTCATATGGGCAGAAGGTCCCCATTGCAGTTGGGAAGAGATACCATCATTCCCTCTATTTCTGACATACATGCTGTAGCCAAAACAACATTTGCACACCACACATAGGAGGTAACTTCCATCTAGCTTGGGCCAGTCACAGTCTCTTAACTTACCTCACAGGGTCGTTGTAGTGATTAACAGAGGAGGGAGGTGAACCATGTACTCTTCTGGAGAGGCCAGGCAGATGGAGATGTCCGTCACCAACGTGTCGTCCAGAGAACTCCACATGGTTGCAGTTGGACGCGCTCCAGTCACAAAACGTGCCTGGCGCCTGGGGTATTCTGAACACAGGTCTCAACCGATGAAAGGGGTGGGGAGCACAGAAAATTGGCTGCTGGGGGTGAAATGGAGTGGCTAGAATCCTAACAGCAGCACTCCACATGTGACATTTTGTTGCAGATCATACTTGTGAGCTTTGTGCTTTTGAAGGGTGCTTGATCTGAAAACCTCTAAAGCAGTGATGGCCGAACTTGGCCCTCCAGCTGTTTTTGGACTACAACTCCCATCATCCCTAGCTACCAGGACCAGGGGTCAGGGATGATGGGAATTGTAGTCCCCAAACAGCTGGAGGACCGAGTTCAGCCATCACTGCCGTAAAGGTTCTTGCGAACCCATCTAGTTTTTTTCTCTCATTTTATTTGATTAACATTTTTATGCCGCAGAGCATAGATATCCTGACCTAGTTCCCAAATCTAATCACTACTTTGACTCCCCCACAGATGTTTTGGCTAGGCAGAATGTTCTGATGAGGCAGAACTGGGCACAGCTTTTGTGCTTTAAGTCACATTTGTTGGAACCAAGATATAGCTTCTTTCTACATTCTGAAAAACTCCAGAGGCCTGATAAAAATTCTTGTTAGTTTCCTTTGAACTCCCTGCAGACGTTTCAACTCGGAAGGATGTTCCAATCTACTTCAGATTTTGTTGATAGGTGAAATTGAGTGGCACAGTCCACAATTTTTCCTACTCCCGAGGAGGCTTGCGATACACTGGTTCATTCGCTTACCCAGGTAGAACAATCCCATTGACCTACGGTGGAAGGACCTTATAGGCACTGTGTGAGCTTATACATCTTGAAATGGAGAGGTTGTGTTCTGGATGTGTGTGCCAAATTTCATTCCACTGTCTCAGTGGATACTGTGTTACAGAGCAAGAAATGAGAAGCCAAAAATTGTGCATGCATAGTTTTCATTCACATGTTTTCACCCTACCCTTGAACGGTGGGGAAAGGTATCCAGGTCACATGGTGCCTTATGCAGGTGGTGGGGGAAGGTGTGTGCCTCCCCTCCACCCCGACCAACAATTCATATTTGGATGGGGATGTGAACTGGCCCCATGCTACAATTTGGGATCCCTTCATCCTTGCTGCAAGCAGGTTAACAAATGTGTCTTCCTCATGGCGTAGGCTTGCAAGGCCTGCACCGGCTTCAGATGACAAACCCATTAACTTCAAAAGTTCTACTTTCTGGAAGGCTGTAACGTACGCCAGCCTGTAACTGAAATGATCTATTTGGGATGCATTTTATCAGTTGTTACTGAACTAACCCAGCATTGTGGGAGGCTTGCTTGCTCAGAGTTTCTCTGAGCAAGAAAAACTTGGATAAAATACTTTCCCCAGCAACACAGGTCTGTAAAAATATTGATCTTGCGAGTTTAGGCATGCCTTGCAGGCAGTGTGGTAGTTTGAACAAGGTGGAAATGATAAATTTCCCCAACCCTTTTAAATGTGCATTGAATATTATGTAATTCATATTTGTATATGTATGTATTTTCTTTCCACACAGATATTCTGGCCAGCATCAACAACCAAAGTTGATGAGTGCAAAATGGCTGGCAAAGATCCTACAGTAAGTATTCCCCCCCCTTTTTTTAATTAAATGTTTGGCTACCGAGAAAGAGCGCCTTGGGTGCAGCCAAAAGCGTAGCGGAAGAGGCGTGTTTTCATTGAATACTCTGCAGGCTGAAACAGTCATGCAAAATTCTGAAACAAGCAAGATATTGACACAGCCTGGATCTCCCTCCTGATGTCTGGAAAAATGAGCACATTGCTTATGTTCAGGACATTTTTTTCCCCTTTTAAAAAAGGAAACCCATTTCTTGCTTACCTTGTTGCTAGTGATGGATATCATTAATAAGGCTTGCTCTGCGTATCTCCTAGAGAATATATTGCAGACTGCTGAGCTAATGCTAATGTAAGTGCCTGGACAGACTCGCAGATGGTACAGGCAGCCTTTTGTATGGAAAAAAATAATAATCCCTGTACATTCCAACAGCACTTACTGCTTGATCATAAAGACTCTTTTATTGGTTTTATAAAGCAACATTTTGAACAGATGCCTGAAAAAAAGCAGAACTTCCTTAACGCAGGTAAATGTGGCACGACTGTTACTGGAGTCAAAGCAAGAATCCTGCACGAGAACCATCTGCTGAGCCAATTACCTCTTCCAAATCTCAGAGTGATTCTTGCTCAAACGAACAAACCACTCCTTTAATTGTTACGAGCTTAATAACTTGTACATCACCTCAGGCAATACTAGGGAAAAGGCACTTGGAAATTATGTTAGTAGCAGCTATAACAATAAATGATTTCAGTGTGCCAAGTGCAAGTAGGGTGGCCAGTTTTACAGAGGGCAGTTCTCGATCTGAAGCTGTCCTCTATTTGAGAGACTGCTCTGACAAAGAAAGAACTCTAAGGAGGCGGTCTGGCTCAAAGATAAGGAACCCTAAGAAAATAACTCCTTGCCCATTGATATTAGCCAGGCACCTTCACAATGCTGTTTTCAACACTTGCCAAAAACTTCTTTGTTCAAGCAAGCCTACCCAGGCATGTAAATTTTACCTGGATTTTTAAGCGTTATCTTATTTTATAATGTATATTTTGAAACTTTTGGTTTTGTATACATTTTTGAGAGTGGAAATAGGCTAACAGTTTTAAATATCAGCAGTTTTAATTTATTTTATATTGTAGGTAGATCTCATAGGTTTTGATGATGGAGTGGTACAAAGATTTTATTACAGATAGGTAGCCGTGTTGGTCTGCCATAGTCAAAACAAAACAAATTCCTTCCAGTAGCACCTTAAAGACCAACTAAGTCAGTTCTTGGTATGAGCTTTCGTGTGCATGCACACTTCTTCAGATACACTGAAACAGAAGTTTCCAGACCCTTCTATATAGTGAGAAGGTGGGGAGGGGTATTACTCAGGAGGGTGGTGGGAATGGGTGATTGGCAGATAGCTGTGATGAGCCTGTTGATGACTCTTAACGACTGCAATAGGTCTTACAGGAAAAAGCAAGGGGTGAAAAGGTGAAAAATGGCTTTGTCATGTATAATGAGATAAGAATCCAAGGTCTTTGTTCAGACCAGGTTTCTCCATGGTTTTAAGTTTGGTGATAAGTTGTAATTCAGCAGCTTCTCTTTCCAGTCTATTTCTGAAATTCCTTTGTAGTAAAACAGCTACTTTGAGATCTTGTATAGAATGTCCTGGGAGATTGAAGTGTTCTCCTACTGGTTTCTCTGTCTTGTGATTCCTGATGTCCGATTTATGTCCGTTTATTCTTTGGCGTAAGGTCTGGCCTGTTTGTCCAATATAGAGAGCTGAAGGACACTGTTGGCATTTTATGGCATACAGAATGTTAGACGATGAGCAATTAAATAGTCCCGAGATGGTATGTGTGATGTTGTTGGGGCCAGTAATGGTGTTGTCCGGGTGTATGTGGCAGCAAAGTTGGCATCTGGGTTTATTGCAGGCTCTGGTGCCAGTGTCCGTGTTAGGTCTGGTTGTAGTATTATTGTGGGTTAGGAGTTGTTTAAGACTGGGTGGCTGTCTGTAGGCAATGAAAGGAAGAACTTTGCTGCCACATACACCCGGACAACACCATTACTGGCCCCAACAACATCACACATACCATCTCGGGACTATTTAATTGCTCATCGTCTAACATTCTGTATGCCATAAAATGCCAACAGTGTCCTTCAGCTCTCTATATTGGACAAACAGGCCAGACCTTACGCCAAAGAATAAACGGACATAAATCGGACATCAGGAATCACAAGACAGAGAAACCAGTAGGAGAACACTTCAATCTCCCAGGACATTCTATACAAGATCTCAAAGTAGCTGTTTTACTACAAAGGAATTTCAGAAATAGATTGGAAAGAGAAGCTGCTGAATTACAACTTATCACCAAACTTAAAACCATGGAGAAACCTGGTCTGAACAAAGACCTTGGATTCTTATCTCATTATACATGACAAAGCCATTTTTCACCTTTTCACCCCTTGCTTTTTCCTGTAAGACCTATTGCAGTCGTTAAGAGTCATCAACAGGCTCATCACAGCTATCTGCCAATCACCCATTCCCACCACCCTTCTGAGTAATACCCCTCCCCACCTTCTCACTATATAGAAGGGTCTGGAAACTTCTGTTTCAGTGTATCTGAAGAAGTGTGCATGCACACGAAAGCTCATACCAAGAACTGACTTAGTTGGTCTTTAAGGTGCTACTAGAAGGAAAAGATTTTATTGAATGAATTAAAAATTATGCAGTGGCTCCCCATCTGTGGAATGCTCTCCCTAGGGAGTCTCACCTGGTGCCTTCATTACAGATCCTTAGGCACCAGTTGAAAACGTTTCTCTTCAGCCAGGCATTCTGCTGGTTAACATTCTATGGCTTTTAAAATGTGTTTGTAAGAGGGGAATTATTGGTTTGCTTTTGTTTCATTGTGTATTTTGTATTCTCATTTTCTATCTTTCTGTTGTGAAATACCCAGGGATCTTTGGATGAAAGGTGGTATACAAATTTAATTAATAATTTAAATAATAATGTAAAGATATAAATGGAGAACAGGGGCCACGCAGTTGCAAATCTACAGCAGCAATCACAGCTGCCTTTAGATGACTACTAAAACTTGTCCATCTGAGAAGACATTTGAAGTTCTTGACTGAATGGGACTTTTGATCCCTCTCATAGTCTTTTACTATTCCTCTTGGAGTGGTCCAACTTATTTTATCTGTTGATACAGTTTTCCATGGATTGGATTGTTGTTTTTATATTTTGTAAGTTATCTAGAGGACTGTTTTGGTGCTAAAGGGCAGACTTAGAAATAGGTAAATGGTAAAGGGACCCCTGACTGTTAGGTCCAGTCGCAGATGACTCTGGGGTTGCACGCTCATTTCGCTTTATTGGCCGAGGGAGCTGGCATACAGCTTCCAGGTCATGTGGCCAGCATGACTAAGCCGCTTCTGGCGAAACCAGAGCAACGCACGGAAACGCCGTTTACCTTCCCGCCGGGGTGGTTCCTATTTATCTACTTGCACTTTGAGGTGCTTTCGAACTGCTAGGTTCGCAGGCGCAGGGACCGAGCAACAGGAGCTCACTCCGTCGCGGGGATTCGAACCGCCGAACTTCTGATCGGCAAGCCCTAGGCTCTGTGGTTTAACCCACAGCGCCACCCGCATCTTATTTATGACTTAGAAATAGTAATAAATAAATTCCACTTGATTGGTTAAAGTTTTCCAGCCCCCAAATAAATAATTGTTTGTGATGCATCTAGGTGGCAGCTCAGAAAGTGCTTCTATGTTGATCCATTAAATATATCTAGGTGTTGTATCAGGTCTTTTTCCCCACCAGCATTTGAATAAGGTGCACAATTTCTAATCTTAATTAAATAATAGCATATTATGCTATGTTCTAATAAGGATTCATTTGGTTGTGGACTTGTAATTAAAAGGAGTATACGGCAAATACTTTTTCCATTTTGATCTTATCTTGATCCACACTTCTCAAGGGAAGAAAATATTGGATCTGCAGAGCATAATGGAGCGTAGCATTTTCCATTAAAATGTCACCAGTAATGGATTCAAGTGATTTCTGTTTAATTAAATTAGCGTTGAAAATGTTAGCATGGTGTCTGCTTCCCTTCCCAGATGACTATAACAGTCTAATACATCATATATACCAAGCTCCAGTATTTCCCCATACTGTGCAAAATGCAATGTACTTTATATATTAAGAATGTTTATTTGAATCTAGTGGTATGCTGTATGTCATTAATGAAGTCACTATTCAAGGGAGAGCAATATGTGGCTGAATTCTGCATGAGACTTAGGCTGCATTTCTATACACACTTTCCCAGAAGTAAGAATCACTGGGGGTCAATGATGCAAACTTCTGGGAAGCTAAGTTGCACTTCTACAAAGAGGATTCTATGTGCATCTAGCAGGGAGACTGGCAGCAGGGTGCCAAAGAACAGTGGATATGTTTTTGTTTAGTTTTTTTTAACAAGTTGTAAAGTTAAAGCTTTCTTTTAATTTAAAATAAGATCCTTCACTGCCCTTTGGTGTTCTCCAGGCAGCCTTCGGCCTTCCATGCTTCACAGAATACCCATAGAAGATGTCCTAATGTCTGTGGACATTCCAGGATGCATGAGATGCTGAGGAGCAACAGAGACTAGCTGGAAGGTTTTTTTTTTTTAAATAAAAAAGCCAAAGGGAAGCCAAATGGGACAGAACAGACCTATGAGGGAGGGCCAGCAAAATTATAATTGAATTTGCTTAACTAATCTACGCGTCCATATCTGGGTGTCGTGTAAAACAAGTGCAATGGAATGGAATGGAATGGAATGGAATGTAGAATGGAACATGAATGTGATGCACTGACAACTGGCATACGGGCCCACTCATGGGTCCTCCATAGCATCACATCTGGAAAGGAAACATCTGTGTACTAAGGCACATTTCAGGCTCCTGAAAGGTAGAATGAGGAAGAATGTGAAAGTATAGCAGGAAGGAAAGAGATCAGAACTTGGATCAGTCAACTACTGGTTTACAGTTTTTCCCTATGAGTGTGGCTTTGAAAACCTTGCCACATGTTGAAAATGTGGCTAAATATTTCATGTTTACTGGGGCCTATGCTACAAGCATGCCAGGCTTTCGATACTGGAGGGTGGGGTGGGGTTGGCTCTGTCTGGACAAGAAAGGACTATTAACATGTTGCTGACACTTCCAGCCTCAAAGTGATAGCAAGAGCCAAAAAGGGAAAAGGAGAGATCTTGTTTTGTTTTGCTTTAAGTTCTTCAGGGGCTATCTCAGCCATTGCCTTTCATTTATGATGTGCATGTATACCAATTCTCAAATGTAATGGTTCTTCTGGTAAGTCCTCATGTACAAGTATAGCTGTGAACGAGTTGGACTCGGTTACCGCAGATAGGAACGTTGTATGGAAGCTGTCAGATCCTGATCTACAGGTGGCGCTGAGAATCTTGTGGCTCCTTAGCCACAGGGTTAGCCAATCTTGTGCCACCTAGTATGCCAAGTCAAGTCCATAATCTGGGAGGCATCTGTTAGAGCACCTATTCTGCTCCTCTTCCTTATGCCTTAAGGTAGTATGGTTCCTGTCTATGGTACTGGGGAGCAAGTAGTGTAGGTTGGTCCATTAGGACAAATGGGGCACTGCCCCACCAACGTGAGTCTGCCTTCAGCCACCCTCCAGCTGCCTGCCTTATTACTAACAAGCAGTCCAGAGGGTGGCGCTGTCCTTCAGGTTCCTCCTCTGTAGTCTCAGTGATGCCACTTGTGGAATTCAGCAAGGAGGAGGACAGGGGCAAAATTAGAGTTGGTTGGTTCTGTCTGCCATTGGCACTGGCTCCACCTGCTGGTGGGCTCCCGAATGTTTCACCCATCAGTCCCAGTCAGGGCTGCCAACTTGAATAAAATATTGTGGGAGCCCAGGTAAGCACCACCCCGCATAATCGATCACATGATGCAGCACATGCACGCCATTTGAACGGGAATGCCCATCGACTTTGTGGGGGCCCAGCCCCCTCAAATATTTTTTGCGGGGGGTTGAAGCCCCCACAGCCCCTGGAAGTTGGCTCCTATGGTCCCAGTGGAAATCAGTCACCTCTGGGAGCAGATTTACAACCCCCTTTTGTTTGTTTTCTTGTTCCCCTCTGCAGCACGGTTGCGGCAACTTTGTTCGTGTGATACAGACATTCAACCGCACCCATTTATATGTTTGTGGAAGTGGCGCGTTTAGCCCTGTGTGTGCATATCTCAACAGAGGGCGAAGGGCAGAGGTAAGTATGCCAGTCAAGTAGCGGTGTGTGAGTTGGCTGGGTGGAAGACTGCCTAATGCTGCTCTGCGGTGGTTTCAGTGCCCCTCTTTTTGTCAGCAGCACATTGTGATGCAGCAAGACTTGCCCAGTTGCTTTGGCACTGAGCCGTGAGCTCCCCCCCCCCCTCATTCCTGCAAATACTTTCACCCCTTTCTCAACACCTCTGTTAAAAATTGCCGAAAAGACGGAGGGGCGTGTCGCACTGGGTGACGAAAGGCATCGCTTTCTCCCTCCCCATCGCAGCTTGAAACTAATGTGAGAGGAATCTTGCCCCATTTTTAAAGGAACCTTCAATTTATTCTTCAACAAGCTTGCACCCAGCAGACACATTTTGTTGGCATAATTAATTTACAATCAAATGCAAGATTTCGCAGTGAGGAGGAAATAGTGGTGCTCTTAAGTGGCAAAATATAGATACGCATCTTGAGCGTACTGGAATTGGGCTTCAGCGCGCCTGTCTCCTGAGCTGCATGCCTGTGATCCATTGATTAAATAAACTGCTGCCTCAGACGTCTGGAGTTTGTTAGGCACTGGACTGTTAGGCCTTCCACTTTCCTTGCTGGGATGGTGACGGCCAACAACAGCAAAGCCGCTTGGAGTATCGGGGTTTAATGTGAGCCTCCCCCCCCCCCTTTGCATGCATGGGCCTAATTAGCAGAACAGAGGGGATTTATTTTTAGCAAGACTAGTGAGAAAATTGCACTGCTTATCAGCAAGCAATGCCATCGTTTTTCATAGGTGAAAGGCTGTTTTTCCAGGTGAAAAGGGAGAGAAAGAAAAAGAGGCTGAAAAGCAATTTCTTTTGCTTTATCTGCAGAGCTAGAATCTCTCCTAACGCTATAACACTGGCAACCTTTTTTCCATTGAAGGCCACCTTTTCCTTGAGGATAATCTATCTGGGGAAGGGACATGCCAGCAATGGCAGGATCAGAGCCAGCAATGGGCAGAGCCCCTTCCTTTTCTCTCTCTTTCTCCCACATCCCTTTTCTCTCTCTGTCACCCCTTTTCACCCGCTTCCTCTTCTACTGCCCACCTCCCTTCATCACCTGCATGAAACTGGACTGAGAGCCCACCTTGCCATAACTAGGGATGGGGAAGCAATTTGATGTAGTATACACGTAAAGCCAAATTGATCAAATGTGCATTTTCCAAAACAAAATGCATAGGTACCCTTCACACTTATCCAAATTTTTGTGATGCAGCTTTCCAACCAAAGTTAGCAAAACACATGTCCTAGGGGAAAGGGTGCACAAAAAGAAAGACTTTAGCAGAAAATAGCAGACAAAAGTTCATTATATTAAGAAAAAATGCTTACAAAAATGTGTACATTTGTGAAAACTGCATATAAATATGTGTTTCTTTGGGGAAATTTACACTAAAATGCTGCTGTATTTTCATGGAGATTAAAAACACACACACACAAATTGCTGCCAAATGTGGAGAACTGTGTTGGGAAACTGAGAAAGGGGAGAACAAAAATGGCAGATCCTTCCATTCCTAGCTATAACACATGTCTCTGCATGGCAGCTGGCACTGAACATGTAGCCATCAAAGGTGGGCTAGAGAAGGCTAGGCCTTATTATTCTTGCCTCATTCATATCACATTATTGTGACCAAGGATTCAGCTCCAGTAGCAGGTGCATTTGCTGTGTTTACAACGGTGTTGCCTGCAGGGAACACATAAATGATTGATTGCTAGGGTGGTCATTGACTTTCACAGCTTCCTACAAGACTCCTCAATAGACTTTTACTGGCAGTATATCATTTTAGGACTCACAGAGCTAGCCTGTGCTGTAAAGTTCGAACCAGGCTGACAGAATTCAGGTTGGGTACCAATGCTGTCTTCCAATCCAAGTCTTTCTGGGTCCAAGCTCTAGTTTTTCTTAGATGTTTAATATCATCATCACCATTGCCCCTATGTTGTTGGACTACAACTCCCATCAGGTGCAGCCAAGATGGCCAGTAGTGTGGGATGATAGGAGCTGGAGTCTGAGAGGCACTGAAGGGCCATAGGCTCTCCAGCCCTTGCCTATAGTCACATGACTGTGCAGAACATGTGGAGATTGTGAAACACAGTCACTTTGTGAAATGGAATGGGAGCCTGGCTGTGGAACAGCTCTTAGTACTGGAGACTGAGGAATCTCAGTCTGGGAATCTGGAAAATAAGTGTTTCATCTATCCAAATAAATAAATGGTTGTGTGTGACTGATAATTTCATTTGGTCCACATTTTAAAGCAAACTGAATTAATTTTATGGAGGAAATGCATGTAAAAGTGAATGAAAAGCATACAAAGTGTATATTTTAGGGAAAAGTGTGGATTTTTCATGTAGTTAAAAATATATAATCAGAAAACAGGATGGGATGGACTTACTAACGGATGCATTTGAAACTGACACAGAACGGAAATAAGCTGACTTGTCCATTCTTAATTGAAAGTGGACCTAAATGAAGAGGTCCGTTAGATCAGACAAAATTCCACAGAAAAGTGGAGAAGCATTCCTTCCTTCATTTTGGTGCAATATTCAGCTATAGCCACGGAATCAAATGAAAATTCAGAATAACAAGCACCAATTGCGCAGGGGCTGCTGTATGTTGCAATAAATGTTTTAGCCTTTAAGATGCCACAAGACCTGTTGTTGTTTCAGGCACTATTTTTGCAGGTCTTATGGTAGTCGTTAACTGCTTTTCCACACAGTACACCACCCAAGCCAGGCATTTTAAAATTAACCTTCAACTGTTCCCTACCAATTGCATGTTATTTCTCTGTTACAGGAGCAAGTTTTCAAGATCGATTCCAAATGTGAATCTGGGAAGGGCCGCTGCTCTTTCAACCCTAATGTGAATACCGTCTCTGTTATGATCAGTAAGTGAAAACAACTAGGGTTTCTTGGGGCTTAAATCATTAGGTGCCGAGAGTGAAATGAGAGGGTGTTGTAAACAAATTGAGCCACAGGGTAAGAGAAGAAACTGGAAAAAATGAACTGTCAGTGACTGTTTAGTTCTAGCGAATCTTTCCTCAGTTAAGGGAATTGGACTACAGGCCACTTCCAGCAACATGTTTCCATTATTTTAGGCTGAATTCCATGTAAAAGTGATTGCTGAGTTCAGGAAATATGTTAGAGATCTTCAGCTGTCTATTGGAGCAGATAATATGTGGGTCCAAAGGCACTTTAGTGTAATTTGAGGGTGGGGGGAAGCAAGATTGCCTTGCGTAATTTTTCCAACCTTAATGTTTATAAAAGAATATTTGATTTAGTTTAATAAAGTAAGGAAAGAGACGTGACTAGGTTTTAGTGGTTGCAGTAGATTTTGAGAGATTGATTTTAGAATTGTAGGAAAATGTATTGCTAGGAAAGAGTGGATTAACTTAGTTCCAATACAAAACAAGCTTAGTGTTGCCCTTTTTTGCAGGCAGATTTTTTGATAATGAAAAATCCCACAAAATCAATGCAGTTGTTGTTTTTTAAGTGCTTGAAAGGTAGACCAAGGACTGCCCTTTTCTTTCTCTAACACTTTACGGCTGCTTAGAACACCACTGCCTCCTCTGGGGCCACGTAGTAAAATACCTGGTTCAAAAGGCAGCCCCTTCCTGGAGATTGCATGGCGAAAAAGATGACTGCTCTCAGTTCCTTATAGGGGCATGCATCTTACCCCATACAATATCCATGATACCTTTGCAAGACATTGTATGGAAAGAAAGGTGGTTGTCCCCTTAGGCATTTGAGCACCTGCCTGGTAGCCATAGGAAGCATGGAGGTGAATGCATAAAATTCCATGCCCACATGGAAGTGGGCTGTTGGCTGAATGGTGGATAACTCTTTTCTGAGCACAGTACAGACCCAAATGGGCTTTTGCACACACTCATCATAGAAATACAGAGGGAGGACAGAGCTCTTCCAGTCACCAGCAGGCCAGTAACATTAATTTCAGCTCAAGTTCATCCCTTCCAAAAAGGAACTAATTCACAGTTCAGTTCACAATGTCCATACCAGGCATAGGCAAACGCAGCCCTCCAGATGTTTGGGGACTACAACTCCCATCATCCCTAGCTAACAGGACCAGTGGTCAGGGATGATGGGAGTTATAGTCCCAAAACATCTGGAGGGCTGAGTTTGCCTATGCCTGATCCATAGCATTTCCCCCCAGCCCTCTGAATTCTACAGAATTCTGCTCTGCTAAAGTATAAAATATACTTAAGAAGGCTGAGAAAATATCAAAACACACATATAGTGTAACATAAGCACTTGCTATATTTATTCTTCCCAATAATTGTGATTCTTAAACTTAAACATCAACTTTTAAGATCAGTAAAAATTGTCAGTGCAATGGCCACAGAGCTTAATTTAATGAAACCCTTATATGTTCATAAATTATTGCACTAAAATTAAAGTTAAACTGAACTGAACCTTGCCCCATTTTCCTCTGCAAAAGGAACTTAATTCATATTCAGGTTTATTGAGTGAGTGAATTTATATCCCACCCTTCCTCCCAAAGGAATTTCCCCCATATTTTCTTCTGCTGCAAATGCTCTATACACAGATGCTATTAGCCTGATGGCCTTTCTAAGGCTAGCCTACCTTGTTACCTGTTGACAGCATGTCAACTCTAAGTTTAAAAGCACCTAACAGCACATGGCTTTTGCAGCTTGAGATGGCTGGCCTGCCATATATGGCCTGGGGATCATGACGTTGGTTAAATCTGCTACACATTAAAAGTTTCATGGTAAATCCAAGGCTCCTGAATTCAAGCGTTCAGCAATTCCTCCTCTGTTCCCAGCGGTCTTCCTCTGCTTCCAACTGTACCCTGTTATAAAGCTGAGGTATAAATCTTTTGGTCCAAACCACAGTAAGTCCTATTCTGCTATAAAGATTATCATATTTATTGTGACAGATTTACTGAGACACCAGGATCGTCTTGGAGTAGAGCCCACTTTGTCAGTTCCATCACGCTTTATCAGATGCTGGAACTGGACCAAGTTCTACTGGCTCATCAATGCTGGTTCATTTGAGCTCCATTCAGATGTTCACTTAAAATTGTGTGGCTCAAAAGTGGGGAGGGTAATGGCATGCATGCAGGCCCTGACACCAATGTTCCCTGAGTGCCCTGAGTTTCAGACCTTCCTGTGTTGAGATCAGGAACCTTGACAAACATGCTTAGAATCCCTCTTGCGACAGAAGAAGGCCTGAAAGTAGGGCAGACATGGGCAGCAGTGGGTGGGGCTTTCAGGCATGTCCCTCCCACCTCCCCATCTTTCACCCATATGCTTTCAGTCAAACTAGGGCTTTCTTTCTTTCGATGTTACATACCTCGCTTTTGTACTAGAGTGCAGAGCAGCTGATCAAAGGCCCCAGGACGGGTTAGTCTATGAAAAGAAATGTTCCCAATAAAATTGGTCCATTTGCATTGTGACCTCATCCCTCACTGATTTCCCAAGAAAGAAATGATAGGAATTTTGTTTTGGGATGAAAGATAAGCTTTGAGGCATAATGGACCTCTCTGGAGGTTAGATAATATCTTGAATTTATTTGTTGCATCCAAATGATTATATAAACAGGTGTGTTTGTGTGTAATCTTTTCCCCTTTGCCTGTTCACAGTTCTCAAGTTATCATCAGAGCTGTGTTAGTTGCCTGGCTGGAAATGGCTGTGTACTTATTCCCACAGCAGTATTGCCTACACATGATTTTCAATTAGGGATGGGCAGAACTGTAAATTTCAGTTTCTCTTCCTTGCTCATTTTTTTCCTGCCTTGTGTTCAGTGCTCCATGTTTACATATCAGCTTGTCATTTTTTTAAAGTCCTCATGCAGATTCATCATCCTCTTAGCGTGAATTTCTGCCCAAAGTACACACTCTCACCAAGGGATTTCTCCTGATGTAGTGCATTTTGGGGCATGTGACTTTAACTAGCATATACATTTTTGTGTGCATCATTTGGATGGAGAACTGCATTGCAAAATTTGGCAGTGCAAATCTTCAGTTCTAGCTTTTTCTTCAGTTCACCTGTTTTTTCAGAAAGTGCAATTTAGGTAGCTTTGCCTTTAAATGTGAGCTGAATCAAATTTCCTCCCCATCCCTATGAATGTATCAGCAGCAACTTTCTCTACCATGGATGCAAAGAGTTGCACTGTCTTCAGCAGGGGGCAGGAAGAACCTTTGATTCAAAAGTCTAGGATCATGACTCTGTATCTAATCCCACTGTCCCTAAGCCAGCAGCACAGCACGCTGGCGTTCCTAGCCAAAGGAGAAAGCCGTCGTTGTCCGGATTTCAGATTCTCCTGGACAAAGCAAAGAATGCCATTGACCTTAGCATACGGTTTTTGTCCTTTGTAGTAACTGAAAACAAACTGCAGAGGCTGTTTAGCTCTGTGATTTCAGTGTAGCATGTCTTGTAGCTTTAGGCCTTCTGCTCACACCAAGATCAACAGGCGTTTGGCAGCGGGAAGAGGATCATTTGTTTGACCTCTGCACTGGGTTGCCAGATGAATATTTCAAAAAAGAAAGGAAAGGGGGGGGGGGTACTGTAGAGTGGCAGCTCCTACTATTCCTAGGAGTTTAAAAATAACAACAACAGTAGCACTCTGAAATATGTACGTTTATTCTAATGTAGAAATAGGGATTCACTGGTGGTCAACTGAATTTTTTTTAATGAAACCCTAAAAGTTCACTGGGAACGGGATAAATAATGAAAGTTGTGTTAAAATCAGTCATAGCCAAATGCAAACACATCAACATGATTTTAAATACAAGTTATAATTTTGCATCTTGAACAGCTAAACCTTTTCAACATATATATCAGTACAGTCTGGTGCAAATATAATGCTGGCTTCCTGCAAACCATGGTTTACCATAACATGTAACTTCTCCTCCTCCTCCTCTGGTCTCCTTTCCTTTACTGGTGTAGAGTAATATGTGCACCATTGGTAACCATGGTTAACTAACAGGTTGTCCTCATATCCATATTCAAACTATGGTTTTCAATACTGGTTTATGGTTTGTTTTCTATCTTTTTGGCAATGGAAAAAAACCAAAAACTTAATTGTGTGTTCTTTCTCTTCCACCACAAATGATTCTAAGATTTTATGAGATATGCATTGGAGAGAAGCAATACCAAAGTGTGTGAGCTGGTTACTGCACTCACTAAGACAAATTGTTTGGGGGAATTTAACAATTAAGCCAAAAGGAAGTGGAGCTGACAGATATTATTGGTGCCTGATTAGACAAGTAGGCTCTTGGAATGCTTAAGACATAACTAATAAAGCTGGTATGCAGTGGGATTAAGAATAGCAATGTTCTTTTCCAGTGTTTAATTTTTTATATTAAAAAACTGGATCAGCGATAAACATCAGAGCTTTGTGAGAACTACGGTATAAAGCTGAGCTGTAACAGGCAATCCTGTAGGAAATCAATGACAGAAAAATATGGGGTAATTGTGTTTGCAGTGGAAAGGTTAATTAAAATGTGTTTCAGATTTATATAGCCTTTTTTCAGTGCAGACAAAACACTGGCAAACTATGGTATACAAATCAGGAACCAGCTTCAGGAACGTACAATCTTTCTTTCTTTCCTTCCTTCCTTCCTTCCTTCCTTCCACCCATCCATTTAGGGTACATTTTCTTTTCCTTCCTTCCTTCCTCTCTGGCTGAACTCCCATCATGCCCAGCAGCTGTGGCCAAGGGCAAGGGATGATGGGAACTGTGTTTCAGCAATATCTGGCAAGCCAAAGGTTCCTTGCCCCTGTTTTAATCGAAAAAGCAGTTTGACAATGGAACCATTTACTTGGGTGGCATAGTCTCTCACTTGCTAGAGGTCTTCAGGCAGAGACTGAACAGCCATCGGTTGGGAATGTTATCCCTATAGATCTCCTACATCAAGGAGGAGTGTGCACTGTCAGACCCAAAAGTCGTTCTCCATATCTGTGGTTTTATTTTATTTTATAATAATTTTGATTAGTTTTCAATTACAATCCAGTAATAGCCTCATTATAACAATACCAATTTATGATACAGTTATTAATACCACTAGTTCAAATGCCGCCATATCTGTGGTTTTAAGACAGCTTGGAAACTTTTACTGGAAGATCACCTGGAGCTAGTAGCTGTCTAACAGGAGCAGAAGCATTTCAATGGTGCATCTCTGCTATGGAGCTGCCTTCACAATAAGAACTGACAGGCCAACTCAGATGACTAATTGGCAAATATTCTGTAGCTATTGAGTTTGCTGACATTAGTATATTACCCATTAGTATAACCCTGTATATTAACTAGTCCCACTTACTGTGGTTTTTAGGCTTTTGTTTTTTTATAAGCCACTTTTAGGCTTTTATGGGGGAAAGAGGCAGGGCATTGACTTACATTTAAATAAATAAATGCCTGGCTATAAAGCTAGCCTGTGATTAAAGCTGATTAAAGTGTGATGGGATATGTGCTGAAGAGGAAAGGGAGCATTATTCCCAAGACGGGTTCATGGTTGCAAACCGTAGTTTACAGAGATCCAGTGTTACATCTACAGAAGGCACTGGTAAGCCTCTGGCAGAGGCCAGTTATTTGAACTCAGGCTCTATATGCCAGGGGCAGCCAGATGTTGTTGTGAGTGACCTTCAGAGATTGTTGGACCCTGTCATCCATGGCCATTGGCCACACTGACTGGGGCTGTTGGGAGTTGCAGCCCAAGAACACCTGAAAAGCACCACATTGGCTGCAGCTGCTTTAAACTTTCCATCTTCACTTGCACTCAAGGCCGGTGCTAAAGCTGTACAATATGACTCAAGCCATCTTGCTTCTATGTACCTGGACAAAGAAGCAAAGCTCACTTTTCGGCTGCTGCCCTGTCCCTCAGCAACAGGTTCCGTGTTGCTTTTGTTGAAAGAGAGAAAACGGAAGGTGCCTTGAGGCTGAAAGTTGTCCGTGATTGCATGAAGAGTGGGTGTTGAGTTGGTGGTCTTGACAGCAACTAACAATAGTTAAGTGGACGAATGGCCATTTCTTATTGCTGGTGGGCAATCTGCAAACCAAAGTAAAAAAGATACCATTGGAGGGGAGGGAATTCAGCCAGTTCTTCACAGTAACTGTAAAAGTGAGTGATTATTTTTTGCTAATGGTTTGTTTCTACGAACTGCCTCGCCAACCCACCAGACTTGTGTTGAGGGCCCCAGACAGGAGGGGAATTGTAATTCATACCTATGTACAGTGTACACACTTTGTGATACATGAGCTGAATCCTTCAGCGCAAAAGAATTTTGGTCCATAATCCTGTTATTACAAGTGAAGGTTACAGGCCTAATTCCCTTTACGGAAACATTTTGAGACTGAAATTCACTTTGGTTCCAATTTAATATGTTCAGCTTTTGTTCAGTCTTATTAGCCAGTTGAAACTTGAAGGATACAAGGCTAAATCTTTCCTGTGGCTTCCATCTGCAGAGTGCCACACTGAAATTGAGATGTGTCCCCGTCCCCCACACAATCTCTATACCACTACATATATATACATATATATATATATATATACACAACCAACAACTTAAAGAACCATAAATATTACAGAAATACAGTTAACATATAAAAACATTGCAAATGCAAATAGTCCCCCTCTGCTCATCATTCTTTATATGGCCTCTGCCTGCTTCTCCTCCAGCTTCTTTACCACCCCATGGGCAGACTTTGCTTTTATGGGCAGGCAGCAAGCTGGGTGGTGTTTCCTCAGGTTGCCCACTGCTGTGGCACCTTAAGAGGCAGCTGCACTCTCCGCACCCAGCTCCGGGTGCAATGGGTTTGGTGAGTTTCCCAGGGGTCCCGAGAGTGGAAAAAGGACAGCCCTCTGCTCACTGGAAGGGCCAGTGGTATTGTCAAATGTTCATCACACATGAAGGGAAACAAAGGCAAAATGGCCCAGATTCAGAATTTCTCATTTCGGGATCCAGGACTCTTGAATCCTCTTCCTTGTGTGTTGGTCACCACAATGATTGGCTATTTCCCTAGAAAGGTTTCCTGTCTGGCCCCCATTTCCAAGGAGGAAGGCATCTACAGCAAGCGTAGAGGGAAGTTTTCAGCCTGAGGGCCACATTTCTTTCTGGACAACCTTTTTGGGGCCCATGTGATGTGTGGGGCCAGAGGCAAAAGCAGGGAGAGCAATGTATGTGAATGTTTCTTTGTACAATAGACTGGTTTCTAAACACCCCCACCCCCATGCAGGCAAGCAAGAATCTTTATCAAAATTCAAGGACACATTCCAGCCAGGCGAAAAAATTCAAGGAGGGGGCAAAGTACGGATGGTGGAAGATGATAGCCATGGGGAGGGAGTGTGGCTTGGGAGGGTTGTAGCCTGGGGAGAGTCTTGAGCAGAGGGAGAGGCCTGGAGAGCCATATTTTGCCCCCAAGCCTGAGCTTCCCCATCTCTGACCACTAGCCATGAACACCAGAACACAAGCTGTGACTTATTTAATGAACTCCAATGTCTTTAGCAAACTCAAGTATTTAATGTAACAGGAGCTTTGGTACGGCCTTCTCCTCATTGTGCACCTCAGCCGTGTGCTTTTATTTGCTCATCTTTGCTTCTTCATCTGCCCTTGCTACGATTCTCACTTGGAGGCAACAGTCAGACAGTCTCTGTCTTTGCCACAGTAAGTGGCTAGGGTGCACAGTCACGCAGGGGCCCTTGGGAGCACGAAGTATGCTGAGGGTCGGGTTGCACTCCTGATTATGTATAGCTCTAGACTCTTATCACCCATGAAACTGAACTAGGGTGTGGCTTTGGTCTGCTGCATTGCCTACCCACACCAGAAACAAAACTATTTTGAGCCTCCTTCACCCCACTTTGCCACTTTTATAGCACATAAACTGGGATGGCTGTTTCTGTTGGAAGTAGCATCATGTTAATTTTTTCCATCTTCCGAAGCTGACTCCCCCGGCAACTTCAACCACTAAACGATCTTCCACGCGAAACATTTCCTCCACATTTGTGGTTGGTTACGCTATTCTGTTTAATTATATGGTTGCCCAAAGGTTTCCATGAAGATGGGATGCTCCGTTGCAGACCTGGAATCGTGAGTTAGAGGGAAATCCTGCTCTCATCCCACTTCTGACAAAATTAGAAAGTGTGCATGGATCAAATAGGAAATGACTGCTGAATTTGTCCCAAAGTAAATGAGGATGCATTTATTTCCCCCCTCTTTTTTCCTTTCTGCAGATGAAGAACTATTTTCAGGGATGTACATTGATTTCATGGGGACTGACGCTGCCATTTTCCGCAGTTTAACCAGACGGAATGCTGTGAGGACCGACCAACACAATTCCAAGTGGCTGAGTGGTAAGAGAGCCAGGTTTTGAGTTTCATTGTTGTACATGTTGCAGCATGTAAGTGGTGACATGGAAATGCTTTTATAAACAGATAAATAAGCTTGGTTGGCTTTTCTGCAAAACAAGAGATTAATTTGGCACATTTGACAAATTGATTGGCAAATTTGACAAATTTCAATATATACAATTTTTCAAATGGATCATCAGACTATATCAGGCATGTGATTTGTCAGCCATAGTATTTGATCTGCTATCCAACACTATGTATGCATGTCTTTTTACACATCTCTGCTCAGGTGACATGTAATCTGCAATGTGGTTTGTGTGACAAGCCAAACTCCAAGGTAGTACTCTTGAAATTAAGTAGCACTCTTCAAATTTCATGGATTTCAAAGTTAAGATTTAAGTCTTTTTTGCAGTGTCCCTCACTCAATCAAATAATCTTATCAATTTACACAAGAGAAAGAGGAGAGAAAGTAAACTTTGCATAATTAATAATTTCTCAGACAAAAATAGCATCAGATGCTTGGAATATGTATCTTGAAGCAAACCTTTTCTCCAGGACTATCGAGTTAGGCTTGATAAATTTATTAATAGTTGACATGCAGGTAACAAATCAGACTTTTGGAATATACATTCCCCACAGCTCACAGCAGGCAACAGCTGTATGACCACAGGGAGTCCCATTTTGTTGCAGGCTTCTGCAGAGTTGGTCTGTGGTGTAGATTCTTGCTCTCCATGGTGCATGTTTTGTGTCATTTCAGAGCCTGTGTTTGTGGATGCCCACCTCATCCCAGATGGCACTGACCCCAACGATGCTAAAGTCTACTTCTTTTTCAAGGAGAAACTGACGGACAACAGTGGCAGCACCAAGCAGATCCACTCTATGATTGCTAGAATATGCCCGGTAAGCAGGGAGTGGTGCAGGAAGGACAGCTATCAATACCCTATGCCTGATTTTGCAAAGTGTTCCTGCAGTGGAGTAGTTGCCTGAGTCAGCAAAATTATTCTGCTTGAGTCTATATTTACCGTGAGCTTCTATTTAGCATTATTGACTTGCTTGATCGTTTCTCCCTTGCATAAATAGATATGATGTTTCAGCAGAAGGGGGGAGTAGCATCCAAAGACATCTCTGGAAATGGCTGGAATTAGATACAGTTCTGTGCTTTCCTTTAGAAAGGAAGGCAGGAATGAATCGATTTTACTTCAGACTGTATGAGGGGAAAGTGCTCTTGTGCTCAGGTCCTTTTTGTGGATTTCCCACCAGTATCTAGTGGATTAATTACTGTGAAAACATGATGCTGGATTAGATGGGCCATTGGTCTTATCCAGTAGACTCATCTTTGGTTCTTAATCACAGCTAGTTTCATAAGGCCCAGGGCCGGCTGGCTCTATGCAGGTATTGATGATATTGTAGGGTCCTTCTTCTGGGCAGCAAATGTGCATGGAGGAAAGCTTCCAACATCACAAATCTCCTTGGTACAAACAGTTTCCCTAGCACATGGTCTAACTGGTTGGTGAGTTGGGTCTTTTCATGTCAATGGTAGAGCTGAGCAATGGAAAAAGGCCTGTTGTGCTTTTATCTAGTTCTTCTTTGTTGTTGTTGCTGTTGTTGTTGCTGTGAAGGCACCCAGAGACAGAAAACACTAAATATTATTAAACCATCATTGTCATAATGAAACCCAGATGACTTGCTAAAAGTCCCGGGGCACAATTCCACTTGCATTTGTCTATGCCAAAACTTGCAAAACCAGGCTTCAAAAGAACATGGGATGGATGTGTGTGATGCTCTGTATCTGATGACCTTGCTAGAAGTCAGCAACAGGAATCTTTTGTAATTCACTCTATGTGGGGCTACCTTTGAACGTGTCCCAGAAACTGCAACTAATCCAGAATGCGGCACCTAGACTGGTGACTGGGAGCGGGCCGCTGAGACCATATAACACTGGTCTTGAAAGACCTACACTGGCTCCCAGTACATTTCCGAGCACAATTCAAAGTGTTGGTGCTGACCTTTAAAGCCCTAAACGCCCTCAGTCCAATATACCTGAAGGAGCGTCTCCACCCCCATCGTTCTACCCGGACACTGAGGTCCAGCGTCGAGGGCCTTCTGGCGGTTCCCATGCTGTGAGAAGCCAAGTTACAGGGAACCAGGCAGAGGGCCTTCTCGGTCATGGCACCTGCCCTGTGGAATGCCCTCCCACCAGATGTCAAAGAGAAAAATAACTACCAAACCTTTAGAAGACATCTGAAGGCAGCCCTGTTTAGGGAAGCTTTTAATGTTTAATAGGTTATTGTATTTTAGTGTTTTGTTGGAAGCCGCCCAGAGTGGCTGGGGAAACCCAGCCAGATGGGCGGGGTATAAATAATAAATAATAATAATTGTTGTTGTTGTTGTTGTTGTTGTTGTTGTTGTAAGGGTTGGACAGGGTCTAATGCTCCCTATTAGAATGAAAAGAATGGTTTCTGCACTGTGGCCTGCTAGGTACATATGCTCCTTTCATTTACTGCTGATGGGTATTATATATTTGAACGCTCTTCCATGAGGGACAGCAACCCTGTCTGCAAATGGAAATGGGGCACCATAAGAGAGAAGACTTAGGCATGCTAGTGTTTCTTTTCTTCCACTCTGACATGCTATTTACCTATATTTTCTGGGCCGGTGTTCTAGCATGCAGCCCACCTACCAGCAGCCAGATATGGTTCAGTCCAGGAAGCTGTACCACATAATTTGCATTGGCTGGTAGCAACCTCATAATTTAACTTCCACCTTTAATTTGTTTCTTTGTTCAATGCAAATATGTTGTGCATTCATAATGCAATTCTACACCATAGATGGTGAGGTCTCTTCAGTGGTGGAAGGATCTGATATTCTGATTAGTGTCCTGATTGTGCAGTTTGGGCAGGAAAAATGAGAAGCTTTTAAAGTCCAAATGCTAATTGAAAGTAGGGATGGGAAAGAAAATTGATTCCACTCACAGTAACCGAAACACAGTCATCTTTTGAAATTCACACTTCTCCAGATTTAGCAAAGCAGTTCTTCAGCCAAGTAATATGTACAAAAAATCATGTGTTAGAATATATATACGTGTGGTGAAAAATATTGCTTTGCAAAAATGCATGTTTTAGGAGAAATTGACAGTAAAATGCTGGTGTATTTTCATGCATTATTTTTTTTTAAAAAAAACCCAAACACATCACTAACTAATGTTGAAAGTGCTAGTAGATGTGTAGTTTTTGGAGTTAGTAAGTGGTTTCTTCTCTGCTCCCCCCACCCCCAGAATGACACTGGTGGACAACGCAGCCTTGTGAACAAGTGGACAACTTATTTGAAAGCAAGACTTGTGTGTTCAGTAATGGATGACGATGGCACAGAAACCTACTTTGATGAATTAGGTACAATTTATTATTTCCTGCTTAGTTGTTGTGGCCAAAACCTCTAAGTGGTTTACAAAGCATGTGAAATATGTATTAAAATTGTCAATGAAAGTCAGTGCTAAAATCAGAATCAAAACATGAACAAAATCAGCCATTATAATACACATTATAAGCTAAAATGACAGATTCAGATACGACAAAATAAAATAATTCCTTCCAGTAGCACCTTAAAGACCAACTAAGTTAGTTCTAGGTATGAGCTTTTGCGTGCATGCACACTTCTTCAGATACACGTGTATCTGAAGAAGTGTGCATGCACACGAAAGCTCATACCTAGAACTAACTTAGTTGGTCTTTAAGGTGCTAATGGAAGGAATTTTTTTATTTTGTCTTGACTATGGCAGACCAACACGGCTACCTATCTGTAACTAGATTCAGATACATCCACATTACAGGCTAAAGTATA
The DNA here is from genome assembly GCF_964252035.2 of Podarcis erhardii. Taxonomy (NCBI): domain Eukaryota; kingdom Metazoa; phylum Chordata; class Lepidosauria; order Squamata; family Lacertidae; genus Podarcis; species Podarcis erhardii. The sequence goes on along the minus strand of NC_138500.1, from coordinate 72,516,820 downwards.
TAATTGTAGCAATTTCTAAACAGAAAAAAATATTTTTTCCTCTAATTTCCCTCTGATTTTTTCATTTGCACTGAGGTGCCTTCAGGAGCATAGAGCAAGTGATGTCCTCAGGGCAATCAAGGATTGGGAGTCATCCATTTGAAACTTGCACCAATTTGATTATCATATAAGCTACATACACTTTTAAACATTTTTCTCCTCCTTCCATCAGACAGACTATCTTGTCAGTGACATAATAAAAGTATTGTGCAACATGGGTTTGTAGCCTAAACAAAAAATTCCATTGGCTTCAGATGGAATAAGGTCAGGGTATGTGTGGTGCAGTTTGGAAATCACACGCAGATATATTCAGCCTCTGTTTTACTTCTTTCCCACAGAGGATGTGTTCCTGCTAGAAACAGATAACCCCAGAACAACGCTGGTATATGGCATTTTCACAACATCCAGGTAATCTTGCACATTTGTGAATGAAAATCCACAGATTAAATATTACGCCTGAGAGAAGTTGTGGTGAGGCGATTCCCATGTTTTACAAATGCCTCTCGTCTAAGGGGATATCCGCACAAAGGAATAGGTGGGGGTTTTATGTAACATGGCAAGCAAATGTTTCCAATACTGCCGTAATTTAAATTATCATGGAATTGTTGTTGTTGCTGTTTAGTCATTTAGTCATGTCTGACTCTTCGTGACCCCCTGGACCAGAGCACGCCAGGCACTCCTGTCTTCCACTGCCTCCTGCAGTTTGGTCAAACTCATGCTGGTAGCTTCGACAACACTGTCCAGCCATCTCATCCTCTGTCGTCCCCTTCTCCTTGTGCCCTCCATCTTTCCCAACATCAGGGTCTTTTCCAGGGAGTCTTCTCTTCTCATGAGGTGGCCAAAGTATTGGAGCCTCAGCTTCAGGACCTGTCCTTCCAGTGAGCACTCAGGGCTGATTTCCTTCAGAACGGAGAGGTTTGATCTTCTTACAGTCCATGGGACTCTCAAGAGTCTCCTCCAGCACCAGAATTCAAAAGCATCCATTCTTCGGCGATCAGCCTTCTTTGGGATCCAGCTCTCACTTCCATACATCACTACTGGGAAAACCATAGCTTTAACTAAAAGCTTTAACTACAGTATAGCTTTTATCATGGAATAGCAGCACCCAAAGGCTTTCTGTACAATAAAGCTGCATCCTGACATCAAAGGTGGTGGTCTGATTGCCCTAGGCCAGGGATGGAGGACCTTTTCCAGCCCCAGGACTGTATTTCTTCATTCGCTAACGTCTGGGGACCACAGGGCCTGAGGCAATGGGGGGTAGAGTGAGAGATGCAGCAAAGAGAAGAGGGGGAACCACAGACCCCTCAACTGCACAGTGGGTGGCATTGCAGCCATGAAAAAAGTGAGAGCATTCTGCACACACACCTCTCCAAGCTTCTTATGAGGTTTTTCCCTGAAACCATTCATCGTACGTTCCCTCTGGTCCAGTCACACAATACTGGAGCAGCATTTCAACCTTTTCCATGTGTCTGGTCTCACGTGCTCCAGCGACGTCTCTAAATAGGCATTGGGTCAGATAAATGGCTTCCACACATTTGTAAACTGGAAGACACGTTTGTCTGCCATCTTCCCATTGATTTTCATGAATGTCGTTCTAAAATTGGAGATGAACCTTTCCCTACCTTCTTATCTGTTGTTCTGTATCAGCCAACACTGTAGCTGTTTTGTTGACGACAGAGAACAGTTAGTTATCTCTTAGTGGTGTGATCTATAACCAATAATTTAAATTCTAACTCTGTCCCTTGGGCTCAAAAAATACTGTAAGACACTTCACTGTCAAAAGACAAATCAAACTGAAAGGACTCTCCCCCCCCCCAACCATCCAATGCTTTAACAACTCAATTTTTATTGAGGTTGGTTTGTACTGTATGTGTGTGTACTGAATAATCAGAAACTGCTCCCTGTCTAGGCACATCACCAAATTACATTGGTAGCATGCATTTCCAGTTGTCATCAGACTAATAAATATGATAATTTTCTTTCTTTCTTAATTGCTTGGCAATCAAAAAGGTATCATTTAAGCAGCTGAGCCGCCTTTTTTTCTTTTGAGCAACTGTCAACAGTGAAAGAATAAAGTTTACCAGTAGGAGTAGAGGCAGGGGAATGGGGGGGGGCAGAAAGACCACATTTATGATTACATACGCAGGATGTGTGAGCTAGAAATTGGTTTGCCTAATGCATATGGTGAAGTGGAAAATGGGTTAGGCTCAGGCAGGCCATATAAGGTGGTAAGCAAGGGAGCACTGACTCTATTCCAGGCCCTGGAGACGTTTCCTGTCCTGTATGCAGGAGTTTATGCTGCTGTACGTTTCTTTCTCCACAAGACCCTAAGGATCTCTCTCTCTCTCTCTCTCTCTCTCTCTCTCTCTCTCTCTCTCACACACACACACACACACACACACCATTCCAAACATGCAGTATAATTAAAACTAAAGGTCTTAATGGATTTCATTTGGCAGCAGAGCCTATTTTATTTTCAACCTCTGCATGCTCCAAACAGCAGATACATGTTAGAACACAGGATTGTAATTAGTTTTAATTGAAGCCCATGTTTCTATGGGTGTTTCTGAAATGAATCAGGTTTTTTTGTGCTGAAGAAAACATAATAAATTCAACATAGGGTGCATAGCCTGAAGTGATTAATGCATTTTGTACCTGATTTATGCTCACACCTATATGAGCAGCGGAACAGTGATTTTAGGACAACAGATCCTGGTACATTTTCCCTTGGAACCCACATGTGATGTAGAATCAGATTTGCTTATCTTGCAAGATTCAGAGAGGGAAGGGAAGGTTCAGTAAGCTGAAAACTTTAATATCAGATTAGAACCTGATGTAAGGTTTGTACAGCACTGAAATGCAGGATATAGTCCAGTGTCTGGTAAATATTCTGCCTTTCTGAGCCCATGTTGAATTACTATGCCAAGGCTTATATTATTGTAATCATTACATACCTAGTGTAATATCACTCCTGTTTGCAGTTTAAGTTCCTGCAAACCCCAAATGCAAACCCCACATACACACATCCATCAGAAGACCACGTCTCAAATCCCACATGGAAAGCAGGATACAACTTAAGAAATTGTTCAGTTGGTGTGTCTGCCATTTTCTCTCCATTCCAGTGAGGGAGCTACATCCAGGCACAGAGGGGAAAGGTTGTTTGGCTCAAGGACCCCATTCCTTTGGGGGCAAACTTCTGCGGGCTACATGCCAGGGGCAGGTTGGGAGAGACACAAAAGTGGGTGAAGCAGTGAATGTAAATTTTACCTAAATTCCCAAGGTGGGGGACCTCAGGCCCAGGAACTGAATGAGGGCCCCCAGGCCTCTCCGGTTGCTCACCTTTATCCTCCCCCCAACCCAAGGAAAACCCTCATCAGCTCTATTTTGCAGCCTCCTTGAGTCTTTTTTTTTTCCTGGCTGGATTGTGCCCTTGAACTCTGCTCATGGCTCTTCCTTGCCTGGATGGAGAACAGAGACAGGTGTGTGAGTGAGCGCACATGGAATCTAGGCTAAGGTAAAATTCATTGCTCTCCCTGCTTTTGCCTGGAGCCCCACAGCGCTCCAGAAGGCTGCCCAAAAGGGAGGGTGGCCCTCAGGTTGATCCAGTTGTACCACCTCGGCTGTAGACAGCAGGCTTGTTTCTGCATCAGGGAGCCTGGGGAGAAAGGTATGTGGTGGTGGGGCAGTTGTGGAGGGTTGACAGGCCCCACTGGGCTCCTGAGCCTGAGGTACCCCCAGCTTCACTGTCATGTCTTCATCCAAAGCAATATTCAAAATTACAGAGCAGAAAACCTTTGTTGGTGAATCCTCGCCTGGCAAAGAATTATACTTCCAGGTGTCTCTGGAGTGAGTTAATAACTATTAAACTAAGTCTGTAATGTAGGCATGCCCTAATGATCACTGGTTAATCTCCTTTGGAGATACAGATAGGTAGCCGTGTTGGTCTGCCATGGTCAAAACAAAATAAAAAAATTCCTTCCAGTAGCACCTTAAAGACCAACTGAGTTAGTTCTAGGTATGAGCTTTCGTGTGCATGCACACTTCTTCAGATACACGGAGAGAGTATTCCCTTAGTTTCATCGTCAGCTGTAATCTCCTTTCTCTCTACCCCCCCCCCACCACCACCGTGCTCAGTTTTAGAGTTTCAGTTCTTGTTATAAATCCTTTCATTTCAGGCTGAGTTTATTGTAAATAAAAGGCAGGTCAGCTCTCACACTTCTCATGCTTGACCAGACTCCCAGAAATGCTTTTCGTTGTTGTTGTTTTAAATGTTGTTTTTAGTTGTTTGTTTCTTTTTGTTTTTGGTTCTCACATAAGAAAGTGCAGGCAATGTACATTCCTATTGCTTTTTCCTGTCCATTCTAACATAAGCCTAGGGATCCATCTGCTTTCATGTACACAACATAATGGCAGCGCCATTTGTGTTTAAGTGCATCGTATATTACTTGGCTTTTTAGGCACCTTATTAAAAGCTCTTTTATCTCACATGTAGGATGTTAACAGCCTTCCATTTCACGTATGCTTGTTTGGTTCCAGCTAGGCTGCACTTTAGGCCAAACCCTGTTTTTGTGAACACAGCAGCCCTCTTCAAATGCATCCAGTGCAAAGAAGCTAGTGGGTTCGGACCCGCTGGTCGTACCCACCCTGAAACCGTTCATTCAGAAGTAATAACTTAAGAGGAAGCCTGCTGAATCTGGCCAAATGCTCATCTAATTCAGCATCCTTTTCTCACAGTATGGGACGCGGGTGGCGCTGTGGGTAAAACCTCAGCGCCTAGGACTTGCTGATCGTATGGTCGGCAGTTCAAATCCCCGCGGCGGGGTGCGCTCCCGTCGTTCGGTCCCAGCGCCTGCCAACCTAGCAGTTCGAAAGCACCTCCGGGTGCAAGTAGATAGATAGGGACCGCTTACCAGCGGGAAGGTAAACGGCGTTCCGTGTGCTGGGCTGGCTCGCCAGATGCAGCTTCGTCACGCTGGCCACGTGACCCGGAAGTGTCTGCGGACAGCACTGGCTCCCGGCCTATAGAGTGAGATGAGCGCACAACCCTAGAGTCTGGCAAGACTGGCCCGTACGGGCAGGGGTACCTTTACCTTTACCTTTTCTCACAGTAACCAACCAGAAGCCTATAGGAAGCCCACAAGCAAGACCTGAGTGAGACACCAGTCTCCCCACTTGTGGTCCTCAGCAACTGGCCTCTGCCTGCAGAGGTAGAACATAGTAGTGTGAAGGAACCCAAGGTGTAGACATGGGCATTGGTCTCTGTCACATGAGTGGGAAGTTTAGTTGGTCTGGCTGGGCCATGTCCTACTGTCACCAAATGCATGTATGTGTGTTGGTAGAGAGCCATTGAGATGGTTCCTTTGGGCACTTATTTCTGTGGCACTTTTACAACATTCCTCCTTAAGGATTGTATTGAGAGGCATCCAGAGAATCTGATTGGCAGCCAGTTTAGCACAGACAAAATAAGCAGCTCTTCACACAGAGAGAAAATAGGTAATTCTTACAGCAGTTGTACCACAATTTGCAGGGATGGCCTTTCACGCAGGTGGCTTGAGAAAAGGAACTGTCCATTTCACGATGGATCTGCCTGTCAATGACTATCTACTAGGAGAGCTAAATGGAGCCGCCTTACTCAAAGGGTCTTGCTCTTCTGAATGCCCAGTTGTGGCACCAGCACCTTGATACAGAGCAGCTACTCATGTCACACACTGTGAGAGGACTGGCGTTTGCAATCATTTGCACTTGCTTGTCGGCAAGACAGCTTCCTGGCACCTCCGATCCTTAGCTGCTCCACAAGGCATGAAGAGGCCACTTCCAGAAACACGAATTGCCCTCCTTAAGAGGCAGACTTTCCTGCCACTTCCATCTGCCCACATGTTATGCCTCCAGGTCTAGCACATTATTCCTTGGACTAAAGAGGGAATTTCTGTGATGTGGCAGCCACTTCACTGCTTTAGGTCTCTGGAGGCCCATCAACACTATGGCAGCAGTTATGTTCCTCTCTGCAGGGGCCAATTTCCATTCCATTTGTGAAAGACATTTTTTAGCCCCCTCCACACAGCTTCATGCCGTACTATGTAAAATTTGATTAATGTTTAGAAAAGCAAAGTGGCTACAAGTGAAGAAGCACTGCCAGCAAAATGCGCAGTCGTTTCTGCATTTTGTTGGCAGCATTTCCCATAAAATTTGAAGAAGGACTCACACAGAGCATATCTACTTGTACAGCATGGACATATTCATGCTTCAGTGGTGGTACAGAGAAGGGAATATTTGGGTGGTAAGGAATATTCAATGTAAATTTTGGGAGAGCGAGGTCTTACATCTTAAATTGTCTTACCAAACATAAATATCTATGTGTTTTACATTTAAACTACAGTCTCAAATGCACTTACTCCCAACTCAATATCACTGATTTTATTAACGTCTAGAATCACCAAGTAGCATGAGATTTGCATCTAATCATTCAGAGTGCAGCCTTAATTAAATTCTAATTTGCTTAAGTGTAGTTGCTTTTTTAAAAAAACTTTGTTGTAGTGTTTAGCTTCAAGCTGCCATGATAAGCATTTCAGCAGATATATTTGCATAAACTAGAGAATGAAGATTAAGCAAGATGCATCAAAAACATGGTGGGAAATCCTTCTGCAGTGTAAGATTGCATCCTTTAACTCTGTAATCAACCTGGGAAAACTAATTACCCCTTTAATGAGGCCCGTTTACCTCTTAGCCATTCTGTGTGCAGACATTTGGAAGCAACTGAAAAGTCAGGGGTTTCTATTACTCTGCGTTCTTTCAGATCTCATTTTGGGTTCTCGTGTTTTTCAGTCTCGGCTTTAATTTAATCTATTTCAGAAAAATTGGGGGGAAATGAAAAAATATATATTATTTTTTACCAAGATCGACATTTCATTAATCTTATTTATTTTATTTTATTAAGTAATTTTTATTAACTGGCCTATCACATCAAATTAAATCACATCACATAAATTCCGAATTACAAAGCCAAATTTTTAAATTTTGTTGGGGGAACCCATACTTCAAGATCCAAAGGGGGATTCAAATAATCTTATTTAGAATATACTTATCCCTGTTTCTAAATAAAGTGGCTGTCAATAGCCAATAGAAATGTAATACTTCAGAGCATTCAAAGTATTTCCTCATAATCTTTTTTAATCCGTACAACAATCCTGTATGGATCTTGCATCTACCACAAAGTCACTAGGTGGCCTTAGGCAAGCTGCTTTTCCTCAGTCTCAATCCTTCGCATGGGGATAATAATGCTGATTTACCTTAAAGGGTTGTTGTAAGAATTACAACTCAATAGTGCTGGCGAAGTGCTTTGGACACTTGAAAAACACAGCAAAATGTTGTTATTGTTTTGTTGTTTTTTTAATTTTTAATTAGGTAATTCAACAAAAATATTATCTTAAAACATATCATCCTTAATTTTTTCCCTCATTTCCCCCCTCCCCCTCCCTCCCATAAACAACCTGCCACCACCCCCCTGACTTCCCTCAGTTACAATCTCTGGTTTCTCTATGAATGCTATTCTCTGCATGCTACAGAATTGTATAAGTCCTTAATATATCTAACTAATTAATATCTATAAAAAAATTGTGAGTGTTTATTCAAAGCCTGCCAAGGAGTCCAGTTCACTTTGTTGCGTCTTTAGGTACTTTGTAAAAGGTTCCCATTCCTCTTTAAAGTCACAGTTATCCTTGTGTCAATTTTGCCAGTTCTGTGATTCTGTAAGCAAGCTAGAATGGTGTCAATGATTTTGTGTGCACAGTAACAAGAAGGTAGCATGAACAGATTCTTTCTTTGTTTCTTTTTCTTCTCCAGCTCTGTATTTAAAGGTTCAGCAGTCTGTGTGTATCACTTGTCTGATATCCAGAGAGTGTTCAATGGGCCGTTTGCACACAAGGAAGGGCCAAACCACCAGCTGATTCCCTATCAGGGAAGAATTCCTTATCCACGACCTGGGACTGTAAGTACTCATCTAAACAAGGTTTTACAAGTCCAGCTTGCCTTTGTGTTATCTTTATCAGCCTTAGGCATGATCCTTCACTCAGCATCGCTTTGGTCTGTTCCCGGACTGCTCCCTTCGGTTTTATTTCATTTGGCCACATTTCAGAAGGCATGTGGACAAATTGGCTAGGATTAAGAAGCAGTAAAGCTGATAAAAGGAAGCTGTGGGGGATTTTGACAGAATTGGGGAAGTGGATAGTTTGGAGTGTTTAGCCTAGAGAGAAGATAGCTGTTTTTAAAAGACAGTTATCTAAAGCATGGGTAGGCAAACTAAGGCCTGGGGGCCAGATCCAGCCCAATTGCCTTCTAAATCTGGCCTCCAGACAATCCGGAAATCAGCGTGTTTTCACATGAGTAGAATGTGTCCTTTTATTTAAAATGCATCTCTCGGTTATTTGTGGGGCATAGGAATTCGTTCTTCTTCTTTTTTTCAAAATATAATCCGGCCCACCACAAGGTCTGAGGGACAGTGGACTGGCCCCTTGCTGAAAAAGTTTGCTGACCCCTATTCTAAAGGGGAGGAGAACAATTTACTGCATATTCCTCAGCACTAAGAGATGAAAACCACTGAGCCTAGGCTATGGCAACATGACTTTTAAGTTGTTAGAAAGTTGTTAACCTATAAGAGCTAATGGAAGTGACGTTTCTAGGGAAGTTTCATTTATTTATTAGATTTTTATCCCACCCTTCTGCCTAAAGGAGCCTGGAGCGGCAAGCAGCAATATGTTAAAACTGTACAATTTAAAGTAAAATAAAAACCTATTTAAAACATTGAAGAATGTTTAAAAACATTTAAAAGTTCTGGATTCACTTAGGAAAAGGTGGGCTCTCTGTCTCTGACAAGACTGAAAGAAAAGATAAAATAGATAAGGGGGGAGGAACTGAGACAATTTTCTTGTTGTACTCTATGGTTTCAAGCTGATTTAGTGCAAGGGGGAACCTTCCTCAGCCTGAGAGCCATGGTACCTTCTGTTTAACCTTATGAGAGCAGCTCCATCAACAGCAGTCAGCAGCCAGAGGCAAAATGAAGGCCCGTGTCCCCTTTTTACAGTGGGATAGTTTCTGCATACAACCACACACAGCCTCTCTGTCCTGTATCCAAGCAGGCAAGAGGCATTATCAGAGGTCAAGTACACATTGCAACCAGGTTGCACCTGAGGAGAGTGCCAAGCAATGCCAGTGAGGGGTGTGGTCTCAAGGGCCGGAAAGAGACACTCATCCCCGGAGACTGAGGCTCCCCAACCTTCATTTAGCACTTTCTCCTGGCCACAGCCAGCCAGCCAGCTACTCCGCTTTCCTCCTTGCACATAGGAAATAATTACATGTTCAGACACAGTGGTGACAACAGCAAGGAGCTCAGCAGTAGGGCCTGCCGTTCAGTCTCCATCTTTCAGACTGAAATCCTATGCATGGCCAACTCTGTAAGACTCAAATCTCCACAAGCTTTCTTAGGATAGCACCATTCATTGTGATGGCTATATTGGCTCAGAGATCTGCCTGAGAAGATGAAGAGCCACTGCCAGTTGAAGTAGCGCTGAGTTAAATGGATCAGTGTTCAGAGGGCAACCTCATATGTGCTGCAGTTTCCTTAAGCAGCAAATGAATGACATTGCAGCTCTCGACTAAGGTCATGGCCAATTTATTCCTCAATATCCTGTCTTCCTTTTTCTTGGTCCTAGGGGAACTTACAATAACATTTCAGTGATTTCAGATAGAGAAAGTGCAGCAGCCTCGTTAGCAAAGATCAGTTACTCTGCTGATTAGCAATGAGAGCTTTGCTGATAAACTTGTAACCGAAGCGTAATGGCTGTTAATGGCACTGATGATTAAAATAATTTGATTAGCTTAGACAGATCCGGTTCCTGCATCTGGGGTTTTCGACGGCGAGCAGTACTAGACACAAGTGAAATGGAATTCCCTTTAGCGCCAAGCGTATCAATGCAGCTTTACATAAAGATGAATGCAGGTTACACTTTAAGCCATTTTTAACAGATAAAAGGTGAATGAAGGATCATAGTTACGAATAGCTTGCATTTCAGAGGTTCATTATTTTAATAGTATTCTTGGGATATACAAATCAAGTTACTCCTTTTGCAAGGAAGTTTAGTGGGCCTGGGATTGTTAAATGCTTCTGGAAAAAGACAGATGTTCCATATGCAAAAGTTAAAGTTGAGTTATATGAAAGAATATAGCTTCTAAAATACACTCTCTTCCCAAACTCAGAAGTAATGGAACGCAATGAGATACTATGTATGTATACCATATCTGTGCCTAGGACTGGTGTGTTGGGACATTTTTATGCAAGCAAATAATTAACACATATCCATTTGTTTATTTATTTGAAAAGGTTGAGAGACTATTTAATCAACAACATTAACAAAACAAAAAACCCATAAGCAGTTTATCTAGAAAAGATATAGAGTGGTACCTCGGCTTAAGAACAGTCCGGTTTAAGAACAATTCGGTTTACAAACTCCGCAAAACCGGAAATAGTGCCCCGGTTTGAGAACTTTACCTTGGTTTAAGAATGGAATCCGAACGGTGGAAGGACACTGGCAGCGGGAGGCCTCATTAGGGAAAGTGCGACTTGGTTTAAGAACGCTTTTCCGGAATGGATTAAGTTCGTAAACCGAGGTACCACTGTATAATATGCATTTTAAAAATCTGGAAAAGTAAAACAAATTGATGTGGAATTTATCAAAATATGAATAAAATCAGCAATTTTAAAGCAAATATACACAACAAAGTTACATGTTAAAGTTACATTTGTGCTCTATGAATATTTTTAATAGAGTAATCCTATTAGAATAACAGCTTCTGACACAAACAAACAAACAAACAAACAATATTTATTACGGCCATAGGCCCATACAGGTAAAAACAACACATAAATAACAGCTTGTGCACGTGGTGGGAAAAAAAACAGCCGCTAAAACACCACCATAACAATAAAATACTATAAAATACTATACACAATTCTGACACAATATCACAGACATTATTAGCAATATACTGCCTTGGGTTCATTGAATTGTACCGTTGGAAGGGACCACAAAGATCATCTAGCCCAGTGCCTTGCAGTGCAGAAATCGTTTGCCCAATGCAGGGCTCAAACCCATGACCCTCCAAAGTGGTACAGTCCGGGAACAGTTGTGCTATGTGAAGTTTTAGGATATGCAGTTTGGTTCTTACGTTTGACAGAAGACTAACTGTTAAGAACACTGTACTTTTCCTGTGGTCACATCTTAAGCAGGGGGTCATGCTTGGAAGGGGATAAAACATTCCCGTATTTGTTCAGTTCGAAGAACAGCCCTCTCCTAGGAACTACAACATAGCATTCATCTCCAAGAAAAGCATGTGGGTATGCCCAGGGCAAACTGGCGGGAGAAAGGGATGTTATTCGGTTACAGCTGAGATGAGTTCCTGTATTATTTGGCTTTGCATTTCTTAACTGGCAGAAAGAATGGCTTACTGCAGACGTAAAACAACTTTGAAATAAGCACTATCTGGAGGCAGCGAACTCTTCTGTACCCTAAAGAAATGAACCAGCTATATAGTCACTGGACGCAAAGAATATTCCTTTAGACAAGGGATGATGTAAGGCTCATAACGTATTCTATGACATGATTTGTATAAAGTCCAGTTGACTAACAAGATTTAAAACACAGCCGCCAACCCAGCATGAACCAGTATGTTACGCCATTAATGTTTCCTTTGACTTCTATTCAATCGTAGAAGAAATATCTGCAATGACTGGTATGGATTGCAGGAATGCCAAGTCTGCAGGGCTTGGCGTTTGCCCAGTGAATATGTTACATATTCAAATCCACGTAAAACTGTTGCTGAAATGAGTACCTTAGGAGGTTAGTGCTGGCTTCTCAAATCGGCCTGAGCTTTGCCTAGTTCACCATTCCATTTCAGTGAGCAGAAGCCTCTGGAAAGCTCACAAGAGCACTTTCTTCTTTACATTAACAAAGCATCAGCCTGTTGCCAAAGGACCTAATTGAGCCATTATTAATTGTTATGGAAGAAGATAGCAAAGCCAGTTTGCTCATCTCAATCAGAGATAGGAGTCCTCCAGATGTTGTTAGACTCCAATGCTCCTCAGCGCAGTCAGCATGACTAATGGTCAGGGATGGTGGAAGCTGCAGTATAACAGCTGGAGAGCATCACATTAGTTATCCCTGTCCTAAATGAGCAGTTTACAGCCAAACCATATGTGTAGATAAAGCATTAGGTAGTAACTCCTAGAATTGTACTCCATGCAGCAGATAAGGGATTGCATATTTGAATGTTTCCTGCACACCTCTCTGTGTGTGCATAACTCACTAAATGCAGAACAATAGCTGGACCAGGAAAAAGCTACACTAGAAACTTGGCATATTAACTTTCCACAAACATGACGCTTGTGACATGAATGAGATAACTCAGTCATGAGACGACAACTTACCAACTAAAGTCCTACCATCTTAGAACACTCTACCTTGTGTCTATGTCTGCCATTGGCCAGTTACTTCTCTTTCATACCAAGGCTGATCTCCTACATCAATCAGTCTCTAATTCTGCGTTTAGGAAACTGAATAGAATTGAGGTGTAGCTTTGAAGTAGTACAAGAGGCTGGTCATTTTTCATAGTCTGAGGCCCATTTATTTTGTCTCCCTGGTGCATTAATTGCCCCATGGCAAGTGTATAAATAATTCTGCCAAGGAATCACATTTAATAATGCTGTTTACATCATGTATAAGTGTGATCAATAAGTTGGCCATTTCTGGCATGGACTGTGATGTTTCTCTGTGTGTGCATAAAATAGATGGAACAGATTTTTCTCTCTTGAGCATTGTTGGAACTTGTCTCGAGGGAATCGGGTACAGTACTGCTCTGCTCCCTCAATGTGAAAGTGAAGTAAAAGTTGGATAAATGAAGTTGCCTTCTGTTGAGTTAGACAACCTGTCAAGGAGCTCTCAGGTGAGCCCAGGTGATCCACAGGGCAGGAAAGCATGGGATGCAAATAGCATTTGATTAATCTAAAATAGCAACACATCTTAATCCAACTGAATCATTTCTGAAACTGACCACTGGCCCCTCCCCCCTCCCCCCTCTAGCCTCTCACTCTGGATCCATCCCAAGCAGACGAAGGCTGCATCAAGAGTATGAGCCTGTCTGGCCCATTTATCAGCAACGTGCAGGACTCTCCTCGAGGGGGGTGTCAGAGGAGGAGGCGAGCCAACAGGGCTCGGACTGCCCTGCTGCCGGGTAACAAGGACAACCTCTGACACCTCTGTCTTGAGTCTGCACTCACACTGTGACTCTCAGCCTCTAACCTGGAAGGCCCTCCTTCTCCTGACCCCCCTTGATCACTCAAACCCCCTTCCACCAGCACCTTCCCCAGACTGCTTCTCAGCGTCCCACCACCACGATCCAGGGTCTAAGCCCTCATCTTTGGGAGGGGGTCGGATTTTGGATGGGCAGCTCCCTCTACTCTCCCTCATTCCTCCAGACATAGCCTTTCCCTGGTGTTTTGGACTACAGTTCCCACCAGCCATTGCAAGCACGCTGTATGATCAGGGATGATAGCGGTTGGAGTCCAAAACATCTGGAGGTTACCATGTTAGGGAGATCTGAGTTAGACCATTGGTCACACTAGCTGTGCATTCTGAATGGCAGAGATCTTTCCCAGCCCTGCTGTCAGTGGTTTGTATAGTTGCAGTTGCTCCAGCCCAGGGCAGCTGCATGTCCTTTACTACTGAGGTTTAGTTCTAGGGCAGTGTGGGTCCCCAGCTGTTGTTGGACTACAACTCCCTAGCTAGCAGGATCAGTGGTCAGGGATGGTGGGAGTTGCAGTCGAACCACAGCTGGAGGGTGCCACATTGGCTATCTCTTCCCTGTGGTTCAGGAAAGACTGGTGTCACTGCAGTTCCCAGGCCACTAGCATATTGTAATGAGTGAGTCCGTGGGGCTATGATGGCCCAGGAAAGGTTTTGTGAAATAAGTGGAGTGAAAGTCAGGTGAATAAGATGGGTTAACTTGGGCTGTTCCAGTTCATACTGAAACAGTAGAAAGGAGTCAGAGGGTCAGAAGTAGCATGCTAAAACAGCAGCTAGAATTGTGGCCTTGGATGTAGGAATCTGCACCTCCAATCCTCACAACAGATGAAAAAAAACAAGACAAGCTGATGCTTAACAGGATTGCATTTTATTCTTTTGCTTTTCTTTTCTTTCTTATTTTGGAAGTTTATAGTTTCATCAACTGTTGGCAATCAGATAATTTGCTCAAGCAAAATGTAGAGCCGTGTTAAACTGTCTTGACTTTGACATTGCCTTTCAAGGACATTTTAGCCTGTATTGTGGTTTCACAGTGAGTGCTGACATATCTTGCAATCATTCCCTTCTTACAGCAGTTACAGGAAGCTGTTAAAATGCAGCATTGCTATGACGGGCCTGGTCACCACACTGTTTGAGACTCAGTCAGATGAGCAGCTGCACTAAGATTTGTCACTGCCCTTGCAGTATAAGTAAACCTCAGAATAGATCAACAAAGCAATTCTGTCCTGTCCTTTCCTTTCCTTCCCTTTTCTGATGCTAGAAACAGCCCATTCCCCAAAATGATGTAATTTCATTAAAAAGCAGACAGGGATTTGCCAGGATCAGGTTGAGGTTACACAGGGGGCGGGACTTGTTTGTGGGAAAGTGTTTTAACGTATTTCAGCCAGCCACCTGTTTGCCTGAAGTAACTTGTTGAATGCTATTGCAAGCTAACTTTCAGCATTGCATTCTGCATTCACGTAATTTGTGCACACACAGACCACTCCATAAGCCATCAGAGTTGTTTGTCCAATTAGAATCGGTACATTAGTACTAGAACTAAACTTGGGTGAAGGTATGCATGTGACAGATTGCTGCAGTACATTACATGTGTACATCTGTGGTCAGTTATGTGTCCTGGTGTACCATTCTGGAGCAAATTACAAGTTAAAGGCCCCAGCCCAGTTTTTGAGTATACATTATTGTGGGTGATTAGTAGCCACATAAAGGGATGTGCAGCCTTTTCTGCATCCGTCAAATTAAATGACAACTAGATCGGCATTTTGATAGGCATTAACATCAGGTTAATTAATATTCTTACTGGAACAAGTCTGTATCATTTAGCAGTAGGTCGCTTGTTTTCCTACCACAAATATATTATTTGCAGGAACTTCACAAATTCAGTGTTAGGAGTCACTGGAGTTTTGTAGTTGCAATTTTTCAAACACAGCTTTAACGGCACTGGAATGAAATCATATTTTGATGAAGTATGCTTAAGTACACCTTGAAACGCTTGAATGCCAGCTCATGCTCTCATAGTGATTTAGATTTGCCTGCCTTATCCCAAGGACAAAGGAGAATTAATGCACATTTCTACAATTCAGGGGGTATTTAAAAGAACTGGGAATTGAAAGGTCCTTGCTATCGTTACTAAGTGATGATTGCCAGTGCCTCTTTTACAGTGTCCTGGAGGAGCCTTCACACCCAACATACGGACCACCAAGGAGTTTCCAGATGATGTGGTCACCTTCATCAGGAACCATCCCTTGATGTTTAATCCCATCTATCCAGTCCATAAGAGGCCATTAATAATCCGCACAGGCACAGACTACAAATATACAAAGATTGCTGTCGATCGTGTCAATGCGGCGGATGGAAAATACCACGTCTTGTTTCTTGGAACAGGTAGGACAAACAAAACCTGCTGTTTTAGTAATCTGCAGGAATCTGTTTTGCACAACAGGTTGCCTCGAGATCAACCACTGCCACTTTGCTGTTATATGGATGCGATCCCCACCAATACGGTAGTCAGGGGAGCTTTTGTCAATATGAAGGCTGTGTTCCCTGTTCATGGTAGCTGGGGCCAGGGGCAAAAATGGGAAGAGTAATGGATGCAAATTTCACCTCTGTGCAGTAGGCAGTTTCTACACCCATCCACCTCTATCCTCTATCCAGTCAAACAACAGGCATAATCAGAATTTAAGGACACATTGCAGCCGGGGGGCGGGGGGAATCAGAGTGCAAAGCAAGGGCCAGTGAAGGGTGTGGCCTGAGAAGAGTTATGGATGCCAGATAAAGAGGCCTAGAAGGTTATCCTCCCATTCTTTAGGTATCTTAATCAATGCTATAGATCTCCTAAAAGTGTTTTAAAATAAGTTTTTTAAAGGGGGGATTGTTGTCATCTGCTCTAAATTAAAGTTGTATTTAAGGCTTTGGATTTGTTTTTCTTAAAAATACAGTCCGATTAATAATAGTCACCTCTGGAGAAATCTTAAACCAGCATTCCAGCTCAGCGTTCTCATAGTTTCACACTGTAGCCTCCTAGAAAATTCTTGATCTTCTTTCAGGAACAGCTATGCTTTCCAATGTTCAAACATGCCAGTACTCTGGTCAACTGAGAGTAGAATCTTATGGTGTCTATACAAATGTTATACTTTCGTTACACAGCTGTCCCATTTCAGCGGATGAGGTGGAAAAGAAGCAGCAGCCAGTGCAACTGTTTTAAGGACTGGCAAAATGGGGTCTGTTTGGCTGGTCCCAGCCAGCAACTAACAGCCCTATTATGATAACTAAAGGAAGCCCCATTCAAATATAGCACATACAGTGGTAGTCTAACCTAGACGTTGCCACAGCATGGATAATGTTGGCTGATGGGTCTCTGCCCAGGAGAAGTTGCTGCTGGTGTGCCAGCCCTTAGCTGCACAGAGGGGCTTTGTGTCACACATCACGCCACTTGGGCTTGCAAGAAGACAAGTTGGGGCTAAGAAGGTGAACGCTTGATTCTTGGTGCTTAGAGGCACCAAGGGCAGGTTTAGTCCACCCGAGGCATTTCCCTTCTTCCACATCAAAGGAGAAAAGGCTGCACGTGGAGACAGTGTGCTGAGAGCAAAGCCACCTTTCTCCTCCTCACTTCATCCACTGCATTGTCTGAGCCCTCCCTCCTTGTTCACGCTGCCCATCATTTTGATAATTACTAACAACCGTTAAAAGAACATTCTCTCAGAGCAGCAGTGGCTAAACAAGGCTTCTCTCCTAATAATCAGGTTAAGGCAGTGTTGGACACATCTGCCAAAATGTAAGGGGGGGGCTGTTCACTGTCTGTTAGCCCTGCATGACCCCCGCCCCTCACAAATTCACACTCCAACTCATGGAAGGATGTAAACAGGACTAAGGTGATAGTCTGTGGGGCTTGTCAATGTGACGCCACACACTCCGACATGATTTGCATTTCTGGTAGCCTGGCAAGAGCCCTAGCTCTTATTGCCTTGACACCAGTAAAGGGCTCCTCTTTCTTTGAACTGGTCCATCCATATTCCAGTCCAGCCTGATAATGGAAGTGTTTTCCATAGGTCCCTGCTCTTCCCCCTGGCTTTGCTTCCTTAAAATTGTTGCTGCTGTCGTTTATTTAAAGCAGTGGTTCTCAAACTTTTTTCTTTGGGCCACACTTTCAGAATGAATATTTGCTCATGCCGCACCAATTTTTTAATTGATAAAAAGAGAAAACAAAAGGAAATAACTCCTAGCAGTGCTTGATCTATAACATAGAACACAACAACTTTATAATGTTTGTGGAACAATGCAGCTACATAAGAACACGAATCATTTCCAAAATATAATTATAAACAAGCCTCTTACATATGTACCTTGAGTATGTATACAAGCTGAATGAGATGTGTGAACTTGCTTTTGTCAAGTAATCTCATTTATATTAGATATTTAGTCTGCACCTCGTTTTCAAACACTTGTCTGAGTAGGAAGGTCTTAGTCTTCTGGCAGAAGGATAACAAGGAGGGAGCCTTGGAAGGGAACAGCCACAAAAGGGCTCTCATGTCACCTCCAACCATGTCTCTGATGTCATGAACATGGGTGGCACACAATAACTGATGAAAAATAAATGAAGCTCAAGGGTGTGGCATTTTTTTCTTCTGTTCCAGTGTTTTGTGCTTTCAATAGGACTAAAGGGATTTGCTAGAGAACGCAATCACCAACAAAAAGCAAGCGAGCAAAAGGAATGGGGATCATGGGTTAATTAAAAGATTTGTGTCAAATTTCCTTCTTAC
Organism: Podarcis erhardii; assembly: GCF_964252035.2. NCBI lineage: Eukaryota > Metazoa > Chordata > Lepidosauria > Squamata > Lacertidae > Podarcis > Podarcis erhardii. Next base: position 72,498,675 of record NC_138500.1, on the reverse strand, counting down.
GAGTGTTGACAAGTGCATTGTGTGATCCTGGCAGGCTTGATCGCTGGTGGCACAGGCCCCGGCATCCCTTTGGCAAGGGCAAGAGGGACTTGGCAGCGTGGTGACACGAGGCAGCATGGATGAGTTACAAAGCGGGACAGAAATGTTGCCAGTTCTGTCTCTCTCGGTCTAAGAAGTGAGTCATTCTTCCAGCTAGGTTGTTTGCCTGCCAGGTTCAGAAATACCTCCTCCCGTGTAGCTTTAGGACTTGCTCTGCTCATGCAGATAAATCTCATGGACAGAGCTGCAGGTGGAGGTTTGTTAGAGAGAGCTGTTCAGGGGAACATACACTACCCGTGGCCACCTTGCAACGATGAAGTAAGATCAATCCTGTACTTCCCAAAATGCTGAAGGAATTTGAGAGAACTTTAAAAGTGCTCTTGAGAATGAGAGAGAAAAATAGAAGCATCTTTTGCAGGAGAATAAATCTTTTGAGGAAATTTTGAGGTTTCGGCACAGCACCAACAAACACAAATGTTCAGTTCCAGCCTCAGAGTCCATCTGTGCAACAGGAAGAGGAGTGACTTGTCCCTCCGAGAACTGTGCAGACAGGGTGTGTAAAGTATTTTTTGACACTAGATGTAGTAAGTGGTGGAGAAGCTATAATAGAAATGTTCACCATGGCCCTGCAAAAGTGTATTTTACAGATCAGACAGTAAAGCAGAGAGACATCAGCATATGCAGACAGACACTCTGTGATTCTCTGGCCAAAGGTGAATCACACTTTTTGCCGTTGTGTGGAGGCCGTTTAAAAAATACTCAGTCTAGCAGATGTCAACTCACAGTGTGCTGTTCAAGTGCTCACCAAGTTGATCAGACCATTCTTCCCACGCCAAAGCAGGCTTTTGCTGGGATGTGGTGGGGCATTAGTGATAACTTTTACAAAAGTGTGTGGCAGATGGGGAAAAGGCTCATTCCATGCACAAGATCATTGGGAAAAGAATGAAAAATAAAACTACCAGAATTGCACTACTGTGTGCAAGCCTAGTAAGCAAGGCTTTGGGGGGGGGGCAGCAGCAGGGGAAAGAGGCATCTTATCAATTCACCTCATGTGGCGAAATGGGATGGGCCACCCCTGGGACAACTGCGTAATAAAGGCTCAGCACCAGGTACATTTGCCTGCCAAAAACAATGTGTTGGCCTTATTGAAACCCCTTTTTTGCTTTACTCCATATAACTTTCTTGTCTGCCTCAGCAGCAACCTTCCAGCATGTCTCAAATTGGAAACAAAAAGGGGTTTGGATAAGATCTGCTGCCCTGAGCAACTTTGGGAGGAAGGACAGCTGTGATGGACAGCTGAGCCAGACCAGAGTCTGGTGATGCAGTGACTTGGGATTCTACCAGAGGGCTGGAGCCTCTCTCTGATTGGCTACCAAGACGGAGGGGGTGGAGCAGTACTGGGGGGGGGGTAAAAGGAGCCATTTCTGAGAGAGAGTTCAGAGAGGGAGAGAACTAGAGAAAGGAGTCTCTGAGCTTAGATTGGAAGACAGTTTTTAGTGTCTTTGGAGAGTATTGAGACAGGAGTTAACTGGAGGGCTGAGTTTGAGCAGGAGAATAGAAGCTGTGAGTCTACTTGGTTCTCATTCCAGTCAGGAGGGGAGAGATCTTTTAGAAAGAGAAGACTCTCAGTCCAGTTAGTGGGGATCCCCTGGGTCTGTTATATATTCAGAGTAATTGTTCAACTTCTGCCTGAGTCTCCAAGCATCAGTTTTACTTTGCACAGAAACCTGTGGTGGTATACAGAGCGGTGGGTCTGCTGCCATTGGTAGTCAGGAAGGTGGGATCTGCTACAGCAGGATATAAATTTAATAAATTAACATTTCACACAGGAGCACAAGTCTCCCTAAATTGCTACCAAGTTTCTGAAATAATTTTGGATGGTCCTGACAGTAAGAGCTGTTTGACAGTGGAATTTGCTGCCAAGGAGTGTGGTGGAGTCTCCTTCTTTGGAGGTCTTTAAGCAGAGGCTTGACAACCATATGTCAGGAGTGCTCTGATGGTGTTTCCTGCTTGGCAGGGGGTTGGACTCGATGGCCCTTGTGGTCTCTTCCAACTCTATCATTCTATGATTCTATGATGGAAAACATCTGAACAGTCCCAAGGGCAGCAGAGTGGGAGTTTTGTCAAGACCAGCAAGAAGATTCTGGAGGCATTGTTTGTCATCCCAGTGGATCCTTGTACTTTCACTTGACAGAAATGTTCCAAACAGAATTTATTTTTATTTTTAGGCTTTCCCTTTTCTCTTCTTTTTGTTTTCTTGACATTGAGGTCAGACATGCATATCTGAGCCAGAACTGCAATTGTAATTTGTCTCATCCTTAGGCTGGGAGGTGGGGAACTGGGACCACCACAAAGGAGAAGGTTCCCTCATAAAACTGTCACCCGGGTCAGCACTTCTTACCATTGTGGTGCTGATGGTGGTTTTTATGATGTGGCTTAGTTTGTCCTTTCAGATGTTGTCTTTTGCTTACTTGTTTGTTTGTTTTCTTAGGGAAGGGCTTTTATAGGTCTGTTTTGAAGTCTCTCTTTTGAAGATACTGACGAGAACGTTCTCTTTTGGCTGGCTTATATTACAAATATATGGAAAGAGTTGAACTTTTCCCTTGAATTAGAAAGTTGAACTTACTGCATAAACAGCCAAACATCTGGGTGTTCCATACCACCTAAGTGTTGTGTATAGTGTGATGCAAACCGTAGCCTGATGTAAACCGTCATAGTTCTTTGACTGTAACTGAGCAAATGGTATCTGGGAGCCTTGACTGGCTAGAGCAGATAAGAGATGTAGTCCTAACATCTGCAAGTAGGGATGGATGAATCTGTCAATTTCGTTCTCTAATTTTATCAACCATGTAGAACTCCCACCCCCCGGAAGCACACATGACGCCTTTGTTGGTGGGCTTCTTCTACCCTTGCCTTAAGACCCAGGACTATGGGAGAGCTGAGTCGTGGGATGAAATCATCTGAAAATGAAATCATCAGTTTGCTGCAGAAATAGTTGTCATTTTAATGATACAGTTGTCTTAACTGGCTCAGTTATGATCTTATGGGGGTTGTGTGGGGGTTTTTTTATTTAAAAAATGCTGTTTTATTAGTGCTTTAGTATGAATGAATGCCCTGTGATCCTGATGGATAGAAAGTGGTCTTGAAATTAAGTAAGTAAGTAACGTGCCTAGCTTCTTGTTGTGCAAAAACTATTCACAGAGAAGCCTGACCATCCAGGTTGGGGGTGGGAAATGTTAACTATTCCTCTCCCTGCCACAGTCCTCCACCCCCACCCCCCAAAAAACCCCCCACCTATCCTACGCTGCTTTTTGCATTTCAGGGGAAGCCCCGATTTATGTCATATCTGCTTTGGTGCTATTTGTACCCAAAATCTGGAGTGTCTGCATATTGTATGGGGGTGAACAGAGAATAAGGCTATCACGTGCCTGGCCTAAAGGCACTACCACCTTTAAGCTAAAGTGAATTTTGGTTGTGAATTTGGGGGTTCTTCTTTGGCAAACCAAGAAATTTAGGAAAGGTGGTGGAGCTTTCCAATATTTAAGGAGTTTCCTACATTTCTAGTTTGAACCACACTCTCCGTGAAGTGTAATACTAGTGAGGCATTGGGTTGCCTCAGTGATTGGATTGAAATTGCATGCAGAGAAGTATGTTTGATCCATCTCTTTTTCCTGTCTGAAAAGCATGATTTATAAGTATCACTCCTTTTGGCAGTGTTCATGATTCTTGTAGCTTTCGACCCTGGCTGAACATAGCCTTGCAAATTAGCCTGCAAAGGTTGCTATTTCACAAAAACTTAGGGCCCAACTACACTTAACATTAGAATCATAGAATCATAGAATCATAGAGTTGGAAGAGACCACAAGGGCCATCGAGTCCAACCCCCTGCCAAGCAGGAAACACCATTAACATTGATGTTCAGTATTGTGGGGTGGGGAGCAGTTGTCATCAGGGCTGCAGTGTATGAGGAAGGGAAATTGCAATGCTAGTCACACATGCAACAATTAGCGATTGGGGGGGACGGGACTTTTCCAATAAATATTAATAATTTTTTAAACAACACACACGCAACCTGTTATGCAAGATATAAATACATTAGTATTTTAAAAACTATGATGGAAGATACTATCCATAGCAGTTGCAAGGTATTCCATTGGAAGACGTTGGTTTTATCACGAAGTTCCTGCATGCTGTTAGACACAGCTCTCTCATCTATTGTTTTTAGCATTGCATCCTTTTAATTATTTTTTGTTCTCTCCCTCTTTCTTCCTTTCCTCCCTCTCCTGCTACCCTTTCTCTGTTCCAGACCAGGGTACAGTACAGAAGGTTGTAGTCCTGCCCACTAACTCCTCTGCAACTGGAGAACTCATCTTAGAAGAACTGGAAGTTTTTAAGGTTGGTCTCTCTCTCCCTCGGCCTTATTTGTCTCATGGGTGTCGTCATCTGTACAAAACAATTTGATCTAATATAGCTTGGTTTGACTGAAATGTCTTCAATAAAAGATCAAATGAGGAACAGTGTAACTTTTTTTGAGGCTGGAGTTCTCCAAGAGAAGAGTCTTAAATCTTCTATACTGCATTTAAATTGCTTATTTTTCTTACGTTGTCATCCTGGCTTAAAGGATTTCGATAACTGTTTCCCCTCCCCTCCCCACGATACAACGGCTTCCAGAAACAGCCCTTTTTGCTGTATTGTTATTTTTCTTTCAACCGCCTGCAGGGGAATGCCAAATTCTCTTGCTTTTTTGTTGATCTGATAGGATTTCTGATGGCAAGCTACAAATCTTAAGGAAAATAGGCTTAGTTTTGCTCTCCTGTATGTATTGAAAGCCCAGATGTTCCTGGTGTTAGAAAACCATAGACCTGGGATAAATAGTTGAGAAAGGAAATGAACCAGGCCTTGTCAGTCATTTTGTATTTCTCTGCTATGAACCACATTGGGATTTTTGGATGGAGGGCAGTATACAAATTAAATAAATTAAATAAATAATCATCTTGCTGAATCCCTCTATAACGGAACGTAATGGAACAGGGTAGTGTCTGGCTGGTTGCAGAGGAGTGGTGGGAGGCACCAGCTTGGGAACCTCCAAGAAAAGAAGACTCAGAGTCTGGGGATTGGTGGTGGGATGATGGTGAATGGTCCAAGGCAGAAGAGGGAGCAGACTAGGAGCAGGAGGTGTCAGAAACCGAAGAGGTAACAGGGTTTAATGAGTAGGAAGGGCCTGAGGCAGAGAACAGTCCAGAATCAGAGGCTGGAGACGAGGGGCCAAGAGGCAAAGATGTGGCAGGCTACTGAAGAAGCCAGGGGGTCTCCCCCTCCTGCTGTGAACAAGTCCCCTCACCCCCGGTCTCCCAGAACCTGCAGAGGTGTGACGAGGGCAGAGCAAAGACAGATAAAGCGGAGAAGTTCTCAGGTCACTTGGGGAGGACGCAAGGAAGGAGACATAGGGAGCTGTAGGGAAGCATTGACCTTCAGTTCTCACAACTGCCTCATTGGGGCAAGACCTACTGGGAAGAGGTGAGCTGTTTTTGTTTCTTGGAATAAAAAGTTAACTTCAGTGACACCTTGTGAGTTATTTCTTACTGGCTCCCACCTTGACAGGTAGACGTGCTCCTCCATTAGAGCAAAAAAGGAAAGTCTTTTCTTGTACCTTAAAACCCTGGAGAGACCGTGTAGGTAATAATAAGCTAGATGGATCAATGATCTTACCCAGTATAAAACAACTTCTTGTGCACCTATGCTCCTAAATGTCTATCCCAGTTTGTGTATACTTATTCCACCACTTTGCTAGGAGTCTTTCTTTAGTTGTTTGGAAATCAGAATAGATCAACATGTTCCTATTGATCATCATTCTGAACATCATCATCATCATCATAATTTTATTTTTATACCGTGCTATACTCTGAGGTCTCAGGGCAGTTCATAGAACAAAATCCTGGCTATAATTTATTCTCATCAGATTAAATGTACCTACTTGTAAGCCAGGATCTGACTAATAGCCTCCTTCTGCTTGAATTGGATTTAACACCCCATCCCCAAATCAGGAAATAGCTCTGCTTATCTTTGAGCCAATCCAAATTTGACCTATCCCACCTATCAGAAGCCCTTGGGAGAATTACTTCTTTCACAGTCTGGTACATACTGCTAGCCAGTGTGATGGAATGGTGGGGAAGGGGAAGGGAGACAATAAACAAACAAACCCAAGCAACGCCCCCCCCCCAACTCTGGATTCCCAGCTTTGAGGGAGAGGGAAGCATATGTATGGTGGGGCACAGCTTTTTGAGATGGAAAGTGCAGTGGATACAGATGTGGAAGGGAAACTAGGATTTCTTCTTTGACCTGGATTTCATCCAAACCAGAAAAGAATGTTGAGGCTTGTACAGTTCACCTGTCATTTCAGGGGGGGGGGGTTATAAGCACAGAAAGCTTGTTTCCAGGCAAGAATTTGGACAACTTCATTGGCATGACTATTAAGTCTTCTGAAAGCTCTTCCAGAGATGAGTAGAGAATGCCGGAGGGGATTTTAGAACATTTGGCAACCTTTTTCTACCAGTTTGTTATCCAGCCTTCTTTTCTTTCAGCTAATTATCCCTGCCACTCCTCTTCTTAGTTCCTAAGGAAAATATGCATCTAAATGAGATCTAAGATAAGCATAAATAACCGAGAGGCTTTACTTTCTGTCTGGGGCAGGTTTTAGGATTCTTAAATCAGAGCCTGAATTCACCTTGCTATTATGTCTGTGATAGATATCCAGAATTGGAGCCGATATGCTTGGAATTGGTCCAGCAGCGGCTACCTTTTGTAAGATCAGATCAGTAGAGGGGCAATGGCAGTGAGAGCCACTTCTGTTCCTCCCCCCCCCCACGGGTGTGTTTGAAGTGGTTTATGGTAAGCCAGTAGGCCTTGCTCACTCCACTGACTGTTCAGAACAAGTTAACAAGTGGGTTCCACAACAAAATGTTGTGATGTGGTCTGCTCCTGTTTAAGGTCCCAGCTGGTCATGTCATTTTGCAGGATGATTCATTCCATTCACTGCCTGCTTCCATATTCCCCATCTTCCACCCCAAACAGACAGTTTAGGAGGGGTTTTGTTTGTACCTTGGAGTTCACCAGAGCTTCCCTCAGTTGCCTGGCTGGGTCAGTTCTTCTTTTTGTCTGTTCATGAGATTCTAATGTCATGAGTGAAGAAGAGAGGCTTCTCTCTGTTCACTTTCTCAACACCATACAAAATTTTAAAAACTTTTGTCACCCCCCTGCTTACTTGCCATTTTAGAGAGTCACAAATGTTGTGGCCTTTCTTGTTGAGGGGGATATTCCATGGTGCAGTGTGAAGCATTTGCTGTGTATGACCTGCAATGTTAGGTTTAAAACAGCAAATGTGATCATTCGTGTCAAAATAAGTGTTCCCCAGTATGGTCTTCAGACATGGACCCATTTCAGTCTTCTGTATTGTGCAGCAGCAGCAGCAGCAGAACAGCTATTAGAAAGAACAACAAACTGAGTTGCTTAACAAGCAACAGTGCATTCATAGAGCTGCCTAACAATTAAGACATAACTAATTTGTCTTCAGTGATCCTGAGCATGCATAAGAAGTAGAATGCAGAATCAGACCCAGGCCCACCTAGCATTCTTTGCAAGAATCCCAACAACCAGCAGATACTAAGTGGTCAAAATATTGGCCGATGGGCCACCACAAGTCTATCTTCTGTCTACCCCGCCTTGTCTGTTCCACTTCATATCTTCCATGCAGCTGGATCCAGTTCAACATGATCTGCCACAACTTCATTTTTCTCATTCTAGTTAATCCCTGAGCCCCAGAATAATGATTCACACTCTTGTCTATTATATATACAAATAGAGTGCATACTGTCTCTCTAATTCAACATGACATGCTCGTTAACACTTTGGTGGAGTCTTTTGCCCTTTTTGTGTTCAACCGAAGGCCAGTGGAGCAAAAGAGAGCAATGTGCTGTATAACTCCATGTGCCCTTTGAATAACCCAAATGCAAACAAAACGTCAAACAGAGCAACACTTCGTTTTTAATGCTGACGTTTTCCATCGATAATCTAAAGCTCACACCATGAAATAGTGTGCAACATTAGGTATTGCATGCAGGAAATGTTAGATATTCCCCTTCATCCTCCTAATGTGCTAATTAAATATGAGCTGTGGCATAAAATGTTCCTTACTATTATCTCCAAAGCATAAATACAGGGATTTGTTGCCAACAGAACGTGATGGTTTGAAGGCATAAGCTGGCTATCTTCAGTTCTGAGGTGGCTATTGATGGGCTCTTCATCTAGAATTGTCTGAGCTGCAAGTGTTTGTGGTGAGGGGCTCAAAGTTGTCAAGACAAGGGGCTCATGCGCATAGCCTCAATATTTTATCCATGTCAAACATTGCTTTGTCAAAGAGAATGATGAGGGGCAAACGATGAGACCGTGAAGGGGGAAAAAGTATTTCTAGAAGAATGGGGTGCCCTTCTGTGTACTGGAAAATGTTATGACTGTGGTTAACCAAAATAGAAGACTGGAGTTTGGAGCTATCATTTATTTTTGTCTTGCAGAATAATATTCCTATAACAACAATGGCCATTTCATCTAAAAAGGTAAGGAAAGGAATAATATTCATTCAGCAGCCGTGGTGTGGGGTTAATGTCATTTTAAATGCATCTCTATAGATGTATAACTTGCAGATATTGTAGATCATGACTAACTTGCCACATAGATTTCAACTGCATATGCATTTGGCTTAGTCTGGGCCCAACCCATTTTATTGTGTCCTCTTTGAAGCTGTATTTGCACCAACCTATGAGGTTGGTTAGGGTGAGAGAAAGTGACTTGCTCTATGATTGCCAAAAAGCTCCATATGTGAGCAGGACTTTAAAACAGACTCTCCCGTGTTCAAACAATTTGAACTATATTGCTGTGGGCCAACATGCTGTAGATTAAGGGATTTCCGTAGATGTAGACATGGGACACAACCCAGTCAAAGATGAGCACTTTTACATCCTCTTTTGCATCATTGGCTTAAAAATGCATGCTTAATTCTCTGACATTGAAATTAAGGGCGGCTCAAAGTGCTTTGAGGTGGCTGGATTGTACTCATAGTACTTATTGTCATATCCAAAGCAGCTACATGTGTCCATTCTATTGTACATATATACTATGGAATGCTTGTGGGTAACAACTTCATATGTGAATTCATCATTCATAATATAAAGTGGTTCTTTTTACATGTTATTCGGGGGAGGGGGAGTAGGAGCTGAAGACCACATGCAGCATAATGGTTCTTATGGGGCAATAGGTGGTACTCAGCTAAGTTTTACTCAGGATGACCTATTGAAATTAATGGGCCTAATTTAGCCGTGCTCATTAATTTCAGTGGGTCTATTCTGGGTAAAATGGCCCAAGAACTTTAAAGTACCTAGAAAGAAGTAGCATATCAGATCTCCGAAGCTGAGTCCAGCCCTCTGCCTGACAAAGGAGAACAATGACCCTCAGTGTTTCAAAAGCATTAACATTCTCCCCTAAGTATTTTCTAACAGGAAGGTATAATGTTATAGGCATATTATAACACAGATCTCTTATGTTTATTTTGGCCTTTTACCCATAGGTAGCTCACCTCTTGGTTTCACTGTTAATACCTAAAGAATGGAAGAGCTTAGTCCTTTATTAGTTGCATCCTGGCTAAAGTTCCTCTTCTAATCTCCGTGCCTGAAATAAATCTCTCCCTTTCCTGTCAAACAGCAACAGTTGTACGTGAGCTCGGACGAAGGGGTCACCCAGGTTTCCTTGCACCGCTGTCATATTTACGGGACGGCCTGTGCCGACTGCTGCCTCGCCAGAGACCCTTACTGTGCTTGGGATGGCAATTCCTGCTCCAGGTTCTACCCAACAGGGAAAAGGTGACAAAGTGTTAGATTGTCTTTGGAAGAAAAAAACAAACCACATTTAATACAATATTGGAATGGAGTGTTTTTCACTGCTAATGTTTTAAGGGCTAAAAAATACCACCCATTTTTATTGGCAAAGCATTGCTACTTGAAGTCTTTGCACTGCAAAGGTGTTGCACTTCCTTGAAAGTACTGAGGGTCTGTTTTTTTTCCCGTCAAACAGATTCCATATAGTGGTTGTATCCAACACTGCCATTCCACTCGTCCCCTTGTGCAACAGAACTTGCCCCTCCTCTCTGATCCTTGGGCACCCTCAAAATCTGCTCCGTAGTATTGAGGGCCTCAATGGAACAGCTTTTTGGGCATTGCAGGGAGGTGAGGGAAGGGGACGAAGAGGAAGGGCAAGGGCAAATCTTGTTGCATGAATGGGACTTCCGGGTTAGCGCGAACGGCTAATGGCGGATTCCCTCCGAGCTCCGGAGGGAATCGGCTCTGCTGAGGACGGGTCTTGCCGTGCCGGCGACACGGGGACCCTCAGAAACCGCAGGCGCGGAAGCCTGCGGACTTGGTGACTCGGTGGGCACCTTAAGCGCCCTCCCCGACCCACGAAGAGCCTTTTTAAAGGCTGCGGAGAGGGTACGGAGAGTGGCGTGGTGCTGAGAGTAGACCGCTACCTCAGTAGAGTGAAGCCGCAAGCCATGGCCGGAGAGCGCTGACTTTCTTCCCAAATTTGGACTGGATAACAAAGGACCCGTGAGTAGTGGAATTTGGACTTTAAAAATTTTATCCTGTGAATTCGGCACGATCGGGGGATGTGTTAAAGGGAAGTCCGCACCCCCTCTACTTATAGACGTTTCAAAGCAAGGAATGGAGAATTAAGGCGGAATGAATACTGTTTTGAGGATTTAAAAGTTTCTCACAAATTTGATAGAACAAGATTTTTGTGCTGGAGAGAAAGGGAATTTGGAACTTTGTGTGTATCCCCCCCAAAAAACCCGGGAGTGTCCTATTTGGGTCCCGGAGGAAGAAGTGAAAGGAGTTTGACAGCTGTCAAAGAAGCTGTCAAACGGGCGGACAAAGTAAAGAATTTTGCTATTTAATAACTCTTGGAATTAAAGCTGATACATTTGGACTGAGGCGATTGGAAACAAAGTATTGATAATAACAAAGTAACAGATTATTGGAAAAGGACTACTAAATAACTGAAAGCCCCCTAGGGGGAATTAGTGACATTACAATGGCTGCAGAGGGAAAATTACTGGCGGAGATAGAAAAAATGTTTTTTCTCGTGGGAATCCTGCAGGAGCAGAGTATGGCTCTGAGTAAAGTTTTTATGACCTTGAATCCTGAAACAAACAACTCTGCTGAATGCACAAAGGAGATGTACGATAAAAATTCTGCAGCTGAGCAGGAAGAGATGCCTTTGGAATTGACAGAGAAAAAAGAAGGAGTTCAGACACTACAAGTGGAAAATATCAACCAGAAATCTGCAGCGTTAGAGTATGAGCAAGAAGACCTCTGGATTACAGACCTGCGAAAGATGAGAAAGAAGAAGAGAGAAGCCCCTGGAGTACTTGGAATATTAAAACTAGAAAGAACAAAGCAATATGATTGGGACTTTTCTCTTGAGTATGGAAAACTAGATGGTCTTTCGCAGCAAACACTCTTCAACATTCTGAATGAAAGAAAATATGATCTGACTCTGACTGAACTCCTTCGGGGTCTTAGGACCATCAAAGAGGACTACCAATATAGCTGGCAGAGAGGGACTGACAGAGAATCAGACGCCTCGGACGTGAGGAATCCGGGCTAGAAATATTTTTTGTTTGTTTTCTGGACATTTGTCTAGGAAGGGACAGAAACCGGGGCGGGGGGGGAGAGAATAGAATTATAAAATGTTATGTTTTGTTTTACTTGGTCAATGTGACCTATAATTAATATAATAAAGGGAAAATTTGTGAAGGGGAAGTTAGATCGACCTTAAAAAAAAAAGAAATTAATGATTATAAGAGAATTGGATAGTTGAATACAGATAAACAAAAGATTTTAATTTTCAAAAGCAATGTGAATATCTTTAAGAGGTTAGGTAAGAACTTGCTGAATTAATTTTGGAATTGGGATGTAAGAGGAGGGGGTGGGGGGAAGTCAATGAAAGTGGGTAAAGAAACTTAGGGTATGTAATTGTATTTGTGTGTTTGTTTGTCTTTGTCTTTGTGTGTGTGTTTGTTGTTATAAAATGTAAAAACCCAATAAAAATTATTTAAAAAAAAAAAAAAAAATCTTGTTGCATGAATGGAATGCTGACCATGCAGCGTTGGATAGAACCATAGAAGACTCTTCATTGATAGATAATCAACACAACAGAATAGTTTGCTGATCACATTTTTTTTTTTTTTTTAAAGACTATCAGAAATTGTTTTTGCTGCTGTCGTGATTTCATTTGCCACTATCTGGAGGGAGTATCTAAAGTTACAGGACATCAGTTTCTAATACTAGTGTCCATTTTTAATACGTACCCAAGGAAGATGATTCAGGCAGATTTGAGCCCCTTCTGATTCTGCTTTATTGAGAAGTTTTCAACCTGACGGATCCCAGTCTAAAATCCTGGAGAGCTGCTGCCAATCAGTGTAGACTGCCCTGAGCCAGCTGGATCATTAGCCTTATTCAGTATAAGGAAGCTTCTTTTGTTCCTGTGATTTCACAAGTCCCTAGGGAACCATCTTACCTGGTGGCTGATAGGCTCCATTTGGTGAGCAAAAGATGTGCTCTCATCACGGAGCCATTACTATCTCTCATTACTATCTCTCTATTCTGAAATGAGCAAAAGCAGAATTTGTGCCTGCCAATGAACAACTGCATTCATCAATACTAAGTTCTCTTCTCTGCCAGCATTTGGAAGTGGTATTAAAGCCATATCAAAAATAAGGCTCAATAAAGCCTTGTCTATTCTGGAAGCTAAGACACAGAGCATTACTTTAGTTCCCTGTGTTACTATAGTTACTTTATTTCCCAGCGGTGCTCTTGTGCTTTGAAGTAAGGCAGCATGTCCTTACTACAAGGGACATATGGCAATTGCTGGTTTCAGATGTTTTATCCAGTTGCCAAGTATAGTATAGGTGTGGACTGAACCTAACCAAACATTTACAAATGCCTATGGATTTCTTAATATCTCCAGCATGTTAGCAGAATACATCATCTAGTTGAGATAATGTTTTGCATATCCTTTGCTTTTTATAGTGGGGAGAAAAAATAAATGCATATTGAATGAAGTCTGGTTTTCATATGTTTAGGAAATAAGTTGTTCCTTTATCTTAATAAAAACAACAGATTATGATTGAGAAAACATCAGTAATTGGAGTGAAGTCAAGTCTCAAAGTCTAGACAGTAGTAGTAGCTTTTATATAGGCTGCATTTGTTATTACTTTGCCCTTTGGATTCCTACTAAATTTTGTTCCCAAAACAGAACTTCAGGATATCTGATCATGTCCTTATTTCCAAAATACACTCATGACACATCTTTCTTAACAAATGTTTCTACTTGTCCATTCTTCACCAGGGTTATAGGCTCCTTTAAAATGCAGATTTCAGTATGAACATAAACGCTTGCTGGAGTGGTCTGATAGCTCCACTAGTCCACCATCATCCTGTTCTCTCACAGTGGCCAACTAGATGCCCATGAGAAACCCACAAGCAGGATTTGAGCACAAGAGCCTCTTAAGTCTGAAGGCAGAACATAGTTATCATGGACAACAGCTGTCATTAGCCCCCTCCTCCATGAATTAGTGTGTGCATGGAACTTCTGGCGGGGGGAGGACAAGCAAGCAATGCTAGAATTTGTAGATGCATCTCATTTCTTGTGCTTACAATATTCTCTTGAGATGATCAGAGCACCCCAGCCAGGTTATGATTGTTAGTATTAAAGATCATGGATCAGCATGCTGTAAGTATTTCTCTTCAATAATTTTCTTTTAAGAGCCAGTGTGTTGTATCCAACTAAATTCAGCTCGGAGCACACCCCTTGAAATTAATTGGCCTCTTAGTCATGTCCATAAATTACAGTGGGCTTACTCTGTGTATGACGAACATTGGATACAAACCACATATTTCTGGCTTCTGTTAAGGCAAGGTTTTATGAATGGATAAATAGAGGTTCCTTCTATGGGATGAATCCTTAGAATGACCACCCTGAAGGAAAGAAAGTGTAGTTGCCTAATCATTGCACACATTGCATAGTTAAACTATGGCATTTGCTCCTACTGGAGGCAGTGATGGCCACCAACTTGAATGTCTTTAAAAGAGAGTTTGATAAATTCATGGGTGATAAGGCTATCAGTGACTCCTAAACCTGATTGCCATGTTCTGCCCTCACTGTCAGAGGCAATATGCTTCTGAAAATTACTTGCTGCGAACCACAGGAGGGGTTCTTCCTGCTTGCAGCCTTCCCCTTGGCACCTGATTGCTGGACTAAGTGGGTCACTGGCCTGATTCAACAGGTTCTTCTTATGTTCTTAACTATTTTGTCATCTTCCCCCTCCCCACCAACAACAGTAGGAATTACAGTTTTGTAACACTGCTGAGAACTCTGTTGGAAATCCATCAACTTGATCCATAACTATAATTCTGACAGTTTTCTGTAAAGGGAAGTGGAGGGGACATGGCATTTCAAACCATGTAAGCTTGTTGACGTTGCTACCCAACGAAAGGGAAATCACCACACTTCCATATAAAGAGAATACTTTCCATGAAAAATATATAATTAAAATATTATCACTCATCATATGGCACATTGTCCCATTTGCAATTATAATACAGACCACAATAATGAAAGACAACTAAATATCATACTATATGAGTCCACACATATGTAGTTTATATAGTGACATCTAACTGCACACTTACTCAGGTGACACTTAGGACAGGAATATTTTTAGGAGCATGAATAAAGTTGGGCATAAGTGCTTTAAGTTCATATAGGGAAGCTACATGGATTTTGTAGTGCAGCCACCCGAGGCAGCAAAAAATCTTGAGCCAGCCTTGAGTAACATTCAACTTGTAGAAACTTTCTCAGTGAAGGTTTGGCTGAGAAATTCTGTCATCCTTCTTCTGAGGTGCTAATATTTACATAGCACTGTGTCTCTTGTGTATGTATGGTAGCTTTGTGCAGCCACAGAGCTCACACCTTGCACGTAGAAGTTCCCATGTTCAGCCCACAAGATCGCCAATTTAAAAGCCTCTCCAGAGAAAGAGCTTGTAAAGACTTCTTCCTGATAATTTTGAGAGTTGCTGCCAGTCAGAGTGGACAGTACTCAGCTGGATGGGACAATGGTCCATAGAAGGCAACTTCCTATGTTCATAAGTGATTTAAGTTCAATTTAGTTAAGTTCCACTCCTCCAAACTTCATATTGCTAATCGATACAGAACTGCACATTGCAAGTGACATTGAGATTCTGCCAAAAGTGACATTTCCATTCCTCCCGCTTCTCTGATAATGTTTCGGTAATGTTTAGTTCTAGCATCACGAATTGGTTTGTTTTCCCATTCGCACTCTAGAACTTGGGCCACTGCTGTGGGGAAGAATGCACAATGTGCATAGGGGAGAGGGTGAAACATTGGCATGGGGCAACCAATGGGGATCTGTGTGAGCACTGAGTTCAAAGAATACCATCGTATTTGAGAACTGCATAAATTGCAATGGCACCAAGTAAACATGTGGGTAGGTAGGTGGTACTCAATCAGAACATTACAGCGTTCATTCAGAACGACAGTGTTATATGGAAAGCCTAAGTAAACAATCTGCTGCTACTGCTCCATAAAAGTGGAAGAGTGGCAACATTTAGGTGTATTACAAAAGTCTCTAGTTTCTAGTTTCCTTGCTCAAATTACAACATTTTGTTGAATCCCCAAAACCTGAAGGCAGATGTTTGGATGAAATGCAAGTTACTTTCATTCTTTCCACTGTATAGAATCACTTGTAAGGGTTCATCATGATCTGGATAAAGTGGCTTAATGAGACTTTATCTTCTCATAGAGACTGGGCAATTATTTATAGGAAGCTCATTGACCTTACTGTTTGAAATGACTTGAGTACTGCATTTCCTTTTAAAGCTACCTAGGAACTGAAAGTCATTTTTGCAATTCCATCTTGCTCCTTTCCCTTAATATCTTAGGAGAAGCCGAAGACAAGATGTGAAGCATGGAAACCCTATGACTCAGTGCCGAGGATTTAACCTAAAAGGTAATTTGAACTGAAATATGACGGGCTATAAACACATGTGGTCATTCTTATAAGTGAATCATAATATCCCTGTGGCTTAGTGGTAAAAATTAGTATAGTACCCATGTATTTTTAGCATTCCTTTCTCCTTTTCATGTGCTATGTTTGTTTGGCAGATTTAATGTTGATCTTTTTAAACAACAGCAATGCAAGAAACAAAAGGTTTGATCCTGAGACAGTCTGTGACTATAATGTTGTCTCAGTATGGTATCACAGCATCACAAATGAAGATACATCCATGGTCACATGGAGTACAGCTGCTGTTATTTTCCTTAGTGTTTCCATATATATATATATATATATATATATATATATATATATATATATTGGGGGGGGGAGTAATTAATACAGTGGTGCACCGCAAGACGAATGCCTCACAAGACGAAAAACCCACTAGACGAAAGGGTTTTCCG
The DNA here is from genome assembly GCF_964252035.2 of Podarcis erhardii. Lineage (NCBI taxonomy): Eukaryota > Metazoa > Chordata > Lepidosauria > Squamata > Lacertidae > Podarcis > Podarcis erhardii. The sequence goes on along the minus strand of NC_138500.1, from coordinate 72,482,052 downwards.
TTTTTCGAGGCGCTTCGCAAGACGAATTTCCCTATGGGCTTGCTTTGCAAGACGAAAACGTCTTGCGAGTCTTGTGAGTTTTTTCCCTCCCCCCCCTTTTTCTAAGCCGCTAATAGCGCTAAACTGCTAATAGGGATGCTTCGCAAGACGAAAAAACCGCTAGACGAAGAGACTCGCGGAACGGATTATTTTCGTCTTGCGAGGCACCACTGTACTGTAAGGAAGGAGGTCCTTGAGATACTGCAATTGGCAACTTTTTTAAAAAAATAAAAATTGGATATCCTCCCAAAAAGGTAAATCCAGAGTAATGGTTGGGAAATACGTCTGGAAAATATATTCAGAGTTAGGATCAGCCATTTTTAGAGACCCCCCCATTGCTGTTAAAGGTGACCATGAGAGGCTCCTTCTCTGAGGCTCCCAAAAATCCTGGAGTGGTCATTGGAGGAAGCTACAACAAAATTTAAATGGACAAATACAAAAACAAAAATCACCATTTACTTTTATTGCTCAGTCTATGGTTTTCTCTCCCCAGCCTTGGGTTTTAACTGTGATGCTTAACCCGTGCTTGATCCCATATTTAAGAGTATATAAAGCTGTAGCATTTTGACTTTAATGAGCACAAATTTCTAAAAATAGAATGCTGGAGGCTGCTAATGATCACACAAACATTCTGTTCACAAAGACAATTAGAAATGCTAAATTACTGTTGGCTTCCAAAATATATTTTTTTTAAAAAAAAACATTTTATTTTTTTACTAAGGATGTATCAAATGCCTGCCTCTGGATACATCTGGGACAAAATATCTTCCCACCCTTCTGTTTGTGCTGTTCTAAGCTATTCCTAACCATTTCTGGATACTACAATCCAGTACATGCATATATTGTCCCCCTAACTATGATTGTATATACCATCCTTCATCTTAAATCTCTCCCTCTCCATGATTTGATTTAACCATAGTGAAGAATAGGATCCATGTTTCTTGGTGACCATGGTAAAAGCAAACCAGGATGCAGTGGTAACTGAACTGTGAGTTCATGAGTTGAAGTGGATTTGCATACCATAGTTGCACATAATCATGTTGCTTTAATCATGTTTATACTAATATGAGCTAAGATCAAGGAGATACAGGTTCAATATCCTACTCAGCCACAAAGCCAGTCACTCTCATCTCGGTTTAACCCACACCACAGGGTGTTTTTGAGAGTAAAAAGGATAAGATTTGGGGTGGTTGGGTGTGAAATGTAGCTTCTTGGAAGAAGAACAGGATAAAAATGCAATCTGTCAAGCAATATTAAAAATAAATGGTTAAACCAAATAATGGAAGAGTGAATTTTTGTGGAAGAGGGGTGATCAGGAATGATTTGTCTAAACTGCACTATTATGAAACCTGAACAACTCAATGGATATTTTGTATTTCAGTTATCTGGTATACATTTGGAATCTAGGCTAGGATATTTAAACATCTAATTATGTGGTCTACTACCAGCTCCATCCCACTCACAGGGGCAGTGTTGGAAATGGGATCCTTAATTAGTCCAGGTGACTAAACCATCTATTGTAGCCATGCTATTAATAGAATAAAATAGCATTTTCCTAAAACAGCTCCAGTTCTATGTTTCTGCCCCGGATTTCTTGCTCTTGAATATTGTCTGCCTGAGATCCTCCTTGTTTCAGGTGTGATCATGCACTTCCCAGTTTTATAAGCAGTGCAATGCGTTTCCAAGTCAAGAGGAAGCATAATTCTCATCTGGCCTCTCTCTCATTCCAGCTTACCGCAATGCAGCAGAGATAATTCAGTACGGAGTGAAGAATAACACCACCTTCCTTGAGTGTACGCCAAAATCGCCACAGGCCTCCGTTAAGTGGCTGTTGCAGAAGGACAATGACAGAAGGAAAGAGGTGAGAAATTCACTCAAAAGCATTGGAGGGTCGAAGGCAAGAGGGTGCACTCAGCTGGGAACCCTGAAGATAAAGGCTGGGTCTTCTGTCCATATAGAATATTCTCTCGAGTTACGCCAGTCTCCAAATGCCCATGGCAGTGTAGCATGAAACTTAAAATACAAGGCACCGAACTCATCTGAGTTGCTGAGACTCTAGACATACAACCAGCATAATATGTTTGTAAACTCTTTCAAAGCAAACACTTTTCCTCAATGTAATAAACTTTTGTGCATTACTTTCACTAATATAAACATTTTTGTATGCACTTTCCTCAAATAGATTGATAATTCTGGTATGCATTTTTGGTTGGAGACCCATTTCACAAAATTCATAGCTGTGTTTTGGTTTGGGAAATGCAAATTGATCAGTTTGCAAAATAAATAAATAAATTTTCCCCCTCCCACCCCGGGGCATCCTCTTATCACTAAATTTGCTTAACCTTATAACACTGAAATCAGTGGGGACTTGGCTTGGGCTGGGTGCTGCCTTCTGTATGCAGCATGGGAATGTCTCCAGCAGTTAAAACGTGCTGCCAATGTGAGAAAGGAACAACAGGCATAACAGAGGAGTTAAGTCTGAGGAGCCGAGAGAGAAGATGATATGGAAAGCTTTTGTAGCAAGGATTTAGCCTGAACTAAAAATACTCACAGCAACAAGAATTTTCCTGACCGTTGTGTAATCACATTTTCCATTACTGTCCTTTCCAAAGCTCTCAAATTTCAACTCTTATGATATACAGTGCAATTGTGTATCTGGATCCAAGTTGGATCCATATTTATCCTTCCTTAAATAAAAAAAAAATGAAATTATTGCTATTTACAAATCTCAAGCAGTGTCTCTGCAGGAGGAAAAATGCTCCTGTTCTTTGTGAATGAACCTGTCTGAATAATAGCAAGCGGAAAGGGGTGGGGAAGATGTGGCTGTTGTTGGACTACAACTTCCATCATCCCTAGCCACTGGTCCTCCTAGCTAGGGAAGATGGGAGTTGTAGTTCAACAACAGCTGGAGACCCAAGTTTGAGAAACACTGGACTACAAATTCCGTCACCCCTTCCCACTGGCTAGGCTGCCCGAGGCCGATGGCAGCTGAAGTCTAAAAATGTCTGCAGGGCTATAGGTTCCCCACCTCTGCTTTACACCCCCAGTTTGAAATTGTCTTCTGGAAAATGTGTTTTTATGGTTTAAGCCTCGCCAGTGAGGTATGTAGTTGTGAGTTCAAGTCCCATGATTTTCCTGACTCGCCAGGACATGAGCTCTGTGTTGTCAATTTCTTTCTAATGGCACACAGAAATACAACACGAGAAACAGTATGTTCCAGGTCTTCAGTTTTCAGTGGTGGCTTCCTGCTTGTGTAACGTTCTCCCTGGGGAGCCTTGCCTCTGCGCTGTCATTACATATCTTCAGCTGACAAACCAAAACATTCCTTTTTAACCAAGTTTTTAACCAGCTTGGCTTTTAACCATCAGGCCTTCCTGCTTGGGTGAAATCTTTTAATGTACGATTTTAATGTTTGTTTGCTTAAAATATTGTAAGTCACCTCAAGTTGCAGGGCAAAAAAGTGACTAATCCCTTTAATAAATAATAATGAGGATGTAAAAACAAGACTAAACTTATTAGTTAATAATAATAAAAGCACCGCTGTGCTTAATAGCTCTCCCTTAGAAATACATTTCAAGCAGGGTGTCTGTCTAGTGGAAAGAAAATGGCTTGCTTGGCTTGTATATCTTTTATATCTAGATAAATATGGATTTTTCTTTTAGTATACTGGTCATATTCAAACCCATGACATTAGATCACATGCTGCCTGTCTGTCTTCTAGGTCAAACTTAATGAAAGAATCATATCAACCGAACAAGGGCTCTTGATTCGCTCTGTCCAGGATGCCGACCGAGGGCTTTATCACTGCATTGCGACGGAAAATGGCTTCAAGCAAACGATAGCAAAGGTGAACTTCAAGGTGTTAGATTCAGACACGGTGGCCTTCATGACTGAAAAGTGGTCCCCGTGGACCTGGGCTAGTTCACTCCAGTCTCTGCCGTTCCATCCAAAGGACTTGGCGGGAGCCTTCAGCCACTCGGAACTGCAGATGATTAATCAATATTGCAAAGACACGAGGCAACTTGGCCAGCAGGCCGAAGATTCCCAGAAGATGAGAGGGGATTATGGCAAGTTGAAGGCTCTCATCAACAGCAGGAAAAGCAGGAACCGAAGAAATCAATTGCCTGGGTCGTAAGGTTTTATCCAGGAGCATCAAACTTTTTTTCTTACCCTCCCTCAAGGGATTTTGGGTTTTTTGTGGGGGGGGGTGTTTGTTTTCCTGCTGAGATCATAGACAAAACATTAGCAAAGCAAGCCCGAAAAAAGATAAAAGATCACGAAATGCAATCTACATAAGCTAAAGAGGAGGGCAGGCGGGAAACCACAAATCCAAAGAGATTTATTTGTGAAGTGCCCACTGACACCAGATAGATCCTTAACTTTAACACCAGATGGTTTGCCTTAACCCACTTTCTTGCATGACGTTTAGATGCCATCTTTCTTTTCCTGAGAAGGGACACAGAAATAGACACACCAGATCTCACACTTGGTGGCAAAGCAAAGGAAGCGTGTGGGTTAAGAGGGATGTACTAAGTGTTGTACGAACGTCTCTTCCATATATGTCTCTGTTTATGGTACATTGCATTGAAAAGCTCTGAAGCAAGCACTTAGAAGCCCGTTTCTCATATTAGTATTGAAAACACAGCTCAGGGCTTCTCAAATGTAACGTGGGAGTGGTAATGATTATATCTCCTTCTCTCTTAGTGGGGTTCATTACATGTACAGCTCACTCCCAATCTTTTTTGACATGGTAAACTCTCCGTCATGTGACACTTGCTTTTAAATATTTTTTTTCTTCCTTAGAAAGCTTCAGTGCAGCTTACCTTTGGATTCCCAGTCCAGGGACAGAACTGCTAGGTTTCAGGAGTCAAACTGTGCTATGTGTTATTTGATTCTTATGTAGCCAGTTAATTGTAGGCAATGAATATACTTTATGAATGCGAGAACAGAGCACTGGCAGGTACTATACCTTTTAAAACCAGGATAAAATCACATGGGCTGTAGAGGCAGGTGGTGTTGAGCTGCTATTAGTAGTCCTGTGCCCTTTGGTATTTCAATTTGGGGGGGGGGGCATTTGCCTTGGGAAACCAGCAAAGGTGGGTGCAGGAGGGCAATAGGACCAAAGTTAAGCACTTTTGAGGCTGCAATCCACACTTACCTGGGAGTAGGGATGGGAGAGGAATTCGATTCAGTTTGCATTGAAAGGAGAAGCTACCTAATTCACACTTTTGGAAGCCATACAGAGGCATCATTCAAAGTTTGCACTTCTCTCAATTTTGCAATGCAGTTCTACAACCAAGTAATACATACAAATGCATAAATTCACCCATCCCTACCTGAGATTGAGTCCTATTGAACTCAATGCAGCTGTGTTTTGGCAATGTTGTAATTTTGATGTCTCCAGCAGACTTGGAGATTGAACACATTAAAACAGGGGAGGGCAGACTTCTTACTGGAACACTGAGACTCACCAAGTGGATCTGTAGGTAAAGGATTAGAGTTAAAAGAGCCCGGGAATTTGTTTTGAGTAACAGAACTGAACAGAGCTCCCAGTCCTCCTATTCAAAAATTCACTTAGTCACTCCCTTTTACTCATGTCAGCAGCATAATTTTAAGAGGAAAGTCATTTTGTTGTTTCCATTGTTGTTAAGCAACGAAGTGTCAGAAAACCTTGCTGATCTGCTTCAAATCACCCACTGATCTACCATCTGCCCACCCCTGTATCAAAATACACCCACCTCTCCCCCCCTTTGTGTATTTGAATAAGGGGAGGGGAGAGATAATTTTGAAGTTGAAAACTTCTATGAGACTGTATAGAATTTACAGCCTCCATTAGGTAAGCATATTTGTTTTAAGACCACCACCATTCTGCCGCCATTTTAGACTCTTTCCTTCTACCTTCAAGTAACTTCTGTCAACCAGAGGTTTTGCTCTTCTCCCAGTGATCATGAAGAAACCACTTCTGCCAAACTACATCATCTGCCTTCCAGTCTTCACAGCTCCTCAGTGCTGTCCAGCCTGAGACATGACACCCAAATTTTCAATTGGAAAGCACAGGACCTGATGTGTCTCATGAGATGCTATTGAAAACAGAATCCACGTTGTGAGTTGTCCTCCTTTCCCTTGCAACATTTAGGGACACTAAGCCATGGCATGATGGGATCATGGTGTGTGTGTGTGTATAAAACTATATAATGTCACAGAGACATCCAAGTTACAAAACCAAAATATTTTGGGCCTTCACAAAATGAAGCTACCTCCTGTAGTCTGAACGCTGGTCCTTTATAGGTCCTATTTTCTGAGTGCTGCAGTTACTTGTTTGGCTTTTTTCTTCTTCTACCAAGCACATTAAAAGTACAGTTGATACAACATTTAATATCATTTATAACGTTGTAATTGCTTCCAGATTAAGAACGGTGGCTGATAAGCTTTCAAGGGCACAATTTATTTCTCTTAACAGCCAAGTATGGTTGTATCTGACTAGGCGCCCATTAGGCCCGAGGAATGACAACAGTTAACATGCTTCATTAAAAACAAAATGTTGGCAATATGTGTAGTTCAGTTAACAAAATCAGTAGAGCTTTCTTTTCCATAATAATATTTTTAAAGCTGCTTTATATGTAGTTACAATGGTATGACTGTTTAAGGGATAAAACTTAAACATTTCCCCCACACACCTGCTGCATGAAAAATGTATGTATCTAGATAAAGACCTTTTATTGGTTTATAGCCACTTCCACGCTGCAACAGATCTCCAGCATTTATGAAATCCAGGTCTTCAGCTAAGTATAATCATTATAGATGACTGTGAAGTAGTTTACACTAGATGGCAATAATGTGTCTAAGGCATTGTTCACCCATTATGCTTTACAGTAGCCTGTGGAGCAGAGCAACCCCAGGGTCATGGAAATAAATCAAATGTCCTGCTTGGAAGCCAGTCTTGTGCTCATGCTAGCTTCCTTCACCATCTTGTACGAGGCAAGGCCTGCTTGCTTGGCCCAAATCTAGTAACGTGTTTATCCTTTTTTGTCAGAGATAGATAGCAGGAGTAAGTCTTATATGTACATATGGTAGGTAACCCAAGTTATGGGCATGGCCGCAACCCATTCATCATTTTGGTTGCCTTTTCCATCTCTACAAGATCTCCTTTGATATGTGGTGACCAGATCTGTATATAGTATTCCAAGTGTTGTCACACAATGCATAGCTATGTATAAAGGTATTACAGTATTGCCGGTTTGATTTGTAATCCTTTTCCTAATGATTCCAAACACGGAATCCACAGCTTCCACACACTGGGTCAGTCTTTTCAATTAAGCTGCCAACCACAACCCCATCAGTGGATATGTGGAATTAGGATTTTTTTGGTGCAGTGTGCATGACATTGCACCTGCTTGCCTGGAACTACATTTGCCATTTCATTGCCTGTTTGCTTAGCTCGGAGAGATCATTCTGGGGCTCTTCACAATCCACTTTTGTTTTGACCACCCTGAATAAGTTGATGCCACTGCAAAAAAAATGGTCGTGTGACTGTTCATCCCTCACTTCAGATCATTTATGAACAAGTTTAAAAAGCAAGCGGAGGATTTCCTACATCCCTTTATGATGGGAACTGACCGTTTTTCTTGCTCTCTGCTTCCTCTTCTTTAACAAGTTACCATCAACACATGCCAAATGGAAAGAAAACCAGACCTTTCATTTTTTGCTCTGTTCCTAGCGAGTGCGTACACCATCCCACAAAGATGCTTCAAGCTGGAGTCCCACTGGAAGCAATTGAACTGAACTCACGTGATGATTAATTTGTCATTGTTCTCATTTGGAATTAAGGGCAACAAACCTTAGGAATATTTGGCCTATTCCGTCCTGAGACCCTACCACCAGGTTTACCTCCGAACACAGAGTTGCTAAAATGTGATGAACAAACCTATTTTTCACATGTACAGGGTAGTTTCCGTTAGAGTTTTTACACGTTCAGAGTTTATCCCCATATACGTAACATGAATACTTATGTTTATAATATTGGTTTGTTTGTTTGTTTGTTGCTATTTAATGTCTTCCTGTTTTGAGGATACTGACAAAAGGGTTGTATCCAATGGGTTCTATGACTTCCCCTTCCTCTCCTCTTCCTGAACGCACCCAAAATCTGCTCTATTGGGGAGGGGGGTGTCTGCAACTGTTTGGAGCAGATTTTGAGGGTGTGAAGGGGGCTTCAGGGAAGGGGAAGTTATGTTGTGCACGTGAAACTCTGCTGCATGAACAGAAAAGAGGCATTGGAAGCAACCCCCTGTATATATTTGCATTTGTTTAAAAAATGTTTTAAATGCCGTCTTCTGGTCATAACTTTGCCAAATGTAAAGAAAGTCAATACTATTCATCAGTGTGTACGAAATTTGTTTTATGACGCCTTTGTTGTCGTTTGTAAAGTTGGATTGAAATCTTCATTCAACCATGTGTTCTTTGTGATAATTGCTACTGTAGATATGTGTATTTCATTTTTTTTAAAAAAAAACACACCAACCACCCCCTTTTTCAACCAAGTATGGTTCCGTGTACAAATTTAGCATGATGAAACCAATTACGGTGAATACTCAGTAGCCCTTGGATTAAAAATAAAAGTAACACAATACTATTTAACTGAATATCCCAAATGTTATTTGCCTGAAAAATAAAGGGTGTTCGGTCAATTTCATGAATGGTTTTGCATGGGGGGGCATGGAGGGGTTGTGGGATAAAATGTAACTCTTTTGCTAGAAGCATTTGACCACATGTAATTCATAGCCTAGAATGAGACAGAAATGATGTTCTTAATTTGTTCCAATGGATGGAGGCCAAACAGGACCCAAGAGGCTAAAATCCGTTTGGAAATAATCATTTTAAATCCCTCAACAGAAGACTAGTGAATGCATTTCAGATATAAGCATAATACCAAAGAAAAAAGAAAAGTACATTATGCAGTGATGAATCTTGGATAAGGGAGAAATGATGCACAACATATGCAAATAATGATTATATGGAAATGCAAAATAGAATATGAATATGCTTTTAAACAGTACTCTACTCAGAAGAACAGTATGCCAGATTAAATTAACTTCTACTTTACTCTCTATTACCAAACATCCCAGAAACCATTTGCTCCTCACTGATTGCTTCCCTTTAATTCCTCCTTTTATCACAACGTAACTTCTTTCTGTTAGCAAATGAAAGGCCACGGGGTAAACATCTGCAGAAACAGTTTTCTACTGGTGGACATGGTCCCAGGTCTTATTGGGATACAGGGAGAGGCATGAAGGCCACTCAGTGCTGCTAGCCACAGGGAGTAACAAATATTGCACCTTCTTCAAACTGGTGCATTATCTTAGCTTGATTAAGGCCTTGTCAACATTTGTGCTTCTCACACACTCCGGACTGAAAAACATTTCTGCCTTCAAGATAGGCATTCAGGCCTATTTCAGTCATGAGCCAGAGCTTATGCTGTTTTCCTGATACTTCCTTACCTGACAAATTCTGTGTTTTATGCCACCTTTCACATGATGCAAAAGCCAGTCCTGGAAATCTAGTGAAGGTTTAGAATTCATTTCTGTGTTAATTGTAAAAATATATATTAAAAAATCCATTTGCAAACCAGCTAACTTGTAAAATTCTAGGAGTTTTGCACTGTAATTTCATGTGATAAACTATGAGGTAGCATACACTTCTTTCAAACTGTTGAAAATTAACTAGGACATGGCAGCATATCAGTCAAAAAGCCACAGTTCCATAATGTGACGGGTACTGCAAAGGGAATGTCAGAAATTGGGACAGAAGCACTAGCATTAAAAGTAGGAAAACTAGCGCAATAAACCCCACGTCTGAATACAGTCTAAGTTATCATGGCAACTGAATCAAACATTAGAGGCTTCAGGCTAAGGAAATAACCAAAGAGCTTTATAACTTGCCTTCTTCCTCGGTCTTTTGTGTTCTGCATAGAAGCTGTCAGTTTTCAAAGAGAAGTAGTTCTTTCCAACCTTCTAAGTCTCTGGAATCAATTGATGTACAATCAGACATTTTTGTGCCCAATGAGAAATTAAAGGCTGAGGTGGAATTTGGGGAAGCAAAGAAAATTGGTTCAACTCAAAACTACCTTACGAACATGTCAACTAAGGGATTGCATTTGTGCCTCAGGGATTGGTACTGGAGTCAATGTACAGAGCAAATAAGCATTTTGTGAGCACTTCGAACTGTATCCGCTTCATTAAATCAGATCTGAATGCCAGACTTAAATATGAACCAGAAGATACCTTGGCCCTTGCATTAAAGGAAGTTGTAGGCCTAACGTGTAAAGCCAAGGGGGATTTGAAACAAAATTCTACACTGCTAAGTACTCTAGAACAAGTTGAAACATGCCAACTGACACAAATTAAAAGATGCTTAAACCTTGGCAAACATATTTACCATATTAAGAGATTATGTATACAAGGGTGTCAAGAGAAAATTGACAGCATGCAGCAATAAAGGAAATAGAGTTAAACCTCAGCCTCTTGCCTGTGGTGGACAGTCTTCTAAGCATCTTGGCCTCAGATCTGTTTTACTCATGACCTAGCCTTTGGCTTCTGCTTGCAACTCATTTCTGGACGCTTTCCACATCAAACACTGATCTTACTCTTTGGAAGAGGCAAGATTTGGGGGGGGGGGGAGAGAATGCAGGCTCTTTGAATCAGAGGACATCCATGTCTCTTTTTCTCTTTGCATTTAACGCAAGTGTTGCAGAAATCCCATCAAAATGGTATAATATTCTGCACCCTATTCTTTTAAAATCACACGGGCACATCAACACACACAGGTTTGTCCTTTTTAAAATACACAATGCAGTAGAAAACTCAGTCCAGGGTAGTATATCTTTTCCCACCAACTAGGACCATGGGCTCTTCAATATCCCTGAAAAAGCAGTGGCTTAGCCATTGTGTTCTGTGCTCTGGTAAGTTTCATACTGGATTGTTGCAATGTACTTTATGTGGGGTTGCCTTAAAGATGATTCAGAAACTTCATCTTGTCCAAAATGTGGCAGCCAGACTACTGGCCAGGGTTCTATTTAGAATTCATGAAGCACCTGTTTTAAAACAGCTGCACTAGTTTCAGTACATTTCCTGGCCTAATTCAGGATATGTAATTAGTATTTAAAGCCTGACTTGGGCCTCCTTCCCTACAGACACTCTGAAGTGTTGAGATCAGCAGTGGGATCCACCACCCTTACAAGTTTTGGGGGTAGCCGCTCAGGAGAGGACATTCTCTGCAGCAGCCGCTGAATTATGGAATTCCTGTCTAGCACTTTCACTATGTAGCTTTCATTGTATGCCGAAGATGTTACCCTGACCTTTGACACCTGATATATACAGTACATTTTAGGGTCCACCCTGTTTCATTGAACCATTTTTAATCCTGTATTTTTAAATTGCTGTAATCTGTTCTAGGATCTCATCATGAAATGTTAGAGACTTCAGATTCTGTAAATTCAGAATCTAGACCAGAATGGAAAAATCCAGGCAGCAATATTTTTATTGACTTTGGTTTATTTGTCAGACAAGCAAAGCAAAGTGGGTACATTCAGGAAAAATGAGAGAATGCCCCCGAACACCAGGGGCAGACAACTTTTATACCTTTTGGCAAAAGCACAGTTCAGCCCTTGACCCAGCCCCCAAACATTCCCCTTTATGCATATTAATTGAAACTCAACCAATTAAAGAATTGATGGTGGCCCTTCGGTTCCAGGCTGCATTATCCGCAAGGTGGTGCTGTAAGCTTATAAACCTCTTGACCTACATACCCTTCCTAGTAAAGCCGCATTGACCATCTGTTAGACTTGTGGCGAGCTACCTTCTCCTGTTGCTCATTTGTGGTGGGCTACATCTTCCTGTTGTTCGCTCTATTCTCGGTCTGTTTACTGGAATTGGGTCAGCAGCTAGAGCAGGTGTGAAGTGCTCAGACCACATTTGCTGCATTTGCAAAGAATGCTTTTGCAAACAGAAGAGAGATAGCTTTTAGCTTTTAGCTTGCTCCTTATAAAATGGCTTCAGTCTGGCTCTCCAAAGTGGACCTCTGGTCTCCACTCCTTCATTCCCCCCTTTCCATCACGAAAATGCTGACCAATTCCGGTTCATCATTTTCGTTTTGATGGATCAATAGGTACCACATCATAGAGAGCCAGATGGGAAAAGTTGGCATGGGAGGCCAGGGGACTCTTTCCCGCTTTGGCCAATGCCAGCAAAAATACATGAACATCCAAAGAAAGAGGGCAGTACATACCACTCCTACCCACCAACCTCAATATTTCCATAGTTCCTCCCACCAATACTCGGGGTCATTCCTAATATTCTTTTACTGCTGAAGGGCCCACTGATATTCGTATTCAATTATTTGCTGGGCCTCAGGGGTGACTCTCCACCTTATTTCGGAAGCTCCTACCACTTGGATCAACTTCCCAACCATTCCCGGTGGGTGGGGACCCCTGTGGTCTCCTGGGAGAGTACTATATCCAAAAGGGGCTTCTTCTTCCACGTAAATGATGTTGCACCCACAAGAATATATCCACCCCTGCAACGGCCTGACACACACAGAGTGACTATATCAAGGGGTTCTGGTCCCAATACCAAAAGTCCTAGTGGTGCCTCTAAATTTGCTGGAGAGCAAGTTTCTACGCTGGGGACGCTGCCCTCGGGCACCCCTCCCATCCAATTCTTCTGGAACTAGGTGCCCTGTCTATTGGGTGGCAACCCTTATGCAGCCACAAAAATACCCTGCCACATTCAAGGGTATTAGGTGTGGAGTTACCAGGCCCAGTAGTTCAGGCAGTATTCTGGGATTTTGGGAGACTCGAGCCACCACAATAATCAGAGGTGGGACTGCAGAATTTACAGGCACCTGTTCAGCAATTTTAATGTGCACCTGATTCAGACACCCTCCCATGCAACACCTGGAGTAAGATTTGGGCCTGGTTTATCAAATGGGGTTGGTACAGTGGTACCCCGCAAGACGAACCAGTCATAGCAGAGGTCAGCAGGCCAATAGGGTTGGTATGGCTCGGTAGGGTCAGGGCAATAAGACATAGAGCAAATCAATACAGAAAATAAGAGAGAAAAGATAAAGTCTTTGTGACTGTCCTTGTGATGAGTAGTCACAGGATCTCGTTGCCCGTGGCTCAACGCATTCCCGGTAGCGTCAAACACAAGGTGATGATCAGCTTCAGAGGGTCAGCAGGATTTCAGACGCGTGTGATGTACCCAGGGGATCACCTCGGCTACTTTCACTGCAGTTGGGGATGAGGGGGTCGCCAGACGCTGTCACCCAGAGGAACTGGTGAACCGGCTCAGTGAGACTGCCGCGGGACTGCACGATGTACGCTCGAGGGAATACCTGGAAAGGAAGCAAACACACCCACGACAAACAAAGGGATTGCACTTGTCCTTGGGTGATGTGATTTTTTCATCTGCCCCAAACTGGCGGGGATGTCTCGGACGAAAGGAGGTGGCCTGCCATACAAAAGCTCAAAGGGTGATCTCAGTCTCTTGGTTGGTGCACAGGACACAGTTTTGGGATATAGCAGCAGTTAGTTATGTGCTTTAGCAGCTGGGCTTCCCAAATGGGTGGATTCGTGGTAATTCTTCACAATCACGCTGGCCAGATGCTGGGGCACCAAAAACACGGCTGTCTGGTCCTTCCTGGAGCGTTGCTCCTTCTTGGCTGGCCCACTGTCGTTCATCAAGGGTGTAACGCGGTTCCACATCATCTGGAGTGAGTTCTGGGATTATTCTTTTGGCATAGCAGGCATTTCCTGGAAATCTGGGCTGCCAGTTGATAAAGGTTGGCTATATAGACATACTTTTCCAGCTGCTTGGTTGTGGCATCTGGCCTCATGTGGGTGGACTCATAGTATCTGGTTTGTTAGCAGTGCTTAAGATCGCTTCTGGGACCACTGCTCCAATAACTGAGGCTGGGGCTGGTTACCGGGCTGCTTCCTTGGCCACTCTGTCTGCCAATCGATTTCCCTTGGCCACTTCTCCTGGTCCAGTCTTGTGTCCATAATCTCAATGCAATCGTGTGTCTGCTCCTCACCTTCTCCTACCGGCAACAGGGTAGCTGGGTTGAGGGCGGTGGTGACCATGTCCCGACCTCTGCTATGGCCTTTGCAGTGCATCACATCAATCTCTTTGGGGGCCCATACAGCTTCTAGTAACGTCTCAACTTCTGGACCGTATTTCAGAGCTTTCCCGGCTCTTTCCATAGGGCGCCATGCGCATGCAGGGTTAAGAAGGCATATTTAGAATCAGTATAGATGTTAGCCTTGCATCCAGCTGCCAATTGCATGGCAATGCCTTTCGCTGTTGGACTTCACCTCAAAGGACAAATAACTCTTGGAGACTTTGGCCTCCTCAGAACTCTTGGAATGGCTTGCCTGGCCTGCACCCCCACTTTTGGGTGCTCTATTGCCTGAGGAACAGCTTGCAACTGCCTTTTCAGCCTTTCTCCAACACACAGTCCATCACACAGATGCATTGAACCGTAGAAACAACTTCCCAAAACAGCCTCAGCCCCCTCTGGGCTTGGTACTCTTTCTGGGCTTCCAGGTCCCTCTGGTCTGGCTTCTACTGCAGCCTGACATGCCGTCTTCACTGCTTGCCACACAACCCAGGGCTGCTCAAGAGCATCAACCACGTCTGCTTCACAAGCCTCCACTGCGCCTGTAAACTTCTTAATGGGCTGGGCAACGCCTGTTTCAGCCTGTGTACTTTCCCATAGCTGCTTTTCTGCCAGTCAGTAATACATGCATTTTGACCAGACTTCCCAATTGGCTCCATGCAGCCTTTTACAGGGGTAATTCTTATGGCCTTGCTGTTGCTGAGCAGGCATCTTCCTCCCCTTGGCTGCGGGTCTCTGAATGGCTACGGCGGACCCCTCAGGTCCCTGGGCTGTGAGCCATTGCCGTGCCTAACACTGCTGCCTTTTCTTTCCTCCACTGCTTTTTCTCCCTCTTCTCAGCCTCTCCTCTTTGTTTAAACACCTTCTGGGCGATGGCCATGAGCTGAGATCTGGACATGTCCTGGAACTCAGGCTGTTTTTGGATTTTGGTTCTAATGTCCTTTGCACATTGTCCTATGATAGGTACTTAGAGCATTGCGATTGTCCACATTATTTGGGTCCCACTGTGGGTTGGTTAAGGGATATCGTTGAGGCCACTCTGCCTCCTGAACCTGCTGTTCTTTTAGGTGTTCTAGAGCCTGTGTATTAATTCTCCTCCTTTCCTCTGAAGTAAAGAGAGTGTTCAGCAATTGCTGACAGTCTGTCCAGGTAGGCTCATGTGCTGCAAATATGGAGGACAGCAAGTCCACCATTGCCTGGGGCTTCTCAGCAAACGCAGGACTGTGGGTCTTCCAATTCATCAAATCAATGGTGGTGAGGGGGACATATTGAAGGGTGAATGTCCTAGGCTGTGGTGGCGGGGCAGGTGGGGCAGGGACATTTTGAGCACCGTCTTGCCCTGCCGGAGGTGCAGGGGGTGGAGGTGGTGGATTGTCAAAAACCACGCGAAGGGGGGGCAGGACTGCTGTCCCTGCCTCTACACTGGACGTGGGCTGATTGGATCTGCACTGTTTTAGGTACTTTCAAAAGGCTTTTTCTCGACCCCTGTGATAAGCGTCTGCAGCATCTCGATACATAGTGGTCGAACTTCTGTATTTGCTCATCTTTTTCCTCAATTCTGTAAGACTGGGGTATAATTCATCCAGGACCTGGTCACTGGGCTCTGCCTTGTGTACTTCTGGGCTGGCTGGCAGCCCCCCCTTTCCTGCTTTGGCTCCTGGGGCCGCATATCGGGGCAGCGGTGGAGCTTTGAGGATATGGGGCTGTCCCTGTCCTCCCAAGGGGCCACCACGGCACTTTTGCCTCGGATCCCTGGTAAATGGGCTTCTTGAGGCGTTTTCCTGCCTGTGCTCCTTTAATTTCATTGATCAATCTTATATTTCTTCAGCCAGGGGGGTGGGGGGGGTTCTCTATTATCACGTAAACCTCTAGAACTTCATCCATGTTCACAAACTCATCCAAGTTAAATGGAGAAAGTTCTTCCTCTTTTTTTTTTTTTTAGTTTTATGCAGTTTTTTTTTTTTAACTTCTAGTACCTCTGCCAGCAGACACCTGACCTTGGCTGCTCACACCCTGTGGTCAGCTTCAGGTGTCCGGCTTGCTTCTTCATCTGTTCCCTCATCCTTTTTCTGTGGCAACTAACTTGTCAACTGTGGTGGCCACAAAGATGCAGGTCTTCTCTTGAGGCTCCTCTGCCTAAGCCTCAAACCAGGGGTCTGTTACAGTGTTCTCTGAGACACACCTGAGCTCTGAGCCATCCAGCTGGTGCCTGATTAAGAACACCAATTAAATTGTCCTCCCTGTCTCAACTGTAACTGCTATAGGTCTGAAAGCATTTCGTATTTCCTAGCCATAGACCACCTCTCACTGGTCATCAGAGAAGCTAGGGGGCTGCTGGTGGTTTCCCTGATGTGTTCCAAACTGCCGCTGGTCACAGAGGTACCCAGCTCTTCCCTAACTAAATTCTGGGATTTAGGTTGACCTTCCTGGTCAAGTTGTAGTTACTATAGGGATCAAAACTATTGGAGGTCTGCAAGGCTCATGTGCTTCCCAGTTCAGTAATGGGCTTTGGAGAAACTAGGAGGCTTGCCTTACTACCAAAGCCACAGCTCAGCAGAGAATTCTCCAACTCTGCCTGGCTGAACTCTTGCCTTCATTGAGGTCCAGAGATCTGAAAGTTTTATATACACTCTAGTTCTATATACTAACTTGGATAAGCTAAGGGATCTCTGGAGCGATCCCCTCCATCGCTCCCAGAGCTGCATCTGAGTCTGAAACTCTTCCCTAAGTAGATACTCAGCCTCAAAAGAGATACTCCTTGTTGCCCTGTCCCAGCTAGGGCCTCTATGTTTCTGAAAGATTTGATGCCTGATGACTGAGGAACAGGCATCAGAAAAATTTGGGGGTGGTTATTCCTTTGAGGCCTCCTCTCTCTGATTGCAAGCAGTTTGGGCCAAATCAAAAGCATTCAAAAGGACTACATTGGCTTGCTTCAGACCCCATTTTTTCAGATACTCCGCTGAATCCTTTCTTGAAATTGTTCAGCATGCACTGTAGGGGAGTTATTGGACCTTTCGAGCCACCCCCTCCCATATTTAATATGGTCCTTGTGCAGCGTCCCCAAACACCAAACACACACACATGTAGTTCCCAATTTTCCTTGCCCAGTCGAGCTCGCGCTGCTGGGAAACGAAGTACTTATTGGTTCTACCCTAGGGGAATACCCTGGGGTTACACACACACATGCACCAAGTGCCTCTTTCACTGGACGCTGTACCACACACTAGCCTCCCGGTTCCCCCCCTTTTTCCTTTCTGCCTTCCTTATACCTTTAAATCCTTAAGTGTGGGTGGTTTTCAGGGGCCAACTCTACCCTTACTGCCACCAAGCACGCTGGACAGGTGATCAGTCTGTCCCTTCTCCTTAGCCAAGGAGGTTTCCTATGTCCTCAGGGCCCTTTGCCCATGTACTCACCCCAGCCGGCTGGTCTCTGCCCTGTTCTCCCAACCTCGGTCCTTCAATCCGTTGTCTCCTCTCACAGGATCCAGCAGAAGGGTCAAATTGGCTTCGCCCTCCTCCGAAGAAAAACCTCGGTGGCGCCAGGAGTAAGCGGCCTATTGGCCCTTCCCCTGCGTCCTGCCTAGAAAAGGACAAGGGAGCTGCCTTCTGGTCTTTTTGAGGACTTAAGGTCCTTGATCCGAGTCACCTGTGGCACCAGAAATGTTAGAGACTTCAGATTCTGTAAATTCAGAATCTAGACCAGAATGGAAAAATCCAGGCAGCAATATTTTTATTGACTTTGGTTTATTTGTCAGACAAGCAAAGCAAAGTGGGTACATTCAGGAAAAATGAGAGAATGCCCCCGAACACCAGGGGCAGACAACTTTTATACCTTTTGGCAAAAGCACAGTTCAGCCCTTGACCCAGCCCCCAAACATTCCCCTTTATGCATATTAATTGAAACTCAACCAATTAAAGAATTGATGGTGGCCCTTCGGTTCCAGGCTGCATTATCCGCAAGGTGGTGCTGTAAGCTTATAAACCTCTTGACCTACATACCCTTCCTAGTAAAGCCGCATTGACCATCTGTTAGACTTGTGGCGAGCTACCTTCTCCTGTTGCTCATTTGTGGTGGGCTACATCTTCCTGTTGTTCGCTCTATTCTCGGTCTGTTTACTGGAATTGGGTCAGCAGCTAGAGCAGGTGTGAAGTGCTCAGACCACATTTGCTGCATTTGCAAAGAATGCTTTTGCAAACAGAAGAGAGATAGCTTTTAGCTTTTAGCTTGCTCCTTATAAAATGGCTTCAGTCTGGCTCTCCAAAGTGGACCTCTGGTCTCCACTCCTTCAGAAGGGCAGCTGAGAAATCAAATGAATTAATCAATCCGGGTGTGTTTCGCTTGGGATAAAGCTGCAATGGCGTGTTAATTGTGCTGATTCTCTAGGATTATTTCACCATCTCCACCAGAGTTAATCTTTCTAATCAGACGCAGCTGTGCAAAACCAAGATTAGCAAGGGAGAGGTGGATGTAGGAAAGCTCAGCCAACTCCCCAAATGAATTCTGTTCAGTGCCCAATCGGATTTGTCCCACGCAGTTTCTCATCAGATGCGTATAATTGCTGAGGCTCTTGCCCCACCATTCCCAAACCCTTTGGAGCAAAAGACCACTACTAATTCTCAAAAGTTTCTCACAGATGACCATCTGTTTCCCCCTATGACCAGCTTGCTAAATTAGCAGCTGCTCAACCTCAGAAATTCTGCTGGTGGACATTCTGTACGTTTCCCTTTAGGAATCAAACCACAGTGCAACTGTTCACGTTAGCTGCACTGCTGCATCCGCCATGTTGGATTCCCCACAAATAAGTGTCAACAAGTAAAGACCATCACAGTAGTTAGGGGTCCCATCACTAGCGCTGGGCAAAGCCAAGGTAGACTGTGGTCCTTGATCTCAACCAAAGAGCCGTGCTTCAAGTCCACTGTTTACAGCATAACAGCCAATGCACACAAGACATATCCAGGCACAAATCCAGCAAGGCATCCATGTTCTTCATATGGGCAGGTTGTGTGGTCATGGGAATTAAATAGTTTATTGTGGCATGCACCTTGCAAGCTGTAGTCAAAAGTTGCATGAACCATGATGCCCACCAAATTCACGATTACTGCTACCAAAGCCCAGCTATATCAAATGAATGCACTGGTGGTATAGAGCAGTGTTTCCCAACCTTGTGCCTCCAGCTGTTTTTGGACTACAATTCCCATCATCCCTTGCCACTGGTCTTGCTAGTCAGGGATGATGGGAGTTGTAGTTCAAAAACAGCTGGAGGCACAAGGTTGGGAAACACTGGTATAGAGAATCAGCACTGCAGTGGCAGGCTCTGTCCCCTGAACTACACATCTTCATTTCAGCGGTTGAAGTGAGCCTATGAACAAGTGTTTGTCAAGCGCATGCACACAGATGTGATGCAGCCTGTCTCCATGGTGCCTTAAAAGGTCTAAAAGCCTGTTAAGGGGCTAAAGCATAACCATAATGTGTCTCAGAGTTAAATACTTACTATACCACATGTCACATATGCAACCTCTGGTCCTTCCAGAGGAAGAACAGCATCACAGTGTGGAATCCGGATGTACAGGAACACAGAACCACACTGAGCAGGGGTTACATGCCAGAAGACAGGCTCCGATTTTAAAAACTCTCTGCCTATAGAAAAATAGCAAGTCAGGTCCTTTGCCTGGTCACCACATGCACGTTTTCTACACTCAATGAGAATTTTTTAATATACAGGAGGAGTCAGACATGTCATCTCTTGCCTCTTGCAGGCTGAAGTGACAAGTTGTACCTTGTACAGTAATTCTGCTGTTTGGGTGGAGCCTGGCACCTCTTAGCTGCTGGCCTGTCAGGAAACAAAAGTAAGGAAGCAAAAGGGATATTGCTGCAGTATCCTAGCTGGAGCTGGAAGGAACACAACGCTCTTCCACATGCCCTTTTCCTTGGGCTTTTGTGACCATTTGTGCTTGTGATGGGAACAGGGCAATCTCACTTTAACACTCTGTGTGCCTGCAAGAGTTTAAGGCTGACATACCACTTCACTTCCAACAGGCCCATATCCCAGAACTCATACCCTCCAACATTAGCCTGATGAAAATTGGGACATGTGTCTTTTGGTGTGGCACTCTTGCAGGAACCAGCTGACCCGTGCAACAGCGCAGTGCAAAAGGACATGTGCCTTTTGGTACAGCGCTGTTGTGGGAGCCAGCTGGCTCACGTGGCACCACTGCAAGCTCTGACTCATCCTCCTCTCCGAGCTCAACAACGGCAGCGCTGGAGGGAGGAAACAGGACATTCTGGGATGAAATCAGAAGCTAAGGTGGCTTCTGTAATTCTGGGATGTCCCAGGGAAATCAGGATACTTGGAGGGTATGCAAAACTTCCTGTGGAAATACTGTAACAGTTTCTACCACAGATGTTCTGTATCCTGTCCTGCTTCTGTTGCGCTATAGTGCCCAGAGTGCCTGTCCAGATGGCAATAAAGCAGCAACATTGGGGAAGCATCACAGAAGAACTATTAAAGCAGAATGATGTGTGGACAATCCAGAATAAGTCCACCACTGACGCACAATTATTCTACCAACATGCTGCACAATACTAGCAAAAAAAAAAACACCCCACCACTCTGGAGGGAGCCACAGGCACAAGAGGCTTGAAAATTACCTGCTTCCACTGGACTCATCCCAATTTCACCTCAAAGGGTGGAAAATTACACATCATTTCTCAGTGTTGCCATTAGTCTGGCAAAGAACCACCAGGCCTGTTTATTCTTTGCTGTTAACAAGGCAAGTCAAGAGGCGCTAAACTGCATGATACTTTGGAATGGGAAAGCGGAGGAAGAAAAATGTTCTAAGGTGAACAGAAATGGTTTCTACATCTTCCCAACCGATTTCAAGTCAAGCCAGCAACGCCCTTGGAAATCATACAAGTAATGTTGCCTGAGAGTTTTCATAGCACAATGCCAAGAGTTGGGATTTTTGAATAATAATAGAAACCACCCCTGGGCAAAAATCTTTACATTAATCATCGTAAATTAAACTGGTACTTGATGCTGAAACTGGATCTGTCTCAAGTAGGCAGTACCAGCCATAAGCCCACATCTCTCGCTTGCCAAACAAACTGAGAGCCTGAAGGGAAGATGAAAGTGTTGCCTGTCTCTAAACAGCTATGTTCAGATGGGAGGCTCTGGACCAAAGCCAGGCCACAGCAACATTAGCAGGGGTGCAAGTGGCCATATATATTAGCTCCACAGACCAAGTTGGTGAAGTTTACAACTTCTTTGCAAGGAGCAGATTGGACCCCTAAAGGATATCAAGAATCTGACCACCACCATATCCTTTTAATCTTTATTATCAGGGTGGAAAAATGAGAAAGATTGGTCCAACGCAAGGGGAGGGAACCTTTGGCCCTCCAGTTGTTGTAGAACTCCAGCTCCCCTCAGCCCCAGCCAGCACGGACAATGATCAGGAATGATGGGAGTTGTAGTCCAACAACATCTAGAGCATGGGTAGGCAACCTAAGGCCCGGGGGCCGGATTCAGCCCAATCGCCTTCTAAATCTGGCCTGCGGACTGTCCAGGAATCAGCGCGTTTTTACATGAGTAGAATGTGTGCTTTTATTTAAAATGCATCTCTGGATTATTTGTGGGGCATACGAATTCATTCATTCCCCCCCCCCTTCAAAATATAATCTGGCCCCCCACAAGGTCTGAGGGACAGTGGACCGGCCCCCTGCTGAAAAAGTATGCTGACCCCTGATCTAGAGGGCCACAAGTTTCCAATTTGTTGTCTAGGGACAGCTGCTCATGAAGAGCAGCTAGCATCATGTTGTGGCTGGGTGAGACAGGAACATATTCACTTGTTCTGCAACCACTGAACTGACTCTCCAACTGGTCCGTGTTCAGTTCAGTAGTGATATTTGACCTTCCCATTTCTGTAACTTTCTGAAGGTTTCACACACCATGCAGTATATGGCTATATTATCCAACAATGTGTTTCATTGTGACCAAGATGCTTCCATAACGTGTCCCATTAGTAAATCCCCTTTAGCAAAGTTCCCTTCTAAGGTTAATTTAAGTTGTTGTTTTTTTGCGTGCCTTGCATGTTTTATTGCTTCCCATTGATTACAGCTGAAGGGATTCATGATAAATCGTCCCAATGCCATTTATGGATATACATCCATCTCACACAGTGTAGATTAGAAAGAATATGGTTATTGAGGGTACACAAGCAAGGCATTTAGAGTGGACAATTGGGTGAAATGGTTTTTTAAAAAACTTTTTTTATAGCAACAAAGTATAATTAAACAAAGTATTATACTTCTGTTACTCACAGAGGCTTTGCAATAGTCTTCCACCCAAGTTTCTGTTCAGGTCCATAGCCACTTAGCCAACTCGGATGCAGCACTGCTGAACAGAGCAGGAAGTATGCTTTGAACACTTTTAGAACAGTTCAAGTTCAGAGGTGTGATTCTTGAAACAGTCTCTAGATGGGGCTGGTGCCAAATGATTTGCCAATGCTCCAAAGCAGTTCTGAAAAAATAAGCAGGCAGATTTCCAAACAGCCATACAAAGCAGAGGCTGAGAGGATACCATCTTCATCTAAGGATCATAGGGTGGTTTACAATATAAAACAATTCTAAAGCAAATTAAAAGCGGTAGGGGGTTATTTTGGAGACATTAAATGTGCTCGTACTTATATTTGCTTTGGGGATTCCAAAAGAATGAATTATGTGTTGCTTGGTGTTTGCTTTTTTTTCCATTTTAATGATTAAGATTACTATTACTTATAATACCGTATCATTATATAAAATAAAGAAATAATAAATACCTTATTTTTGGAAGAAGCTTAAACTGCCACCCTATGCTCACTTACTTGGAAGTAAGCCCCATTGATTTCTAGCCAAACTTACTTCCGAGTAGACGGACACAGGACTTTAAAACAGGCAGCCCCAAACTCGGCCCTCCAGGTGTTTTTGTGACTACAACTCCCATCATCCCTGACCACTGGTCCTGATAGCTAAGGATGATGGGAGCTGTAGTCCCAAAACATCTGGAGGGCCGTGTTTGGGGATGCCTGCTTTAAAAGCATTGCTCATGGTTTTACATCAGCCAGATCTGTATTTGGTTCTGCGTCATCCTTCACTCATTATCCAGTGTGGTGCAGTGGTTAGTGTTGGGCTAGAACCTGGGAGGTCAGAGTTCAATTCCCCACACAGCCACAAGGTTCAGTGGGTGACCTTGGGCCAATCACTGTCTGGCAGCCTGACCTACCTCACAGGGCTGTTTGAAGGACAGAAAGTGGAAGGGGAGGAGCATATTTCATCCTCTATGTACATCTTTAATCTTCAGTATGAACTTGTGCTATAAACATTTATATCTAAGAATTCAAAGAGAAAGAAATTACCTTTCTGGGGGTTTTGATCCATAAACCACACAGTCACAGACAGCTGCCTCAACATCCAGCTGCTTGGGGAGAGGAAGCAAGCAAATATTGTTGACAGGCCTGTAAGATGAAGAGAGACCTTAAGAGAAGTTTTCTAAGTGGATTGTCACATGTTCAGTTTGTTTTCCTAGCACTCCTACAAAAAAAAGGGGGAAAAGAAAGCCTGTCCAGATTGCTGTCTGCTGTCTTCATCATGTTAGTGCCAAGCAAAAACTAAAAAATTAAAAATCCTGGAAGCAGCTCATGGCCAAGAAGAAAAGCCCAAAACACAGGTGTTGAAACCCTTCGGCTTTGGGAACCTTTGTCCCAGGGACCAAATTAAACCTCCTAGGCCTCCCCATTTGGCCCACAAGGCCATTTTGCCCAAGTCTTGCCCACTGTCCTACACCTGATGTTGTGTATGACATCTGGGGGTAAAACAGGTAAAAACCCGGCTCAACCGAAAGGGAGTGTGTGGGCCTTGCCAATCAGCTGAATGCAGGCAGTTGCAAAGTGTTTTGCAAGGGGTTCAGGAGGACCCGACAGTCAGCTGACTGGCAATCATGAGAAGCCCCTTTCAAAGCTCTCTGTGAGATACTTTCAGGCAAAAAGGTTGCCTGACAGCGGGTGATTGACACTGGACAGATCCCATTCCTCACCCCTAGTCCAGAACAGGCATGGAGAGAATTAGCCCATTTCAGAATCAAGACTTGACTCTGTCTGCCATGCACATGTGAGAAAGGAAGCCAGTTGCAGTTCCTGAAGAGAGTCGTACAGAATAGGTCACTGGGAGATTTGGCCCAAGGTATTTGCCACCCCAAAGGCAGAAAATCCAGAAAATGTAACTCTCGCTGGAAGGGCACCAACAGCATGCTGGCTTTTAAATGGTGGACAGCACCTGCTGTCCAAAGGCAGCTGCTTCACTGTCTCATGGTTATTGGCAGGGAAGAGGAGAGCTTTTTGAGTGCCATATAGACTGTGGGAGAAATTCAACATTGCACTCTTCCAGCAGCTAGAAACAAGGTCACTCAGATGTACTTGCAAGGGGCCATTCCTCATCCCTTTGCCTCAGAAACCTCCCACCTGCTTCCTCTCTCAAGGATGCATATCCTCCGACATTGCTCTGACAAAAATAGGGATGTCCTATTCTATAATAATACTTATAATACCCCCCCCATCTGACTGGGTTGCCCCAGCCACTCTGGGCAGCTTCCAACATCTATAAAAACATAACAAAATGATTCAGGGCTGCCTTCAGATGTCTTCTAAAGGTTGCATAGTTGCTTATATCCTTGGCTCAGGTGCCACATAACTCCATACACTCCAACATTTTTCTGATGAAAATATGTAGGGATGTCCAAGGAAAAATGAGACATTCTGGGAGCAAATCAGAAAGTGAGGCAACATCTATAAATCTCAGACTGTCCCTGACACTTGGAGGGTTGGAAGGATGAGTTTTTGCCTAAACAACCTGCATAGGCTGTGGGCACACTAATGGAGAACAGTCCAGGCCAGGTTTCTGTGATAAGTGACTACAGTGCCTTCATTATACACCCTTAGGCACCAGGAAAAAACGTTCGTCATCAACCAGGCCTTTGATTAATTGACATTCAATGCCCATTTAAAATGTGTTGGGGGTGGGTGGGTTATTGGGTTGTTCTTGTTCTTATTTTGATTATGTGTTTTGTGTTTTTATATTGTGGTTTTATCCTGTGAACCACCCTGAGACCTGCGGGTATAGGGCAGTATACTACTGCTGCTGCTGCTGCTGCTGCTGCTGCTGCTGCTGCTGCTACTACTAATGATGATGATGATGATAATAATAAATAATACAATGTCCTTTGGCTAGCCAGGCTGGGGCTTAAGAACCTAGGAGGAGCCTGCTGCATCAGGCCAATGGCCCATCTAGTCCAGGATCCTGTTCTCACAGGACCTGAGGGCAACAGCCTTCCCTCTCCCCTTCTATGATTCCCACTGCCTCTGACTTAGCCTCTGTGAATTTGGCTAATCCTCGTTGCACGCCGGTGACCATGATTGCCTTGTGTGGATTTTATGAAGCAGTTGTCCAATATCCCCTCATCACAGCCATATCTCTGAGGCATCACCTTCAGTGGTGAAATGGCTATTAACTAGAAAGGCCTATTTGGGGCAGTTTAAGAAAGCGAAATTGTTTCATAGAATGAAGTTTACTACTGTATCCATAACTATCCAAGGAGAGCTATGTAGACAAGCCAATCTCAGGATCCGGTGCACTTTGCACCGCAGATTGCAAGATCGTTACATCTGTCTGACCTTATGGTTGTTACTTGAAAGCACTGCATAATCCATTCTGTCCAAACCAAGGAGGTGTGTGTGTGGGGGGTGGATTTAGTATCCCTTTGGGATGGTGATGCAACCATATGAAAGGGTGGCTGCTGGCCCAGTGATCCAAGTGGGCTTGTCACAAAACCCAGTCATGTTCTTCTGTTCTAAGACCCAAATCCCCTAATTCCTGCTGGCCAGTTTTGGTCGGTGTTTAAAAGGCATCCCGGTTATTAAGTGCTAATGCAGCTGTGAACACAGCGCTTGGGCTTCCCCCTCCTTGCTCAGTTGGCTCAACACTCTCTGCAGCTGGTGTTTGCTAGACGGCCGTTCTTGGAGGTGAAGAGTTTGTCCTGCACATGCCGAATGTGTTCATTTCTCAGGAATCAAATGACCACGCCAGGGCTAAACAATGTGTGGAGCGGACAATTTGTTTTGGACTCCTACTACTCCAGATGCTCAAAGATGGTGTGTCTTGATAAATCCAGGACTAAACAAAAGTGCAGGCAGCTCTCAGAAGGAATCAATTCTTCCCCAGAGTGTTATTTTGCACTTTAGCAAATGCCAGCAAGAAATCAGATTTAAACCACTTAGTGCCAGGCGTTTTAAGCATCACTAGCTAAAGCAGAACCAAAATATACTCTGCACTATCTCTCCTCGCCCCCAAATCAATTGGCATCTGCTTAGATAATGATAATCCATAGTTTCATCGAAGCAGCATTGGAGAAGAACTAGAAGACCATCTGGTCATTACTGGCAGAGCAGTGCATGTGATTTTAGGGGGTGAAACTCAATTTTTGCACATCCCTTCAGTAAGGGATCTTAAAAACATGCCTTTGGGTGTGAGCGATTCAAATCTGCTATTATTTTTGTGACTGGACATTTAGCTTGGTATGTCTTTGTTTGGTTAAGGAGCAAATAAATTGCTCTTGGAAAACCAAAGAATTTTAGTTTTACCTTCTGAGAGTGTCAGGTAATAACATACCTGGCAATCATTTTTAATCATTTCTATGCAATTTTACACACATTTTACTTGCCAAGCAAAACTGAATTACCGGTATATTCATTTAACCCAAATATCTATTGAATCCCCAAGTCATGTTACAACTTTTTAGCACCCCTCATTTTTGGAATTTGAAAGTTGAAAAATTCAACATGTCCTATTGGCAGATCCTGAGAGATCTGCATTGGCTCCTAGTACATTTCTGAGCACAATTCAAAGTGTTGGTACTGACCTTTAAAGCCCTAAACGGCCTCGGTCCAGTATATCTGAAGGAGTGTCTCCACCCCCATCGTTCAGCCTGGACACTGAGATCCAGCACCGAGGGCCTTCTGGTGGTTCCCTCATTGCGAGAAATGAGGTTACAGGGAACCAGACAGAGGGCCTTCTGGGTAGTGGCGCCCACCCTGTGGAACGCCGTCCCTTCAGATGTGAAGGAAATAAGCGGCTATCCTATCTTTAAAAGACATCTGAAGGCAGCCCTGTTTAGGGGAGTTTTTAATATTTAATGGTATACTGTTTTTAACATTTTATTGGGAGCCACCCAGAGTGGCTGGGGAAACTCAGCCAGATGGGCGGGGTATAAATTATTATTATTATTATTATTATTATTATTATTATTATTATTATTATAGCAAAAATCACCCAGAAGCCTTTCCCTAGATCTGAACCATAAAATGTGCTGCAGACAACAGGTACACAGTATAAAGAGACCTAGGAACCTAAACTCTTCTGAATAAAAATGATTACAGCCAAGAACAGGCCAACTGCTTTGAATAATCTGGGGTTTGGACAAGTGTAGAGTTAATGGGCCAGCATGACTTGTTCATGTTTCTCAGCAGAATTCAAAACTCTGATCAGAAAGGGAAAACTCACATTATGGCACAAATAGTTCCACTACAGAAATTCCAGTTGCACAACATATTAAATAGCTGTTCAGTGTGCCTAAGTTTTAAAAGTAGAGTTTACCTTTAATTGCGCTGACTTCAGATGCAAGAGGTTGGCCTTCAGTATTGGGGCAAAGTTGTTGGCTGGCGGAACTAGTTCAAAATGAAACATGAAGGACCACATACTGTTTCGACACTCACCTTTAAAGGCATAATACTTGCACAAACCTGATCTTGGATTACATTATAATGTAGGTAAAGGGACCCCTGACCATTAGGTCCAGTTGCAGATGACTCTGGGGTTGCGGCGCTCATCTCGCTTTACTGGCCGAGGGAGCCAGCGTACAGCTTCCGTGTCATGTGGCCAGCATGACTAAGCCGCTTCTGGCAAACCAGAGCAGCGCACGGAAACGCCGTTTACCTTCCCACTGGAGCGGTACCTATTTATCTACTTGCACTTCGTGCTCTCAGACTGCTAGGTTGTCAGGAGCAGGGACCGAGCAACGGGAGCTCACCCCGTCGTGGGGATTCGAACCGCCGACCTTCTGATCAGCAAGCCCTAGGTTCTGTGATTTAACCCACAGCACCACCCGCGTCCCTTAGATTATAATATAAACATACACAAATATTGGCAGCCTGTATTTGGATTCTAATATCTTGCGAAAAAGATATGATGAAAGTGACGGAGCCCTCCAAATATTATCACAACATTTGTGTAGCGCTTTGAAACCCTCACATGCTTTTTATCCCCTGGTAATCTTTACAATTCTATTGGAGTCAAGTCAGCATCCAGCTTGGCTTGCAGAATGTTTATGTGGAAATCCTACAGCAGGCATGTCCAAAGTCCATTTCGGGGGCCTAATCCAGACCGCCGGTCAGTTTAATCTGGCCCCTGTGGCAGTTTATTTCCTGGGGTAAAATCCTAAAAAAACCCTCAACAACTTCAAATCCTAAAAAAAGGTCAACAACCTTGGTTGGCCCTCATGGCCCTTCGCTTCATCAAATCTGGCCCTCTTTGAAAAAAGTTTGGACACCACTGTCCTACAGCATCCACTCTTTATTGAGCATTTGTTCAGAAAAGTTTGCCTGGAGATCTTATGCCTCCCCATTTATCAATCATAGACCCACACATTTTGGGGCATCACTTCCGCAAACTACCAGTAATCTGTTTCTGTTAAAGTGGATTTGTTGTGCCAGAGTTTTAATCCACTTTAATTGCAGAACCCTATATTTAATTTAAAGCATGCAGTTGAACTCCTCCCACAAAATACTAAGAATCTGGATGCAGCCTAGTGAGATTATGGCAGAGAAATCTGGCTTGTTCTACTGGTTCTATCCTGGGCATTTTCACTTAAGCTGTGAAACAGGGACTGACTCAGCCTTAACTTGTGTTAACTACTACTTAACTACTTCTCAATATTAATCCTGTATCTTTTACTTCCTTTGGCATGTAGTATTCCAAATCTTTCAACATCATCATTTTGCTGAGGTGATAGTGTTCAGCATTCTGGAAAATGTGCAAGATTTCATCTGAACTAGCATGGAAGAAAATAGTTGACTTTGAAATGCACCATTACCACCTAGCGGTCATTGCTTAAGTTGCACATATTCAACATTCACACTTCCCAGATAACGTGAAAATGATGCCTTGATGTCATGTTGCGGCTAGTTAATAATGGAAACATGGCTTATTACTTCACCACGGCCAAGATTTGATTCTGGTGGTGAGCGTACAAGTCACAACACACAAGCTCTGAGAATCTCAGGCAACAAAAATGAAGTCTACTTGTCCTGCACAGAAGTGAATTATAGTTGCGCATTAGCAGGACCAGGTGGAGCAGATGGGCAACTCAAATTTCACCTTAGCCACTAAGGTTGCGCAGGTTGTGGGGAGGCATGACAACCAAGGACAGGGCCTTCTCAGTGATAGCACCCTACTTATGGATAAACCTCCTCAGAGAAGCTTGTCTGGCACCTTAAATACAGTCTTCTCAGCACCATGTGAAATCTGAATTTTTATCCCACTACCTGCATATTGGATTTTTATTTTTATTTTAAATCTTTATTGCGGTCCAAAGACCCATAGAACAAGTATAGAACAAAATACAGTTAAGACAGCCAACCACAAGAGAGAGAGAAACCGAGGCAGTCATTTTGTTATGTCTCAAGCATGATGAGCTTTGTTTCTTTTAACTTCCAAAAGAAACTTTGCCACGGGTAGTGTAATATCATTAGACCTGTCCTCCAGCAGATATTTAATATGGGAGTCTTCAGACTTTCCCGGCAAATTTGCCAGTAGGGGGTTGATCAGTTGGTCCCTTGCTTGCTCGTACTGCCCACAATGCCATAAGATATGCTTCATGCAATCGACGTCCAGAGAACATAAACAAAGCCTATTCTGATCAAGGTGAACTTGGATTTAGGGTTTTCTGCTGGATATTTTTATTATGCAACTTTCTTATACTTTTAATATCCTGTTTTTATTTTATCTTTGTGATCTACCCAGATCTGTTAGTAGACAACCAAGAGAACTACTGTAAGCAAGCAAATAAAAACTCCATTCTTTATCCTCAGCCCCATCATTTGCAATATGGCAATTGTAGCTGAACCATCACTGGGTTTGTTTTGGGGACCAGACACAAGAGGCCTGCTGCAAGAACCAAAGGCGAATCTAAGTGCAGTGTCCCACTTCTTATAGCAGCCTATGAGATGATGTATGTATATGAAAATGGATGTGGAACACTGAGCTCCCCTACTTTCCCATGTGAAGGTCTGCAGCAGCACAGATGGGGACTCTGAGAGCTAACAGACAGCTAGTCCAATGGATGCCATTTGGATACAGTATATCTGGTGAAGAGAAGTTCACGATATGCTAGAGAGTCTACTTTCCATGGCTGCAACACAGCAACAGGGGATAAATTGGATTCCTTGCACATTTAAAGGTAAACCTACCAAAATCTGCCCTTTCTGAAACAAGACACCAACTGAAACCTTTGAAATAGGCACTTCTTCAGATTTGACAATGCAGTTCTCCAGCCAGGTAATGTGTGCTAAAAGCAAATGTACATCAATATGTGTGTATTAGTGAAACTAACATACATGAATACACAAAATTGCTTTGCAAAAATGTGTTACATTAGGCCAAAATTGCAAACAAAGGTGCTTATTAGGAGGAATTCTCTGGTGAATTTTCACAAGGACTTCTTTTTTAAAAAAATCCACCAGCTGCTGTGGAGATGTGGGTAACTGAACTAAAATGCAGTGGAGGTGAAATGGAGATACTGAAATTAGCAGATTTACCCATCTCCACTTTGGCAGTGAGCAGGAGTGTAGTTGCACATAGACTTGCAAGCGTGGGTACAAAAACAAGGAAATATAGACAGTCTTTTTGACAAACTCTTTACTGAAATCCATATGTTACAATTAATGGTGTTTTACATTTCTCATCTTCTAAAATCACATCTTTGGAGAGAAAAAAAGAGCACAGCTTAATTTTAGAGGCTTCTTCAACTTCTTGAAGATGTGGATGAAAAACAAATGACTGAACATGTTTGAGAGCAAGATTCTGTGCTTTCTGGACACAGTTAAGGCAAAGAACTTCTCTTCCCATTCTTGAATTCCCCAGGTGGGAAGAGACTGTGGCAGCAGCAGCAAGCTGCATAAACGGTAGCACAGGTTTGATGGATGTCTTATAAAAGGCTCATAGAATGCCAGAAAGTCAGATTTAACGATAGTCTCTCTTCAGAACATCTTTGGGGTTCTGGCAGGCAAAGGCACGCACTTCACTCAACACACTGAGGCGGGGCTTCATCCTAAGCTGATTTGCCACATACAAAGCACAGTCCAGCAATGCCATCAGGAAGGTTCATCCGGAAGGTTCATTACCCTCCCTTGCTTAAAGTCTGAAATGACTATTGCCTACATCTGCAGTAGCTTGATACCTGAAGTAGCTTGATACCTGAGAAAAGAAATCACCCCAAGTTAGTTCAGCAGATCCGGGGTATCTGGATCATTTTCTCATGGAAGGCTTTAGCAGACATATCACAGCAGAGATTGTGGTTCTATAATAGAACCATAAAGACCTTTTGATCGTTTATCAGAAGCCTCAGATAGCATCCTTCGCATTGTATTAATTGGGCTAAAGATAGAAACCCGCTTAATGTGAAAAGCAACATTCCTTGGGGAAAGGAGTAACCTTTCTGTAATTTTTTGAAACTTGTATTGCACAGGGCCTTCATACCATAGGCAAACTCTGTTAAGTATGTTTCTGACTTTTGGGGAGAGGACAATGGCTGGATTCTTGCATCATAGTAAATGTTTTCCTATGAATATGCAGATCTCTCCCACATCACTCTTCCCCGATAAAAAGCGAGAGCGAAGACAACAATTCTTGACTAAGCATTACATCTGAATTGGGAATTGTGATCTGAAGCCAATATTTGTTCTTGGCTTGCCATGCATGGGTCATTTGGCACCACAGTCCCCAGGTCAGATGTAACACTAAGCCAAGGGGCGGGGGGGGGGGGCGGGGGTTGCTTCCACTAGCTGCTAGGGAGAAGCATAGCAAAAGTGATCTGCGTATTAACAGTAAACTCCCAGTACGTTTCCAAGCACAATTCAAAGTGCTGGTGTTGACCTTTAAAGCCCTAAATGGCCTCGGCCCAGTATACCTGAAGGAGTGTCTCCTCCCCCATCGTTCTGCCCGGACGCTGAGGTCCAGTGCCGAGGGCCTTCTGGTGGTTCCCTCATTGCGAGAAGCAAATCTACAGGGAACCAGGCAGAGGGCCTTCTCGGTAGTGGCGCCTGCCCTGTGGAACGCCCTCCCATCAGATGTCAAAGCGATAAATAACTACCTGACATTCAGAAGACATCTTAAGGCAGCCCTGTCCAGGGAAGTTTTTAATCTGTGATATTTTAGTGTATTTTTGGTTTTTATGGAAGCCGCCCAGAGTGGCTGGGGAAACCCAGCCAGATGGGCGGGGTACAAATGATAAATTATTATTATTATTATTATTATTATTATTATTATTATTATTATTAAACCATGACTTAGCATGATGTGGAAATTCAGCGACAGAACTATGAATGTCAACACTTCTTATAGGCCAAAGCCTGGAGTGTTGGAGATGGTCCGCCCCACATATATCAGGAGCTGGAGTCGGTGGCTGTTGGTAGTGGTTGAGGGGGCAACACTGCTTGCCCGACTTCCCATCACTGTCATTGCTGTGGCTTACCAGGAGGGGGAGTGGCAAGGCTGGCACAGTGCAAATGCAGTCGTGGATCCGGTGCTCCCACTGGTGCATTTCCACCATGCCAAGCTCACTGCTGCCTCACGCCCAGTGGGTGGGAGGTCAGGAAAGCAGTGCTCCAGGACCAACTACTACTATCTATATTAATGCCTTTCTCATCCTTGGGTCCTTGGATGTTGTTGACTATAACTCCCATCATCACTGGC
This sequence comes from Podarcis erhardii, assembly GCF_964252035.2. NCBI lineage: Eukaryota > Metazoa > Chordata > Lepidosauria > Squamata > Lacertidae > Podarcis > Podarcis erhardii. The sequence goes on along the minus strand of NC_138500.1, from coordinate 72,448,793 downwards.
CATGCTGGCTATGAATGATAGGAGTTGTAGTCCAACAACTTCTAGGGACCAAGGCTAGTCTATATGGATTTCCCGAAGGGAGTGGTGAGGGCAAGAGAGGGGTAGGTTTGGAAGCAACCCATATATCATGTGGAGGCAAAACTTGTGATTTTTACCAGCAAATCCAAATCTGCTTCAGTTTTCCAGCTTCCCATTAATGTAAACTCACTGAAAAACTGCAGCAAATTTGGATTCACTGGTAAAAAAATTATTTCTTGCATTATGTTTTTAAATGTATGCTTATTTAAAGCTGAAATTTAAGAGGATTGTGTGAAGATACACACTAAGCCTTAAGCCACTGCATAAGGATATTGGGAGCCCAAGAGGCCACTGGAAGTTTCATTTCTGAGCACCATCTATGTACAACCCTTCTAAAAAGCTATCTGCTATTGACAGTACAGTTTCATTGGATATACCACCCGGTGTCTGGAATCAGAGTAGCGGCACATTTAATGTTCACCCAAGGTATAGATTTGCTTGATAAAAATCAATACATCTTTTTCCAAGCCTTGCCTTCGACATGTGCAAAATGGTCTCATATACACAGAACTGTGGGTGCCCAATTGCTGTTATTATTTCAGCCAAAGAATCTCAGAAATAATCATCAAAGGAAATCCTGCCAGAGTCCTGTTTCCTTACTTATTTTGATTTCTGCGCTCGGCATACTAAGAACGAGACGAGGAATCCAAGGAACATCACGCTGCCGGCAATGATGAGCACCGCTTCCAACAGATGCAGAAGCTTGATCTTATTGGTCACTTTCTCTCGGAAAAACTCAGCTTTCTTATCATCAATAATGGCCGTCTGGAGGAAGAAGAGGGAGACCAAGAGCAACATTATTCCACACAGAAGTCCACAAGCAGTTTCCTCCCCACATGTGGGAACTGCAATGTCAAGTTATTTCCATCTTGGATCTACGAAAAGGAACCTGCTTACATCCCTGATTACAGCCAGTTCCATTGCATAAAAATAATAATAAATGGAATGGTGAAAGGAGGGGGAGGAACAACAACCAGCTGATTGTCACATCTTCTTTCATAGTGCTACCCAAGACCTGCAAACCTGCTCGTGGCCATCAGGCTTTTATCTGCCCCACACCTGGCATCATGATGGGCAGGTTTGCTCAGTGAATACAGCATTGCAGGACAACTGGGGAGGCTCAGTGGGCCTATACAGACTCATGTACAGACCCAGCCAGGAGTGGGTGCAAGAAGAGAGTCAGGGACTTAAGTGGTTATCCATACAGTGCTCAAAATGTTTAACCAGCACATGCTGCACATAGTACAGTGCAAGATAAATGTCACATTTATCTATCTTCTCGATTGAAGTTATTCCTTTGGGTTTCCAGGAGGCCTCCCATCTGGGCAATGACCCAGACTCACACCTGCTTAGTCAACAAAGTGATGGTCTCAAGGCCACACCCTGGGAACCCAGGTGCTCTATAGCAGCGCTGGCCTTCAGGTGCTCTTGGGACTTCCAGCTAGTATGGCCAAGGGTTAAGGATCATGTCATTCAGCAATTTCTGAAGGGGACCAGATAGATAAGACAGACAGACAAGACAGCTGGGGAAACCAAACACAGAGGAGAAGGCTGTAGTAAACAACTTTAATAGGGCAGCTGGTTTACAACACAAAGCATTCAGAAAAGATGAGCCCCTGAAGGGAAGGGACACCATCCAAGATTGTGCCACTTCAGTTCACCCAATGGTGTTGGGATACGGCAGGTTGGATTGGAGAGGGTTAATGGAGCCAGGATGACTTCAGGCCAGGCATGGCCAAACTTGGCCCTCCAGGTGTTTTGGGGCAAGAATTCCCATCATCCCTGACCACTGGTCTTGTTAGCTAGGGATGATGGGAGCTGTAGTCCCAAAACATCTGGAGGGCCATGTTTGGCCATGCCTGCTTTAGGCATTTCTCATGCAGTGAAGTTTGCAAGGCACACCTTCCATTTGGGAAGCAACAGAAAAGTGGTCCAAGGCGACACTTGAAGATGATGACTCAGACTTATTTTCCCATATATCCAGCCATATTGCAAGCAAGTTTAAGCAGAAAACACAGTAGAAAGAATTTTGGGAAGAGGCTTTACTCTGAGTGAGGCCTCAGAGAGAAACACAGGAGAGTGTCTTTGGGAGCAGCTGCTGCTCCTTTGGAGATCTGAGGGGGAGCAGGTGGATTTGCTGTCGCCAGGGCCTCAGCTGCAAATAACCTCCAATATTAAAAACTAAATTCCACCACTGCTGCACCCATGGAACTCATCAACACTAAAGAAGTAGGACAAGCATAATATATAGATTAACTGTGATAGAAAGAAAGTCTTCAAATCTTGGCCAACATTATTAAAGGGGTAGGAATAGCTAGTCACAACAGTACTTATATAACTAATGAAGAGCAACAGAGAACAACAACAAACAGAATTTACCTCATTCAGCCACAAAATAGGAAAGAGAAATGGCAGCTTGACCTGTTTTAGGGCGCTGCAATAAAACATATGAAAATATAATTAGAATGAAAAAATTGGGCAAAGATCCATAAGTCAGAATAGCATTTATGCAGCAGTTTTTGTTTTGTTTTTATATATATATATATATATATATATATATATATATATATATATATATATATAAAAAATATTTATTAGGGTTTTTTATAAAAGAAATACAAAGATAATAAACAGCATTGCTTTGTTTTAACAAAATTTCATAACTTCTTTGGACTTCCTCACGTCTCCCGCTCCCACTTACATCGTTAATAATTTTTTTCAAGCAAATTATCATCTTATTTGCAAATTTATAACCACTCAATTCAATATAGTGTAACAATTCTCCAACAAATTTTTGTTTCTCTTAATCTCATTTATCGTCAATTTCCGATCCAATTTAGTGATGGCCAATTATTTATAACCAAGCATCCTTATTAACATTCCTCTAAATCATAATATTTTTGTAGATAAATCTTAAATTTCTTCCAATCTTCTTCAATCCTTTCTTCTCCCAGGTCTCGAATTCTGCCAGTCATCTCCGCCAGTTGCATATAGTCCATCAGCTGCATCTGCCATTCTTCCAGTGTGGGTAGATCTTGAGTTTTCCAGTTCTTAGCGATGAGTATCCTTGCTGCCGTTGTTGCATACATAAAGAATGTTCTATCCTTCTTTAACACCTTCTGGCCGACAATACCCAGGAGGAAGGCCTCTGGTTTCTTAGTGAAGGTATACTTAAATACCTTTTTCAGCTCATTATATATCATTTCCCAGAAGACCTTCACTTTAGGGCAGGTCCACCAGAGGTGAAAGAATGTTCCTTCATTTTCTTTACATTTCCAACATTTATTATCAGACAAATGGTATATTTTGGCAAGTTTAACTGGGGTCATGTACCATCTGTATATCATTTTCATTACATTTTCCTTTAAAGCATTACATGCAGTAAAGTTCAGCCCAGTGGTCCACAACCTTTCCCAGTCCTCAAACATAATGTTATGCCCAATATCCTGTGCCCATTTTATCATAGCCGATTTAACCATTTCGTCTTGTGTATTCCATTTCAACAGCAAGTTATACATTCTTGAAAGTACCTTAGCCTTAGGTTCTAACAGCTCTGTTTCCAACTTCGAATGCAGCAGTTTTTGCATGTTCAACAGGAATAAACCTAAAAAGAACTACCTACATCCTGATATGTTCAGATGATCACATCTTATGAAGCAGTCTTTAATAATAATTAAAAGCCCACACACATACCCTTTTCACAGTGTGAGCCATCAAACCGTAAAAACTCTAACCTTAGTGTCCGAGGCTGGTAACCATAGTTCCCTGCTCTGGACAGAAGAGGAGGCTAAGGTTCCAGAGGTTTCTTGGTTTGATTGATTGTGCTGCGAAGGGAGGAGCAAAGGTCCTGTGACCAGGCAAAAGACTCATTCATCTCTCTATTAAACCAAATTATTTGCATACATATATAGCTATGATCATTGGAACCAGCCCAGTATGGGCGGCTAAAGAGAATGATCTGTATTTCCTATTGCATTTTAGACAATATTGTCACTATTGTGTGCTGTCCTAAGGCTAGACCTGAATATTCTTCAAGGTAGCATGGAAGAAAAGAACTATATGACTTGTCACAAATTTCCTCACATTTTTCACCAAGTTAAAACCTAAATAAAGATTCTCCCAAAATTTCACTTCAGCATGTCTGGTGGGAAGCTACAGGTGTCCAGAGCACATGTGATGCTTTTCCTTTGGTTTTCGTCAAAATTATGTTGCATTAAGCAGGAATAGAAGTTCTTTCTGAAGTTTCATCTTCAGCAGAAAACCTAAAGGAGCAGGAGCCAATTTTGTGCCCTTCGGATGTTGCTGGACTCCAACTCCCATCAGCCCCTGCTGCCATCACAGGATGGACGTGCTTTGGTTTGTGTATTGCTTCAGAAAGTGCAACTTCAGCAAGTCTGGCTTTAACTGAAAACTGTATCTGATTTCTCTCCATTCCTATTCAAGCCAATAATATTGACTTGAATACTGTGTATTCTTCAGAAAGGAGCTATGTACCAGGAAACTTCTGTCTTTTTCCTTGTCATCTAAACTCTACGTTAGATTGCAGGGGACCTGGGATAGAGTTGTGTCCAGTTATGTCACACTACATATTCGAATTAACTGTCCAGACATACAATGAGTGATAATTTCTATTGTATCCATAACATGTTGAGGAACAAAGTGTCCAACCCTGAAAATGATCAGGTTGAAGAATGCAGAGGGACTTACAAACCCAACACTGAGAATTTACAGAGAAGCACATGCACTACTTTTTAATTCAATTAAAACAGCAACTTACGTAATTTTTGTAGTAGGCCTCACCAACAAATTGATTTGCAGTCTTTTGGCAAACTGCAGTGTAAACCCTGTGGTCTAAAAAACACAACACAAATAAATATGAAGTGCCATGAACAATTGATGCCGCGGGGGGGGGGGCGGACACTAGTAATTAGCAGCATTAAAATACAGTAACATGTTTTTATTTGGATCCAAAATTAGAGCACTTCCTATTATTAGAGTAGCTGAACAGGAAATGGCCAAAGTTACATGATTTATCTTTAGCTGCAACTAGACATTGGCAATCACAGCACCACTGCAATTTCAGATTTCCCTAGTTGCTCATTTTCCCAATCTTAGGTCTGGTTTTTCACATTTCCACAGCATTTTGAAACTCTCATGAATGTTTGTCAGCATTTATGTGCAAATTTATCCTAATCTACATGTCTGTATGCAATTTCCCCAACTATAATGCGTCCTTAAGATGTTTTTGGCAATATATGCATTGATACGTAGACTTAATTGTCGTATATGCATTTCTGTAGACAATACTTGGCGAGAGAACTGCATTGCAAAAATCTGGAGAAGAGCTATGAAGAATTTTGAAGGAGGGCTGTGTTTCAGTCCACTTTTTCTTTTGGGAAGAGTGAATTCCTAGCGGCAACACCTTGAACAGAGGCTATTTATCATGATTCCACATGAGTTACATCAGAGTAGCTAGGTCCTTGTTTGACCTGAGGGTTATATTCAAACCTCCCAGGGCTAATTGCCCCCAGACCTGCACTCACTTGCTCCCCCCGCCCCGATGCCCCTGTGCAGTGCTGGGTGGGGGAACACAGGCAGTCAATCCCCATCCCATCTGCATTGCTGGCCTGGAAGTGCTGTGATAGGGAGGAGGGTTGTCATGCCTGCTCCAGCTTGCAGGACATGGGCTTGCCCGCCCCACACAAGAGGAGGTGTGCATGAGCCCACAGTGCAAAATTCAGCCCTAAAGTGATGGCAGCCAATTTTAAGACATTTCCCTTTAAGATTTGTATCAGGCTTTTGTTCAATATGGGAAGGATTTTGTGTGCACATCCAATCTCTGGCACTGCCAGTTAGGGCTCGAAATATTCCGCACCTGAAACCATGGAGAGCTGCACACAGGCAGCGTGGTCAAGACTGAGCTAGATGTCTCACTTGGTCTAAAGCAGGTTCCTATGTTCTTTGATATCAAGAAATGGGGCAGGGGAGGCAGGGGAGACCTCTGCCAAGAGTGGAGAATAATTCTCCCTTGTCTCACATGGCTGAAGCAAACTAGGCCCTGCCCAGCTTCAGAAACATCTGGCAACAACAGGTCCCTCAGGGAGCTTTTCCTGAGGCAAACACTCTGGCCACTCTTTCACGAACCCCAAAAGTTAATCCCAAGATCACATGCAGTATCCATAAGTTACAGGCTGCTACTGCACCAGAGCGCTGGTGCCAAGATCCTGTGTGACAAGACAGAAGATACTGAGATCCCACCTCACCCCCTTTGTGGGGCTACATTTAAGTTATGTTTAAGTTATGCATGGAAAGGATATCAGTCTGAGCTCTACTGCAAGCCAAATCCTAGTTTTTCTAAATGACAGAACTGAGGCACTTAGGGAGGGGGAGAGAGCGAAAGGGTACAGTGTGATTACTTACTGGCTCTACATCCAAAAAGGTCATATGCTCAGGTGGATTTGGGTGCAAGCCTTCAACGCCTTGAGCAATTTCTTCACTTGCATAGAGGAAGTGGGGGAGTGTGACATATACAGGTTTTCCTGGGGAGGAAGAGGAGAAAAAACATCAGTACAATCCCACAGCAGTAAGCAAGCAAGATTACTTTCTCCCTTCTCTTTCTAGCACCTAGCATGCTAAAAACCATGCTACTCAGCCTATATGGGGAAAACTACATCTGTTCCAGGGGCCACCACCAAACAGACCCTATGCAGCAGCATGCCAGGGGCTCAGAATGGAACTGAAGGCCATTTTCTTCATGCTTGCAGCTGCCAGAGTGCCAACAGTGGTCAGGTTAATTGGGTAAGAGGTGGAGGGGGCTCAAAGGTATGCAGGTAGTGAGGAAAGAAAAGGCAGAAGTCCTTGAGTTATTCTCATTTTTAAAAACTGAGTTGAAAAAGGATTTTGGACTCACAGTAAGCATTGTGGCAAGTATAATGACATCTCTACTTAAATTGCACAAGATGTTGCATTGTGCAACAGTGACAATTTAGATGTACATTAATTTATACTGTAAAGAAACATGATGCAACCACAGCTAATAAACCTTTGACATGCAACCACAATTCAGGTCTGTTTTGCCTCCACCACACGATCAGATATAAGTTTTGAATGTGTAGTGCCAGTGTAGCTCAGGATGCTAACATGGCTTAACATCAAAAAAAGAAAGACTTTTCAAATTATTTCATTTTCATCTCATTTTTCCTCCAGTGGGAGTCCAGGCACACCTGCAATTCTTATGAGTAATGTTGTACAGGTTGTTGTATACGCAAGCAAAACTTTTACAATGTGGAATTCTGCTCCATGTACACATGCACACACCTATATGTAGATGTATGAATGTGTGTACATTTGAAGTATTAAAAGTTTGTGTACAGTGAATGAAATTTGTTGCATTTTTAAAAATAAAAACAAAACTCTCACAAGTATTTCAGTTCTCTTTTTTCAATGTACCCCATTGTTGAATTTTACTCAGCTTTATATTATAAAGCCTCAATCAAATGTGCCCTTGCAAGTGAGTTCAGATGCAGCCCTTAATAGATTTACTCTTAATAGATCAACTCCATTTTAGCAGTATTGCTATAGAGAAAGGGCTGTTGGTTCCCTTTTGAATCTAATGGGACAACTTAAGACATGACTTAAGCGCCAATGAAATCAGTGAGAACTCAGTGCAAGTAACATAATTTGGACCCAATACAGAGCCTTGCCCCTGGTGCCTCCGTTCTCACCAAAGAGCTGTTAGTTGGACAGCAGAGGGCACAGCCTATGGCAGCACCACTTCCCAAGTTCATATTGTCCAGAGCTCCAAATCTTTATATTAACCACTCCAGTAGCTTGCTCATCTCAAATTGCAGGCAGATACCTTGTTTGCAAGAACTGATGTCCAGTGCCCCAGCTAATGTGCAATTCTGGGATATCTCTTTCTCTGTGCAGAAGCAGATGTTGTCAGGATTGACAAGAGGAGATGCAAAAGCACCTGGAGGGACAACGAAGCGATAGAGTGGGATGTCCTTCACAGTCTGTTCACTGTCAAAGTTGCTGTAGATGGATCTGGATATGAAATGGGACAGGAAGGTAGTGTCTTAATTTAGGAGCAAACATACAGGCACCTGTAATTTCATAATTTCTTTTATCCTAATCTGCTATCCATATACTTCCCATACATTTGGTGGCTATCTGCAAAATTAAAATACGAGCCAGAGATTTCAACCTGCCCATTATTTTCAAGCTGTGCCCATTACTTTCAGTGTGTTTTCAACACCTCTCCAAAAGCATGAGGTGACCAAAACAAGCCTAAACACATTTGAAGAGCTAATTTAAATTTGCAACCCTTATGGATGATTTTCCTCCTGGGAAGGCCTGAAGAAATATTGCTTCAGTAGTACTACCTCACAGCAGTTTTTTATACAGTGGGACCAAAAATTTGATGGGCTGCCATGAAAAATAACTGGTAAAAAAAATGGTACCAAAAGAGTTAACACACTAGTTTTCCATAAGGGTAAATAGTAACTTTGGGGGACAGTTTCTATTTGCAAATAGTACTGTAGTTGTGTGGTTTGGGGCATTCTGTGCCTGCCTTTAACTTAAAAAAATGTGGAAGAATTTGGTCATTGATCTCTCATGTGATGCCCAAATTTGGCCCAAACAATCCAGAAGCTTTGCCAGATCAATGTTGTTGGTTCTCTTCAATGTTACCCCAGGCTGACTATAAGCCAGATTTTTTTAATATAAAAAACAAAAACAAACTTTTAATCATTATATTCTTCCTAACTCAAGCATAGAAAAGGACTTTATGATGGTCTTTACCTGCAAATATCAGAAGAAAATAAGTCAAGTCTTGCAGTCTTTTGGACAAAAGGGGGAAAGGAAGCCCCATCTGCAAATAAAATGAGAAATATCATATAAATTCCCAGCTTGCGCTCAGGTTTGCACAACACACATGTAAGTGCAAAACTCAGCTGCCAGTTCACTTGTGTTCATCTATCTCATCTGGCCAATTTTCGCAACTGGATTAAGAGACACTGCAGACAGACATTTCAGAGGAAGGCAAGAAAAACATACATCTGACATCTTCCCAAGGCTTTTAACATTAGAGTGCAAGATCTGAAGCTTTTTAATGGTACTTGTAAAAATATTGTCTGAGTTAATTTGGAAACCACCCATTGGTTGACCTGAAGCCAAGATACAAAAAGTCATCTAAGGTTACACAGAGTCCATGGCAAAGAAGAAACCATTCCTTGGATTTAAACAAACACCACCCACATCTTGTTGACTAGCAAGTGAGGCTGATTCCACATCTCAGCTATCCCAGATATCAGGGAAGCAGGATAATGAACAGACCAGTTTGCATGTTATTGTAATGATTAGGGGTGACAGATATTTTCTTATTTTTCTACTTCACTGCCTGGGGGGGGGGGCAGGAGGGGAGACATCCAATGACTGGAGACATGGATCATAAAAAGTAGGCGAGATACATTCTGTCCACATAGGTAGGATCTTTTTAATAATTTAAATGGGTTTGTGCTCTCCAGATATTGTGGACCACAGCTCCCATCATCCCAGGCTATCGCCATGCTGGCTGGCCAACATCTGAAGGTTACCATGACTACCTCTTGTTTAAATATGAGCACACATCCCAGCAAAACTGCAGCGCTTACTGCTAAAAATGCTGACCAGCCTGCTTTTGTGTATGGCACTGGGCTATTGTTCAAAACTCCCAATGACAAAATGGTGAAAGGAGTGCAGAGGTATGTGTTGGCTATTTGCAGTATGGTAGCGCTGCAGAGAGCTTGCTGGGGAGACCATGAATTAAAAGGGGACTCAAAAATAACTTAAACAAGGTTTTAATAAGAAAAACAAAAACTCCATTTACACTGAATACATCAACAACCATGACCCAACCACCAACCCATCCCCCCGGGTTATGGGAGAGCTAGGTGCTGCTCCTTATATACTACACCCAATTGATGACACAGCTTAATCAATGCAACTCAGCAGCACCTGCTATGTTTCACAGCTGTAAAGCTGGGTCTCGTTATTTGCTCTGGCCCTTGCTCTGGCCCCTTAAAGACATACACATTGGGTGGAACAATGATGAACCTTTACATTTAAAGAAACTATTCAACAGTATGTTGTCACTGTTTTTCTCACCAGCTGTTTAAAAATATCAAGCTTTGGTCTGCAAATCCTGAGGGCCTGAAGGAACAATCAGACTTCCCTCAGGTCCTCTCCCAGGGGATTTAAACAGTCCCCGACACCCAGCTCTTCTGTGTCAGATCAACCCACGCACCCACTCCATTAATTTCGTATTTCACTTAATGAATTGGCCTTGCTATGGGTGGTGCGGTCGCCATATTAGCGGGGCCAGGTAGGAATTTGTCTATAGCAATCATCACAACTTTGGTGGTTTAGGCACTGGGTAACTTTAGTCCTGGTTGGAGGAGAGGTTGTACCCTCGCTCCCCCCCAAAAAAATAGGGTATCCTGATAAAGGGATCAGTGAAGGAGTTGCTTCTGTCCATATGCCCTAACAGGGTCTTTGGGCCTCAGCAGCGATCCTTGTGGGGATCCCTCTGTTTGATGTAAGTCATAGGAACTCCCACTATTGGGTTGACCCTGATGTCATTTCTGGCAGGCGGGTGGGAAATAAATGGTTACCCATTGCCTATCCCAAGTCTCTTGATCTGTAGTCAATACAATTGTGGCCTGACTTCAACTCTTGTGTCTTTTACTGGCATTTTATTTGAGGGGAAAGTGCGCGTAAATAGTCACAGGATAGGAACTAAAAAGACCTGTGGTAAGAGAACTCGCAACCTCCTGGTATGTGTTTAAGAAAAGCAAGTTAAGAGTGCTTGGGAATTATTCACTGAGCACAGCTACCAATTTCAAATGGTAACACCATGCAGAATGACAGAAGGGACTGTGCTACCTTCTTACCACCCAAAGCCACCCTTATTGTAGGATATAGGGAGAGCGACAGCAATTGCTCATATCTGCAAACGTTTCCAGTCATGCTATTTAGTGGCTTAAAAATAGACCGCGCCTTGAGGAGGGAAATCAAACGTGCACCGACAAAATTGGAGGAAAGACTATCATGACCCAACATGCACCTACAGGAAAACAATCTACAGTAGAATAAGAAAACTGATGTCACCTGATAATGCTAGGTTAATTTATTGGTGCCAATCCAAGGACTAAGGCTGGGTAGTTTAGAAACCCCAAATAGGTGGAGTTCAGCCAAGTAGAAATTTCATAAGCATTCCTAGATGACTCATTCCTTTAAGTGAATGGGACTTTACTACCTCATTGAACTAGACTTGTGGGTACTTGTTTGACTGGAGCATTAACAACTCATAATTGGTGCCAATAGTAAGAACAATTACCATTCTCTAGGTCAGAAGTACTCTGAACCAATTCCAAGGGTAAGTAGTGTTCCTGTTTGTGATTGTTGAAATAAATGAGCTGCAGAGGTAGCACCAGCTTTTTTGATCACATCTAAATCTGAATGTGATTTCACAGCAGAGCTATGGCTGCCAGCCCCATGGCATAAGGAGCACTATCTCCATTGACTCATAACAAACACACACTCCTTCAATTCCCACAGGCTTCCATGGCCTGCAGGGAACACACAGCCAGTGCATCTGGCTGAAGGACAAACACAGCGCACAGGAGCTCCCAAGAGATGGTGCTGCAATAAAATCTCAAAAAGTGTGTTTATTGGCACTTGTCTGCTTTTAGCTTAGTTGTCTTGTTGCTCCATTTTTCTCTATCCCTCTCCCCCACCAAGAAGACATCCTAGAGGTGAGGCATGTAGGATAGGAGGCATCACCAGGCATCTAAGGTACAAACATCATCAACCTCCCGTGTTCGCAGTGCATTTCTGCACGTAATAGGAGAACAGCAGCAGCCAAAACAGGGAGGAAGAGACAAGCTTAAGCAAAGTAATGATTCTCTTAGCAGAGTGGCTCCTGCCCAGGAAGACCTTTCAAAGCTTTCACCCCAGGCCTTGTGTACTACTTAATATTATTTGTTATATTTTTCCTACTTGCCCTGCACCAGAGGGTCTCAGGGCAGGACACAGCACATTAGGGACTCAGCTACACAGCTGCAAATAAAACATTTTAAAGGTGCTGTAATGTACAATATACAAATGTGACACTAGAAGGCGACAGTGAGCTGTGCAAGATTCAATGTATTTTTAAAATGTCTCAAAATAAAACATTTTCACAGCATTTTTTATGTGTGTGTAGTTTCCACCAAAAACACAACGCAAACAGCCGTGCAGAATACAAATTAAAAAGCCCTTCTCATACAGTTGTTTGTTTTCTGTGCTCATCAATGCACTCGAATTGGTCACCAGGGGAAGGCCCTACCAGCACTAATTTTTGTGCCTCTAAATCCAAAGTTGTAGAAGAGCCCTCCTGTGTCCCCCCCCCCACCGCCCATGGCCTTATTTTCAAGCAAACCTCTTCAGGGTGCGGAGCATCAGTTTGTCATGCACAGCACTGTGAGAACAGGCAGATCTGCTGTTCCACCTTCTATCTACAGAGATCCGCAGTGCAGCCCACAAACAACCCCATGGATATGACAAGGCATTTGCAGGACAGAGTCTTTCTTTGCAAGGTGCATGACATGTAGGAATGTGTTTGGTGGCAACCTGGGACAGACCCATATCGAAGAACCATTAAGTGTACTGACAATGCAGAACACTTGTGCTCTTATCCCTCTGGCTCAAGATTTTTAGTAAGAAATTGGTCCTAAATGTCAGTAGTTTACACCCACCCACACTTACTTACCTGTGCCGTTGATCATAGCACAACCTCCAGCCCAGTATGAAAGGGTGCTTTAAAAGGAAAAAAAGTGGGATGATACAGGTCAGGTGACAGAACTTCAAAGAAAGATCCATTTTGCTATACATTTTTCTATATTAATATAGGAGTTTGATTCATGCCACAGTGCCTTCTTTCTAGAAGGATTCTCTGACGCAATCCAAGGCCGGATTCAATTATGCAGTTTCCTAACCCAGAGTCTAGGGCTGCTACAGGATTCACAAGCCTGGCTTACACTGGCAGGTGTCAGCCATGTCAAGCATGGACAACCCGTGTCATGCCTCAGGCACAGCTAAATGGAAAGGAGCCGTGCATGTTGGAGAGCTCAGTCAGTGAGATGCTTAATCTCAGGGTCGTGGGTTTGAGCCCCACATTGGACAAAAGATTTCTGCATATAAAATAATATATATAATATAATTTATTATTTATACCCCGCCCATCTGGCTGGGTTTCCCCAGCCACTCTGGGTGGCATCCAACAGAATATTAAAATACAATAGTCTATTAAGCATTAAAAGCTTCCCTAAATATATATAATATAATTTATTATTGCAGGGGGTTGGACCTGATGGTCCCCATGGTCCCTTCCAACTCTACAGTTCTAGGATTCTATGGCATACTCGCAAGAAGGTACATATGCCAGAGCCTTATCATTTGGAGGCTGGGTTTACATCTTACTTGTTAGTGAGGGAAGCCACTTCAAGGCGATTATTTCCCCATTGCCCTCTACACTACTTGCTCTTTCAAGAACTGTGAAACCAGCCTAAGCGAAACATTTAACAAAACAGAACTGCCCAAACCAGTGCATTAGAAGGGTGGGTGCTGTGCTAGGTGAAGCATTGCTATATATATACACATTGCATTTGAAGGACCTGCTTCTATGAGCCAAAGGTAGGAATGGCTTTGAAGGTCTACAAAACTCACCTCTGTCAAGAACACTAGTGTAAAAATCAAGGCTTGGCTTTAGTGTGCTGTTGATCGACAAAATTAAAATTAAAATCTCATCTGTATCCCTCCCTCCAAAAAAAGAACTGAGGAAGGCATACATAGGACATTTGATTTTATATTTAAAACCATCTTGTGAGGTAGCCTATGGTGAGAAGAAGTGATCCCCTTAAAGTTAATTTTTGCACCAGAACCTTGGTGGTAGCAAGTTTTATTCTCCTCCATAGCTTCAAGGCAGGGAGGCATATGGACCCAATGACAATCATCTTGGCCCTGTGTCTGCTCATAAAGCCAGCAGAATATATTTATCCCAAACAAGTGTTGTCAAACACATCTCTGCAATAGAGTAGTTTCAAGCCTAGCAATCTCCCGTGTTCCAGCTTTCTGCACTGAAATAACAATCTGAGAAGAACCTGCTGGATCTGGCCAAAGGTCAGCATCCTGTTCTCCCAACCAGGTGCCCACGGGAAGCCTGAAAGAAGGACTTGGGGCACAACAGCACCCTCCCCGCAAGGGCCACTCAGAAGCATCCTGCCTCCAACAGTCGAGGGAGGACATAGCTTTACCCCCAATGTCCAAGCCTCTTTCAAAGCCACCCAAATTGGTGGCCATCACTGCCTCCTGGGGGAGGAAATTCCATATTTCAACCATGTGCTGTGTGAGAAAGTCCTTTATTCTATCCTGAATTTTCTAACAGGTGGCTGTAAAAGCATGCAGAGACATGGAAGTTTGCAACAGCAAAGTGAGAAAGGATCCAAAGTACATGATTACTGGATCTTTTACAAAGCATTGAAAAAAAATCTATGCACATTTTTCAGATATACATTACGTTTTGTCTTTATAAGTCTCGATGAGTGCCGTCTTGCTTGTGTCATTTTTCCCATTGTGGATTCTATAAAGGCCGTCCAGTGTCTCATTATACTTGAGAGAGGAGAGAAAATACACAATTTTCAGTACAAACGGGTTTGATAATGAATGTAAATCCCAGGGTTCTTTTCTATGTTCAAATAAATGTACACCATTCCTCATTTCATGCTTCTTAGCAATCAATTTATTTCTCTTACACATTTTTGCATGCAGACATACCATTCTAAGGCATGGATTTGCCAAAACTGAAGGCAAGAAAAGTAGATCTATCAGCAATATATCTATTTAAAATGGGTTAGACACCACCAAGAATTTGCATCTTTTAAAAATAACCCAAAGTAAGATACTGAAATACTAATGTTCAATTTAAAGCCTCAGTCAACAGGATGACACAGAAATGAAAATCACTCTATTCATTTCTCAAGGGTGGGCACCTGCTCCTTTTGCATCAGAATTAGCCAGTGGGGTGGACTTTAGATGGTGCCAGACTACAACTCCCAACATGCTGGCCGAGGCTGATGGGAAGTGTGGTCTGGAGAGGCCAGGCTGGGTACATGATCACTGTTTAGTCCAGCGGGGGTGGACTGAGGCAACATGGTGGACTGTGGAAAGACAATCTTTGCCGCTGCCCCCAGCAATGGCGGAACAAGGCCCTAAGGAGCAGGTTTGCTACTTTAAGGCTGAGAAAGAGCAAGCTCAGCCGAGGACGACACAGCTGAGTTGTTTCACACTCCCCTCCCCTTCTTCGACCCTACCCTCTCCTTTTCCCCAGCCTGGTTGTCAGATCTGATTTCTAAGGGCCTTTCCATTCTCCCCCAGCACCAAGACAAGTGGTTTATTTCCCTTTTGGGACACATACGTACAGGAAGGAATACGCCAACAACCCTTTCAACTCCTGGAAGTGGAATTTTCTTCAAGAAAGGATCTTCATAGCCCCAGAGTATTTCTTTCACAGTTCTGTTTTGAAGGAAGTGGGACTTCGATGACTTCACCCAAATGTCCAACAACGCTTGTATGAAGCCACTTTGATACAAAGCAGGTGCAGCCTGAGACAAACACAAACACATATACAGTCATCCCTCAGGTTGAATATACTTCATGTTGAGCACGTTCAAGTTGCGCTCCGTAGCAACCCGGAAGTAATGGAGCATTAAAATCTGCGTTTCTGCGTTTCACCGCTCATGCATGCGTAGATGCTCAAAATGATGTCGCGCACATGCGCAGAAGCAGCGAATCACAACCCGTGCTTGCGCAGACGTGCCGTCGCTAGTTACGTTTGCTTCTGGAGGCAAACGGGGCTCCGGAACGGATCCCGTTCGCATCCCGAGGTACCACTGTATTCCCTCTGACTAACCTACTTGCATTCAGGTTGCGACCAAGATGCCTCCCCTCTTTTTTTGGGGGGGAGGCTGCAATAACCCAGCCAGAGACCAGGCAATGAAAACTTTTGAACATTAGTGAATAGCATTATGGTTGATTGGAATCAGAGCAGTGGCATGGTTCAAGTTTTGGTGCACTCTGCTGTATTTCATTTTGGAAGGAAATCTTGAAGCATTCCCCAATGTTTTAAAAGCCCACCATGTACAAAAAGAACTAGAAACCCGCCCTAGTCTTCTAGGGGAAAAAAATGTCTGGATTTTTAAACACACACACAAATCGAAGATCCTTCCAACTTCTGATTATACAATGAATCTAATTGCTTGACATGATTTCATGCTATTAAGTATGACAGAATATGGTGGATGTCTGAGATAATTTCAAGCCCTTCACATAACTATATTCACCTAATCATCAATAACTATGCAGCTTTAACATCAGTTCACAAAGAAAAGTAGTCTCATTAGATCAAGATCACCACCAGATCTCTAACCTCAAATTCTAATCTGGGAAAATGAAAGCTATTCCCAGCCCTACCTGCTTTAGCAGTCAACTCTGGAAGAAATTAGCGCTACTGTGGTGCAATCAGAGGGTTTAAGAAGGGTGAAACACTCTTCCCATATAAAGAAACAAACAATTCAAATTGATGCAAACATGCAGTGTATCGCTCTACAAATCAGGCCCCAAGGGGGTTTGGCAATGTGCTTTTCTTAAGAGCTCCAGTCTCAGTAGGGCTGGATGGCTCTGGAGATGCCTCACTCTGGCACTAATTGGCACCATTGTTAGTAGCCTTGTCATAGAAGCCAAGTATAGGCTGGACAAGGGATTTGCGAATGGTTCTCCATCCCCAGCGGCTAAGGCAAAGAAGGCTCAAGCAGCAGAGTATGGCTACAATCACGCAAACTCCACACAGTGCCTTTTCTGTGGTGGAAAAAGAAAACAAAAAGACAACCACTCTATTTCTAAACTGATTTAATTTTGTAGCTGGAGGACAATTTTTGTCCTCATTACTCAACCTGTGCATTTGGAAAGATGCATGTGTGAGAAAAAGGTAATCTGAAGATGAGAAAGTTTTAATATTACATAATTAGGTAATTTGTCTGGCTTACGTACCACAACGGCAAGGTTGACTATTGTGAAAGTGTCGTTTTCTGGCCCAACTGAGAGATCAGGCTGAAAGAGAGCAATATTTGGCTGGTAGAAAGACACTGTGGAGTCGTCATGTTGAGTGATGTTTTCTTTCGGCAAATAGCGCACCCTTAGAAATCAAAGAAGAAATTTAACTGCAAAAGCTGAATTGAAAGAATGCCAATTTAGCACCAGCCAGCTGAATCAGCATTTCTTCCCAGTGCCAGAGCATTCCCTCCACCCAAACACTCTTAACATCTTTAGGGTTCCTTTGGGTATAAGTTTGCATCGCAGTGCTTTGTTCAAAAAATATATAGGTGGTATCCAACTAAGTTTTACTCCAAATAGACCCACTGAAAGTAATGAACATGACTTATTTTTATTATTCATTACTGATTTATTTCAATGAGTCTGCTCTGAGTTAAACTTAGTTGAATACCACCTTATGACAACACAGACATCACCTCCAAAAAGTGTTCCTATGCTTTATTTTTATTCTTACCCCGTTACGGTAAAGAACCTTTGTTACAAGTGGGGAGCAGCAGGCAGTGAGAAAATAAAGCCGAGCAATGCATATTTAAGGCTGCATTAAATTTGCCCTCATAATGAGTTTTATATAGTAATCCTGAACATGTATCTGTGCAAAAATCCAGCTCAAGTCAATACTTTCAGAAGAGTTCCCCCAAAATTTTTTACATAAGAGCAGAAGAGGCTGCTGGATCAGGCCAGTGGCTCATCTAGGCCAGCATTCTGCACTCACAGGAGCCAACCAGGTGTCTGTGGGATACCAGGGAGCACAACATGAGCACAAGGGCCCTCTCCCCTCCTGTCGTTTCCAGCAACTGGTATTCAACAGCATTGCTGTAGAGCCCAGGCATCTTGGCTAGTAGCCATCAATAGTCCTCTCCTCCAGGAATTTGAATAATCCTCTTTCAAAGCCATCCAAGTTGGTGGCCATCACTGCCTCCTGGGGGAAGAGGGTCCATAATTTATGCGCTGCGGGAAGAAGTCCTTTCTTTTACCTATTCTAAGTCACAGGTTGGGTGCAGGCTTTTTGTTGTTCTGAGGTGGTGGAGGGGTGCTACACTTGTTTTACTTTACAAATCATCTCTTCAGTGACCTGAACTGTTCAGCCTTCCCAGCCACGTGCACCTCCTGCAACCTCCCCAGTGACATCAGTCAGTCTGTCCCATAAGCAGGGGGAAGGCAGAGGTGCCAGCTACTGTGCACCTGACTGCTGGGCTTCGTTATTATTGTTATTATTATTTTTAAAGTGAAGATGAAGGTTTGTTCTCCTTCAAAACAAAGATGAAAATAGTGCAATGGAGGTTGGTGGCCAAACTCAGTTTCCCCAACTAAAGCTCAGGGAAGGCAACAAAAAGTAGTTCCTCTCATTGAGATTAAAAATAAATAAATCAGGAAATGAAGGCTGCTTGGGAGTCTGAATGAGTGTTTAATAGAAAGATAGCCACCTCACAAAGACAGGGTAAACTCAGTCCTGAACCCAGCAATGATTACCGTATTTTTCGCTCCATAAGACGCACCTAGTTTTGGGAGGAGGAAAACAAGAAAAAAAATATTCTGAATCCCAGAAGCCAGAACAGCAAGAGGGATCTGGCTTCTGGGATAGCCTCTGGCTGTTCTGGCTTCTGGGATAGCTGCGCCAAGCCTCTCCCGGGTAGCGGGATGAAGACTCCCCCTGCCTGAAGAGGCTGCACGTGGCTAAGGCAGAAGCTAGGAGAGGCGTTTCGCTGAAGGGGCGCTGCACAGCTCTCCCTCTCTGCGCAGTGCCTCTCCTTTGCAGGAACTGCACAGCGCCCCTTCAGCCAAGCGGGAGGAGGAACAGAAGGGGCTCCGTTCCTCCTCCCACTTTGCTGAAGGGGCGCTGCACAGCTCTCCCTCTCTGCGCAGTGCCATTCGCTACATAAGATGCACTCACATTTCCCCTTACTTTTTAGGAGGAAAAATGCATCTTATGGAGCAAAAAATACGGTATTAGGAAAAACACAGGGTGTGGGGGGGTGACTCATTTTTCACAGAAGACTTTTGTGTAATTGGAGAAGAGGTTTTTGGCACAACACTAGAACCAGCAGATTTGGAATAATCAGGTCTGCCCACTAACCCACCCTCAAAAAAGAACAGAAGGAGACACACATTTAACACAAAAAACCTTGCCTACCTGTAAGTGTAAGGCCCTTTCTGCTTGAGTATTGGATGTGATCCATTTTCCATCACTTCTTTTGGGTTTTGCACATCAAAGAACCAAAATTGCCTATAGACTGGACTCCCGGGTACAAGCCAGTTCTCATATGCAATTGTACCATTTTCAATGACTGTTTCCTGGAAGAAGAAAAGAACAAGGAGAAAAGGAGGAGTGTTGTGTGCTGTGCTCCCTCCAATCAGGCTAATACAGTAGTGTGAACCTTCATACATTTCAACCTGATATAAAAAAAAGTTACTTTAAAAAAAAAAAAAGACACAAGAATTTGGAAAATACATTATAAAAGTAGATTATAATTGCTCAAACTAATAATTGATAAATACAGCTTAGGAAACATTTTAACTAAGTGCTCCATTTATCAGTGCAGATTTAAACTCTGTTCCTTTTTATTCCAGGTCAATATGTAGGTGTGAGAAGGGAAGAAAGGGCAGGGGGAGCTTCTAGTGAAGTCAAGAGAAACTATTTCAACTACTGTACTGCATTAAGGAATAGTGGCCTTAAAATTATCTTATTTGACATGCAGTAGGAGTTGTGGTGGTTCTAGCAAGATTCTCCTTCAACATTTCCTAAAATAGTGCTCATCAATTATAAATAGCTGTTCTAGGACTGGTCTTTCCCAAATCAGAGAAACACACTTTGTCAGGATAATCCTGCAAGTTAAGAGAATAATAAGAATTGCGTGTTGAGGTCCCCAATCCACCCCCCAAAATAACTCACAACGGACACGTAATTTTTTGTTTAAGATTTTTGGCATGATTTTGGCCACAACTTTATTAAAATACAAACTGTGAGTGGTTGTTTAGGCATTGGTTAAGACTATCTGTCCCCCTGCCTGGGGACAGAACTGACTTCCGGGCACCACCGAAAGACAGTGCGGGGGAAAGCAAGTCGGGGAAGAATTGGAGCTGAGACACAGACCCTCAACTCTCACCCGCCTGCTCCCCGAAGGCTTGCCGGCCCTAGTCCCATTCCAGGGATTGGACGAAAAGATGGCAAGCCCCAGGATTCCTTTAACGGAATTCCCTTTCCGCAGCAACCATGGAGGGGCAGGCCCAGCCTATCCTAACCCCTCCATGGAGGGGCAGGCCCAGCCTATCCTAACCCCTCCTCCACCAGATTTATAACCAATGCCTAACCACAACCTTACAAGTTGTGACGATTTGCTACGCAGTAGGCAAAAACCACCCAGCCAGCCAATTTGCCAGGTGGAAAAATTCCTACCAGGCCCCTGCTCAAAGGCAGACGACCCCATGACAGGCATAGCAAGGTCAACGCAACAACCCCTTATTCTAGGGCGGGTGGGCGGGTGATCCGTTGCAAGCAGCAAAAGAGAAAGTACAAGGCTGCATGCAAAGTATTTAAACCTTTTACCCCTCCCACCAAAATTGCAACAGAACTTTTCCCCCAGCAACTCGGCAATCCAATAAATGCCCCCTGGCCATCCTGGAGAACTTACCCAGCAACAAAGGGGTGGCTCAGTAGACCCCACCGCAACACGTGCTCTCCCTGAAGGAGAACACGCTTTACTGAAGACGCTGAACTAGTAATGTACAGATATTGATACAAAATCTCATTTGAAAAAAAAGAAAGTGAAAACTTAAATCCACGATTTTCGAAGTAGACTTTAGCACATTGCCTGAAAGTTGATTAGACCTAATTTCTAAATTAGAAGAAGAAAATAGCAGATCAGAATCTTCTGTGCAGACAGAAGGGCTAATACAATCAACCCCCCAAGGCTTTGGCCTTAGCATTTTTAAAGTGATATTAAATACATAACTTTGGCGATACTCATCTTGCCTCTTGGCTTCACTACTCAAGTGACAACTGAAGCATGGAGATAGGATAAACTATCATTAATTCTATAATTTATTCATTTTAACAACTGAAGCAGTTCATTCACTTTCATTTCCCATTTAATTCAATGGACACCCCACCAATCTTCTGTCGCTTATAACTTTTGTATTTTAGATCCCATGAAATTCGGGTCAAACTATTACCCTTCCGAAGGATCAAACCTGCAAAATTTCACTCCTATTTTATATCTATTCACTGCTCCCCCTCCTGCCACCATCTTTTCTGACCTGTATATAGCTGGTTTCATTTCTTCATCCCAATAGAAAAATCGGTTTCCATTCAGAACTCATTTGTCTGAACTACCATTATTTTTTTAAAAAAACAACAGGAAATGAAGACAAAGGAAGGATTTTCACATGTCTCTTCAAAGTTTGCAAAAGAGCAACTTTTGAGCAAGTCCTCATAAGGCTCCTGTGGGAAATTGCTTCATATTTTTGCCAAGGACTTAACCTTCACTCCAAAATATGCAACCAAGGATTGTGTCTGTACAGTGGGCATACACTGCACTGAGCTGAGCTTAAGCTATTCAGGGTCAGGCAATGTACTTTGTGTGCATTTCCCAATGCTGTCAAAACCTGCTAAGCAAATGCCACAACTCCATCGAATGCTGGAACCCCTGCACTTCAGAGTTCATAGTCCCTTTACAGCCAGCCAGACAGAAAGGAAATGTAAGATGCATTGGGGGGTGGGGGTGGGGGGAGGTAGCAGAACTTCATAGAGAAGGCAACCCATTTTTTATATTTAAAAAGCTTTGTAACAGGATCTGCCCGAAGTGCTCCAGAAGGCAAAATCCTGATGGCAATAGATTTGCTTGTTCATGTACTCTCTTACAAACTCGTGTCACCCTGACTCAACATTTGCAGCTTTTCAACACTGAGCAGGTCCCAGGAGGCCAGGGATTATGTGGAGCACTGAGAAAGGAGGAGGACGAGTTGAAATGAAAAGTCAGGAATCTACTGGGGAAAGGTCAACATGCTTTGTCTGGGACTTTGGATAAGGCCTTCAGAGGGGAAAAGGCCATCTTTACATGACCTATGAGACACAAACATACAGAAAGTTCACTGGCACTAACTGCGGCTAAACAGCTGACAGCCGCTTTCTCCCACTGCTCATCCCATGTTAACAGGGTACAGTTAATTCCTCAAGTCAGGCTGTTTGGTAAACACATCTGGCAGCCTGATTTGGGCCACAACTGGAAGGGATGGAGCAACAATCACCCCGATGGAAACTCAACATTCAGAACCAGCCTATAGCAAAGGCCTCCTTGCCCTTTCCAGAACAACCCTTAATCTCCACAAACAGATTAAAAGGGTGTTAACAGCATCAACATGAAGCAATAAAAAGCCAGGGTGCACATGCTAGCACTTGCCATTCCAATCATATCCCTGAAATATACATCAAAGAATATGCTTCCCACTCCCCTGAGCTGTGAGGTTGGACAGGAAATTCAAGCCCTCTGTCATTTTATTTAGAGAATTCTGTGACGGTATTCCTGAGACACAGGTCTCCCACTTCAAGCTGCAGGTGGGACCTCAGGTTTTCCCTATGATCCACACAGAGAAAAGCAGCATGTTCGGAAGAACAACTTTCTCCTAGAGCTTTTTCCTATGAAAAAGGCATCTAGATTTGCATGGGGAAACCTGCAACAATAAGCATCTCAATTACACCATGCACCCTCAGGGAGAATTTATATTATATTCTTATCAAATTACTCTTCTAGAACTTGGGGACATCCAATGAAACTGAATTCACTTTTATTTTTTTTAAAGCATAGTGACTATTCTGCTTCATCTCCTGGCTGATGTAAAGAAAAGTTGGGACTAGTCCTAAACTGGCCTACCAGGGAAGAAAACACATTTCAAGATGCAGAAGGAAGGCAAGAGGAAGACCAGCCTAAAGAGACCCACCTTCTCAAAGCACTCTTTGTGTCAACCGTCCACTGATGTTGCGCAGTGTGTCATTCCTATGCTACAGAGAGACATCATCTTTTCCTTAGCGGTCAACTCAGAAGCCTTGTTGGAGTCAGAGAACTCAGGGTGGGTGCGCAAGGCAAGTCAGAAACCAAGCAAGAGTTAGGAAGCACCCAAAATGCAAGGGAACATTCCACCCGTGAATGTGGAACCAATGAACCTGCCTTATATAGAGCCTGACCAATGGATGAGTTTCCTGCACTGGCTGGCAGCAACTCTCTGAGGTATCAGACAAGAGGCTTACTCAGTCTGACCCAGAGACCTTCTGCTCTCCAGCACTGAGGGTTGGCCTTTGAATGAGTTGGTCAAGTTAGCAACATCCTCATTAATTCTGAACACTCTTAAAGCAGGATAAATATAAAAGCTGGATCACATTCAATGCATCACATTGTGTGTGTGTGTGTGTGTGTGTGTGTGTGTGTGTGTGTGTGTGTGTGTGTGTCTGTATCTGCACATACACATGCAGTTCCTGTGTATCCTATTTTTCCTCTTTTTTCTTGAAACAGTGAAACTGTGGCAGAGGTAAGTGGGTGAGAGAGACTATTGTGTTCTTGCAATTCCTGGCAAAAGGGCTTTGCATATTCTGCAAGACCAAGCATTTTTATGTGGGAAGAAAAAAATAGCAAAACAAGATTGTTACTTTCTACTTGGAAGTTACTTATATGCCATTTTAAAATAACCTGCTAGTAGTGATAGCTATTGCCTGAAACACTTTGAGGCTTGCATTCCTGTGGCTATGCTAAATGTTGTCAGTCTCTCATATGCAATAGAAATCTCAAAGAGAAATAAACTAGGATTGTTAGGCTAAACTTGGGTTGGGGAACTTGTGCATCCAGGTTTTGTTGAACTTTCCATCAGACCCAGCCAGCAAGCCCAGTGGTCAGGGATGAGGGGAGCTGCAGGGCAGCAACACCCAGAGGGCAACAGCTTCCCCATCCCTGAGCCAAAATGGCACCCAGTGCCAGAAAGAGGGCTTGTTCTAAAATTAATTTAGATGAGCATTCTGGGTGCCTTCCTTATTTACTCAGCACTGCCAGAAGCAACTCCAGTTCACTGTACATCTAGTTAATGACCTACACATGAGTTTTTTTAGCCTGCAAGGGAAGTCCTACTGCAGCAGTCAAAAGTGGGGGATGGGTGAGAAATTTTATTCGGTTCACATTCAAATGTAGATCTATAAAATTTGCACTTGCTAAAAGCATATGAAAATTGCCATCTTTCAAAATTTGCACTTACAAGTTTTGCAGTGGATTTCTCCAACCACACAATATTTACAAAAATGCATATTTTAGGGGAAAGTGTGCTAATGTAAAAGCGAAAGTAATAGTATACTAAAATGCATTATATATTTGGGGGAATGTGTACGTTAGTCAAAATTGCATGCAAAAATGTGTTGATTATGAGAAATTTATACTAAAATGCTGGCAAATTTCCCAGATTGTTTTCTATTTTTTAAAAGTCGGCAATTGTTCAACCATGTTCACTTGGTGTATTTCTACCACACATGTAGCCATTCTTCACAGGTGAGGAGTCAGATATGTTCCAAAAATGTTTCTGAAGATCTTTCAACATTGCCAAAAATTGCCTCCAGTTTTCAACAGTGTCTTGATACTCCTTGCAAAAATGTACATTTAACCTATAACTGATTGTTGCTCCGCATCAGTTGCTTTTGTAAAATGAACTATATTGCAATGTGAAACAGCAGCAAAGTTGTGCACGGTGCTCAAACGCTCCTACAGCAATCCTGTCATGCTGCAAATGAAGCAAGCCAAAGTCTGGCTTGTTGTGTCATCTGAATCTGGGCTCATGATTGGTAAGTCAAAAACAAACCTTGGCTACTGCTCACAGTTTGGAGAGAAATGAGCCCAGAGCCCAGATTCAGTCTGTGGCTTCTTTCATCTGCAACATTACAGCAGCACTGCAAGAACTTCACAATAAACTGTGGCTTGTTTTAAGCTAGTTCAATGTGACATTTGTTCTGGGCTGCATAGTAGCACTTGACTCAGTGCCAGACAGATGTATGCAAGACTTCTCAGAGGTCCAGAGAGGCCCAGGCCACTTTCAGTCCTTAAGGTACCTTGCCACAATAAAAATAAGAAACAATGACTCATGACTTTAGTGTAATTTTACTGATGTTAGCCACCCTGAGCCTAGCTCTGGCCAGGGAGGGCGGGGTATAAATAAAATTTATTATTATTATTATTATTATGACAGAATAAGACGCCGCAAAAAGAAGACTGTGAGACATACCAGCTAAGAGAATAATTATGCCTTCTACCAAATCACATCTCTTATTTGCTACAATTTGCAGCTCAAAGCTGAGAGACCATGTCACATTTTGGTCCAATGCACATAAAAACAAGTTGCAAAACTGATCAAATGCCAAAACATTAACAAGTGTCTACATTTGAGGTCCACTTTTGAGCTTGAGGCCCTGGTCAATTGGCCCTCCTGCCGGCCACTCTCCCTGAATTGGCCGTGGATCTAAACCACAGAGCCTAGGGCTTGCCGATCAGAAGGTTGGCGGTTCAAATCCCCATGACGGGGTGAGCTCCCGTTGCTCGGTCCCAGCTCCTGCCAACCTAGGAGTTCAAAAGCACGTCAAAGTGTAAGTAGATAAATAGATATCACTCCGGCGGGAAGGTAAGTGGCGTTTCCGTGCGCTGCTCTGGTTCGCCAGAAGCGGCTTAGTCATGCTGGCCACATGACCCGGAAGCTGTTCACTGGCTCCCTTTGCCAGTAAAGCGAGATGAGCGCCGCAACCCCAGAGTCGGCCACGACTGGACCTAATGGTCAGGAGTCCCTTTACACAGCCCTAACAGAAGCAAATATGGAGATGAAATGGAAGAAGAAGTGGGGAATCACCCACAATTCCATTATACAGAACTTCACACGCCATAGTATTTCTTAGATCAGGAGTCTGATGCAGGACACTCATGAACTGCTTTTTCTCACTTTTGCAGAACAGAGATGAGTTAACTGTTACAAGTTTTGGTAGGGGCATCTCAACTACTCCCCCCCCCCCCCGGTTAAACTGAGTAACCCAAGTCAGTTATGCAACGCAAGTCATTATCTCAGAATAGCTTGCAGTCATTTTATTTATCTAGCCAAGGGCAAAGTCAGGCCACTTTTCAAATCAGTAGATAGCAGTGTGCAGAATAAGTTTTCATAAAGAACTGCATTCTTTGCAAAACAAAAAACTCACCAGATACTGCCTATCAGATATGAAAATCAAGAAACTGACCCGAGAGTGCTATGCATAATATTGCTTGTTATGTCTTGTTTCCTTTAGATGGAGGCACTTAAAAATTAGTGTCAGTATAGTGACTAAAGGACTTGGGCCGTGTTGTCCCTGGTAATCCATAAAGCTGGTCAATCTTCAGCAAGCCACTATTTAAAGATCAGAAGGGGAGGCAAAAACTGGTAAAATAGCACCACACATTGCAATACTATTCGTATGCCTTCCAGTAGTGCTAAAGAATTATCTAGACTGACAATAAAAATTTGGCTACTTGGCTGCTCATTCTGGAGTAAGCAATTCAAGGAAATATGACAAAAATGCCACATTAAAAAGCCCCTTTTGCCAACCCATTTCTAAACGAGAACACAGAAACTCCATCTAGTTTAAAACCTTTGTGCCAATTCCACTTAGCAATCTCCTTCCCTACTTCCAAAACCCCAAACAAGCCTGTTTCAGTTTCCTTTACATTTTCTTGCCACCAGCCCCCGAAACCTAAGCTGGTTAAAGAAAATTACCCCTTACTGGGAAGCTTAATTGCAGTTCAGCCTCTTAAATAATAGAGATATGGGCACACCTTAGTTTCTTGGATGATACTCTATACACACCTGGACATTTCAGGTTGCCTTGGAGTCCTACGCTTTAATTTGAAGCTTCTGTTCAGAACTACAGGCCTGCTATATTGCATTTGTTTACACACAGTCAAGTACTGTAAAGTCTCGGAGGACAGTGTTGCTACCAGGGTTTCCCCAACACAGATTCTCAGAACAAGGATGAAGGCTGGACATTGAACACTTTAATGCAGTGGTTTTCAACCAATGTACCTTGGCACCTTGGGGTGCCTTGAAGTTTGGTCAGGAGTGCCACAGACAATACTGGCCTCTGTCCCTCTTTCCTTCCCTCCCTCCTCCAATGCCCTCTTGCGTCTCTGCCTCCCAAAGGCTTGCACAGCAACCCTGGCTATAAGCTCAACAGGCAACTGGTGCCTCTGGGAGGTGCCTCTCTTTAGGGTGGGGGGGTGCAGCTCAGAGACCAGGGATGGAAGCAGGAGCTACCCGAAGGACTCCCAAGGAGAAGGGAGAAGAGAGGAGGCTGAGAGAACACCCCACAAGGAAGGGTGTTTGGGAAAGGGTGAGAGGCTGCCAGCTCTGCAGGCAAGGGGTGACACAACTGGGCTCCTGAGCCCCACAGGGCTGCCACAGAAATAATGCAGTTGGTCAAGGGAGCCGTGGACTCAAAAAGGTTGAAAACCTCTGCTTTAATGTATGCAGCTCTATCAGCATGTGTGATGCTTTACAGAACATACAAATGCAAAGAGTCCAATTCCTGCTCTGCGAAGCTTACAATCTATATTTAGACATTTCCAAGATGGCACAGAACATCTAAGCAGAAATCACACAGGTAGATGAAGATGGGGGACTGGGTGGAAGGGGAGGTGGGGGCATAAAATCTGACACATTAGCAAAGCTGTGTTTCATCGGCACACAAAAATCACAGGAAACAAGAATAGTGCAGTGGAGCCACAGATGACTTAAGGAAGTTCTATGCTGAACAGACCTCAGCTTCCTTTGGTAGAAAAGCAGATGTCCTACAAATAGTTCAAAGATTTCCCCTAAAAATACGGGGCAGGATTCAACAAGTCCCATCAGGGGAAGCCCTGTGCAATGGAATCTGCTTGAGCAATGGGGTTTCCTCCTCTCCTCACACCATGTCCTGCTGTGTCCCTGAAATTGACTTGGGGGGTTGGGGAACCCCTGGAACAGAACACAATGGGAGGAAAGCTGGGATAGTTCCATCTGACAAGCAAAAATGCTTGCCCTGGCAGAAATAGCACCTTAGGACAAAGTTGAATTCTTCCCTTTGAACTTTTTTTAAAAACAAAACAAAACCCAAAGTAATTTAAATTGCAAATACAAGAAAGCCCCATTAGAACACAATTTCATCAGTGTTTGGGCAACACTTCAAAAGTATTGACTGAGTGACTGTTCAAGTGCACAAACCCAATCAGCAAAGAGATCTGTACAATGCTGCCAATCCACTTCTGAGTCCTAACACCGAAAGACTGCTCTTCATGTGGGTCACAGTAAATATTTTAAAATGTGCTCTTTGTGGGTGTGTTCAGGTTCTAAGGTTTTTTCCAAGCACTGTGGCTCCCTGCTCATACCAACTCTATTTCCCACATGCAGTACCAAACATTTTATATGGAACCCCAGTATCTAAATGTGGAAGAGATATAATGCAGTTTTTGGATTGGCAATGGTATAAATCTTAAATGGATGATTCCAGACCCCATAAGCACCACTGTCATATTACAGAGGTCCAACTGGCCTCAACTAGAAGTCAGGTGTTTAGTGTCGCTGGTCAGGATCAGCCTGGCAGGTCAACTTTGACATGTGGGAGGGATCACCCACCTGTCACTCATGTGATATCATCATTGTGTGGCAAGATTGGCATGTGGATGGGCCCCTCACCACAGCACTTGGGGAAGACCGATGCTTGCAAAAGCAGTTCTTTTTCTACTTTCCTGGGGAGCTACATGCAGTAAAACTGAGCAGAACTTAACCCTTTTTCAATACATGCCTCCTAGGGAAAGGAGAACGATAAACCCTTCTGCACAGTCCAGCCTCCCCAAAACAGTTCTAAGGAGATGGTACTTCTCCTTTCTGCAATGATGTCTGCTTGCTTTCACCAGTCGCCCCTTCCCAGAGATCAGGTGCATGCAGTTAAAAGCAAGCAGACCGGGGGGGGGGGTTGCTGCTTCCTTTGGCTGTGTACATTTTTCCCAAAGATGGCTTGGCCAAATTATGCAGGGCTAAACCATCACCTGTAGACTGCTAAGCTGTTTAAATTTTGCTGGGATCAGTGCAGAATTGAGCCCCACATTCCCACCCACCAGCTGATATCACAAGCGATGTCAACTGATTGACAGGTGTGCGTGGTTTGGGTGAAATGACCTTACAAGCCATATTGGATCCCAGGGGGGTGGGGGCGAGACTGATCCATGGCTCCCCCCCCCTGCTTTAATTGACTGTTCATAAGTCATTCTGGGAGCCTTCTTGGCTAAAAAGCAGGCAGCAAATGCTCTAAACAATATTAAAAACAGGTAAACATAAAATATCATGTGGATGCTTCAAAGAAACTTTAATGCTTGAAGAGCACTAATCCCACAACATCCACCCTCTGGGAGCACCCAACAACAAAAAACATTAAGTAACTAACCTGCTGAGTAATGCCCAGCTTCCTGGGAAGTGTTCTAGGAAACATATAGTTCATATGGAGATCTGGCCAAGCTTGTTGTTGGGCAATGCACCAAGCTTGTTGAATGCATCCCAGAATCCTCCTCCTCCTCCTCTTCCTTCTCTGAGAAGACTAGAAATTATAGGCAAACCCCTTTGATATTGTCATTGGAGGAACTCCAAGCAGTTTAGAGTAAGCCCAGGGGTTTTTTTAACCCATTTTTTAAAAGCCCATTTGGAAACCACTGTTCAAAGAAATGTATTTCATATCAGGAAGGCAAACATACATCAATAGCAACAATATTCTAGCCTCCAGCCTGAATTTAGCTTTCTAAAATTTTAGGATGCCTCAATGCTTTAAAAAAAAAATAATATCCATGACATTGAAACTCATTTTGCTCTAAGAGCAAAAAGAGTAATTGAAATCAAAAGTTCTTTATTGGAAAAACACTTTAGTAATAATTCTGCCGCAGCTAATATTGAGCAAAAACCCATTTTATATAGTATCCCACCAGCTGATTCCATCTTCTCGGAGTGAAACCCATTTTATCTGTATTTAAATTCAAGTTCCCTAGCTTTTATGACAGTGTTGGAACCAACCACGGAGTATTGTGCCATAAAGATTAGCTACCGATAAAAAGATAAGTGTTATGAAATGTTGTCTCTTGAACAAGATAACAGAAAAATTCAGCACACAGCAGTACATAAACATGCACTTTACAGTGGTTTTTTTGGGGGGGATAGATTTTTAAATTGACTATAAACTCCACCCCCTAAGATCTCACATGGCTTGTTGTAACTGGGTATCAAAAATTTCAAGCAAACCACTTTTCAAATGTCATCTACAGCACCATAGGTGCCAATTCCCTGGGGCTCTGGATGCCTAAGCACCCACCAAATTCCCCATAAAGGGGCTGGGCACCCACAAATTTCAGGGCCAGGGCCATGCATGCTGCACGGCACCCACAAGCCAGGGCACCTACAGTCGCAGGGTCAAGCTGGCAATCCTGTACAGTGCCGATAAAATCGGTCAGTGCAGGCAGGAAGAAAAAAATGAAAACTAGCAGATCCCAGATTCAAATAAAGCTTCTGTTCTGTCAGTGTCTTTAGCAACATGGAATAATGCTTTATAAGGCTGTTAAATGATGATTGAGAAAGCATGTTGCTGTTGGCAACTAATATATATTTAAACACTCCATGTGATATCTAGCCGAGACCATCCACCAGCAGAATGGACTTCCCCTGGTGAAAGAGGACTCTGCTTCCTCTCTTCCCCATTGAAGCCCCTTGTGTCCTTCTAAAATCAGCTCTGTAGGGGTAGCAGACCCTCCAGAAAAGGTTATGGAAAAGATGTGGGGAGCAGATTGGAAGGCAAGTCTCATTGCACAAGTGGACTTTCACTCACAGCATTCAATGATCACCCCAAGTATTTAGTGTTCGAAGAAAGTAGCTGTATGCTCACAGATTTGAGATGTATATTATTAGTGGGGGGGGGGGAGTCAAATTAACTTCCTCAATAAAGTGCTCTTGTTAACATACAATTGAATGTTAGGCTGTAGTGTGTACAGTGAACATCTAAACCTTGGTGAACACTGAAATTCACATGTGAATAAATGCCAACAATCCCAAATGAATTTCTCCAAGGACCAAAAATAAAACATAAATTCCTCAGTTTGATCTGCACTGATCTGGTGCCAACCAGAATTCAATGACAGTCAACATTTATCATGACGTCTGAATTTCTGAACATAAGCAGAGATTGTCAGGGTTGACATATGCATGCCAACATTCAGTAGGGTGGGGGGGGGATTAGGAATATGCCCCAGGTTCCGGTGCCCAGAAGAAAGTTGTGCGGAAAGTTTCATCTTGTCAGCCTGAAACTTCAAATTTCATTAAATGCATTCCAAATTCATACCAAAGAGCATGGAATGGGATATTAAAGTTTTGATTTTCTGAGCTGAATTTTCTCAGAAGTCATTTTTATATTGTTTTCTTTCACCCTCCTCAAGAAAAAGGGCCACTTCTCACTGTTTCCACATGCCACAAAATGCCCCAGAATGACACTACATGGTGGGCTTCACTTGCAAGGAACTGTTGAATTTCTCCTCTACCTGGATAGATTTGGTAAAATGGTCTCCCAACCCTCTACCCTCTACCCTATCCACAAATAGAGTGCTGAAGTCATTTAAAATGAAGCAAGTAATTGCAATTCAGTATTCTCTCTCTCCCTCCCTCCCTCATTCATAGGTATAGATTAATTTGGGGAAAGTTCCTTTATCTGAATATGACAAGTTACATTGGCTGTCATTACAGGACACCCCCCCCCCAAGGCATCGCTGGATTGGAAAGATGAGAGGACTTCAAGCTGGAAACCCAAAGTTCACAAGCTAAAGCAGAATGCATAACAAGGGCATAGAATTGGGACACTTCTGTATGCATCTCAATCCTGGAATTCATTTTTAGTATTGGAACAGGGTTTACTCTTTTCACATGTAAACCCACTTTTGTTTTAGGTGTGTTTGGGGGATGGCACTGTAATAAGGAGACCAAAGAGGGAATTAAAACAATAGCAAAACATACAGGATTTATCGAAGCTCGTTACCTTTTTCACTGTCTTCTCAACAAAATAGTTTCCAAGTGGTATCAAGGCACCTCCAAGGATGGCTAGAATTGCTCCAATGACTGCTCCACTCAGCAAACCACAGTTCAGCAAACCGCCCATCCTTCTGGTCTGCAATTTCTTCCACCTCTGGGAGCTCTTACAACTTTGTCGTCCAGGAACACATGCACCCCTCTCGGCAGCAGCAGCCTCTAACACAGCAAGGTCCTAAATGAGCTTTCAAAAGAGATCAAAGTACAAAGTACAGTATGAGCAGCAGCTGGAGATATCACCCAACACACTCACATCAATCTAACCATTAAAAAAATTGTTGCACACACACACACACACACACACACACTTAATCGTTTTCTTGCAGGTTGTAGCAGAGAATTCAGTTATGCACCCTTTCGCTTGTATTATTACATTTCGCAACACAGATAAGTAAGTACTCAAGCACAGCAAATACTCATGCATACTCATGTGCCGATTGCTGACTACTTAGTACTAAGCCCTCTCTCCACACAGGAAATTCTGTACCCAAAACTGGAGCAAGAAGCGTCAGAAAAATGGATCAAAAGATTGGTCTTAGGGGGCCAGGTTCACCTGTGGTCACTCAACACTCAACCTGCGGCTGAACATGGGGGACCAACAACACTGAAAAGGCACCGTGCTTAATAAAGCATTTAAAGCTCCAGTTTGAACTATGGTAGCATAACCTGCACACACAATTCTTCATCAATTGCTGCATTCTTCAGCAGGTCTGTATTAATTATTTATTAAATTTATACATGGTGCTGGAGGAGACTCTTGAGACTCCCTTGGACTGCAAGAAGATCAAACGTATCCATTCTGAAGGAAATTAGCCCTGAGTGCTGACTGGAAGGACAGATCCTGAAGCTGAGGCTTCAATACTTTGGCCACCTCATGAGAAGACTCCCTGGAAAAGACCCTGATGTTGGGAAAGATGGAGGGCACAAGGAGAAGGGGACGACAGAAGACGAGATGGTTGAACGGTGTTCTGGAAACTACGAACATGAGTTTGACCCAACTGCGGGAGGCAGTGGAAGACAGGAGTACCTGGCATGCTCTGGTCCACGGGGTCACGAAGAGTCAGACACGACTAAACAACAACAACAAATTTATACACAACGATTCATCCAAGGACCACAGTATAAAGAATACAATAACAAACAAAGCAATACCCAACAAGAAAAATATGGTTTAAAAGACCATAGATTGTTGAATAAGCCAAAGGCCTGGTAGGAGAGGAATGTTTTTACCTGGTGCCTAAAGATATGTCACAAAGGCACCAGCTGAGCCTCCCTGGGGAGAGGATTCCACAATCCGGGAGCCACTTCAGAAAAGGCCCATTCTCTTGTTGGGCCCCCCCCCCCGGACATCTCATGAAAAGAGCACACTAAGAAGGGCCTCAGATTATGAGTTCAGGGTCTGGGTCAGTTCATACGGGAACACACAGAAGCAGATATCTGCATGCTAATTTTCAAGATTACAGTTTTTTCCACAGGTGTAACGTTGCTTCCTGGCAAGAACAGAGCACCAAAATGTCAGAGGAGTTAAAATCTATTTTTAAAGTTAATTTCAAGATTCAAATGCCGCACTGGAGATTATGATTATATACACTCCAAACTGTACTTGTGTAGCTTGAGATGCAGGGACATAATTCTACAAAGATGCTTATGATAGAAACATAGAATTATAGAGTTGGAAGGGACCCCTGAGGGTTATGCAGTGCAAGCCCCTGCAACACAGGAATCTCATTTAAAACATCCATGGCAGATGGCCATCTGACCTCTGCTTAAAAACCTCCAAGGAAAGAGAGTCCACCAGCTCTTGTGGGAGTCAGCTCCACTGTCAAACAGGTCTTACTGTCAGAAACTTATTCCTGATGTTTAGTCAGAATTTCCATTCTTGTAACTTGATGCCACTGGTTCTGTTCCTAGTCTCCAGAGCAGCAGGAAACAAACTTGCTCCATCTTCCATGTGATAGCCCTTGAGATATTTGAAGATGGCTATCATATCTCCTCTCAGTCTCCTCTTTTCCAGGCTAAACATGCCCGGCTCCTTCAACTGTTCCTTATAAGGCTTGGTTTCCAGACCCTTGATCATCTTGGTTGCCCTTCTCTGCACACATCCTTCTTAAATTGTGGTGCCCAGAATTGGGCACAGTATTTCAGGTGTGGTCTGACCAGGGCAGAAAAGAGTGGTACTAATACTTCCGGGTTGGCGCCCCCGGTAATGGCGGAGCTCCTCTGATCGGGAGGAACTTGCTTTGTGGAAAGTTGGGTTTCTGAACCGCCACGGCGAAGGCGGAGACCCATTGAAATCACAGGTGGAAGAAGCTTGTGAACCTGGGATTCCGCTGGCACCTTTTGCGCATCCCCTACTCACGGGAAAACCCTGTTTTGGGGATCCAGAGCGACGTGGGGTGAGCGGCGCGGTGCTTTGAATCGACCACTTCTTTCACGGAGTGAAGCCGCATTGCTGTTGCCGGAGAGCGCTGACTTTTTCTTGTGGACAATTGGATTTTAAACAACAACCCGTGAGTAAAAAGGAAAATTGGATTTTTAAATATCTTAATTTGGCATCGAACGGGGAAGGTTCAAAACAGGAAGTCCGCCTTCCCCTTTTGTAAATAGACTGAAGCAAAGAGCTTACAAAATAAGGTCTCGGAAAGCCTTATGTAAAGGATTAAACTTCCATCGATTGAAATTATTAGACCCCCCTTGGAAGCAGGAGAAGAGGGGGGAAATTTTGGACTGTGTATCCTGCAGGAGAGAGTGATTAAAATTAAATTACCACTGCTCTGAACCTTGGAACGGGCTCCCAGTGATTGACGTTTCGGGAGAGTTCATTGACAGCGAAGAGAACGGATGTTGACAGTCAGTTAAGTAAGAGAAATATATTGTTTCCATTGTCCACTTCTGCGTTTAAAAGGAAGGAAAAGTATCTGAAAATTGAAACTATCTTTACTTTTTGATCTGTGTTGGAAAAGATTGATACAAGTGGAGACTGTTCCCCTCTAGAGGGAGCTTTTGAAACTGTTACAAGAGTGGAGCTGGGAAAGCTCCAGCTGCTTGATAAGAACTGTGAGAACTAGAGATTGACCTTGGATATTCAAGAATGTCGACAGGAGAAGCCTTATGGACTGCATTTTCTAAGATAAGCCACTTGTTGGAACAGCTTCATAAAAAGATGGATGCTATGACTACTAAAATTGACATTTTGGAACCAAAAGTGAGCACCAATACAGAAATTATTCAGGATTTGGCACAGGAATCTATTTCAACAGGACAAATTGCTGAAAAGGAGAAGGAGAAAGTTGCTGCTGTCGAACCTAAAGTAATACAAGGGGGAGCCTTAGCCTTACAGAGGCAAATTGAGGACTACAAGTTGAGGCCCTTTATGATTGAGACTAGAAAAAGTCAGATTTTGAAGATCGGAGCCTGGCCTGGACTAGAAAAGGAAAGTTGGAAAGATCCCTCTATGCAGGGATTAACTGACTTTTGGAATATGGACTTGGGTCAGGAGGAGATTGGAGTTCTGGGGGCCTTTGGATTTGGAGGAATTTTGAAACATGCCCGGAAATACTTTATGGATCCTAGTTTTAATTATGGAAATCTGGCTGACCTGTCGAGAAGGAATAAAAGTATCGTTGGATTGGAGTTTCCCCGAGATCTGCTCTTTAACATCAAAGATTATGAAGAAGACTGGCAGAAGGGACGTGGAAAAGAGTTAAGAGCCTCGGACATAAGATCTCCAGGTTGATGGACTGTATGGAGTTGACGGAAGTGGCTGGTAGAGTCCGAGACTGGGGAGAGGAGATGGTGGGAGAAGATTGGAAATTTAAAGTCTATATATAGAAATACTGTAAAATTAATGAGTGATAGAAAAATGTTGGAAGGAAATTTTATGGCTTTAGCTGAAATGCTGTAAGGAGTTAAGCTTAAATAAGTATACTAATTTTAATGGAAATAAGATTAAAAATATGTTAAGACATTTATATGATAGAAAATAGAGAAAGATGGAAAGGAATTGCTGAAACAATTAATGGAAGTGGAATACAAAGAGGGAGGTGAGAGGAGGTCAATGATACAAGGGAATGAAAGATAGAATATGGAAAAGGTATGATGTATGTTTTTAAATTGTATGTATGTTTTTAAATTGTTTTTGTTTGGTTTGGTTTATTGTGTTAGTTTAATGTGTTAAGGTTGTGTTTTGTATTGTTTATGTATTGTATTGTTTTTTCCTCTTTTTTCTCTTTTTTTCTTTTGTCTTCTTTCTTCCTTTTCTTTTTTGTAAGCTTTAAAAGTAATAAATATTATTTTTTTAAAAAAGAGTGGTACTATTACTTTCCTTGATCTGGACACTATACTTCTGTTAATACAGCCTAGAATAGCATTAGCTTTTTTTTTGCCGCTGCATCACACTGATGACTCATGTTCAGCTTGTGGTCCACCAAGACCTCTAGACCCTTTTCACATGTACTACAGGCAGGTGAGGTGCCCCTTCTGTGCCACACCTTTGTTATCTTAATGACTAGATGCTGGATTTAGAAGGCAGTCTCAGGCATGCAGCCTAACCACTCTCCTAAACTCAAAACAGCAGTGGCAGATTGTGGGGGTCTCAAATTTCAGCAGCGCCCTATGTGGTGCCAAAATTTGGGGGCCCCGCCTGCCTCTCACCTTCCTTGCTAAATCAAAGTTCCATGCCCAGTGCAATCAAACCACTGATGACAGCGTAGTGCAGATTGGACCCCAGCTGGACCCAGCAATTCCAACACAGGCAACAGCAGATGAATGCAACAGACAAGTCACTCTAAGGACCACTTGTGAAGTGGGGATGTGAAGTGGGGATATGGAGAAAGGAGAGGAGAGTCCCATCCCGCCCCCCCCCCCCCAGTGTTGACCTCCATGCAGTCACCCAAACATGTGAATGAAGTGTTCATCCAGTTGCACAGTGGGTGAACCCACAGTTATATGTGCACAAGGCCCCCGTTGGATCATCATGTAAAAGTTAGGTACAGCAGGTGTGATCTCAGTTCTCCTCCTTATAAGTGCACACCTAATAATAACTACTTATTTGGGTCCATGCTGTGAGATGCTTAAGCAGCAATTTGATAGATTAGGGAAAGAAGTCTCTATCCACTGTTCATTTTTTAAAAAAGGTCATCCTAACTTCAGGAGAAGGAAACACCTTTTCCATATTTGTCTACCCAACACTCTCCTGAACCTGCATGGTAATATACTGGCAAAGCACCTCTTGAAAAACATATTAGTGCTAGCAGATAATCTTCTTTTCAGCTACATAATGCAGGGCAGCCTGCTCTGAATTACTGTCAAGTTTTTGCAACAAGCTATTTAGCAAAGTCTGCCAACTACTGAAAGTTCTATCCACCACTGTAACTGTAAAAAAACAGCCAGTCGAGACTCATCCTTCAAGTTACACAATGTTGATTAATGTTTCACAATAGTTCAATGTATTCAGATAGTAACAAGGTTATTGATAACTGCAGTTGAGGGTCAATAAGAGACCATTAGTGATTGAGCTACTGACAACACAGATTACTGTTACAAGGAGATTAAAGAAACAATTCAAAAAATAGACAACCACTGGGGTAAAACTCACAAGTATGCAAACCTTGGAAGGTTTCAGAAGATCTTACAGAAAAGAAAAGAAAGTAAGGAAGCTTTCAGTACAGTCTCTGTATTTCCATACAGAATTCTTGTGACAAAGTCCAGAGAATCCTACATGATTTTCTATCTGGACAGATATTCATTTAGCTGCCACAGCGCTATGGGGTCCCTGCCAATCATTTGAGCCAGAGAGCATATTGCAGAAGGCTTGTGCAAACCTCATGTTTCACAATATTTATGCATTAGTTTTACTCAAGAAGCTGCAGTCATCTCTCCCCTCATTAGTGACATGCTGCAGACATCCTTGGTAGAATTTCAGGGACACCTTCTCTGTCCCTTGGCTCTATTTAATAGGTACACTTGGAAATTGAAGCCTTGTAGGGTCTGATTAGATGAGGACTCCTGTATGGCTAAAAGAATTGTACAGCTGGCGCCCACCCCTTTTGACAAGTGACACCTATCTATTCTTTGAGTAGATCTATAGCTTAGTGGCAGTATGCATGCTTTGCACACAGAAGGTCACAGATTAAATACCTAGCATCTCTTCCAGCCCTAGGTAGGAGACCTGCTGCCAGTCAGTGTATGAAATATAGGGTTGTGTGGACCAAAAGTCTGGCTCCTTTATGAGGCAGCTTCCTCTGTTCCTACAAACCCTGTCCTCCTTTGCACCTGAGAAACCCAAGTACATCAGGCAGCAACAAAGAGCTAAAATGATATCTGTATAGACCTTGAGTTTATTTGTTTTTCTTATAATAAGTTAAGTATAAACAAGTTAAGGTGTTGCCATTTTATATGTGAGAATTACAGCAGCACTAAATGGAGTATTTAGAAAGGTTCCAAATTCTGAACAACAACAAAAAAGTTTCCAATCCTTCCATTCAAGTTTTGGATTCAAAATCAAAGAGCTCCAGACTTCTGGGCATATCTTGCTTTAGCAAACAAATATGATCTCTCAGTTGCCAAATGGTCAGTAACAAAATGCCAGTACACCTAAGCTGCCCAATACTGAACCCAAATATCCCAGGATATTAAATACAAGTACTCAAATAAAATTGCCAAGCATTTCTTGAGTATTCAGGGAATAATCCAAACTCAGAGAAGAATTCCCTCGGCACAGAAGGTGGGGGAGTCTTTAACTGTATTTCTCAAATTGTCTAAAATCATAAAGGAACCAAGGATAAACACATAGAACAAGCCCACCGAAGCTGCTTAAATAGCCAGATGCCTT
This sequence comes from Podarcis erhardii, assembly GCF_964252035.2. Lineage (NCBI taxonomy): Eukaryota > Metazoa > Chordata > Lepidosauria > Squamata > Lacertidae > Podarcis > Podarcis erhardii. The sequence goes on along the minus strand of NC_138500.1, from coordinate 72,409,573 downwards.
CCAAATAATGCAGAGAAACAAATTTTCCAATATATGAAATATCCTAGAAGTTGCCACAAATACTGAATATGTTTAGACAACTTCTAAACACCAGCATAAGAAACTCCTTACCTCTAGAGAGAGGAGACCCCTCCTTGTAAAGGAGTTTGAGAGAAACTTTGTCAATAGAACAAATGCATATCCTTACTAAAGACAAAAATAAAATCCATTAACTCATGGGGTAGATGGCTGATTTGACTTCTCCATTTATTGCCAGAAGATGCTCTGATCGTGCATTGCCATTTAATGGCTATTTATACCAGCGAAAAAAGCTTTACTGACAGTGTTGCTTTTTGCAAGGAGGGGGCTGAATTGGTGATCCAAGTAAGGCAAGGGCCAGGGTGAGAGAAGGGAAACTCCTAAAGCAGACCAGTTGTCCCTGTAAGAAGTGTCACACCCAAGGCTGCTTCCCTCCCACACAGTATAGTAAGATGTTCCACTTTCATGTTCCTTTCAGACAGTTTCTGGAGCTTTGTAAACATTTGTGTAAGGCCATTGTTTTGCTAGCTAAACAGAGCATCCTGCAGGCAACCACAGTGCTATCGCTACTCCTTCTTTTGTCACAGAAATGTAATCAAATTCCTCCAGAGTGAAAGAGCCAAAAAGGAAATAAGCTATTGTCTCTCTGTGTATATATCCATCTGGCTGCTCAGTTAATTTAGCTAGTCACATGCTTTTGCCCCCCACAGAAAGTTTGAACATGACAGCACAGGCTTCTGTTCTGGAGAAAATGAGATTCCCCCATTTTAAAAAGTTTTGGACAGAAAAGAATGTTTTTAAAAAGCACGGTAGCCATGGGGGGGGGGCAGAATGGTGAACGTTTCTAGGAGTTGAGGGAGAAAACCAGCTTCTTGAAGTCACCTGGGCTGGCAAATGGCCCGTGAGTTGCTGCTACGCAGTGCAACATAGTTTGTGTGCCTTGAAGGCTATCCAGTTTGTGCAAAATGCATCCTAGTGGGCACAACTGTTCAAACTCAGACATACTATTGGCATTGAACAAACTGCACCTGCTGCCAAATTATTTCAAAGCCCAAGTCAAGGTGCTGATGTGGATATATAAAACCTGCAACATCTTGGGACCTAAATATCTGAAGGAGCACTTCCTTTCATATCGACTTGCCCATGAGTTAAGATCCCTCTGGATACACAAACTTTGGGATGCGAACGCCACAAACCCAGAAGTATTTTTCCGAGGTTTCGCAGGCGCGCATGTGCAGAAGGGCTTTACGCTCCACACGCATGTGCAGAAGCGGTCCTCTAGTTGCGAATTCCTTGGGATGAGGCCAGACCTCTGGAACAGATCCCATTTGTAACTGGAGGTATTCACAAGGATTTTAAAAGATCTATCACCAAATGTTGCAGAATTATGGAGAATTGGATTTAAGATTGGAAAAGTGAGAAACCCAAATTGACAGATTTGGCTACCCTAACATGGACAGGCTTCCTTTCTGGTGGCTCCCTGTCTTTGGATCCTCCACCCACCTGCAAGGAGTGTTGTGTGCAGATTATGCTGCCCTTTCGCAGGTGCAGCTACTTTCCCTGTGGCTTCAGGAGGGGTTGAGGTTTTGTCTTAGAGAAAGCACTTCTGCTTATGCAAGGCAGGAAAGGGCACTTTCTTTATGCTGACCTCTCTCCTACTTAACCTCTTTGATTCCAAGGAAATGGAAACTATTTGGAAAGAATAGGTTGTGGCACAAAGTTGGGTGCGTGTGACAATATCAGCACATCAGGTGTCTTAACTTGGGCAGTAACGAAAACCATCATTGGATAGAAACACACTGGGGGGGAAGAGAAACACCTGCAAGAATAAGAAGTGTTGACGCTGGAAGAACCCTTTGAGCAGATGTAGCCATTGTGGCGGCCCACCAGAAGTTGCTGGACTCTAAGTCCCATTGGCCACAACCAGCATGTTCAAAGATTATGGGTCTGGTAGTCCACAGCAACTGGAAAGCACAATGTTGAAAACCCGTAAGAGTCCACAAGAGGATAGGGCCATACATACAAAGTCATTTCTCTCCAGTCAGATTCTACTTGACTTTGCATAGTTCCGTTATTTTAAAAAAATCCCACTGCAATATGCCTAAAATATTTCCAGGTCATTGTTTTCCTGCAGTGACCCTCCCATATGCAAAAGAAATATTGAATACAAGGGATTGACTCTGCCCTCCCTAGTTTTACGCTTTCCTGTGAGTGAAAACGCTTTTTAAGATGGTAATCTAGCTGCATCGTTCAAATTACATGTTTTAAATTTACTATGTAGTTATAAGGAAGAAAGGCTGGAAAGAGAATAAAACTAGAAACAAGGGGAAAACTTTGCATTGCTCAATCATAGATTTCAAAATGGTACTAACTTTGTAGCAGGCATGTTTAGAATTGCAGCACCACAGATTCACAAAGATAGAAAAGACTGCCACTTGTTCATACACTCATTAGCTTTAGAAATTAATTAGATGAAGTCATTTAGCTCAATCGGATTAGAAACAAATTAAAACTTAGAATTTGAATGCATCTATTGGCACTTGTTGACCTCTTAGAGTAATTAAAAAAACATTAATGCATACATGATTACCTTCAGGCCCAAATCCAAACAATATTTTGACATAAAAAATACACCTATTCCCAAGTATCAAGAGGAGCACATAAAGTTATATGTACGTTTACGTGCACACAAGTTAACATTTTCTCTTAGGAGTCCTCACATGTGAAGTTTCCTTTCATTAGAAATTTAGCTTTCTAGATGAGTTTTGACACCTATCTCCCAGTCCACATAGCCCCTTGGCATCTAAGACCACTACAAAGCTTATCCATTAGTTGAGGGCCTGCACCATCTTTGCCTGAAGATGCCAACAAACCTGGATGAAGAATGGATGAACTTCTCTCTCTCAATAGCCCTGCCAAAAGGAGTTGTAGAGTTGCAGAAAAGCTTGCCGAGCCCTTATTCACAGAGAAATTAGGTTGCTGTAGCAACCCTATAGCAACCTAGGGCACGACAAGACTGCCCAGTTCTCCAAGAGTCCGTTGATCTTTCATCAGCCTCAGTAGGGACAAAAAAAGGCAAGTTGCAGAGACTTAAATGCCTGAGTGGCTGAACAGTCTCCAGAGATCAAGACTTACTGCCAGAAGTCAGGACAGTAAACCCTTTCCCCTACTTTTCACAACAAGCACCGGCCACAGCAGGGGTGGTGGTGGAATAAGACAAACTCACACTGCATCCAGTTCTCTTCTTCCAGTACAGTGGCCTTTAACCAAAAGGCAAGGTATCAAGTATATATTGGATTGGACAATCCAGGAGAACAGGTTTGAATGAAGAAATTTCACTAATCACACTCAACAATTATGTGGCACTTTTGGTCTACAAAACTCTTCACAGATATTAACCTTAATACTTCACTAATCCTCTCCAATATACATGGGAGGTAAACAAAGAGGGAAGGTACAATATTTATTTCCACACTCAGTATACGAAAGCCTGCTCAGGTTACTACTTGAGAGAGGGGGGAAGACTGAGAGCACAAGACACACGGGAAAGCAAGGTTGCTGTACTGAAAAGTTGGCTTGGTAATAGTCTGAAGCTTAAGAACTTTACACAAAATTAACACGGCTGCCATCCCTCCAGTTCCCTGGTGGTCCATTACCAACCGAGTCAAGGCTTTCCCCCACCCAGTCAGTCTTCCTTAGTGTTAGCATACAATTGCTACTTCAATCCAGAGAACTGTGATCTCTCCTGCACCTCCCAAGAGATTTAGGCAGTCTGATAACTCTAGGGTCCCTTGAAATCACTTGGAGATATGGCTGAAGGGCACAGCTTCATGGGACAGTAAGTTTCAGAAGGCAGCACTAGGAAGCTATTTTGACACCCTATTGGAGTTGTCTTTGGTCCTCCTCAGGGTACCATTTTGTCTACTATGAAGCCTCTAGGCCAGCTTGAGGGCCACCTTCCTAAGTCTAGATGCCAGTGAAGAGCAGAAGCAAATGTGGACAGAGAAACAAATGTGAATTTTAGGCTACTTTCTAGCCTAAACACATACTCCTCTCTATCCAGAACAGCAAGACTTATCAGAATTCAAGGACACATCACAGCCATACAAAAGCACAAGTTGTAAAGCCGGACCAGCAAAGGTTGTGGTTGTGGCTGTGGGATTGCTCAGAGCCAAACTGCAGCCCTATCTTTCAGTTCCCAAGCCTGATATTCCCCACCCATGAGATTCCTCTAGGTCACATAGTTTGAAATATCCAGCCAACAGTATGCTGATTATTTCCAATGCCATTTCCCTTTTCATTGGATCTGGATGGAGCAGTGAAGTCTCCGAACATGTGCCAGAATCACTCATGCTCCAAACAACTGAGGTAAACTGAGGTTATCACACCTTGATAACACACGGATTAGATGACTGCAATGCACTCTTTGTGGGACGGCCCTTTGGAAGAAAGTTCCAAAGCTTCAATTAACATACCTTTTCTCTCCAGCAACTGCGTTGGCTTCCAGTATGTCTCATACAGAGGACTCACCTAGACTTACTTCTGTGTTGCAATTCTAGGCACAGGTCCAGACTTTAAAGCTCCATGTCTGAGTGGAGTGGGGCTTTTTACCCCCTCCCAGTGCTCTCCCCAGGAAAACCTGTGTTTTACCACTGTATCACAGACCTGTACCTGGAAAGCGTAGTACAAAAGGAAGTCTGGATGACCCCTGAGTCAGTTCACTGGGTCCATCTAGCATGCCATTGTCTATACCAGGCATCCCCAACTTGTGGCCCTCCAGATGTTTTGGCCTACAACTCCCATGATCCCTAGCTAACAGGTCAGGGATGATGGGAATTGTAGTCCAAAACATCTGGAGGGCTGAAGGTTGGGGATGCCTGGTCTATACTGACCAGCAGTGGTTTTCCAGGTTTTCAGACAAGGTTCTCTTCCAGCCCCACCTGGGGGTTGAACTTGGGACTTTCTGCAGGAACATGTGCAGAGAAGGGCAACCAAGATGATGGGATCTGGAAATCAAGTCTTATAAGAAGCATCTGAACGAGCTGGATATGTTCAGCCTGGACAAGATTAGACAGACAATAGCCAAGGGCTGTCACATGGAAGACAGAACAAGCTGGTTTTCTCCTACTCTAGAAGATAGGACTCAAACCAATAGCTTCAAGTTACAAGAAAAGAGATTCCAACTAAATATACAGAAAATATTTCTGACAGTAGGAGCTGTTTGACAGTGGAACCATCTCCCTCAGGGGGTGGTAGACTCTCCTTCCTTGGAGGTTTTAAGCAGAGGTTGGGTGGCCATTAGTTGAGGATGCTGTAGCTGAGATTCCTGCATTGCAGGGGGTTGGACTAGATGACCCTTGGAGTTCCTTCCTATTCCATGATTCTTGCCTTTTTAGTCTCTTTTTTGTGGGGGGGGGGAGAAGATCCTGCTTATTGTTTCACCTTGTTGTTTATTGTAAACCACTTCGTAAATTAAAATTTTGAAATTCAGTTTAAAAACAACTAGACAAATTGAGTACCACCACATTTTGTAGCTCTATAACGCTGCTGGAAAACATTTGTCTTCCTTTTCAAAATGGACATATTCCAGAAATATCAAGGAAAACAAAAGGATAAGATACAAGGCAGGCATATTTTAAAAAAGACCTCTATCCACCTGAGATGCCTAATATGGCAAATGGTTGGTACAGCATTTATTCCTTTAGGCACTTTGTTCATTTGTCACAAAGCCACTTCCGGCCTGCCCAGGAGGTGGGGTTGCGGGCTTCACCTCCACCCCCACATGAGCAGGGGCTGGTTTCAGCCCCCGCGAGAGCAGGGGAATCCTGGCCATGTCTCCCCCCCCCCCAGCCAGCCAATTGGCTGGCTGGGGGGCGTGGCCTTCCCTATTTAGGGCCGGCACAGAGGGTGCTCGCCCTCTTATATACCTTGGATCTCTCGGAGGGGAATGCGCTGGGCCAAAATGTTGCCCGCTATTAGGGCCAGAGCGGCAGTGGAGCCCCCCCCCCCGATGCTTTAGTTATCCAATTAGGCGAAAATGAGTTAGCTTACAGAAAGGCAGTCGACTTGATGTGGCATATCTTTAGTGACTTTGAGGAACTTAAGGCCTCTTACCCAAACGTCACCATTATTTGGGCCTCGTTGATGAAAAGGCGGGTTTGGAGAGATTGCAGATGCCCGATAGCCATAGATAGGGCTAGGAAAGCCTTGGATCGGGTGGTGGTGCGTAGAGTGGCAGCCCTGGGTGGGAGGGTCATTGACCACCTGGGCATACGTTTCAACTGTGAGGCCCTCTACTGGCTTGATGGTGTGCATCTTTCGGATGCGGGAAATGATATTTGGCTGATGGCGTGCATCTCTCAGATGCTGGAAATATTTGGCTGATGGATATAGCAAAGGGGATAAGGGATTGGTTTCAGACATGAGAGTATTGGCGGCGAGCGATTGCTCGTGTGGTGGTTAGGCATTGGTAAGAAGGGGTTAAGAGGATGTGGGGGGGGAACGCCATCACCTCCCCCCAGTGAACAAAACAACAGTGCAGAACTTCTTCCATGTGGGCCTAATTAGTCTGCCATTGAGTTGGTGAGAGTTTTGGGAAAGCCCCATCCCCCTGTCATACATAAGATGCAAAGACATTACTTATTAAAAAGGGGGTTGCAAGTACTACCAATCAGCTAATCTGCACCACGGTGTAGAGTACCCTGTGTAGCTCTTTGGGAGCACAGACAAATCAGGAGATGGTCAGGGCTTGCAGAGAGCCCTGCACAGTGCTTTGAAGCCCCAATGATCAATAGATTGTTGGGCCTTCAAAGTGCCACACGCCATGCATAGTTTAATTTTGAATCGCCCTTGTAAAATTCAGTCAGCATCAGATTGACAGGTGGGGCTGCCAATCTTTGCCCATGGGCAACAGGAGAGATAAGGATCTTGCCCACAGGCCAGATATAATATTCCACCTTGCCAAGCAAAGCACATGTTACATGTGAGCAAATGGTTGAGCAACCATGGAAATCATTCAAGAACCATTTCCTACAAACCCACAGCCAAGCTAGACTGGGCACATTCAAAACAAAATTTGCAGCCACTTACCCTTTAAACAGTTCCACTAAAGCTTCATTAATTATTATTTTTTCTAAATATGGGGATGGAAGGAAATTGGTACTTTAAAAACAAGAAGGAGCTTCCACAATTTCAGCAAAGGCAATAATAGGTCAGGAGTGCTCACAATGGTAAAATTAGCAATTTTTCATTGTCAAAGATATTACAAAGTTGTAGAAAAGTCTGTTTTAAGTGTCAAAACAGTATGCCGGGTCCATGAGCAGTGAGCATAGGTTCTTCTGGTCCAGCTGTTCCTTCCCAGATGTTCACTTAACCAGAGAACCTTTTTGATGTTTCTCTCTCTTTTCCATTTCCATTCATTACAGTATGTTGTATCTAACCCAAGTCACCTTGTTTGCGCAAGGACAGTCACTTGTACAACAGAATGTCCCTTCTCTTCCCCATGTTCTCCCTATACATCCTCAGATCTGTTCCAGATAATTGAGGGAAGGGACATTCCATGGTGTAAATGCCTTGCACAAACAGGGGAACTTCATTGGATAGAACCAATGCTTATATGTCACCCAAAGGTTCTCCAGGCAGGATCTGAAACCACTGAAAAAAGAGAGCAGAAAACCATATGCAGCAAATAAAAGCAGGAACACCAAAATATCATACACCTTAAGAATTCCATGAACACCCAAAAGATCTTCAAATATTACTATAAAATGTTTCAAGAGAGAAAAGATTAGAAGACTAGAAAAGGTCTTCACCATAAGTGCTAGTCTTGGAAGTTAATTGCACAGCCATGTCCTACCACTGCAAAGAGCCTCTTCTCTAACTGCCACCAGCCACCAGCCACGTGTCCTTTGGCGAGAGCATCCAGAGAGGCCACACAGGTGTGCGTGGGAGGAGGTGATCCTTTAGGCAACTGGGTCCCAAGCCAACTCTCTGTTTACAGAGAGAACATTACCACTGTCTCAAGTAAACACTCTCCCTTCCCCTCCTTACAGTGTCCTCTTAAGAACCCACCAGCAAGATTGTCTCCAGTCCTCTTCCTTTTCTCCACTAACTTCACACCGGAGGAGAACTGTGGAGCTGCTGCTTCCTTCAAGGAGGCTGATTCAGTTTTGCCGGGAGACTCTGGTCCACAACAGCACTGAGAGACAAGGAAAGAGGAGGCACACCTGCTCAGACCAGATGAGCAGGCTAAAGCAGCACACTTGCTAGCCACTCACCTACCTGCTTGAACAGCTGCCAAAGGAAGAGATTTCTGCCTAGAGTGATAAGATCTGATGGGAGCAAAGGATGCATCATAAGAGGAAATGGAAGGAAGGAAGGCACAGCAACACAGAGAAATGTCTTGACAGAGACACTGTACGATCCTCTCTCAGCCTGGCTGGCACACAATCTGCTCTCTTCTGCCCTTTTTTAAGCATTCAGTTAAAATGCAACTGAAGATGAGACTGTTTGGGAAAAGGGGGTGTCGTTATTCAACTTCACTTTTTGAAATTATATGGGGGGGGGGGGAATGAGATGAAAGCATAATGAACTGACTGCTCCAGACCTTAAGGTCTTGTAGCCTGCTTGCGGTGTGACAAGCAACCGCTCCCTGTAATTACATCCCTGTTCCCAAACAGACACACCCTCTCAGGAAGCAGTGGTTACAGCCACACTTTTGCAAGGGCATCGGAGTGGGGAGAAGCAAGCATGCCAGCAAAGCTGGCTCAGGCTGTGACAGCAAGAGAGACTTTTAAAGAAAGCAAAGTCACAAGATCCCTTGGTTCTAGAGGGAGTTTCCTCTTTTTTTAAAAAAAGGAAAAGGGACATAAAGCTTTTCTCTCTAGTTATGGTTTTGTGTATGATACACCATCACTCCACTCAATAAGGTTATTTCATACATGGTATCACAGCTGCCTAAATCTGCACAGTTGCCCTTCTGAAATTCTGTTTCCAATTTTAAACACACCACAGTTTTGCTTCCGTAAATAAGGGTGCCAAACTGGAAACAGCTGGGGTAGCTTGAAAGACAACAACACCCTAGCTCAAGAGACCTCTTAGGAACCCAAAGAACATGGATTTACAGTGGTGCAGCCAGCTCAGGGACTTGTCAGGCCATCATGTCTAAAGCCATAACAAACATGCTCAACAATTACTCAGATCATGAGAACACAAGAGTTCTGCTTGGTCAGAGAAAAGGCAGTTCAGCACCCTGTTTCCTACATTGGACAAAGAACAGCTAAACCCAGGATACCAAATAAACACCATTATATTTCTATCATGGTTGCATACACAATGTCTGAAAGTCAGTGTTGCAAAGTTAATACGACTGCTTGGCAATATTGTCATTTTTTAACATTAACGCTATGCTATGCTATGCTGCATTTAGCAGACTGACACCTTTTCCCCTACAAACTTGCCTAAATCTGGAGAACAGAATTTAAACTTGGGGGAAAATGAGAAACTGGGAAACATCAAAATTGACACATTTTCCCATCCCTAGTGATTACCCAGTATGGACACACAAATTGTGTGACTCACCAATCTGAAGGCAGCCCACCAGTCATGTGCTTTATGACCAGCCAGGGCTTGTAAGCTGTATCTCACATTGTGATTATATCACAAACAACTGGCAGGTCATTAAATGTTGATGCTTCACAAGGTCCAGATGGGTGCATAATGAAGACTCCACAGACTGTAGGGCTATGGGGTTTGAGGGCTATCGACCAGGAAATGGCAACTACTAAAAAAAAATCCACTTCCATAGGAGCCAACTCCTAGGGGCTGAGGTCCCTTCACCCGCCAATAAAATATTTGAGAGGGCAGCCCCAAGTTGATGGGCACTGCCATCCAAATGGCATGCATGCGTCATTACTTGTGATGGATTATGTTGCTCCCCCCAAAATATTTTATTCAAGTTGGCACCCCTGTCCACTTCTGTAGTTCAGGGGAGAGGAACAATTTCCTAGCCCTGTGGTATCTCTGCTGTGTTGTCTGTTTTTATATTGTTCTAATCACCCACCTCTTTTTTTTTTCTATTTAAAGGAAGTTGACTCTTTCTGCAAACATCAGAGAAGCAATGAATTGTCAGAAAACTGTGAGAAGACCTGTTACTGCATTCCCTTTGAGATATGAAGCAAACAGGACAATGAATTCATTTCAAACAGGATGAAGGGAGCATATGAAGGTCAGCACTAGTTTCCAGAAACAGCTGGCAACCAAGAAAGGGGTCTACTTGCAGTCACACCTCTAGAGTGCTCACCCCAAGAAAGCTGACCTAACCTTATCACCTTTAAAAACCTTGTGTCTCGTGATTTTATACAATTGCTATGCTTTTACAATTTACTTCTGCTTTGTTTTTATGCTATTTTAACATATGTTACTTCAACTGCCTGGATTTATTAGCTACTTTAAAAGCATCTCTGCTGAAAGGCAGGATAAAACTTCCTTGCTTAAAATGGAATGAACTTCATTCCGTGGTATAGGGGTGACCAACCTGTGGGCTGTATCTGACCCCCTAAAAAAATGGGCAAAGGCCATCAAGGCTCCCCCAAGCTTGTCACTTAAAAATAGTCTTATTCTGAAAAAGATGAATATTTCTGGAGATCCCTCATGGTGATACCAAAAGTGTTTTGCAGGGCCCCCAAATTGTCTCACAAAACAAAACAATGAGCAATAAAATGGCTTAAAATACTGTTGAAAAGCTGATAAGATCTTCTGGAAGGCAGCTTTGAGAACAGCAGTTCTTACCATGCCTGTTTCTATTCTCTGGCCACACGAACGTATCATGGGGTATATGGGGTGTTAGGGAAAGAGTAGTACCTCTGGCAGGGGACACGTTCCCCACCCCGGATTCAGCTCTCACCTGTGGTTCTGAGAAGCTGTCAGCAGGCCACACCCCAGAAAGTGGCTTCTACTGGCCAGCTAAAACCAGGGGAGGGTAGCTGATGGGTCTAAAACCCGGGGTGACTTCCCCCTGCATGCAAATAAAGGCTCTGGTGGATTGAGCAGAGGAGACCAATAGTGGGTCCAACAGTCAAGAAGGTGGTTTCTCAATGTGCAGTAGAAGAAACTGAGGGGCAGATGGGGCTTGTCCACCTGAGAAGGCAGCCCAGGGACATCCTCAGGAGAAGAAAGGACTCAGGAGTAAACCCTACACAAATCCAAAGTGGAGTGCCTAAGATGGTTGAGTGGTGCCTTGCACGCTTCCTTCTGGCAACTCCTGCAGCCAAGCTGGTGCCAAACATTTTGCTCTGCTTTCCTTTGGACGACATCAGTGAGGCTGAGGGGGGTGGGTTATTGTGTGGGCAGCCCAGGACCTCCATGCACACTGCCCAGCCTTGCGCCCCAAGGAGGTCACTTTGGTGCTGCTATCACTCCATTCACCTCAAGACAGACAAATGCCAACAACTTATGATGTTGCAGCCCTTAGTCCCCCAAACATACTAGCTACCTGTGCTTTGATAAAATAATAAAACAATGGTCATCAGTACAGAAATTTGATCACTTCATCTTGTGATTTTATCTTGTATTTTTATGCTGTGAACCGCCCTGAGATTTATGGGTGAAGGGCGGTGTACAAATTTAATAAATAAGTATAAATCAATAAAAATTTAAAGGCATCTACCTAATTTGCACTTTTCAAAACAAGATGCAAACCGAAAGGAAGCCTTTTAAAATTCACACAGCTCTGAATTTTGCAATGCAGCTCTTCAGCCAAACAATGCATAAAAAATGTGCATACTGAGGTAATAATAATAATAATAAATTTCATTTATATCCCACCCTCCCCAGCCGAAGCCGGGCTCAGGGCGGCTAACAACAATCAAAATAATCCAATGATTCTAAAAACATTTCATTATAAAAATTAATTCAAATCAAATTGATGGCAACCATTAAGCAAAATTCTGTGCAGATTGCCAGAGGAGGGGGGTCAGGCTGCGCCCTGACCAAAGGCCTGGTGGAACAGCTCTGTCTTGCAGGCCCTGCGGAAAGATGTCAAGTCCCGCAGGGCCCTAGTCTCTTGTGACAGAGCGTTCCACCAGATCAGAGCCACAGCCAAAAAAGCCCTGGCTCTAGTTGAGGCCAGCCTAACTTCTCTGTGGCCTGAGACCTTCGAGATGTTTTTGTTTGAAGACTGTAAGTTCCTCTGTGGGACATACCAGGAGAGGCGGTCCCGTAGGTACAAGGGTCCTAGGCCGTATAGGGTTTTAAAGGTTAAAACCAGCACCTTAAACCTGATCCTGTACTCCACTGGGAGCCAGTGCAGCTGGTATAGCACCGGGTGAATGTCATCTCACAGCGAGGACCCCGTAAGGAGTCTCGCCGTGGCATTCTGCACCCTCTGGAGTTTCTGGGTCAGTCTCAAGGGCAGCCCCACATAGAGCGAGTTACAATAATCAAGTCTGGAGGTGACCGTCGCGTGGATCACAGTGGCTAGGTCAGGGCGAGAGAGGTAAGGAGCCAACTGCTTAGCTTGGCGGAGATGAAAAAATGCCACCTTTGTTATAGCTGCAATCTGCGCCTCCATGGAAAGGGAGGTGTCGAAGATTACACCCAAACTCTTGACGGATGGTTCTGGCACTAATTGCGCCCCCACAAGAGATGGGAGTTGCCCCCCCCAATCCCATATCGTCCCGACCCAGCCAAAGGACCTCTGTCTTTGAAGGATTTAACTTCAACCTGCTCCCACGTAACCATCCAGCCACAGCTTCCAAGCATCTGATCAGTGTGTCTGGGGCTGAGTCAGGATGGCCATCCATCAACAGATAGAGTTGGGTGTCATCAGCATACTGGTGGCAGCCCAGCCCAAAACTCCAGACAACCTGGGCGAGGGGGCGCATAAAGATGTTGAAAAGCATCGGGGAGAGTATTGCACCCTGAGGAACTCCACACACCAAGGAGTGGCGCGATGACAATTCCCCCCCAAGCGCCACCCTCTGTCCCCAACCAGAGAGAAACGAGTGCAGCCATTGAAGGACTGTGCCCTGGATCCCCACGTCGGCAAGGCGGTGGTCCAGGAGTTCATGATTGACCATGTCGAAGGCTGCTGACAGGTCTAGAAGAGTCAGCAGCCCCAACCCGCCTTGATCCAGCTGCCTGCGGAGATCATCTGTTAGGGCGACCAGGGCTGTCTCGGTCCCATGGCCAGTGCGGAATCCGGACTGGAATGGATCCAGAGCCGATGTTTCATCCAGAAACCCACCAAGCTGTTCAGCAACCGCTCTCTCAATCACCTTATCCAGGAACAGAAGATTTGAAATCGGGCGGTAATTGGGTAGATCTAAGGGTCTAATGATGTTTTCTTTAAGAGCGGGCGCACCACTGCCTCCTTCAGTTCCCCTGGGAATGTCCCGGTGCCAAGGGACAAATTGTTGATATCCCCTGGGGGGCCCACACCTTGTCTGGACACACTCTAATCAGCCAAGACGGGCACGGGTCAAGAGGACAGGTGGTGGGCTTTCCAGCTCAGAGGAGTCTGTCTACATCGGCTGGGGATATCCGGTCAAAGTGGTCCAATACTGGACCCGAGGTACAGTGTGCATAGCCATGTACATATTAGTGAAAACATACATGCAACACTGCACAAAATTGGGGAGCATAGCTTTGCAAAAATTGTATGCATTAGGCATACAAATATTAGGAGAAACTCACACTGAAATAATGAAATTTCATGAACACTTTTTAAAAAATCAATTTGCAAGCTGATGCAGAAATGTGGAAAACTGAAGACTAGAAAAATGAGAAACTGACCTATTTGCCCATTCCCAGTCAAGAGCAGGCAGGGTAGGCTTCTAGCCCTCCCATATCAAGTGCTAATAGAGCCAGGATTTTTTAAAAATAAAAATAATCCGTTCTATGGGAAAACGTTCTGAATATGCAAGACACGTTTCTACATGCAACCTATTCCTGTTGAATCCAAGTTGCCACAGAATAGCCCAAAGTGAAAACAAACAAGGCCATTCCCACAAAGTTCCCACCAGCAGATATGGGATTTTAGGCAACGTTCAGACCACATTCCCTTAATAGTCTGGAGAACCTGTATTTCTTACAGACACTGCTTTGACACACTTGAGTGGCTACTAGGGATGGTGGATAAATTCAATTCGGGTTTTATTTAAAGGCAAACCTACCTAATGTGCACATTCCAAAACAATAGGCAACTGAATCCCTTTAAATTTACCCTTCTCCAAGGCAGTTCTCCAGACATGCACACAAAAATACATCATGTTTTGCAAAAATACGAAGATTAGAGCAAAGTTGCATACAGGAGGAAAACTGCTCTAAAATACCAGTGAATCTTCCAGAGAACTTTTAAAAAATAAACTGATGTGGAAATGTAAAAAAGCTGTATTTGAGACTGGAAAGGTAAGAAAGCAAAAGAAAGCAAACTAATAGATTTGCCCATTCCTGCTGGATACAGGAGCAAGTTAAACAGGGCAAGTACTATGTCTTCAGCAAGAAGGAACAGCTGTTTACCTGTGATGGCTAAAGGAGGAACTTTTTTACCCAAGCTGATTTCTTTAACATAGACCATAATGACAGATATGTTATCAACCACAGCTATTCAACGCACGTGTTTTTATTGGGGGTATTGAACAGCCTTTGAACTTTGGCTGGAGCCATGTGCCATTGCATGGCAAGAATTGGTACCTGAAGGAGCTTTTCTACCCATCCAGATTTCATTCTGTATTCTGTCCATTAGACCATATAAAGTTATATTACTTTAAATTGTGAATTGCTTTCAGCACAGACATGCAGCATGCATGAAACAGGCAAAGAAAGAAAAACTGCTTTGACTAGGTCTCTAAGAGCAGAGGCCCATCTAGTCCAGCATTCTGTTCTAACAGAGGCCAGCAGAAGCCAACGGGAAGCTCAACAGTCCTTCTCCTACTTGTGGACCACAGCAACGGGTATTCAGAGACACAGGACCTCTGACAGTGAAGGGAGGACATAGCCAATGTGACTAGCCTTATCCCTCATGAATGAACTTAACATTTTCCTTCCCAGAAAATGCTTCCACAGCTAAAACAATTTGTAGTAACCTAAAGAGATCATAAGGAGAAACCCATTCAGCAGTCCCTCGGTTGACAGTATGCCCAGGCTGCAAGGCCCTTTTCACTTTGTCAGAGTTTGGAGCTCATGGGGGAAGCAGAAGCACTGTGGATATTTTCTTGAAGTGGCAATGAACGATCGGAGGACAGGCCAATATTTCTCAAGAGATCATTGAGACATGTTGACTTGGCTCTTCTTAATCATCAAATTCCAAGCATGTGACAGAAAGCAACACAGAGGCATTATTGCTTGTTGTTAAAAGCTCAAAAGAGAAGGGAACAGATTCAATGAGGTCTGCAGAAAATCAAACCGCATTCTTTATCAGGCGCCTGAAGACTAATAAGAAAAACATTCAGATAAGTGCTGGGGCGATAAGGCCTCTTAACAACATTCATCCTTCAGAAATCATGGAGCAATAGGTCCAAGTATCCAAGTAAAGTTACTGGTAATGAACGCATAGTTAATCTACAAATTTTCATGCACTTGCACCATCCTCAAGATAAAATCTCTGCTCTTCCTGGTCACCTGGAGGAAATTCTTACCACTGCAGGTGACTAGGTTAACTGCCTATTATTTTATGGGTTAAAGTAATGCCAATCTAAATATGCTAATTTTCCTTGCAATCCAGCCACTACACAATTAGCTGAAGTGATTTGGGTACAATATTTGCTGCCCTCACTGCAAGATTTCCCATCTTTTGGATTGTTTCATACATCACATGGACACGGCAAAACCTTTGTTAGCCAACAAGCCCCTGCTTGTCGGAAACTCCCCGTTTCCTGCCTCATGCACCCATGTAGTGCACGTACATACAGAAGAGGCTTTTTTGTGTGCTTGCAACATTGTTTTACCGCCCACATTTTACAGGCACCCTTAAGGAAACAAACCTAGGCTGTAAAACAGCCCTCAAATATGGAGAAGAGCACACTTACCATTATACAAGTGTCAAAACATGTATGATGTGCATCGATAATTTCTGAAGAAAACAAGATGGAAAGAGTGAGATGGATCTTATTTCTATTTTGACACATGAGCAAGTGGGGAAAGCCAGAAGCATTTTCTTACCCCTTTCATGTCCTCTGGCATGGTCATAAGTTCAGAAATTTGCAAAATGAAAACCGGATGGAGAGGAAAGGGTAGAAGCAGAAAGCCAATGCTTCCTGAACTAGAAAATGTGCTAAGTGGGACAATAACATTGAGGAACACGTTGTCCCCACTCCTAACATTTTTGGTCTAGCAAAATTTGATCTCATGAAATAATGCTCTATCAGACGAAGCGAGAAGGCAATTCTATCAGGGGGGAAATACAGCCCAGAAACTATTTAGTCTTTCGTTAAACAGCTAAACCAAAAACCAAAAGAAAACCACCAAATGCCAAAGCTCTAGTAAGCAGCAGCTAATGAAACAGAGCACTTATTCCCTAAATGTTTACTTAATAAACAGGGCTGGAAAAAGCTTCTGGATCTAGTGTGCAGAAAGAAGATGCACACAATATATCACCAGGGAAACCCAGCCAGATGGGCGGGATATAAATATTATTATTATTATTATTATTATTATTATTATTATTATTATTATTATTTGTTCAAAACATCAAACCGTCTTAGACAAGTGGACAGGGTCACCACACCTCACCTCTCTTCTGCAGATGCTTAGTACACAAATGCAGAGCTCAGGAAATCATATCACCTCCAGCAGATCTTACATATTTCTCCCAGAAATAGTCAGGCACCCTCCAGCCCAAGGGAATACTTCACTCAGCAATAAAGTTCAAAGCCTTCATTGCTCACACAATATATGTGAATATCTACTACAAAACAAGAATGTCTCACCAACTCTCCAGCCCTCGCTGAGAGATCGATCAAATCTCCAAACAGGTTAATGGTCTGGTCAAAACATGTGAAGAGGGTCTTAGGTCCCCTCTTCCTTGGTCCTTTCTCTTTTTTTTTTTTTTTTAAAATATTTATTAAAGTTTCAAAAAAGTTACAAGAGTAAAAAAAAGAGAAGAAAAAGAAACAAAAAATACAAAATAAAAAAAAGTAAAAACAATTAAAAACAAATCAACCTTTCCATATCTTGACTTTCATTTACTTGTTTCCCTGACCTCCTCACACCTCCCTTTTTTGTATTCTAGTTCAGTTAGTTATTTCAGCAAATCCTTTCCATTTTTGCTTTTATCTTAATAATTTATCTTAATATATTATAACTTTACATTCTCACCTGTTAATAATCCATCTTTAAATACTCCTTTATAACATTTACTGCCAAAACCACACAACTTCATTCCAGCATCCTTCTAACATTCCTTAACTTTACAATATTTCTGTAGATAGTCTTTAAATTTCTTCCAATCTTCTACCGTTGCTTGGTCCTTTCTCTTTCCCCCCTCATGCACCACATTGGTGATATAACCCCTTCAGGTCTATTTGTTGACCAATGAAATTGCTAGCAATGTGACACATGACATGCAGTTCTGGTTCAGACAGATAATGCCAGGCATATCAGCTAACAGAAATCATCCTTGCTCATCTGGAAGTTCCTTCACTCTTAGGTAATAATCAGGTTCAGCAGAAGTCCTCTATATCAGAAAGTTTCAGGCAGTTAAGCAAACATTTATATAAGTTTGGCAGAACCTGTTACCTAACTAAAGTATTTATGTATTTATGGACCCAAATGAAGAAAACATGATAGGTATGCATCCATCACAAACTAAAAGTGACAGCTGACCCCCTTTCACCATAAGTTGTGCACCATTTTAGGATTCCTCTCCCCTCTTATGAAACCCCCAAAAAGATTCCCTTGAATGGTATGGCTTTGGAGGGGTTTTGCCCCCAACGTGGTTTTGGAGGTGGGCTTGTACCCTCCATACAACTGTCGTCTCAACCCTGCTCAATAGGTATAGGCTTTGAGACCCCAGATTATTTGCATTTCTAATTGAAACTAACCATTGCATTTCAGCCCCATTTAATAACTTATGTTAAATCCCAATGTGGATTTATTCTATAAGCATCTATTCAATTAGTCTCATTTAATAAGCATGTGAGTAGATGGAGGAGAAGCTATGACTCCCTATAAGTGTAGGAAACATTCCACGTAAATGGAAACCTATGACATGCACTAGCGCGCGCGCACAAACACACACACACACTCCTTTGTTGTCATGGAGAGGCTGGATGAAGTGATGAGAGGCACCAGCTGGGGAATCCCAAAGGGAATGCCCAGGGGGGAAAGGCTCAGAGCCAAGGGATTGGTGGTGGGATGACAATGAATGGTCAGAGGGAGAAGAGGGAGCAGACTAGGATGAGGCGGTGTCAGAAGCTGAAGAGGTAACAGGGTTTAGTGAACAGGAAGACACTGTGGAAGAGAGCAGTCCAGAATCAGAAGCAGAAGAGGAAGCTGGAGAGGAGGGGGCAAAGAAGCAAAGATGAGGCAGGCTGCTGAAGAAGCCAGGGGGTCTCCTCCTGCTGCTGTGATAAGCTCCCCTCCCCACTAGTCTCCTAGAACAGTGTTTCCCAACCTTTGGTCTCCAGCTGTTTTTGGACTACAACTCCCATCATCCCTAGCTAGCAAGACCAGTGGTCAGGGATGATGGGAATTGTAGTCCAAAAACAGCTGGAGACCAAAGGTTGGGAAACACTGTCCTAGAACACACAGAAAAATGATGGCGGTGGAGCAAAGAGTCAAGCAAAGGAGCTTCAGGCTGCTGGGGAAGGAACCAGAGAAGGAGCCTTAGGGAGCACTGGGAAGGTAGGAACCTTCTGTCCTTGCAGCTGCCTCATTGGGAAGAGGTGCTGGGATCACTAGGCTGCGCTGTTTTGGTTAACTTCATTGACACTGTGTTTTTCTTTGCTTAATCTACCATTGACTCCAGCTCCTGACATTTGCAAATCTTTAAACTCCTAAAGCAAGAGCACAAATGTTTAAAGAAATATATTAGACACATACACAAGTTTAGGAACAAAAAAATAACCTGTTTACTAGGCCTATGGAACAGAAAATACTAGAGCTGTGTCCCTTTCCCTGATCCAATGAGAGACGCAGATCACCACAACCTAACCTGGGGAACACCTGAGCTGAATTTTATTGGGGGCAGAGCTAATTAGGGTTATTAAAACCCTGCACCTCCTCCTGACATCCTGACCATGGAGAGCAGGAGAGTGCTGTTTTGCAAACTGTGAGGTTAATTGAAGTCACTTCTCCTTACAGCGGTTTCACTTCCCGTTTTCTTTCTCCAGCTTGAGATCCTCTTTAGAAATGAAAGTTTCCAGTAAAAAAATTCTTTTTGGGTCTACAATTACTACCCACAGTGATCTGTGGAGGCAGCTACTCCTCTTATTTTTCTAGTTTGCATGCCCTCTGACTTACAGTGTTACCCATCACCACCAATACATCCCCCTCTATCCTTTATTTTATAGAGTTAGAATCCTTGGATACTGAACTATCTCTATTCTGACAGGTTTCTGTTTTACCACAGAGCCACCATGAAGAAGACCTCACTTCATGTTCCCGCCATGCAAGGTCTGCAAGCAAGGCCTCTGCAGCTGATTCTCCACCAACCATCCAAAACATTATTGGCTATTACAGAAGTTATATAACTCCCCCAAAGGGCTGTAGTGAATTAGTTTTAAAACACCTAACAATGTAATGGGATACATCCAAGTATGGCTGTGACCCAACAAGTGGTTGCTATACAGTGGTACCTCTGGTTAAGAACTTAATCCGTTCTGAAAGTCTGTTCTTAACCTGAAACTGTTCTTAACCTGAGGTACCACTTTAGCTAATGGGGCCTCCTGCTGCCACCATGCGGTTTCTGTTCTCATCCTGAAGCAAAGTTATTAACCAGAGGTACTATTTCTGGGTTAGCGGAGTCTAACTTGAAGCGTCTGTAACCCGAGGTACCACTGTATAAGATTTAAACTGCAGGCTTCCTTATAAAAAATAATTGGGGACAATTTTCCCATGACATATTTTGCCCTCTGGAACATATGGTAACATAAAACAATGGACCCAAGTGCTTGAAAGCTGACAGATATGGTTCCTGGCAACCCTGAAACGGGAAGAAGGTCAGAATATTAAGTCCATTAAATAGAAGGGAACTGCTGTCTTATAAACTTTTGCAGGGACAAAACAAAGCACTGGGGTGGAATCCTAACAGTTCCTAAAGTATACAACGTCATAAGCATTAAGCAATCTGTATTAAACCATAATCGCCCCAAGGACTCCACAACTTACAAGGACAAAATGTCTCCAAATGCTATTGCAAACATGCAGCCCAATGGCCTTTTCAACAGAGAAATGCAGGAATACAGAAGTTCATATAAAGAGAAACACTAAACAACCAGCATGCAGAATGGGCAACAATACACCCCTTTCATATTTTTAAATGTTTTTACGTTCCATTTTAATACAAAAACATTGGAAAAGGAAATGTGAACAATATGTTTCACTGGCCCTAAGTCAGCCTTCTGAAAGAGAGAGATTAAACTGAATTTTTGAAGCAGGTATAACTGTCTCCCTTGCACATTTATGTGCCATGGTCATGCTGGATGGAACTGATGGAAGATTTGGTCCCAATACATCTGAGGGGCTCCAAGTTAGCCAAAACGACAACCTACAACTAGCAAACTGCACATTATAAGATCCCCTGATGCCACCAACCTGCATCTCTAGTGATCTGGTGCTGAGCATGGAGGTTGTCTAGTAAGTTGTAGCCTCTCTTTTCCCCTGCAGTCAGCACCTCATGAAGCACAGAATAAGGCTGGTACATCTCTATATTTATTGAGGTGCTAAGGGCTAATGATACCCACAATCTTCCCATTACATGCAGCTAGAAATGGGCAAATGTGTCCATTTTGGTTTCTCTCAGTCTCTCATTTTTTTCCCCAATTTTAGGTTTAGTTCTCCACAATTCCATATCAGTTAGTGATACTGTTGTTGTTGTTTAAAGTGTGACTTTGTAGGGGGGAATACCAGCAGTTTATTCCAAATTTCTTCCAGTATACACATGATATTTTGCCCAGTGCATACATTTTTGCAAACCAATGCTAGTTTGTCAAATAGATTTGCCTTACTTAAAGTAATGCATGCATTTTTATGCACACTTTAACGTAGTACAGGCATTTGTGTGCACATCACTTAGCTGGAGAACTACATTGCAAAATTAGGAGAAGTGCAAATTTCTCCCTCATGTGCACACATAGCTGCCCCTTAGCCAACGGAAATGGGTCAGGAGTTTTAATGTCTTCCATTACGTGCCTTTGGGCAAGACAGGAAAATACTCAGGAACAGCTAAGGAATGGTAAGATCAAAGACTCAGCCAGATTGGTAAAGAAAAAGTGATTTACATGCGTTGTGTATGTGATATAACATTGTGCCACCAGATGGTGCTGTGGAGTCGAGTTTTCTCTACCCATTTTCCCTGTTTAAATTTACAACGCATTTAACTCAAACGCTTCTTTGATGTCTCTGGATCCAGCCCAGAATGGCTAATGACAGTGACAGCCAGCTTGTTGTCACCCCCAGGGATGGCAACATTAGAAAAAGTCACTGATTCCAGTTTAAGCATTTGGAAACTTCCTCGCCCCCCCCCCCTTCACCATCCCCAAAAACTTCAAAGGCTTTTTCTCCACTCTGTCAATCACTGTTAATCACTGGGACCTCTTGTATGTGAATGCTAAAGACTGTAATCCAACTGATGTGTTTAGAAACAATGACCGCTCCCCACTTAAAACGGGGGGCGCCCTTTGCGGGGACGCATGCAGCCCTGGATCTGGAGTGGCCCCATCAGCATAGGCTTTGCCTTCCCTCAGGTGGGATACCTAGAGGTCCCCGCCTACCCCAGTGAGTTGTCCAATCCCACCTGGGGGAAGCGTTGCCAGGGAAACCAGGCCAGGTAGGGGGAGGGATTACCTGCCCACACAATAGAGGGTGGATCTTAATTGGTAATCCTCACTTGGCTCCAGAGCTTCTCCCACCCTACCCACCCTCAGTTAATGTCTTCTTTTGCAGGTTAACTTTTCTTCATAGGTTTTGCAGGTTAACCTGTCTCCACAGGTATGCGGGCGCTGCTACGATAAGGTCGCTGTTAAAGGGCCGGAATGGAATTTCCCTGCATTGGCAGGTTTCGCCTTTCCCGTAGCAAAACGTCACAACTTTGGTGGTATCAGGCCTTGGGCGGAATCCTTTAGTCCATCTTCCTCTTTGCGGCGGCGATATCAGGGTTCCCCGTTAAAGGGGTTTTTGAAGGGAGGCTTTGGCTGTACGCCGAAAGGTCGTCATTGCTCTCCCCTGCGGTGGCGTAACGGGGGCGGCTATCTCTGCTTGAACATATGTTCTCCAGAGCCGGCCCATCCCCCCCCACACACACACTGGATAACCCTGATGCTCCCTAGGTCCCCGGCTGGGGACTAGGGAGGGAGAACGCCCAATGCCTGAGCCAAGGTCTACCCACATTTGAAATTTAATAAAGTTGTGGCCAATTTAATCCCATAGCACGTTGTCTAGAGTCGTTATTCCACATGACGGGGGGGGACCACTCGGGATCTGGGGACTCCGCCTGTCCACGCAAAATAATTAAACTCACCTCATCAGCCACCAGAGAACCAAGGTCTTTTTTTTCCACGAGAAGACTTCCGTGACTTAGTGGGTGAGTTATGTACCAATTCTTCTGTAAGACAACACCATCCAGCCCTATCTAAGAAGCACCTGACTATTGAACTGATAAGGAACTTATTGGTGAGAGAACTGACCTAAGACCAAGGCTGAAGAAAAGCGAGAGGCTTGCAGTCACAGTTAGAGACAGCCAACATACAAATGTACAGCGACTTTGGACTTGACACAGTACGATTGAATCCCATTTATTTTATGGAGCTTAAAACAAAATTTTAAAATCTTCAAGTAGTCATATAAATATGAGAGGTGCCATAGTATTGCAGGCAGTTAACAAAATTTGCATAGGCTTCATTTACAGTCATTTACAACAATCGTGGAAATATTCAAATAGCTTGTTGTGCTCGGTCTTTTTTGAACTATAAAACCTACTGGACACAAAGAGCAAGCCACCAGCCTTTTCTTTTAACTCCTTTGCAGGACTTTTGTGCCCTTTTCAACTTATCTTTGTGGCTCAAAATCTCTCCATGCTTACCTTGGAGTGAGAACTATTGAACTCAGTTGTGTTTACTTCAAAGTAGATGTTCATAGGATTGCACTGCAAATCTCAATGCAAAGAAAGAACGTCACCTGCTGAATCTTGTATCATTCAGTGAACTGTCAAAGTCATTGAAGCCCTGCTGGAAAGTAGGGTGACTATCCTGCCGATTACCTCCAGTCTAAAATCTCTTCCCATTCCTCTTCAGGTGGCTCGGGGCGGGGGGAGGGGGAGGGGGGAGGAGAGATCTACTGCACGGTGAAAACTATGGCTGTAAGACGAATTCCTAAGATACCTTGAGCATTGTGCTAGAAGGCACTTGGAGGACAATGGAAGCCTTTGAAATAACTAATCAATCACTCTCCTTGCCACCATCCTTGCTGATACAGAACAGAGAAAGAATAGGCCTTGAAGAAAGAGAACAGAGAAATAACTGCCACATTTTCCTGTTTAATCATGATACATGGCTTAAGCCACATTTACAGGGTGGAGTGGAGATGGTTTCATGGGGCCTGGAACTGCAGCCTATTAGAGGGTCAGAAGAAATGGCTTCTGAACACAAAGAAAGCTGGTCGTCACCAGGTGCTTGGTGACAGCAAGTTGCCTGCATCTGCATCAAGTTCAGAATGGCACAACAAGATACCTCCCTTAAACAAATCAGTATGAAGTAGGCAGGAGTAGATCTTCCCAGAAAAGCTGTCAGCAGAGGGAGAATTAACCTGCCACTAAATTCAAATTTCGGTGTATTTTAAATGTAGACTCTTCGAATAGTGTGTGTGTGTGTGTGTGTATCATATCATTTCAATTGTTAACTTCTTACCAAAGTATAAAAT
Source organism: Podarcis erhardii (assembly GCF_964252035.2). Lineage (NCBI taxonomy): Eukaryota > Metazoa > Chordata > Lepidosauria > Squamata > Lacertidae > Podarcis > Podarcis erhardii. The sequence goes on along the minus strand of NC_138500.1, from coordinate 72,385,483 downwards.
CCATCACTAAAGTTTTGGTTCAATGTGGTGGCCACACCTAGTCGCCTGTGGAGTGTTGTTAAAAGGTTTCACCACACACCCTTTGATTTAGGGAATAAACAGATGGGAGAAATTCCAAAATGCATGATGCACATTGACTTCCATCTTACTCTCTCACTGAGAACAAAACGCAGAAGTAGGAGAACAAACAGAACACCGCTGTGCCTAACCACACTTCTAGTTGGTTGGGTATGTAACAATTAGAAGAGGCTTTAATCTGCACCTGCACACAAGCACAACCCAACTGCTGAGAAAACCTGATGTGTGGCAGGGGCCCAACACAGGAGAAGACTCATCTCCTTGGACTCCCCACCACCAGCCGAGGCTGAACACCACCTGCAGCAGTACAAAACAATTTCCCCAAGCAGGGGAATCCAAGATGGTGGCTATGGAAGAAGCAAGACCCTCTTGGGGTGTAAATGCTGTGAACCCATCCATCATAAGCTCGGGTTGTATATATATGTAAATAAACCATGTATCATAAAGACACCATAGTCTGCATTGTACCTCATTACAAAGCAAACATGAACGTTGGGTAAGCACCTGGAACTGCTAGAATCTTGCACCACTCAGACACTGGGTTGGATTCAACAGTATGTTATTCTCACTAATAAATGCATTTTTTGCACACTTGGCTTGGCTTGCACTTTTGCAGAGGAAGAGCGAATGTCAAAGAATGGCTGCGTTTCAGTTAGCATATTGTTTCAGAAAATGTGAATTAGGTAGGCTAATCTTTAAAGGAGAACTGAATCGACTTCCCTGCCATCCCTAACGATATCCTTGTGGCCCCAAACTACCAATGAAGAAAATGGTGGCACTCAGAACGGGGATAAGACGACAGACCAGAAACAAGTCTTGCAGTCCAGTGCAGGAGAAGTCCACCCCAAGCACAAGAGGGTGCACTGTCAGTGCCTACCTGGCCTGTTGCAGTGGCTCCAACAGAATTGGGGAAAACCAGAAGCCTGCCCCCTTTCTCCCCAGTAGGATGGGTCCCCACTTGAGCAGCCATTATGTTTTATATAAAGGTTTGATATTAATGCCTACACGCAGAGAGAAAGGCATTTCAGCACAAGAATTTTATAAGTTAACCTGTACACAAGTTTGGAAACCTTATCCAGCACTTATCCATGCAGAACACCATGCAGTTTAGACGCCTGAGAGAGAGTCCTCATTGGCAACAGCTGGGTAGCATTTTAAGGCTTGGTTGTTTGTTCCAATAAATCTTTAAATTATACAGAAATCGAATATGCTCATTTAGCAGGCCTTAGAATATGGTCAGTAAAAGTCCTGCAGCATCTTGGATTGCATCCAAAGGAGAGAATGGAAGCCCTAGCAGAAGAAATCTAGACTGAAAGAATGGGGGGAGGGATTTTGTTTGGTAGAGACAGAGTCCTTTTGAATAGGGAAAACAGAAACAAACACAGTGAAATAAGTAGGGTTTAACCACTGCTTTTTTGAGGGGGTCCTCAGGGGTACGCAGTACCAGCACCTCTTTTTCTAGAAGAAAAGCACTGTGTTTAACATTTGAGCCATGTGCCTGCTGTCAGTCACAGATCTCCCATCAAAGGACTTCATCCACAACCACTTTTGCTAGCTAGCGGTAGATGCAACCTTACTGTATGCTTGTGAAACGTGGACCACTTATAAACACCATCTCCAACTCCATGAAAGATTCCATCAACAGTGTCTCCGAAAAGTTTTACACATCACCTGGGAAGACAGGCAAACTAATGCCAGTATACTGGAAGAAGCAAAGATCACCAATGATTCCTCAACATCAACTTCGTTGAACTGGTCATATATTGTGTGGATGCCAGATTATTGTCTTCCAAAGCAACTACTCTATTCCAAACTTAAAAATGGAAAGCGTAATGCTGATGGTCAACAAAAGAAGTTTAAAGACTCTCTCAAGGCAAATCTAAAAAAATGTAGTATAAACACTGTCAACTGGGAAACCCTGATCTGCGAGTGCTCCAATTGGAAAACAGCCTTTACCAAAGGTGTCATGGGTTTTGAAGACACTCGAACTCAGGACGAAAGGGAAAAACGAACTAAGAGGAAGGCACGTTTGGCAAAACCTTTCCATGATCAACTCCTGCCCAGAAACCCATGTCCCCACTGTGGAAGGACATGTGGATCCAGAATTGGCCTCCACAGTCACTTACGGACTCACTTTTAAAACCATATTTATGGAAGACAAATCTTATTCAGCTACGAGTGACCGCCAAAGAAGAAGAGATGCATCTGAGCAGAGGCGTACCAATTTACTAGTTCCACCCCTACGTCTTCAGCCCATAACCCCACAGAGTACAGCAGCTCCCCAGACATTTGGAACTGCGGTTCCTACTGTTGGCCATTCTGCCTGGAGCTGACAGGAACTGAGGTCCAACAACATCCTACCAGAGAGGCTGCAGGAGTCTGGTTTCTTGAAGCCCAAGCCAGGAAAAGCTTTGCTGGCTTTCTGTACTTCAAACTGCTGTTGAGTTTAAAAAGTGGGCAATTGTATTTCTGCAGATTCATGTTTATTCCAACTCAGTGGTAAACAGTGGATTTTCCTGGGGAAAGCAGTGGGGCAAACTGAAAAGCACTCAGAACTGTACCTAGAAAGCACGGGGAAACAGGAAGTGCTGATTTCCCCCTTTTACACCTTGTTCCCAGCCCCCTGGCTGTTTAAAAAACCCAGAGAACTTGATTTAGCTAGTCTTGCAGATGCTGTTTAAAATTTTATTCATTTTATTTTATTAAAATTTTATACCACCCTCCATCCATAGATCTCAGCATGAATCACACCATAAAATTACAATATAAAATGGCACTTGAAGTCATATTTAGTTTGACTCACAGCACTGCCTTCTGGATCCACCACCTCTTGTCATTCAGCAAGGAAACAGCAGTCTGCTTTTGAAAAAAGAGTTTTGCCTTTCCATTCCCGAATGAAGGCCATTCATTCTCTCCACACACACACACCCATGCAAAATGTGCACATTCTGCTGCAAGAGAGTGACGTCTTTCAAGGCTGCTTCTTGAGGGGGAAAGCAAAACTTGAAAACTGAAGAGGTTTTTACAGTTAGTAAGGCCACGTGTCTCTTCCACTGCACTCCCAATGCCTCATTATCATTTTTCCCCCCAAACCAGAAGTGAAGGCATTTGCCTGGCCTGTCATTTAACAAGAAGCTAATGTTTTGCAGCTGGCTGGAGGAGAGCTTGCCTGACTCAAACGGCATGAACTCCCACATAAGCTGGCCTCCTTCCTGCCCACAGAAACTCATTTTATTTGCACTAGAGCCTCAGAGAGCTCAAACCATACACATCATTTCCCACCTTCCCACCTTGTGATGTGTTTTCCAAAGGTGTGGCTGCACAGCCCTGGCTCCTTTAAAGCCACTTCATAGGCGGCGTTCATCTTTCACACCCACTGGCCTCTCAACAGAGTTCTCCCATGCACATGTTCAGTCACCTAAGCATATCAAAAGTGCTTTGCTTTTCCTTATCTTTGACCACAACATCACATCTGCTGCTCTTGCACCCAAAAATATGCTAGTGTCAACTACAAGCATTGCCCAAGCATGCAAAGAAAACCCCCCAACTTACATTGCCTACAAATGCCAAGTTTCACAATGATGTTCCATCCCTCCTGACCTTGTGGGTTAATAAAGAAATGCTCTGGACATTCAGGGTTCTCACACAGGCCAACCATCTAAGGACCAGAGTTTCCCCATCCAAATAAACATGACGAGGAGGGACACCTAGGTTCACCACAGGAGTCTTAACCCTTCCCAGATCACTTCACCTACAGTTATTATCAGAGCTTTTTTTCCCCAGACAGAACTCGACAGAACTCAATTCTGTCCCCTCTCAGGTGGGCACCATTGCCATTCTAAGAGAACAAGGGAGGGGTTCACAGTGAGTTCCGGCACCTCTTTTTCTAGAAAAATAGCACTGGATATTATGCTCCCAATCTTGCTTTGTGTTAATGGGTACAACAGCGTTCAAAGCTGAGCTATACGATTTGAGTTCAAAGGTTCTCCCCAACAGTGGAATTGCCAAATTTTGTCTAAAGTGAAATTAAGAGAATATGAACACTCCCTTCACACCATAAAAAAAAAATCTAATAGCCTTTGATAGAGCTCTCTCCCTGAATTTGTCCAATCCCCCTGTAAGCGTCCGTGAAATCCACGAAGACCTGTACATCTGCAGAAATGGGGACAAAGTTCCAATTCCTTAGACTGGAAGTTCACTAGAGTTCACTGAATGTTAACAGGAGAAGCACATGACAAGCAAGATTAAGGATGACTCAGGCTCATAAATCAAAGCTTGAATTGCATCTTAATTCCTCTTTTTTGTTTACCATTGCAGCTTCAAAAACCTTCTGTTTTGTTCCTCTTGCTCTCCTAGTTACATCTTGCATTTTCTTACCCCTTTCTGTAACTAGTGGCCCGGTTAGGGAAGAGGCACGACCAAAATAACTACTGGAAAGTCTCAGGCAGATAATCGTTAAATCATATCGACAGGCACCGTTCTCAGGAAGTCCACTGTACCAGAAGTATATTGCATAAGCCTTTTAATAAGTTTCTTGCATTTATGGAGCGGTTTTCCTCCCATCCGTGACACAGCTCATGTGCTGATCAAGAAAAGAAAAACCAGGAAAAGGTATTCAGCAAACATTTTTTCTCTCCCTTCCCACCACATGATGTTCAAGAGACACAGCTGTTGCACATGGTATTTCTGCTTATTTGAGAGCTTAACACTCCCCTGATAACTTTGCAGATTTTGATAAAGGGACTTAGAAGCAGTCTCTAAGGGGCAAACTGTCTGCAAATGTACATATCAAAGAGTCCCAGGGCTTTTCTCTCCCTGCCCAACCTCAGTCTTCATGATGGGGGGGGGGGGTTACATTTAGAATGTTCTCAAGCTTAATATCAATTTGCTAATGGAATAAAGAAAGAGCAGGTGAGGAGGTGTTACACCCTCATTACAACTTCTCATAGGAGCTAAGGTCCCTTCAGCCCCCAATAAAATATTTGAGGGAGCCAGGCCTGCTCCCACCCATAATATTTTATTCAATATTCAGTATTATTCAATATTTTATTTATGCACCTCTGCAACTTCTCCGGTCTCAGTTGTTCCCTCTCCAAAGAAACTTTTCTAAAGGAAAGGTAATGAGGGCTGTATCGATAAGTCCATTTCATTTTCTCCTTTTTCCAATTCTATGTCCTGTCATTAACATTTCCGCTTTAGTTTGAGGTGGGTGAATGAAACTGTGTCCTTTACTCATAAAGGGGGGTGCATGAAACTGTCCTTTACTCATAAAGGGCACATTTTTAAATGCCCTTTTGCCTAGTACTTTTGCCTAGCAATTTCTCCTAAGGTAATCCATTTTTACAAACCCCTTTCACATTTTCCCCTAGTACACATTTCGATTTATTACTTAGGGGGTTTTTTTGCACTTATATCTTTCCAACAACCGTGTGAGGTAGGTTAGGCTGAGAGTGAGCTTCATGGCTGAGTGGGGATGTGAACCCCGTTCTCCCAGGTACTAGTCTGACACTCTAATCACTATACAACACTGCACTGTTTTCATACACACTTTGGGGTCAGGGAACTTATTGTTGCATTTCAGGTCACTTATTGTTTCAGAAGCATGAATTTGGTAGGTTCACATTAAAAGGCAAACGGAATCAGATTTATCCCCCACATCTAGTGGCAAGTTGACCACTCTAATCCCTATACCTCATTTGATAAGCTCATGAAAACTAACATTTAGTGATATTTAACCTTGTTACTTTATGCAGGCCTATAGACAATTATCAGTTACTTTGCGGCACACACACAGGGTTGTAGCCTCATAAATTCTACCGAGAGTAGACCCACTGGAATTAATACACATTACTAATTTATGCCAATTAACTTAAAGAGGTCTACTTGGAACCCTTGGAATTTATCTCAGATGCACATCTAAAAATAAAAGAGCTTGTGAAATTTCTCTCCAGCCACTTTGTCTTTTAACTAGATAAAAAGCAAAAGTTACTCAAGACAGATTTTTTCCAGTAAAATTTGAGAACAAACAACTGCCTCTTTGATGAACTCTCCCCAAGATTTCTGACGTGTCTGTGTGTGTGTGTCAACCACCACTGTGTCCAGACAATACTATGAAATTGTATTATGGAAACAAGATGTGGGCAAGATACCCACACAAGCACAGCAAAAACAGAACAAAACTTAGGGGAAAGTGGGGAGGGGACCCAAAACTATACTGTTCTTAAGCCAATGGCAACATCTACTAAGAAGAAAAAAGTGTCACAGAAGCCTCCTGGAAAACGTTCACCAAACAGTTTGCCAGATGTTACTGCTCAAAAATAGCATGAAGTTTTGAATAAACCACTCTTGCTAAGCTTTACTTTTAACAGAGATTTATTAAAGCATAAGCATTCATAGAGATAAATCAATTACTTTGGCCTACTTAATAATAAATCTCAAAATCATACACCAACCAATGCTTGTCTTAATATATTATTAATAGCTGTTATTTTCCTAAAATGCCATTTCCCCTCTATGTGGAGAGATGTACTTTTCCAGACCTTGCATCACAGTAAGTACCTACCTTACTTCAGGCCTAGCAGGACATGAAATACACATATCACTCTTTCAATCACCAGAGTTACAGCTCGCCTAGTAGGGAAGTTAGCTGTGTCCTAAAAGTTTGTTTCTCAAGTACTTAACCTCCTCCATCTGGGTCAAATGCTAATCAAGCTTTACTCAGCTGCACTTCCAAGAAATCTACAGAAAGATCAAACTCTGCAACAACTTGAGCACATCAGCTGGCTTCTCTGTTTTTTTCTGCTTACAGGGAAATGTTTAAGGCTGCAGTCCTAATCCTGCTTAACTGGGAGTAAGCCCCATTGAATTTAATAAAAGTTTTGCCTGAGTAGACATGGTTAGGATTACAGCCTAAACCAGCAAAGCAGATGCAAGCATGCCCCAATGGTCTGGGATGATGGGAGGGCCCAAGTTTCCCCACACTTGCAGTAGAGCATGGTTAGCTAAATATAGGGTGGGCAGGTCCAGACCCCCCAAGTGCCATAGGAAGTAGAATTTCACCAGGCGGAGTTTCCAAATCCTGGAGAAAAACAGACCAACCCACGCTGAGTGCAACTTCCCCCTCTGTGTAACTCTTAAACCTGATTCTCTTGTGCCTGTTAGTCACTTGGTGACTTCAGTATCAAGTGATGATTTGTGTGTGAGAGAGTGAGAAAGTGAATGACTCCTCAGAAATCTAACCCCATATATGAAACTTTTTCTGGTTAGAAAAAAAAAATGAAGTGCTGATACTCATATCTTAATAAAAGTGCAGTGCACAAAATGGCTACCTGGGCGGCAAAATAAGAGGAGGCAGTAATCTGTACTGGTGAGCACCGTTGCACACAAAAAACCTCTGCCTCCCATCATCTCAAAGTACAATGCTGTGGTCCCTGCATTTTGTCAGAGAAGCTGCTGGTACCTGTAGAGCAGAGACCAGGGACCATTTTTCTCATTCCCAATACAAATTTGTAACCTGCCCCTTTCCACTCTCTCTCTCTTACACATATAGGAGCCAACTCCTAGACGCTAAGGTCCCTTCAGCCCCACCCCCCATAAAATATTTGAGGGGGGCAAGTTGATGGGCACTGCCATCCAAATGGTGTGTCTGCATCAGGTCATGTGATTGTGTGGGGTGGGGCTTGCCTGCCCCCCCCCATATTTTATTCAAGTTGGCGCCCCTGCACACACACATACCATGATCAAATTACACGCAGATAATCTCATGAGTCCTGCTGGGAGTGGTCATTTGGAGGCTGGGGACAAGGTGCTCTCAATCGGCTGATGACACTCAGCTCTGTCTCTCCATAACATTTGAATCAGGAGAGGCTGTGCAGTCCTTGGATCAGGGCCTGGCCACAGTGGTGAGATGGATGAGGAGAAACAAGCTGAGCTTGAATCCTGGCAAGACGGAGGCACTGGAGGTGAGTAGCTCCCATGTCCGAGATGGTGGTCAACTGCCTACCTTGGGGGAGCTGCACTCCCTTTGAAGGACCAGGTTTGCATCCTGGGTCCTTCCATAGCTTCCCTTTTTTTAAGGGAAATTCCCTTATTCAGAATAGGATTCCTCGCAAGAAAAGGGAAAAGTTGACAGCTATGGGTACTTCTGGAGCCAGCACTGTCACTGGAGGCCCTGGTAGCAAGATACAAGGTAATATCCAACAGTCTTTCCAATATTTCTTTTCAACTTGTAGCCTCGGTTAATATTTGGTTTTCAAACCTCACTATGACTAGGGATGGGCAAATTTATTCATTTCAGTTTCTTTCAGTTTCTTATTTTCCACTCTTAAGTTCCGTTCTCCACATTTTCACATCAGTTAGCAAAAAAAAATCTTGAAAATTCATCAACATTTTTGCTAATTCTACAAAAATATATATTTCTATGTGCCACTTCTCCTAATACTGCATAAATGTTTTTGCAAAGTTTCCTCCCCCAAATATAATGCATTTTTGCAGGCTATTTTCACTAATGTTAGCATTTCTTTACACAATTTACTTTATTCACACCATTCACACGCATTACTTGACAGGAAAACTGTATTGCAAAATTCAGACAAACATGAATTTTGAAAGTTTCCTGTGTATCAGTTAGTACAAAAGAAGCAGGTTTTCCTTTAAATCTGGACTGAATCAAACCAATCTCCCATCCCTACCTGTGACAATGATTGCTGTAATTCCTCCCACTGGCAGTAGCAAGTTTTATGTTCTGTGTTCTTTTCATGTGCAGGAAGTCTATTTATGAATGTATTTGTTTATGCAATTTATATCCTGTCCTTCCTCCCGAAGGAGTTTAGTACCTAGTTTACACAGTGTATTTTCTCCCACAGTTAAGGAATACTGTCGCACGCCACGCCACCCTCCAAGCGGTGTGATATTCCAGGGGTTCCAGGCGCTTTCCCAGGACTCGTGTTTCCTTTTGATTTGATAGAATGGATTTGATTTATTACATTTCTACGCTGCTTTGCATTCAAATGAATATTTTGGAATGAGGGGCAGTGGAGGCTGTGGTGCCTTTATGATACATGGTTTCTTTACACATATATACAACCTGAGCCTATGATGGAGGGCTTCACAGCCTCAACACCCCAAAAATGTCTTGTTTTCACATAGCCACAGAAATAAACCATTGTTCTGCCTCTCTGGCTTTCCAACTTGCTACTCGGTCCCATTCCTGCAAAACTCCACTTCCAACTCTGGCGTTGTCTGTTCAGGGAGGGGGAGACCCACCCATTTGCTGTCTTCCACTGAGCTTTTGTTCTCTTAGTGGCCTGTCACCCAGGCAATCACCTCAGCACAGGAAGCCAGCCTATCTTATATTTTAACACTTGCTGGGTCCAGGGGTTAGAAGGGTCTCAACTCTCCCCCCCCCAATAACAGTATCCTTCATTCTTTTTGCCACGATACTAAGTTGTTTATAATTCATTTCAGGTGTAGACAACAGTGCAGCCCTCATTTGACACTCCAAGCAACCTGGTCTCTTGGTCTCTTTTCTCTTTTGCCCACTACCATGTTTTGACATTGATTTTTCAAGCTTCTACATTTCTTCAAAAGTCAGGACCACATATAGAACAATATTTTTATGGATAGACTCTGTTCTGTTTTTAGGGAAGCTTTTAATGTTTAATAGATTTTTTAATAGAATATTAAAATACAACATTCTGTTGGAAGCCCCCCAGAGTGGCTAGGGAAACCCAGCCAGATGGGCAGGGTATAAATAATAAATTATTATTATTAAATTATTATGATAGGCCAAAAGCCTGGATCTTTATAAAAACGTATTTGTTGTGGCATAAGCTCCTGTGTCCTCTTCAATGGATGTATCAGATACAGTCCACTCTCCATCAAACTGTTCTCCACAAACCTTATGCTCTAGTGGATGGGTTTGCTTTCAAAGTGTCATGAGATATGTTGCTGGTTTTGCTGCAAGAAACTGACGCAGCAAATTTTCTGGAAACTAAAATGGCACAAACTCAGCTTTTTTTCTAAAGCATTACACTGGAGTCACAAACCTGATGCATTCAGCAACTTTCCTTCATCATTAGTTGCCACAGGCATGGCCTCTGTATTAACATTATTGCTTTTATGCATCTTCTTCCTTAGTTAATTTATTGCTTGAGCCAAACTGCAGAAGGGCATTGCATGATTAATGGACTTCAATGTCTGTACACTAATGCGCAAAGCATGGGAAACAAGATGAGCTTGAGCTCTTGGTACAGCAAACTAAATATGACATAATAGGCATCACTGAAACCTGGTGGGATAAGTCCCATGATTGGAATGTAATAATGGAGGGATACAATCTATTTCAGAGAAACAGACCAGACAAGAAAGGAGGAGGAGTGGCGTTATATGTCAGGGATGTGTATACCTGTGAAGAGATCCAAGATTTAGAACCTCAAAGCCAAAGTGAGAGCATTTGGGTCAAAATTAAGGGAGAGAAGAATAACAGTGACCTCATTGTGGGAGTTTACTATAGATCCCCAAGCCAAACGGAGGACATAGATGATGACTTCCTGGAACAGATGGCCAAGCATGCAAAAGGAAGGGAGATAGTAGTAATGGGGGACTTCAATTACCCGGATATTTGTTGGATGTCAAACTCAGCCAAGAGCATAAGGTCAAACAGATTCCTCACTGGCCTTGCAGACAACTTCATTGTCCAGAAAGTGGGAGAAGCAACAAGAGGAACAGCCATTTTAGATCTGGTCCTAACCAATGTTGATGACCTGGTTAGTGGGGTAGAAGTGGAAGGATCATTAGGCGCGAGTGATCATGCTCTTCTGAAGTTTACTATACAGCGGAAAGGAGCAGCCAAGCATACTAGGACTCAATTTCTTGACTTTAAGAAAGCCGACTTCATAAAACTTAGGGAAGTGCTGGGTGAGATCCCATGGACAGTAATACTAAAAGGAAAGGGAGTTCATGATGGCTGGGAGTTTGTTAAGAGGGAGATAGTAAAAGCACAACTTCAGGCAATACCAATGAGACGGAAACATGGAAGGTGCCTAAAGAAGCCAGGGTGGCTATCTAAAGAACTTTTAACTGAGTTAAGATTAAAAAAGGATGTGTACAAAAAATGGAAAAGGGGGGAAACCACCAAAGAGGAATTCAAACAAATAGCCAGCACGTGTAGACACAAAGTCAGAAAAGCTAAAGCACAGAATGAACTCAGGCTTGCTAGAGAGGTTAAAAGCAACAAAAAAGGCTTTGATGGGTATGTTCGTAGCAAAAGGAAGAACAAAGAAACAGTGGGGTCACTCAGAGGAGAAGATGGTGAAATGCAAACAGGGGACACAGAAAGGGCTGAACTCCTCAATGCCTTCTTTGCCTCAGTCTTCTCCGATAAAGAAAACAATGCCCGACCTGAAGAATTTGGAGCAAATGATCCAGCAGAGGAAACACAGCCCAGAATAACTAAGGAGATAGTACAAGAATACGTGGCTAGTTTAGATGTATTCAAGTCTCCAGGGCCAGATGAACTGCATCCAAGAGTATTAAAAGAACTGGCAGATGTGATCTCAGAACCACTGGCAGTCATCTTTGAGAATTCCTGGAGAACAGGCAAAGTCCCGGCAGACTGGAGGAGGGCAAATGTTGTCCCTATTTTCAAAAAGGGGAAAAGAGAGCACCCAAATAATGACCGCCCAGTCAGTCTGACATCAATACCAGGGAAGATTCTGGAGCAGATCATTAAACAAACAGTCTGTGAGCACCTAGAAAGGAATGCTGTGATCACCAATAGTCAGCATGGATTTCTGAAAAATAAGTCATGTCAGACTAACCTGATCTCGTTTTTTGACAGAATTACAAGCCTGGTAGATGAAGGGAACGCAGTGGATGTAGCCTACCTTGATTTCAGCAAGGCATTTGACAAGGTGCCCCATGATATTCTTGTAATGAAGCTGGTAAAATGCGGACTTGACTATGCTACCACTCAGTGGATTTGTAACTGGCTGACTGACCAAACCCAAAGGGTGCTCATCAATGGTTCCTCTTCATCCTGGAGAAGAGTGACTAGTGGGGTGCCACAGGGTTCTGTCTTGGGCCCGGTCTTATTCAACATCTTTCTCAACGACTTGGATGATGGACTCAAGGGCATCCTGATCAAATTTGCAGATGACACCAAACTGGGAGGGGTGGCTAACACCCCAGAGGACAGGATCACACTTCAAAACAACCTTGACAGATTAGAGAACTGGGCCAAAACAAACAAGATGAATTTTAACAGGGAGAAATGTAAAGTATTGCACTTGGGCAAAAAAAATTAGAGGCACAAATACAAGATGGGTGACACCTGGCTTGAGAGCAGTACATGTGTAAAGGATCTAGGAGTCTTGGTTGACCACAAACTTGACATGAGCGAACAGTGTGACGCGGCAGCTAAAAAATCCAATGCAACTCTGGGCTGCATCAATAGGAGTATAGCATCTAGATCAAGGGAAGTAATAGTGCCACTGTATTCTGCTCTGGTCAGACCTCACCTGGAGTACTGTGTCCAGTTCTGGGCACCACAGTTCAAGAAGGACACTGACAAACTGGAACGTGTCCAGAGGAGGGCAACCAAAATGGTCAAAGGCCTGGAAACAATGCCTTATGAGGAACGGCTAAGGGAGCTGGGCATGTTTAGCCTGGAGAAGAGGAGGTTAAGGGGTGATATGATAGCCATGTTCAAATATATAAAAGGATGTCACATAGAGGAGGGAGAAAGGTTGTTTTCTGCTGCTCCAGAGAAGCGGACACGGAGCAATGGTTTCAAACTACAAGAAAGAAGATTCCACCTAAACATTAGGAAGAACTTCCTGACAGTAAGAGCTGTTTGACAGTGGAATTTGCTGCCAAGGAGTGTGGTGGAGTCTCCTTCTTTGGAGGTCTTTAAGCAGAGGCTTGACAACCATATGTCAGGAGTGCTCTGATGGTGTTTCCTGCTTGGCAGGGGGTTGGACTCAATGGCCCTTGTGGTCTCTTCCAACTCTATGATTCTATGATTCTATGATCTGAAAACCCAAAGTAATGGTTTGGGTTGCTTTTTGTATAAACTCCCTTTCTCTAATGATTATGAGACCCCCCCCCTTCCAGCTATGCACAAGTAACTCTAGGACTAAATAGTCATGAAAAATCATGTCACATAACTGCCACTCACTCTGGCTCCACCTGCTGTTGACCTCCTGCCTTACACTCTACCTACCCCATTGGACACCAGCTGCCATAGCTGGGTTTGTACTCTTAAACTAGGACATGGTTTGAGAGAGTGGGAAATATTAATCTTTATATGTGCATTATAAGCACATTTTGAAGCCTTGCGGATACTGCCCCCCCCCATTTTTCCAAGGTGCTACACCAACCTCCACACCACGTGGCCCCTCCACCTCTCCCACCCAGTAAGCAACACCAGCCCAGCTCATGGGAAACTAGTGCAGCTGTTCCACCGCACTCAGTGAGCTGCTTCTGGTTCTCAAGACCAAGCACTATCAACACCCCAGTGCGTCTCCCCCTCCCCAGCAGTAAAACATACAACAAAAATAAATGAAACAACTGTCTATCTGCTGGCCTTCCATGACACCCAGATTTGGGTGCCTGAGGCAGCTGCCTCACGCAGCCTAATAGTAGGGCCATCCCTACTTTATTGTAGTTGGTATGATAACACGATGGGATCCCAAGTCCCTGTGTATTTTATGCACTCATCTTTCTTCCACTGTGCTTTATTATCAAAAATATTACTGTTATGTACATGGATGGTGGATTATTATGAACTGGATTGGGGGCTGGTTCTCTTCTGATGTTAGGCAGGCAGAAGATGGATTTTTGCCATGAGACCATAGATACATATGTATGAAATCTGTTTAAAGGGGATATTGATGTATGGGCTTTCATTATGTGGCAGCAAATTTAGGTCTGTATCTCTCGCTCTCGCTGTGTGTGTGTGTGTGTGTACTGTATGCAGGGCTTTTTTTCAACCAGAACTCACTGGAACTCAGTTCCGGCCCCTCTCAGGTAGGTGCCGTTGTCATTGTAAGAGAACAAAGGAGGTAGTAGTAGTAGTAGTAGTAATAATAATAATAATAATAATAATAATAATAATAATAATAATAGTTATATCCCACACATCTGGCTGGGTTTCCCCAGCCACTCTGGGTGGCTTCCAACAAAATATTAAAATACAATAGATATTAAAAGCTTCCCTAACCAGGGTTGCCTTCAAATGTCTTCTAAAAGTCAGATAGTTGTTTATTTCCTTGACACCTGATGGGAGGGCATTCCACAGGGTGGGCGCCATTACCCAGAAGGCCCTCTGCCTGGTTTCCTGTGTCTTCACTTCTTGCACTGAGGGAACTGCCAGAAGCCCCTCAGCGCTGGACCTTAGTGTCCGGGCTGAACAATGGGGGTGGAGACGCTCCTTCAGGTATACAGGTATTCATGGTGAATTCCAGCACCCTTTTTTCTAGAAAAATAGCAGGGACTCTCTCTCTCTCTCTCTCTCTCTCTCTCTCTCTCTCTCTGTGTGTACACACCCACCCACACTTGACAGCACTCTACAGCTGATTTCGGATCTCTGTGTACAGTTGACAACATATTATAGTGGATTTTGGATCTGTGTTGAGCGTACTTAAATAATACATGAGCTATATTATGTATATGAATAAACAGTAACCTGGCATGTGCTTCCAACATGCGTGTTTCAGTTACATATTATATTTTTAGGTCTGAAATAGCCAACATGGTGCCCTTCATATGCTGATAGATTTTAACTACCAACATCCCTAACAACGTCTGGACAACACCCCATTGGCTATCCCTCTTCTAGGTGCACATAAGGTGGTGAGATGCAAAAGAGGACACCAGAACAAGCTGCATTTTCTGCCCTTTTTCATTTTACTCAACTACTAAAGGTCTCCTCTTTTGCATATCACCACTTTAGGTGCACACTTTTAAAAATGTATACTATGAAATGCAAGACTTTGCAGCTTACACTTGCTTGAAAGTAAATCCTGCTTGATACTATAGGACTTACCTCTGAGTAGAAGTGCAGATTGTGATGTATCAGAGCTGGTATAGCATAGCTTGTAGGGCCACAATCAAGGTAGGGAAAACTGTGAGTCCTCCAGATGTTATTCATTTATTCATTTCAACAGTTTATATGCCACTTCATTACAACAATGGTGTGCAGAAACTCAACACAATAAAGATAATGTCATTGACCTACAACTCCCATCTTCCCCATGAAACATTATCACATTCTGGGAAGTCTCATTAACCTTCTGCCTACCTGCAGGTTTTTAGGAGGAGTCTCCTTATGTCTTAGAGCCACAGAGAAGATTCTGCTTAAATATGGTTCCCATTCTGCCCTGAGGAAAGGGAGGACAGACACATATTAACAAAGGCTAAGCTCTTCGCTGGGTTGCTGAAGTGTGGAGCAATTCCTAGAAACCTCTGCAGAGGAAAGATCAATAACAATTCCAAGAGTTCAAACCACATTACATGCATGATCTAGTTCAGGCATAGGCAAACTTGGCCCGCCAGATGTTTTTGGACTACAACTCCCATCATCCCTGACCACTGGTCATGTTAGGGATGATGGGAGTTGTATTCCTTACAGCAAGGGCTACCAAGCTTTTGGGAACAGTGGGTATGTTTGCAATGGGACAGACTATTATGGGCACCAGAAACACAGAGACTGCAGCCAGGCACACTCCAAAGCCTAGTCCAGATGTTTTCAACTTTTTTGCATCCATGGTTCCCTTGACCAACTGCATTCTTTCTGGGTCACCCCTGTGGGGCTCAGGAGCCCAGCTATGTCACTCCTTGCCTGCCTAGTAGCCTCTCACCCTTTTTCGAACACCCTCCCTTGTGGAGTGTTCCCTCAGCCTCCTCTCCTCTCCTCTCCTCTCCTATCTCCTCGGGAGTCCTCTGGGCAACTGCTGCCGCCGTCCCTGGTCTCTGAGCTGCCCCCACCCCACCCCAAAGAGAGGTTCCTTTCCTTCACCTGCAGAGCTTATAGCCAGGGCTGCTACAAGAAACAGCCGTGCAAGCCTTGGGGAGGCAAGAGGGCATCAGAGGAGGGAGGGAAAGAGGGACAGAGGCCAGTGTTGCCACATCACCACTGACTATCCTTCAAGCCCCCCCCCCCCCACAGCATACCTTTTTTTAAAAAAGCCACATTTCAGCAGGGGAGGGGACCAGGCAAATGCCAGTGAAGGACTCCGTGGGTGCACTTGCGCCACCACACTAGCAATCCCTGCCTTCCAATAATTGTGAAAGGTAAGTCGATATGATTATTGCAGATGCGGGTGAGTGTCCCCATTTGCATCTCTTCCTAGAGCAGCAGAGAATATATTTTATAATTTTATAATTTAATTTAACACTAACGCTTGCAAAGGTTTTATGAGGACATCAAGCACAATGTCTCCTGGAAATCCACGTATGCAGAGACCATCCAATGTTGTGACTACATCTCCCATCATTCCTGAACGTTGGCCATGCTTGCTGAGGCTGATGAGAGTTGAAGTCCATGACATCTGGCACCATATTATCTTTGTTGTTGTTTAGTCATTTAGTCATGTCCAACTCTTTGTGACCCCATGGACCAGAGCACACCAGGCACTCTTGTCTTCCACTGCCTCCCGCAGTTTGGTCAAACTCAGGCTGGTAGCTTCGAGAACACTGTCCAGCCATCTCGTTCTCTGTCATCCCATTCTCCTTGTGCCCTCCATCTTTCCCAACAACAGGGTCTTTTCCAGGGAGTCTTCTCTTCTCATGAGGTGGCCAAAGTATTGGAGCCTCAGCTTCAGGATCTGTCCTTCCAGTGAGCACTCAGGGCTGATTTCCTTCAGAATGGATAGGTCTTGCAGTCTATGGGACTCATAATTCAAAAAAATCAATTCTTCGGCAATCAGCCTTCTTTATGGTCCAGCTCTCACTTCCATACATCACTACTGGGAAAACCATAGCTTTAA
Organism: Podarcis erhardii; assembly: GCF_964252035.2. Lineage (NCBI taxonomy): Eukaryota > Metazoa > Chordata > Lepidosauria > Squamata > Lacertidae > Podarcis > Podarcis erhardii. The sequence continues at coordinate 72,368,417 of NC_138500.1, read as the reverse complement.
CTATATGGACCTTTGTCGGCAAGGTGATGTCTCTGCTTTTTAAGATGCTGTCTAGGTTTGTCACTGGTTTTCTCCCAAGAAGCAGGCGTCTTTTAATTTCGTGACTGCTGTCACCATCTGCAGTGATCATGGAACCCAAGAAAGTAAAATCTCTCACTGCCTCCATTTCTTCCCCTTCTATTTGTCAGGAGGTGATGGGACCAGTGGCCATGATCTTAGTTTTTAATGTTGAGACCATCTTATCTACCCCTGCTCTAATGCTTTGCATCTGCAGTCTGGTCACAGGAAGCCACTCTAACCCACACACACCCAGAAAAACCAACAGGCTCCAAATTTTATTGTGTACAGGAAAAGAAAAATAGCCCTTTGGGGGGTGGTTTTCTGAGCCCATTTCAGAATTAATAATTCTCCCAGCACTAACAATAGAGAGAAACTGTAAATGTGTGGTGTGAAAAACCAGTATTTTTAAGTGCCTCTAGACTAATCTGCTCAGGTTGTATATGAAGATTTATACATCTGAATACTGTTCCACCAGGGATGGCCCACACCGTCTCCTGCCTGAGGTGAAATGTGAATGTGCCCCCCCCCCTTTGTAGCCTCACATATTGTGGTCATGTGGCAGCAGTTAAATTTTGCTGGAAGCTGCAGCTGCTGCCACTGCCACCAATACCATAAAACTCTGGCAGCAGCCAGGGTGGGGTTTCCCTGTGGGGGCACTGCCCCATGGGATCCTGCCACCCAAGGCAAACTGCTATGCCTCTTGAGCGAACTGGCTCTGTGTTCCATACAGGGCATACAGAAAAATAGCATACAGAAAAACTGACTACAAAAAAAAAAAGCATGTCTGGAAGAAGGTGGACTGAATACTTTTCCGTGGCAAGCTACTTCCTGTGAGAATGACCCAAAACTGATAAAACATAAAGTAATATATTCCATAAAAAAGCCATCACCCACCATCATTTGGACAGCCAAAGCCACCCCCCACCTTTGTCAATAAGGTGACCTCCCCTTCTTTGGGGAGGTTTGCATGTAAATAGGAAGTAATGACAATGTTAGGAAATTGCCTCAGATTAATAGCCTGCATGCCTTTATAGAACAAATGTTATTTTCACCACCTAATATAAGTCAAAGTGCAGGGACTCTGCAAAAACATTATCAACATATTGGCTGTAGTAAGCAAACAAAACAGAAGAAGCTCAAGTTAACCATGCCCATTCAGCACTCGGAAAATTCTGATCTAATAAATATAATGCTTTATGGTTAATTCATGGGAACTTTTTTTGACACACACCTTTATGAAGAGTAAACCCTTTTGCGCTGAGTTGGTAACACAGCCATGTTATCACACCAGAACCAGTGGTTTCTAACTTGGCCTGGGGGTGGGGCTCAAACGGCTGATCAACCTGATCAACCTTTCGGTTCACTTTGTAGTAATGGATGCACTGCTCCCCTCAAATCTGAAGGCAGCCCAACTATTTCTCCATCTTGACAAGAAATTCTGTCTGATTTTTATGTGAAGTGCTACCAGCCTTATCCCCATTCAGGTACTTTGCCTCCAGACTCATGCTAAACATGTGGAGGAGGAGAAGCTCCCACTGGCTCTGCCCCAGTGTTGCATGCCCCAGTTGCTCCCTCTTACTGGGGCTGCCACAGAACCCCCAGGCAAGGCCCCCATGTGGGAGAAGGAAGGCACAGTGGGTGCCACTGGAGCACCCAGCACAGACAAAGAGGCCACTGTGTGAGCCTTGGCTGGCAGTGCACTGGCTTCTGGGCCAGACCAGTTGGGGCTTGTCCTGGGCACTGACAATCGACACTACACACTGAGTGGATAGGCTCCCATTCCATCTTGATGGGCTTAGCATATGCATGGAACCAAGTCCAGAATGAAGAACTTAGGCGAAGGAGGAGGTCTGTAAGATACTGTGGCCTTAGATCAAAGCATGTATCCAGAGCAGTACTCTCCAGATGTTGGACTGAAACTACCATCAGCCTCAATCAACACTGACCATGCTGACTGGGGCTGGTGGGAGCTGGGATTCACAACATTTGGAGAAGACCACATTGGCTACCCCAGTCTAGAGTAATATTGCTCATATAACCAGGATCTGATATAAAGCATGCCAGCAATCCAAGTTTAGAAGGTTGGTGGCCCATGTAGTACTGGAAACATTAGAGGGGGGCAGAGCTTCAAAGCTCCAGGCTGAGTTGGATTTATTTATAGCAGTGATAGAAAACTGATGGACCACATGTCTGACCACTAGACATGTGAGTTGGAGTATAACAACAACATATCTCTCTCTCTCTCTCTCTTTCTCTCTCTCTCTCTCTATATATATATAATTTGCATTTTTAATACAGAACAAAACACACACCTCCCACATCCCCTTCTCTCATCCACCAATTGTTCAACTTTCATTTCAGTCACAACATACAACTAAATACCTAGTGACTCCCCTTCCATCCTTTTCCTGGTTTCTTTACTTTTCTACTAAATTGCATATTCCAAATTTGTCATCTTCAAATTTCTTCCTCTGTTAAATTCTACTAACTCCCATTCTGCTGGATTTACTCAAGGCCTGTTACGTTATTTACATTTTTATACTGGTTCTTAAAATAGTCAATAAACATTTTCCAATTCTCCTTATATTCTTTATCATCTTTTTCTCTTATCCTATTTGCTATACCTGCCAGTTCAGCATATTCAAGCAGTATAAACTGCCACTCTTCCTTAATGGGTACTGTAATCATTCTCCACCTTTGTGCCAATAAGATTATAGCTGCAGTCGTGGTATATAGTAATAATTTTGGTTTTTTAGGGACTTCTGTTGTTACCATTCCAAAAAGGAATGTATCAGGCTTTTGTGGGAAGGTGTTTTTTTAATATCTTTGCTTAATTCGTTGTAAATTACTTCCCAGAATTCCCTGATTACGTTACAGGACCACCACATGTGGAAAAAGGATCCCTCTACTTCATTGCATTTCCAACATGTATCTTTTTCTTTTTAAAACATTATCTCTAGTTTGGGAGGTGTTAAATAGCATCTCTGTGTCATTTTCATCATATTTTCCTTTAATGCATAACATGGCGTAAAATTCATGTTTACCGTCCATAGATTCTCCCACAGCTCATAATCAATGTTATGACCCACATCCTGTGCCCACTTAATCATGATTGATTTCACAAATTCCTCTTTTTTATCCCACTCCAGCAGCGGTTTGTACATTTTTGATAATACTTTTATCTAATAAATCCATCGTAAATTGGGAAAATCTCATTTTTTATGCATCTTAAACAGTTGGTTAATCAGATGTATCTGTAACCAATCTGTTAGTAATTTTTTAAATTCCTCAGGATTTTTCTTTTTTAAAAAAAAATAATTATTATTTTTTACCAACCACCAAAAAACAAACAGTGAAACCTCCCAGGCGGCTGATACATTGGGTATACAATATTCAATAATATACATATTCAATAATATTCAATAATAACATATTCAAATTAACCATAAGTCCACTTCTATATACCTTAACACTCCTCCTTCCACAAGGTTTATTTTACTTTTAACATTTTAATTGCCCTAAATTGTTCAAACCTACTCAAATAATTCAATATCTTCTCAAACCAATCCTCCTCTTTCTCACTGACCTTAAACCCTTTCATTTTATGTATCTTCACAGTTAGGTACAGTGATACCTCGGGTTAAGTACTTAATTTGTTCCGGAGGTCCGTTCTTAACCTGAAACTGTTCTTAACCTGAAGCATCACTTTAGCTAATGGGGCCTCCTGCTGGCGCTTCGCCGCTGTTGCACGATTTCTGTTCTCATCCTGAAGCAAAGTTCTTAACCTGAGGTACTATTTCTGGGTTAGTGGAGTCTGTAACCTGAAGCATATGTAACCTCAAGCGTATGTAACCCTAGGTACCTCTGTATTCTAAAATTATAATATTATTCATTTTTTTCCTCCATTGGTTCATTCCTAGCTCTTCTGCATTTTACTCGCTATAACCTGTCTAGCTGCAATTACCATCTATTTTACCCATTTGCATTCCTCTTTTGTTTTTAACTCGGTACTACTCAGGTTAATAAGAACCATTAATTTAGTTATTTCCATGTTCCTTCCCACAATTCCCAATATTTCTATACCAATCTGTTTCCAAAATTCATTAACTAACAGACAATCCCACCACATATGACTGTATGTTCCCATCACTCCACATTTCCTCCAGCAATTCTTACTTCCAGATTTTGTAAAATGATATAACCTTACTGGTGTATAATACCATTTTTGTACCAGCTTCAACCCCTGTTCCTGGATTATCCTAGAGGTTGCAACAAAGGGTGGTTCTCGAAAGATTCTTTCCCAATCTTCATCTAAAATCTGTTCCTGAGTAGCTAACCTCCAATATTCTTACAAACTTTCCTTTGGTGATTTTCCCTTGTTTAATAACACCTTATACTGTACAATTTTGAAACTATTTTGGCCCCATCTGTCCTATATCCTTTCACTAATTCTTCAAAGGATGTAATAATTCTTTTACTACATTTTTAAACTTCTTTTTCCTTTAGCAGAGAGGAAATTTGTCTTTTCTGTAACCAATTCATTTTATTCCAAATACCACTTTCCTGTTCCATTGTACCTTCTATTCCCCAACTATTCTCCATCTCTATTCTCCATCTCCTCAATTGTCCATCTCCTCAATATCTCCTTTAATTTATCCCCTACCTCCTTTGGGATGAGCTCCCATAACGGGGCCATTTTATCATAATACCACATTTTGGTAAGGGAAGAGAGGTCAGGAAAAAGCTCCCTTTTCCAGTTCTCCCATACCCAGATGGACCCTGTAAATGCTGATATTTTATATACTTCCCTTTTCCTTTTCTGCCTATCAAATATTCTTATTTTCCCTCCTACTACTTCCAAATTCTCCCGCTCAATACACCCCAAATCTTCCCCCTGTTCTCCCTCCAACCAAATCATAAGATGCCTCAGTTGGTAGGCTTTGTAATATAAAACCAAGTTGGGAATCCCCCATCTTCCATCTTGGATCCTATGATACCTATATCTACCAGCCGTCTTTGGTTTCTTAGATGCAAAAACAAACCTATCAATTTTCCCTTACCACCCTTTCAATATTCGTTCAACTATGTGCCAGGATAATACATAAAAAAGATACATTAATCTGGGTAATAAAAACATTTTAACTAATGCAATTCTTGTACTAATTGATTCCTTCATTTTCTCCCATATTTTCAATTTTGACTGAATACCGCTCCAAGTTTTTTTATAATTATATTCAAATATTTTCTTCACATTTTAAGTTATCCTTACCCCTAAATATTTCACCATCTTATTTGCTATAGGAATACCCAATAATTTATAGGCTTCTAGTTGAATTTTAGGTTTCACATTTAAACACATCATTGATGATTTATTAAAATTAACTTTTAAACCTGATACTTTTGAAAATCCTTGCAAAATTCTTTTTAATGGCACCATTGGGGTCCCCAGGTCCCTAACTGTCACCATCATGTCATCCGCATACGTTGTCAATAACTCCTCCTCTGTTCTCCCTTTCCCTGGGATTTCAAATCCTTTAATCTCATTATTCTTTTTGAGTTTAATTGCTAATGGTTCCAGTGCTTAAATAAAGAGCATCCTTGCTTTGAAAGTGGGCATCCTTGCTTTGTACCACTTAAACAAAAATATTATGAATTTGAAGGGAAAGGAGGGAAAATATTGGCAAATAAAATTAAGAATTATCAGGTAAGGAAAAATATTAGAGCTATTAGAGATAATAAAGGGGAATTGGAAAAAGACCCTAAGAAAATATTGGAGAGCTTTTTAGGTTTCTGTAATAGATTGTATGCAAATAAAGGAATTAAAGACAAAGAGGTGGCTCAATTTTGTGAAGGATTGGAACTCCCAGAATTAAATGAAGAAATTAGAAGGGAATTGGATAAGGATATATCAGAGGAGGAAGTTAGATCAGGAATCGACTCTGTGAATGTGCAATCGGCCCCAGGACTGGATGGGTTCAATGTGGTGTTCTATAGGCATTATAAGGATATAATTGTTGCCACATATACTGTCTTGATGAACCCTACTCAGCTTATTTTGCTAATGCATTACCTGTTGAGAATGGGTCAGACCCACTCTGATATGATCTTCTATTCTTTGAACTGGAACTTGTTTTCTGCTTGACGCACCTATATCCTGAATGAGGATCTGACCTCACTTTGTAGATAATATGTGTCTGTGTATTGATCAAATGATGGATCTCCATGAAATATACTTGGAGTTAAGAGTGGATTTCCTGCTCTTTATTCATCTCATTGTGGTGAATGGAAGTTCCCCCAGAATGTCTGTCTTATATGTATTATTTACACAGTGGGCCCCACATGATTGGCTAGTTCCAGGATTCTCCTGTAGGCCAATCAGGTTGTGGATTCCCTTCCACCTGGAGCTGGATTGAGTGGCTCCTGTGGACCAATCAGACTGCTGCATTCTGGATCCTATTGTTCTAGGACCAATCCGACTGCTGCATTTTGAATCCTATTGTTCTAGGACCAATCAGACTGCTGCCTTTTGGATCCTATTCAACTCAGTTTATAACACTCCAGCTGCAGAAAACCCATCTGTCAATGTTGGCACTATCCTACAAAAACTTATGCTTTGGTATATTTGTTAGTCTTAAGACTCTATGGGTGCTTTGTGATGGGCATTTACTGTTTATTGTTGGATCAGTGCTCATCACACAGACAATTTTTTGCAGTGTCCATGATGGATAAATTTAAAAGGGGTTCCTAGACTGGATGAATCCTTCACAGAAACCCCAAAGCAAAGGATGTGGGCTCCAAGTGAAAGAATAGGCCTTTATTGAATACAAATGTATGTAGGATCAGCTTCCTAAAAGAAATCAGAAAGCTGCTGCCAAGAACCATATCCAAGCAATGATCCTTATTCACCTCCAGATTACACATGTAAATTCTATTCTCCAATCAAAGGGTCACACCAATCTTCCCATAGCAGTTGTAACTCAGTGTCATCATCCTGAACCAACAAAAATCATTTAGCTCTTTAGATAAGCCCTTATCATATCATATGATTATATATAACCATTTTTCAGTGTTTTTCTTTATTAATACTTTTTTGCTTTGCCTCCCTCTTCCTCCTGCCTGAAAGCGATGAGCTCTGGGCTCATCCCACCTCTGGGCTCATTCATGACTGTCTGTACCTAGTTCATCAAAATCCCATCAAATATGCCAAATTTAGCTGGGGCCTAATTAGGGGCCCAGCCCCAGTAAGTGAGCAAAGCGTATGGCTACAGTCCTATTCTATTTTTTCTTCTTTCTTTCAAATTCCTCAGAGGGGTGGGCCTCATGTATTTTGGACAGGAAACACATTATTCCTGTATCTAAGCATTCAGGGAGGCATAATGCAATGTTAATTGCTTTTAGGGATAAGTGGTAAGCTTTTGTTTTCATCTGAAGCTGCAATGTAACACTTGTGGCCGAAGGTCCCCTTGAGAGGAAATGTTTCCGTCATGTTCATTGTCAAGGTAGATGCTGTACACAGGAATGTGGGAAACATTCACTGGGATCGGGGCCAGGGATGTCCCTTTTAGCAGGACTGGAGCAAAGCCAAAGTGATGACACTGGCACCCTTGGACAGCTGCCAGGGCTCACTGTTGATGCTTGCCCAGCTCTCCCTTGAAATATACAGGTATGAACTCCAAACATTGCCATTCAGCTGGCTCTTTCTTCTCTCTTCATTTCCCTCAGGGTCTCTGATGTAGCACTGATTTGGGGAGTTGTGGGAGATAAAAAGGGTGGCTGAACACCCTTCAGTGAAGCTTGAAACGATGCCACTGCAACCAGGTAATCTCACCGCCAGAGGAAGCGGGTCCATCAGAGGATGTGTAACGCTTCCTTAGATCTCGAGCTGACCCTCCATAGGCCATGGCGGAGCATCAGCCTTACCTGCGGAGGTCACAGGTTGAATGTTTCCTGCCTGAAATCTTAAGAGAGTAGCTGTCAGTCATTGGAGACAATACTGAGCCGCTGAGGCAGATGGGACAATTGTCTTTTTTTAAAAAAATATATATATATTTATTAAGGTTTTGAAAGGTTACAAAATTAAAGAAAAAGAAAAGGAAAAAACAAAAAAACAGAAATACAGAGAAATAAAAAACAATTAAGAAAAAAACCCCAAATTAATCCTTCCATAACTTATCTTTCATTTGCTTGTTTCCTTGACCTCCTCACACCTCCCTTTTTTGTATTCTAGTTCAATTAGCTATTTCAGCAAATCCTTTCCATCTTTGTTTTTATCCTAATAATTTATCTTAATATAATGTAGCTTTACATTCTTACCAGTTAACAATCTATTTTTACTTAATCTTTTATAACATTTCTGCTAAAACCACGTAACTTCATTCCAACATCCTTCTAACATTCCTTAATTTTACAATGTTTCTGTAAATAAACTTTAAATTTCTTCCAATCTTCTTCCACCGACTCTTCTCCCTGGTCTTAGATTCTGCCAGTCATTTCTGCCAGTTCCATGTAGTCCATCACCTTCATCTCAGATGGGACAATTGTCTAGCTCATTATATGGCAGCTTCATCTATTCTTAACCAGGCAGGAGTAAGATGGGAAACCACCTTTGGCAGAGGAGAATCCTGAAAAGGGATCTGTTTCAGCAATTCCAGGCTGTGTGTTGCCTTGAAAATAATTTGCTTGCGGACAGCGTGAGTCACTGACAAGGATGCCCGTGAGGGATAAGCAAGACCAGGCTTGACCAAACAACCAGCTTCACCTCCCCACGTCAGCTTACAACAGCTGCCAGGAGTCTAAGGCCAACAATACCAGAATGGTCCAATGGGTCCCAGCTGTAATTATCTACATGCCAGCAGGAAGGCAGGACTCATTATTCCTGGCTTGAGGAAGGTGTGGCAGGGATAGAGAGAAAGCAGTTTAATGCCAGACAATGGAGAAGGCACACCTTTCTTGAGGTTTTGGTGGCCCTGGACATGGGCGAGGGAGAAACAATAATACTTGGCACCAGTTCAAAGTGTTTCACATGCACTTCTTAGGAATCCCTGCAAAAGCCCCATAGATTATCCCTATTAAATATGGAAGGCTGGAGCTGCTTTATGAAAGCACTTTATGAAACCACCTGCTAAGTTCACAACTAAGGTGAGGTCTGAATCAAAATTTCATGACACATACAGCTGGCAACTACCATATGCTTGCTCTGAGAAGGTTTGCCAAGACATGAGCACGATCCAGATCCAGTTGCAGTAGTGAGTTCCCCTGTTTATTTACTTATAAAACTATTTCTATGCCATCCTGCCACAAAATATCATGGCTATTTGCAATATTCAAACATAAAACACCATTTCAACAACAACAACAAAAAAGTACAGTTCATTAGGTCTGCTGACACAAAAAGGTATTCAAAAGGCACCTGAAAGTCAAAGGGGAGGCGGGCTGCCCAATCTCTGCCAGAAGTGTGTTCCACAACATGTGAACAACATTGTGAATTGCTCAAACTCTTATCTGAGGCCAGTTGGGCTTCCGCAACAGGAGGAACCACTATCAGTGCTCCTCTGGATCCTGAGGTGGTCCTTAAGGGAACCTTGGCCCAAGTTGTTCAGGGCTCTGTAGAGCAACACAGGAGCCTCAAATATGGCCCAGGAACATAAAGGAAGGGCCCATTCCTTTTTATTGCCTGGGCAAAAAGTGGGAAGGGATTCCCCCCCCCCAAAAAAATTGAGGGCCTTCAGGGAGCTACATGACAGTAGTGGGCAGGGACACTTCCACAGCAGTGGAAGTGGGGTGCAAGGGGGCAGTGTCTCAGCCTCTCACACCACTTGGATTGCTAGTTTCATTTTTTTAAAAGCATGTTTCTAGCATTTGTGGAACCTGAGATATGAGGAGAAATGTATAGGCACTATTCTTCTCTTCTTCTTTTTTGTAAAATATTAGCCTTTGTTCCCCTTTCAGTGTATTACTGACCTTCCCACAGGAGAAAAAAATCTCTCTCTCTCTCTCTCTCTCTCTCTCTCTCTCTCTTGTACCCATCCCACATGCATTCCTACACATTCACACACAGTGCATGCCCTCCAACATTTCTCTGATGAAAATAGTGACATCCTAAGGAAAAGCGGGACATTCCAGGATCAAATCAGAAACCAGGACGGCTTCTCTAAATCAGGGACATCACTGGAAAATAGGGACACTTGGAAGGTCTGATAGTGTTCACACAAATCCATGCTCACACAAAGCCATGTTCACACATTATACTGTGTGTGTGTGTGTGTATTGTGATCTTTGTGGAGATGCCAACATAGTATTTTCCTATGTTTCTATATATGCTATAAGCCACCCAGAGTGGCTCGGGGAACCCAGACAGATGGGCGGGGTATAAATAATAAAATATTTATTATTAATATTATGTGGGAAAGGAAGGGTTAATCCATTCCTACTAACTGTAGTCTCCACAGAGCTCCCCCCACCATTCATGTGGCAATTAAATTTGAAAACAATTGCCATGAATATTCAAGCCTAATTGCCACACTGAAGGGGGTGGGCAGCGGAGGGTCACAATGCATATGAAGGAAGGTGCAATACCATTTAAAATCCACCCCATGCTCTGCCCTCATCCAAATGATCTGCATGGAAATTAGGTTTAAGATCAGCTTCCAATGGAGAAGCCTCATTGCTGTGCCCGGAGCAAGCCAAGAAGAGGAGTCTGTAGGCTGGATTGTGGGTGGCGGGCAGCTGTACAGGCCGCATCCAGCCCCCAGGACTGAAGTAAACATAAATGTAAAGATGAAAGAACTTCTTTAGATATGGAGAGCAATGAATGAGCTATGCCTAAACAGCATACTTAGAAATATTTGTGCCCATTTTCCCTCATATTATTGGAGGAAAGGTAACAAGAGGAAAGGCTGTGTTCTTATTGTTCCATTTTGTGTACCAAAGCACGGTGGGGGGACTGATGGATTGCACAGCCTTAGGTGCTACAATGGGAATGGGTGTATTCCGGAAGTAGATGTTCTTTACGTGGCCCTTTCCCACCGCCCTCTTGTAAATACACCAGTTAACTGCATTCTTGTCTGAAGGCTTACATCCAGACCTGCCGCAAATACAATGCAAAGGCAAGCCTAGGAGGATAAATGCCAGCTGCCTTGAAGCAACAGGAAAGCCTCATTTCCCTCCTCCCAAAATAAGACCGGAAAACGTACCTCAGGAGCAGCACAGCAGCTAATGGTTGATGCCCAGCCTTGATCATCTGGTCCAAAAGTTAGTGGCTTTTTTCCTCCATAAATGTCCTCAAAGCTATATGAGGAGCTCCATTCAGAACCTTTGCCACAAATAGCCCTAAATTTTATGTGTAAACCAGAGTTCTTCTTCTTCTTCTTTTTTAAGTTGTTGACTAAGGTTACTTCCAAGCAGCCTGTTTATGGAATATTCCTGCTGGTTAGTTTGCACAAATTTGCAGGGAGGTTAAACAACATTGGGTATTTATTGAGTGTTCCTTCTGATTTGTTTGTGAGGAGGTTATATGATAAGGCATCAAACAATCATTACTCCATAATTTCTAGAGCATTTCCCCTTTTCTTTCCTTTTTGTGAAATGTCAGAGTGTGGGGTTGAACTGAATTTGTTGAACTGAATTTGTTGGCATGAGATTGAACCCAAACCTTAAAATGGTGACTGCCTGGAAGCACCCTAAATGCAGGGTTTCTGTGCATGTGTCTGCCTTTGGATTGCTAGACAAACTTCAGGGGATCCAGAACATGGCAGCAAGTTTGCAGACTGGTCAGTATGAAATTATTGTGACAGTACTTGGACATTTTCATTGGCTTCGGTCACAGGTGGCTGGTACCCATCAGAACTGGTAGGGCATAAAGCAGAAAGATGGAGCTAGAGTCAGTGACAGGCAAAGCCAACTAATTCTAATGTTGTCCCCATTTTCATAGAATCATAGAATTGTAGAGTGGAAGAGACCCCAAGGGTCATCTAATCCAACCTCAGGAATCTCAACTAGATCATACATAACAAATGGCCATCCAACCTTTGCTTAAAAACCTCCAAGGAAGGAGAGTCTATCACCCTTTGTGGGACTCCGTACCACTGTCAAACAGCTCTTACTGTCTGAAAGTCATTCCTGATGTTTAGTTGGAATCTCCTTTATTGTAACTTGAAGCCATTGGTTCTGGCCCTAACCTCATGAGCAGGAGAAAACAAGCTTGCTCCATCTTCCATGTGAGAGTCGTTGAGATATTTGAAGATGGCTATCTTATCTCCTTATCAGACAAATTGCCTCAGCCATTTCTCATAAGGCTTGTTTTCCAGAACCGTCTATCACCCTCTGCACACATTCCAATTTGTCAAAATCCTTCTTAAATTGTGATGCCCAGAACTGGACACAGCATTCCAGGTGTGGTCTGAACAAGGCAGAATAGAGTGGTACTGTTACTTCGCTTGATCTGGATGCTTCTGTTGATGGTGTCTAGAATAACATTAGCTTTTTTTTTTTTTTGCTGCTGCATCATGTTAAACTTGTGGTCTACCAAGACCGCTATATCCTTTTCACATGTACTGCTAGTAAGCCAGGTGTCCCCCATCTTATAATTGTGCAGCTGGTTCTTCCTGCCTAAGTGTAAAACCTTACATTTGTCCCTACTGAAATTCATTTTGGCCCGGCTCTTCAATCTCTTAAGGTCATCCTGAATCCCAATTCTGTCCTCTGTGGCATTGGCTCTCCCTCCCAGTTTGGTGTCATCTGCAAATTTGAAGGGCAGCCCCTTGATACCCTCACACTAGTTATTTATAAAGCTGTTGAACAACAATGGGCCCAAGGTGGAACCCTGCGGCACCCCACTTGTCACTTGTTTCCAGGATGATGAGGAACCATTGATTAGCCAGTTCCACCCTCTGGGCTGGTTATAAGAAAAAGGCAGACATGTGGGGTCTGAATGAGGCCAGAATGACGTTGGTGTGGCAGTGCCCCATTGCCCTAATGAACCAGCCTCTTGACTTGTGTGCTTACCTGAACTTTTGTAGAGGCCCATCCACCTGTCCCTTTTAATATCTACTGCCATGAACTGAATGAATTTAGGCCTATTGTCCCAAGAGAAGCTGCAGGATCAAGAGTGGGAAGAATCCATAAATGAAAGCCTGGCTAAATCCAGATGGTTACAGGAATTAAGACGGCAAGAGGTTCGTTTCAGGGAGTTGCGTCTCATATACATAATGCTTTGACCTATTTCCAGCAATAGCAACTACTGCTGGAGGAGTGAAACCAAAATACAAATAGGATTCTTGAAGATATTAATTAGATGAGGTGGAGAGAATATTCTGGGCATGTGATACTCTCTTCAGATTACTGTCTGGGTACTGAGATGACTGCTACTAGCAACTACAACTGGCTATATCATGCAGTGGGTATGTTCATGGACTGTAAACTGGAAAAAGGGATGGGCAAATCTGTCAATTTCACTTTATCTCCATTTCTCATTTTTCCAGTCCTAAATTCTGTTCTCCACATTTCCACATCAGTTTGCAATGTTTTCTCTTTCATTTTTAAATATATTTGTTAGAAAAGTCCTTTTGAAAATTACCAGAATTTGATGCAAATTTCTTCCACTTAATGCATTTTTTTGCATTTTTGTCCAATATGCACTTTTTAACAAGCAATTGTCCCTAATAATGCATTTTTGGTATGTTATTTTACTAATATATGCATTTTATGCACACCTTACTTGGCTGGAGAACTGCACTGCATATTTTGGAGAATTATGAATTTTGAAGATGACTCTGTTTCGGTTTGCTCATTGTTTCAGAAAGTCCAAATTAGATAAGTTTGCCTTTAAACGCAAACTGAATTGAATCCTCCACTCACTCCCTAGCTGTAAATTCCCAATTCAAATTTCACATCAATTGTAAATTGAAAACTCAAATTCTTACTAAGTACACAATATGAGAGTAACAAAATTAGGATGTTGTTGTTCTTTAAAAATTAAATACTAGTTGGAGGTGGTCAGTAGTCTTCCCCACAATATGAAGGGAGAAGATGTTTAAGTTGTCCTTCTCCTGGTGAGATGTGAGGATAAAACTTGCCACTGGTGCCCATATCATGCAGGGAGGGAATATTTTTTACTAAGATGAGGTGAAGATAGCGACAAGGAAGCCTGCTTGTCTTTCAGGTCTGCCGTCTGTTCTAGTTAAATTTGTTTTTTAATAGTTCTAGTTGCCTCAGCAGTGTTAATTGTAACATACAGGCAAGGAGTGTATCAGTTTTATCTGTTTTACTTCTATGTGGGTTTAATGGCCATATATTTTAATTGGAGAGGTGATGGGAAAACAGCTGCTTCAGCTCGGTGTTCAGCTGATAAGGAACGCTTAACCACCCATCTTGCCTGAAGGATACGCTGCAGTTTTGACACTTTCATCATGATTAACATGCTAGCACAGACCTACAGTGCTTCAAACAAGTCTTCCAGAACTCCATTGCCAAATTTAATACAGAAGTTTATGCTGAACTATGACTCAGCAGCTGGAGCAAGGAAGGCAGTGAGTGGTACCTGCAAAGCAATTGTGGCAAAAGGTACTTAACCTGTTTTATATGGACAGCCTTGATCCTTTACATGGCGAGTGTGCAAGGAATAGGGCTGGAGGTGCCTTATTCAAAATAAGAGGATTTGCTACATACTCCTTTAATGAAAGGTTAGCTAACTAGTCAGTTGATCTGGATTTATTAGGAGCCGATACATATGTTCCCAGGCAAACGCCAACTTCTTCCATATAATGAAACATCAACTGTGTGTAATAATAAACTTGGCACAACAGAGACTGAAACTCCCTCACTTTGGGATGTTTTACGCAACCAGTGTCTCCTGTCTAAACAAACAGTAAATCTTTAGCAGAATTGGAAAAAGAAGTTTCAGGTTTGAATACCATAAAAGGTACATTGGCCAGGTTAGTGAAGACAACAAATTAAACTGTATCACCACAGCAAAGACCTACCAGCTGAAGTTAGTGAAGTTTTGAAGGTACATCAAGATGGGGATGGGTCTGAGCTCAGTAAGTCCCTATGAAATACAGTAGCAAAACAATTAAATGATATCTATCAAGATCTGAACCTGAACTCGGAAACTTGCTTTCACATCAGTATGAATGCTCAAGAGATGGGCTTGGAGGAGTCGCTTTTCATTCTTAACCTAACCCCTCTGGATCCAAGGCTATAGACAGGAGAGGAGTAAAGTGACCACCCACTTGCTACCTTCCAAGGAAATGATCTCAGCCCTTCACCTAATCTGATTTGTTCAAGCCCCAATCAGGCGTGTTTTGATGGAACTTTGGGGACTTCAGATTGACACACCATCTCATTTCCTGCCCTACAGTGAAGACAGGAGGGAAAAGCACCAAATGGTGAAAGAATAAAAATACTTGGAAAGGAACTGAACAAGGGGGAAAGTTCGAATTCCAATGGTGATTCTTCTAGGAAGAGGGCCCCAGATGATCTTGCGGTGATCATTCATAACAGGCCAGTGAAGAAATCCAGCAGAATAATGAAAACAGAATCTGAACTGATGAATGGAATAAATTTTGGTTTCTAATTCATATGTTTGCTGACAGAGAGCTGTTATTCAAATTAAAAGATTGCTCAAATAACCCACCCGCCCAATGGCAAGTTGTACCAACTAAAGCAGGGGTCTGCAACCTTTAAGACAAAAAGAGCCACTTGGACCCGTTTCCGAAGAAAAAAAACCTGGGAGCCACAAAACCATTGCAACATTTAAAACAAATATATCTCCGGAGCCGCGATCTGACAGCGGGCGGGAAGGTGACGTCGGGATGGTGCGTGACTAACGCATGCACTGCCCCCATGCGACGTCACAGCCAGTACAGCGCCCGCCACAGTGGGGAGTGTCGGGGCGCACAATGCGCCTCCTCCCCTCGCTAGTATCCGCCCCGGAGCCACGGCAAAGGTGTAAAAGAGCCACATGCGGCTCAGGAGCCGTGGGTTGCAGACCCCTGAACTAGAGAAAGAGAATTGCAATCTGGAAAAGGCAACTTGCGAGAAAAGAGCAGGAGGTTTTTGAGCCATAAGACTCCTGAATTTGTTACCCATCCTAATAATATCCAGATATGCTCCAACAGAAAAGAAGGGAACATTTGTGAGATGGATGGATGATAGATATAGATGGATAGATGATAGATAGATAGATAGATAGATAGATAGATAGATGATAGATAGTTAGATAATAGATGATAGATGATAGATAGATGATAGATAGATAGATGATAGATAGATAGATATAGATAGATGATAGATAGATGATAGATAGATATAGATGATAGATAGATAGATAGATAGATAGATAGATAGATCGATAGATAGATAGATTGATTGATAGATGATAGATGATAGATAGATGATAGATAGATAGATAGATAGATAGATAGATAGATAGATGATAGATAGATGATAGATAGATAGATAGATAGATAGATAGATAGATAGATAGATGATAGATAGATGATAGATAGATAGATAGATAGATAGATAGATAGATAGATAGATAGATAGATATAGATGATAGATAGAAAGAAAGAAAGATAGATAGATAAAGATATAGATATATATTGAAATATATATGGGTTTTTGATAATTTTATATATATATAACTTAACCATACTTGATGTTCCTGGTTTCGGATCTTCCCCAGCAGTTTCACCATCTCTGTGTACTCCATCAGTTTCATCTGCCATTCTTCTTTTTTTGGTATTTCTCCTTCCATCTCTGGGCTAGTAGCATTCTCGCTGCCGTTGTTGCATACATAAAAAGTCTTTTATCTTCTCTTGGTAACTCTTCACCTATTATACCTAGTAAGAAGGCTTTTGGTTTTTTAACAAATGTATTTTTAAACATTTTCTTTAGTTCATTATATAACATTTGCCAGAAAGCCTTTACCAATGTACATGTCCACCACATATGGTAAAAAGTAACCTTCTTCTCTTTACATTTCCAACACAATTTTGAACTTGTTTTGAACGTTTCAGCAATTTTACCAGTGATATATCATTTTCACATAGTTTTCTTTCAATGAACAGCATGCAGTAAACTTTATTTCTTCTTTCCATAGCTTTTCCCAAGATGAAAGTTGGATATTATACCCAAAATCTCTAGCCCAATGTATCATCACTGCCTTCCTTCTTCATCTTTTGTATGTCATTCTAAAAGTAATTTGTACATTTCTGATAACACTTTGACATTATTTTCCAACAGATCTATTTCAAACCTCAATCTCATTGTATCAAAACCATTTTTATCAACCTTAAACACATTATTTAATTGGTGATACTGAGGCCAGTCCATTAACAATTCTCTAATATCTTCAATTCCCCCCCCCCCAATTTTAATTGGTTTCCTGCCTCTATTAACAAATCTCTATAGGTGGCCCACTTGCCTCTCATATTTACTTTTTTTACCGAAATTGCTTCCAATGGAGAGAGCCACTATGGTGTTCTCCATTCTAATAAGTTCTTATACCTATCCCATACCTTGTAGATCAATTTTCTTATCAAATGGTGCAGGAATCCTTTATGTACTTTCATTTTATCACACCACAAATATGCGTGCCACCCAAATCTATTATCATGACCTTCCAGGTCTAGTAAATCTGTATTTTTTAACAAAATCCATTCCCGCAACCAGCAGAGGCAGGACGCTTCATAATATAACTTCAGATCTGGCAGGGAAAAGCCCCCTCTTTCTTTAGAATAAATTAGTAATTTATATTTTATTATTAGTTTCTTCCTCTGCCAAATAAATCTAGATATTACTTTCTGCCATTTGTTATATTGATCCAAATGCAAGTTTTGGAAGAAATATGCCCAGGTTAGAAGCCCTACACTCCTACCCTGCTAGCAATTTATTTTCCAGAAATCAAAGGGATTATCCATTAACAAATGCCCAGGCCTAGGGATATTTATAGAAAAGCAAATTATTATGCCTTCGGCTGTCCTTTAAGATAACATAACTGATTAGTAAATATCAAGAAAGGTCTTGCTGTTCTTTCCTGGAACCGTGTGGGTTGAGGTAATGAAAAGGCAGTCAATGATTTTATTTGTATTATTCAACAATTTTATATAATATGTTTGCAAGAGACTTGGCCCCCCTCAATATTTGTTTGAATCTCACAGAAAGCTGCCCTGGCCTGCATGGTGTCAGGAGATGCTGCAGAAACCAGCAGAGCTTAGCAGAAGGCTGCACCAGCCTACACGAAGTTGGGAGACATGTGTGATGTCATGTGATGCATTTCGCACATATGATGTCATACATGTACTACGTGTGCTGGGCCTCCTCAATCTTGGGGGCAACCTGATGAATATCTTGTGTGTGTGCGTGCGCGCGCACATCCACAAACCTGATATTCAATTTTTAGAAGACCAGTAACATGTTTGCTAGTCCCATAATATACAGTTACAGATGCTTAATGGCTCTGGCTGAAGCATATTCTTCAACCTTTCCCTTTTATAAGGTGGTGTTAAATTTGAGCCACAGGGTTATCATTAAAAAGGGCTTAATAGGTGTGGAGTACTTTAAAAGTTATATAACTGCATAGCCTGCAATCCAACACACACTTACTTGGGAGTAAGCCCCCCTGAACTCAATGAGGTTTGCTTTTCGGAGTAGGCATGATTTATGATTGCAACGCACTGTTGATTAAAATGTGAATTGATGTGGGGATTAAAATTAAGTTTTTAAAGAAAAAGGTTAAAGGGGCCAACACTCTTTTAGGGTGGAGGTGTTTTGTCGCAGGACACAAAATGTTCCTTTGACAGGAAATTCATGTCAAGCAATTGAGAAAGGCGGGGCCTCTCTAAGACTTCGTTCAGCTTCCTGAGTCCTCATTTCACCAAGAGCTTCAGTTGCCAGTTTTCCTACTCATACCCCAGAGAGATGGGGCAGCTCTTCCTCCTCTCCCCAAACCCACAAGTCAGATTTTTTGAGCTCTCAAAAGAGCCACAAAGGAAAACAGGGCGCAACAAGGGATTAAAGGTGGTGTCCCCCCCCCCCCCCCGCAATTACTAAATTCACTTCTCCACATTCCACATCAATTCATGGTGGTTTTTTTTTATTTAAAAAAGGAAGTCCTCAGTAATAATTATGTGCATCTTGTGCATATTTCTTTTAATATACACATCTTCGCAAGCAATTCTCACCGATATAATTTATTTATTTCATAAATTTGCACACACAAAAACCTCAAAGCGGCGTACCAGAGATGAAACAGCAAGATCAAGAAAAAAAATCACAGCCATGCTTTAAGACATACAAAAGTCAAAATACTAAAACAAATAAAATTTACCTCAGCTTTCTAAGCACCTGGGGAGGCCTGTCCAATCAGGACTGATTTTAGCAGGCAGCAAAAAGAGTACAGTGAAGGCACCAGCTAGATCTTAATAGGGAGGGAGTTCCACACTAAATGATTCAGTTCTTACAAATGCAGCAAGGGTATTCTGTGGCATCTGCAGTCGTGCCTGTTCTGCGGATTGAAGCGGTCAACTGGGCACATGCAGAGTAAGGCGATCTTGTAGGTAAGCTAAGGGCTTTGTATGCTAATAGTAACACTGTGAAATTGGCCCTGTAGCAAATTGGCAAGCAGTGCAGCTCTCTGAGCACACGTGTTACTCACTCACAAGGCCTCACTCCGGTCAGCAATTGTGCTGCTGCATTCTGCACTAACGGAAGCTTCCGGACTGAAAATGAGTTGCACCTGGTAAAAGGCAAAACTCTTTTAGGATGAAGGTCTTTTGTATCAGCGTCTTTTGAGCCAGTGTGGTGTAGTGGTTAAGAGCGGTCGACTCGTAACCTGGTGAACAGGGTTCGCTTCCCCGCTCCTCCACCTGCAGCTGCTGGGTGACCTTGGGCTAGTCACAATTCTCTGAAGTCTCTCAGCCCCATTCACCTCACAGAGTGTTTGTTGTAGGGGAGGAAGGGAAAAGAAGATTGTTAGCCGCTTTGAGACTCCTTAAGGAGAGTGAAAGGCGGGATATTAAATCCAAACTCCCCTTCTTTTTCTCCTCTCAGGACAATGTTCCTGCCTAGAGCTGAGCCCACAGATAATGTTGCAAGATTTGGAGCCGGGCAGCATCTCATGGTTAGCTGCATTCTGTTTTTGCATTAGCGTAGGAAGTAGGGATCAGGTGAGAGTTGCACAGAGGAGAGTTTCTGCAAGCTTCTCTATGGTAAAGACATAACCACACATAAATCCCTTTGCTTTATTAGAGCAGGAATGTTGTGGTGCAAGGAGGAAGGGCAATAGCACAGCACCTGTTTTGCAAACAGAAGGTCCTAGGTTCAAACCCAGCCTGAAATCCTTGAAAGCCACTGCCAGTTGTTGCTGTTGGCATCCCTCTGTCTTGAGAGACAATGGAGTGTGCCTCTGGGGGTGAAGTCAAACCAGAAACCAAAGTGACTTCCCCGGGGCACAAGCCTGGGCAGTGTGTCTGGGGTCCTGGGCTGCCCAGACAGCAAGACTCCCTTCGCGGTCTCACTGATGTGGTCCAAAGGAAAGTAGAGTAATCTGTTTGGCACCAGCTTGCCTGTAGCAGGCGTACCAAGCATCTTAGGGACTCCACTCCAGATTTGTGTAGGGTTTACTCCATGGCCTTTTCTTTTCCCAAAGATTTCCTCAAGGCAGCAGAGAGATAGGGATGGGGTATATTCACAATGAGGGGAACTCATGATGTGAACGTTCTGAATTCAAAAGGTCTGACACCGGGTTGAGCTGGGCCCATACCCCTCTGAACGGAAATACGCAGTTCAGACATTCTTAAAGAAGGCTGTGCTGTATTCTGTTCATCTTCTTTTGCTGTCCTTAGATTCTGGGTGACAACATACACTATCAGCAGAAAATGTACCCCTAGAGGCCCAGAAATACATTCTAGCCTTGGAATGTAAATGTTGTTGGCACTGTGGTCCCTGAAAATTATAGGTACAAAATAGCTTTAAGTAGTGCGCGCATGTGCGCGTGCACACACACACATATATATATATTCTGCACTGTTGTTTTACTATAAGTGTGCAATCTTCCTGTTTAAAAGACTGTGGAAAGCAAATCCTGTTGCAACTTGCAAGCATCAATATTCAGTTCAATCACCTAATGGACTGAGGAACAAATTTATGGAACATTCTGTATCAGCAATTGCCCCATCTACCCACGCAGTGATTCTTGGAAAGAGCATGTTGCATTGCCCCAGATGCTGATCACTATTAACATTTCCTTCAAAATGGAAACTTTGCACTGTTTGCCACCCATTGTGATGGCCTGGGACCCGGGCTCAGACTCAGAGCCAGAGGAGTCTCAGTCCGCACTGGATCCTTTGCCTCAGGTGGCATCTGAACCAAGTCTGGGGCCTGATCCTGAAGAGCCCCAGTCTGCACAGGTTCCCCTGCAACAAACACCAGCTGGGCCGAGTCAGGGGCCTGAGCCTGCCCTGGCTCCAGATGTGGGGATTACTTCATTGCCTCCAGCTGGGCAATCACTTACACCTGCTCCACTACCGGTTGGGTCAGGGGAGGCTGAGGCGGCCTTTGGGTCTAGTAACCCACCAACATCTCCCAAGCTGCAGAGACTCAGGTCTGAGAGAAGGAGAGACCTGAGTACTCACAGGAGGAGTGCTCGTCTTCAGGAGAGACAGGGGGTGAGTCACTGGGGGATCAGGACCAGCTGTTACCCTGACAGAGATAAAAGGCTGCTGGACCCTGCCCCAGGTTGTGGGAGCAGCGTTGCTGTTTTCCAGAACCTGCCTGTGAACCTGTGCCTGACCTTGCCTGGTTTTCTGCCTCGTGTCCAGCCTGGGCCCTATCGGACTGACTCCTCATGGAACCCTTGGATTCGGGACTGGACCTGGACCGTGTTGCTTGGGTTAACCCCGGGCCTGGCGCACCCATTAGCTTTTCCTGTGTACCTTAGGTAGTTGCAGCTTTAGGGCTTAGCTAGAAATGAGGAGAATCATTTGCACTGGGAGGAATACTCCAGATTTTCACCGGAATTAGCAGGACAGAGTGCACGCCCCTCTGTCTACTCTGAAATAAATCCTTTAGAATTCAATGGGACTTACTCCCAAGTTGGATTGCAATCTTCACCCTTTACCTCCAACAGCTCAGGTAGAAAACAGAGGGCCAGATCCTTACTTCTCTCACTGACAAGCACCAACTTTGGCAGGTGGGTGGGACAACCCACCTGGCAGTCATGTGACATCATAAAGGCATCAGGTAAAGGTAAAGGGTAAAGGGACCCCTGACCATTAGGTCCAGTCGTGGCCGACTCTGGGGTTGCAGCACTCATCTCGCTTTATTGGCCGAGGGAGCTGGCGTACAGCTTCCAGTTCATGTGGCCAGCATGACTAAGCCGCTTCTGGCGAATCAGAGCAGTGCATGGAAACGCCGTTTACCTTCCCGCCGGAGCGGTACCTATTTATCTACTTGCACTTCGTGCTTTCGAACTGCTAGGTTGGCAGGAGCTGAGACCGAGCAACGGGAGCTCGCCCCATCATGGGGATTCAAACCGCCGACCTTCTGATCGGCAAGTCCTAGGCTCTGTGGTTTAACCCACAGCGCCACCCGTGTCCCAAGGCATCAGGTAATTGACAGCAATTCCCAAACGCCTGGCACCCAGCACTGCTCAAAGGCTGTGCAAGCCCTGTGCTCAGTGCTTGGGAAGGGCAGAGCTGTGCACAAGCGTTCCCTACCTTGACGTGCTCTGCACCTGATACCAGGTGGCTCAAATGAAAATACACGGCAGACCAAATGGTGTGGAGGTTTTCCACATTCCAAGTTAGATATAGTTGTGTGGGTTGCCTGCTGTTCTTGTTTCAAAAAACAATATGAACATTTTGATTGACTGCAGAAGCACTTTGCTCAGATAATATTTGTATTGCAAAATGCATCTATGTCAGTGATCCGGCTGCATACAGTGTGTCAGTTTCCGCAGCAATTATCTGCAGGTGTTTATCCTGCCATCTAGTGCACAACAGCAGTATTTTGTATCAGATCTTCAGATCATTTAATGACAGATTTAAGTTATACAGTACAATTAAGTTGGGTTTGGTGCACTTGTGTAACAAACCAACTAATGAAACAAAACATGGATGAATGTGGTAAGAAAAGAGCTGGGAAAGTGGGAATGATGGTGAGGCTGTATAACTGCAGTACAAACAAATCAGGATGAAGCCTGACTAAACCTGGAAGAGCTCTGACTTTGTTTTTCAGGGAGATCAGGACTGTCTCTAATTCTTTTTTAAAAAAAAGACTCTTCTTTTAAGCAAGGCCACAGTAAAAATAGGAAGCTGCTTTAAACTGAGGTAAGCCATCAGTAAAGTCATCCCGGACTGTGGGGGATGCAGTGGCGTAGCGTGGGGGGTGCAAGGGGTGCCGGCCGCACCGGGCGCAACATCTGGGGGGGCGCACTCGCCGCCTCCAGAGTCGCCGAAGAGCCTCGGGGCTCAGCTCCTTTGGGAGGAGGGGTCGGGCTGGGCGACCAGGGGGAGCAGCAGGCGCCAGCAAGGAGGTCCGGAGCCGGAGCCTGGCCAGGATCGCGCGCAGGACGGGGCGCAAGAGGGAGGGGAGAGTCGAGCCTGTCCCCCCCGCGAGGACTGCTGCGAAGAGGCGGGAGGGAGAGGAGGCCCCTTGGGAGGAGCGGGCAGGTGCTGGGGCGGCAGCGCTGGGCGGGGGCCGAGGGGTGGGCGCCCCCCTGCGCAGGCATCGCCGCGCCGCCGCCGCGGGCTTGGCTGGGCCGCCGGCCGAGGGGAAGCACCAAACAAGGCCAGGATCCAGGCCCGCCCCGCTCCCCTTATTTGGCGCCTGGTTCCGGCTCCCGGGTGGCCTCCTCCCACCCACTCTCGCTACCAGTGGAAAGAGAGACGGAGGCGCAGCGGAACCCGCAGCCTTTGCAGGCGCCGGCCGGGGGAGGGGAGCGTGGAGGAGCCCCGCGGGGCCTGGGCCCGGCCAGCCGAGCCTCCCGAATTGCGCCCCGCAGCCAGGATCTTGTGGCGAGGAAGGAGCCCAGTCTGCGCCCTCCTTCCCCACAGAGCTGCAGAGGGAAATCAAGGTTCTCCTGCTAGTTTCTCTTCTTCTCTTCCCCACACTGCGTTGCAACCGTGCCCCCAGCGGCGGCAGGTTAGGGGTTAGGGGCGCAAATTACTTGCCTTGCCCCGGGTTATGGGGCGCAAATTACTTGCCTTGCCCCGGGTGCTGACAACCCACGCTACGCCGCTGGGGGGATGCTTGGCAAATTTAATCTTTGTGAATTCTCATCCAGATTGATGGGCAAAGATAGGGTTGCCATACGCCTGGAATTTCCTGGACATAGCTGGGATTCAGTCGTCGGAAACAATGTCCGGCCGCAAATTGCTCAAATGTCCGGGTTTTCACTTTTTGGAATATGTGTCCGGATTTTCACTTATTGAAGGAGGGCAACCCTGGACAAATGTGCATACCAGAACTTTGTTACATGCTGTTCTAACCCAGTTCTTGACCCAAATGAGCTCTCAAAATGCATTTGAAAATGTGTATTTTGAGAGAAAGCAACATAGAAAAACACAGTCTCGGGGGCTTCCAACACTTGGGGCTCGTGGGCACATTTGCAAACCAGAGAGCATGTTGTGGGCATCATGCTCATTCTGCAACCACACATTCCCACTCTCTCGCCTCTCCCAAAATTAGGCTTGAAGAAAGCTGAGGTTCTAAAGCTGTTGGGCCAAATCTGCCATGTAGGGCTCCTGAGAAGAATGTGGCGAAGGCAGGAGACCAGGGGAGTGAGCCAGGAGAGGGGACCAGTCATGCCACCCACAAGGCAGGAGCCAGGGGAGGAAGGAGAGTCAGGGCAGTTGAAGGCAGAGGAAGATGCGCAGGATGTAGCTGAGGAAGAAGGGGCAGTTCAGGCAACGGATGGGTCAGTAGATCTCCCACCTTCCCCCACCCCAGAGTCTCCTGGAACCAGGAGGGGCATGAAAAAGGCAGAGCAGCAATGACTTCCATACAGGAAACGTCTCAGGTGGTGGGCAAGCAGCCCATCAGAGGAGGCTATATAAACCAAAGGAGCAGAGGGGCCCCACTGTTGCTGCAACTGCTCCATAAGGCCCAGACCTGCGGACCACTGTCTACAGGCTCGAAGCAGGCATGCATGTGTATCTGGAGCACCACAGAAGCTGCTACAAAGGTTTCTCTTGCCAATAGACAGTAAAATATCAGGCATGTGCTTCTTCTTTATCTGGGATGGGCCATGACATGCCATCTCACAGACACTCTATCCTAAATGATGACATCCCAGGATCTCCAGGCCCATACTGTCATTTCAATTTGCTTAAAGTGAAGCCATGGAAAGATTTTCCAGTGTTCTGCTTTCAGTGAAAACAACCTGTGGCTCAAAATGGCTTTTGGTGCACCAGCCACCACATGGAAGAGAATAGAACCATCATTTCGAAATGCTATTTGTTCTGTAGGGGTTTTTTTTGGGGGGGCAGGGTTGTATGGTGTTTTAGATTTGCATGTTTCAAAGATGATAAATGTTGTTTTTTTAAAAATACACCAGCATTTCTGATAAGGCACCATGTCTGCAAAAAAACCAGAAACATTTGTTCCCAAAGTTTGACATGTGAAATGACAGGGTGGCTGAGAGTAGCAGGGGTGGGGGGTGGGGAGAGAGCTCTTTTGTGACTGACAGGTTTAACTTCTAATCAGAGGAAATAATTTTACCAAGGCTCTTCAACTGCAGAAGTTTGGGGCAGGGTTGTTGAAGCAATGCATCACTTTGGACTCAGCTAGATTGATAAAGAAAAAGCATTTTATGTGCGATATAACACTGTGACACCAGGTGGCACTGTGGAGTCCTGTCTTTCCCTGCTGGATTTCCCTATGTGAGTTTACAACGTGTTTAACTGAATTGCTTCTTTGACGTGGTCTAAATCCAGCCTTGTTCTTTTTTTCCCTTTTTTTTAAATGATATTTTATTAGATTTTTAACAAGAAAAAAGAGTTACAAAACGATAAACACAAAAAGCACAAGAAAAATACAAAAACCAAAATTTAACATAACAAGAAAAAGAAAAAAGAAAAATCCCTCTTTTTAATTTCTTATCATTCATTTACTTATTTTCCTGACTTCCTCACACCTCCCTTTTTGTATTCCATTTAAAAATTGGTTCAGCAAATTCATATGTATTATATCCTCAAATTTTCGTCTAATATCAATCCATTCTTTCAAATTCTATTTTTACCTTGTTACTAAAACCACTTCATTTCATTTCAACATCATTAACATTCAGAAATTTTACATTTAAACCATATTTAAACTTAACTCCTTCAAACCTTTCTGCTAAAGCCAATTAATTCCTTTCCAGCACATTCTAGTATTTCATTAGTGTTACACTAATTCCAAAAATAAAATAAAAAATATAAGAAGGAATTCTCATTCTAATTTTATCCAACGTCCCTTCTTCCTGGTTTCGGGTAATGTCAGTCCTTTCACCATTATATCCTGTCCATCAATCCGGTGTTCTAATATCTGAAGCTCTCAAGTCCCTTCTATGCCCCCTCTGTGGGTTTTCTTGTTCCTGTTTGTACTTGCACACATCCTTGTCCCTTGTTGGGTTCTTACGTAGTTTCTTCCCTTTCTCCTTGGGTAGTGAGTCTCCGGGGAATTCCATATAGTAGTATTCTCTATTTTCTTTCATCAGGTTGTCCCATTCCCCGCTAATCCACTCCCCTATGTTTGATTTATAATCCAAAAGGTAGTTGTTCCAGAAATAATCATCAGCTTGTTTCACAGTCCCACCGGAGCTAAGAACTTCCTTAACTCCAGAGTCTTGCAAATATTCTCCAAGTTCAATCTTCCAATGTTGCAACTTTTGATCGTGTGGGATTTTAAGTCTCTGTATCTTTTGAGGTGCAATCGCAACCTCTTCCATCTTCATCTGCCCTTGGACTTGCCCCATTAAACCAGTTTCCTGGATTGGCTGTTGCATGATTTCTTTAACTTCGTTTCCTGTTGGTTCATATTTGCTAGCTGCAGCAGATATAAAATCCAACTTTTCATTCATCAAAGTCACTTTCTCATCCAACTGCTGCAGCACAGCATTTATTTTGCCAAGGGCAGAAAGTAAAACTTCCTCCCTATTCATTTCTGTTCAAGGTCAAATAGCTGGTCCCACAGTCTAATTTTCACAGCTGTTATATCTTCCCTGTGAGTTACAGCAAACACGCTGGCAAGCTCCCTCTAGGGGACACAGTATCTATTTAACGTCCATCTTTAAAATGTATCCAACAAAGGAAAATTTACTTTCGATTTTCAGATACTTTGTTTCCTTACAATACAATACAAACAAGCAGAAGGCAGCATTAGAATTATTTTGTTTCTCTTTTGTTTCTGTCTGTCAAAGGTGTTCCGTTTTCAATTATTGGACATCTCCAACAATTTCTGTCCTGACGTCCCGTCCCCAGGTTTGGGACAATGGAAGCTTATATTCTTTCGCTCTCTCTGCAGGATTAAGAGGTCAAAAATTCTTTCCCCCTTTTCTCCTGCTGTCAAGGTTTTGGTTTTGGTGGTTATAGATGCAGGAAATTTCAATCTTGGAATCAATTTTCTAGGCTATTTAGCTTTCAGGATCTTTGCTTCAGTCTATTTACAAAAAGCGGAAGGCGGACTTCCTGTTTACACCTTCCCGCTTCAGTGCCAAATTCAAATTTGTTCCTTTGATCAAAGGAGCGATTCTTTTGATCTCCCAATCTTTCAATTGTCCTACTCACGGGTTGTTGTTTAAAGGTCGAATTGTCACAGGAAAGAGGACAGCGCTCTCCGGCATCAGCTGTGCAGCTTCGCTCCGCAGAAGTAGCGATTGACTCTCAGCACCGCGCCAAACACCCTGTCCCGCTCCGGAGCCCTTTGCAGGGTTCCTTTGCCGATCAGGGGGGGGCGCAAAAGGTGCCCGCCGAGTCCCACGGTCGCAGGCTTCACCCGCCTGTGGTTTTCGAAAGGGTCCCCGCTTCGCTGTAGCGGTAGGACCCGATTTCTGCGGGGCTTTCTCCCTCTAAGTTAGAGGGAATCCGCTATTGCCGGTGGCGCCGCCTCCGAAAGTCTAAATCCAGCCTTGTTCTTGTCTGTTTTGTGCTCTTTGCTAGTTCTGCTCATGGTTTGGGTAGCACTGGGCTTTCCAGTCCTCCTGCCTGGGTGCCACAGGCTCACATTTCTGCTCCTGTCAAATCTGCAATTTAGTTTATGTGATTTTTGGTGCCAGCTGAGCAGAACACAATCCTGAAGCTGTTTTGTTCCACTCATCTTAACTCTCTGGTCCCCACACTCCTCTTTCTGAAATATTGCAGGTTACTCTTCCGGCGCATCTCTTCATTGAATGCCATGTTCATCACAGAAAACCTTTCGCTCCCCCAAAAAACACAGGGAGAGAAGGGATACCCCCAAAATCCACTTTAAAGCACCCACCACAGCCCCCTTTCATCTCTTTGGCAGATTTTTTTTTTTTTTTTTTTTTTTTTTACATAGGGGCACTTCTTGGATGTATATTACTATACAAATTGCTAATAAACAATAGGGAAGATTAAGTGAGTCCTTTTTTAACCATTTCCAAACTGTAAAGGCTGCCCTTGTGAGAAAAATCACTACAGTTATCTTTCTGAAATTTGGCAGGATCTATCTCCTCCAAAGAGGCAAATTTCATTAGTTTCTGCCAAAAATGAAAGAATAATAAATAATAAAAGTACAGACAATTCATGGAACAAAAAACCCTGGACCTATTTCTCGGATATTTGGGTGGATGGAAAGGGCTACTGTGCCTGCAAAGTCTACCTAACACTCTAAAGGGGGGGAGGGGCATAGTTGTTTCTAGATTTCCCTTTACTGCATTGGGAAGTCACCAAACTTTGCTTTTCGAAACTAGGATTTGGGTGTGGAGTGAAACCAAACCAGGCAGCTTCTGAAGCACCAGACCAAACTGGCTGTTTTCTGAAGAAGTGAGGTCCAAACCAAATCTTGTGGTCCGTTTGTAATTTTGAAAAATAAATGAAGCCCCCAGATATGCTTATCACTGCATTGGGCTTTCAAACAATGCAAATAAGGATGCAAAACCTCAGTGGCGTAGGATGACTGGTAGCAAGGCAAGCAAGGCAGGGGCAATTGCCACTCACAGAGCAGGCTGCTTGTATACTGCTGGGATTCCAGGTCTCCATTCCTGTGCAAAGGCCCAGCTCCCGCTCTTGTTGTGCACTGAATATTGCCTTCCATTGACAGCAGTGGCTAAGAGGGTCACTCTGATCCTAAACCTCTCCTGCCTTGGGGGACACCTTCAGGAGAAGAAAAGGCTAAGGAGTAAACCCTACACAAATCCAAGGGGCATTGTACGCCTCCTTCTGGCAACTCCTGCAGCCAAGCTGGTGCCAAACAGATTACTCTGCTTTCCTTTGGACCACTTCAGTGAGGCCAAGAAGGGGGTCGTGTTGTCTGGGCAGCCCAGGACCCCCAGATACACTGCCCAGGCTTGTGCCCCAGGGAGGTCACTTCAGTGCTACTGACCCAGTGGTTTGACCTCACCCCAGAGGCATACTCCATTGCTTCATGAGACAGTGGAATGCCAACAACGTCAAGTATAGGTGTTGGACCAATGACGTTGTCACTTTCCCACATGAATACCACCTTTTCTCCTTCTGGATGAGATTTGCAAGAGAAGCAACTGCCTCATTCGCCACATGCATGCAGAGCAGCATGGGAAGGAAGCATTTTGGGGGAAGACAGAGCTTCCACCCTGTTGTTAGGTAGCCTGCTGCCATAACTGTGAAGTTTAATGAACTAGCCTCATTGAACAGGGAGATACCAATGGAGCTTGAGAGCAGTACATGTGAAAAGGATCTAGGAGTCTTGGTTGACCACAAACTTGACATGAGCCAACAGTGTGACGCGGCAGCTAAAAAGCCAATGCAATTCTGGGCTGCATCAATAGCATCTAGGCTGGGCTGTATAGCATCTAGATCAAGGGAAGTAATAGTGCCACTGTATTCTGCTCTGGTCAGACCTCACCTGGAGTACTGTGTCCAGTTCTGGGCACCACAGTTCAAGAAGGACACTGACAAACTGGAACGTGTCCAGAGGAGGGCAACCAAAATGGTCAAAGGCCTGGAAACGATGCCTTATGAGGAACAGCTAAGGGAGCTGGGCATGTTTAGCCTGGAGAAGAGGAGGTTAAGGGGTGATATGATAGCCATGTTCAAATATATAAAAGGATGTCACATAGAGGAGGGAGAAAGGTTGTTTCCTGCTGCTCCAGAGAAGCGGACACGGAGCAATGGCTCCAAACTACAAGAAAGAAGATTCCACCTAAACATTAGGAAGAACTTCCTGACAGTAAGAGCTGTTCGACAGTGGAATTTGCTGCCAAGGAGTGTGGTGGAGTCTCCTTCTTTGGAGGTCTTTAAGCAGAGGCTTGACAACCATATGTCAGGAGTGCTCTGATGGTGTTTCCTGCTTGGCAGGGGGTTGGACTCGATGGCCCTTGTGGTCTCTTCCAACTCTAGGATTCTAGGATTCTAGGATTCTATGAGTTGGTTTGCCTGCTGACAGAGAGTGCTATTCCCCCCTCAATAGCAAAGGACACAACCAGACAAAGGGACACCCCAATCACCTTAAAGGTCCCACTGACCTCCGTGGTCTGACAGTTGTTGTTGTCATTAGTGAACCATCCAAGTATGTATATGACATTAAATTCCCCAAAACACAAATCCCTGCCCCAAAGAGCTTACAATAAAGAACCAGTATGGTGCAGTAGCTCTAGTGTTCGACTTTGGTGGGGGTGGCCCAGATTCAAATCTCAGCTCAATTATGAATTGCATTGGGACGATTTTCAGCCAGATATTATTTCTGCTCAGTCAAACCTACCTCACAGGGTTGTTGTGAAGAGTACATTTGGAAAAGGTAAGCCTTCTGTGTCATGGAATAAAAACACAGCTGAATAAAAAGCAAACAATGTGGGAGTTATGAAGCAAAAAAAGGGGGGGGGCTAAGGATAAAAAGGCATGGAGGTGAACACTACATGTAAGTTTTTTAAAACTTCTGTGTTTTAATGTTATAAGCTGCCCTGGGACCATAAGGTGATGGGTAGATAAATCAGCAGCAACAGCAGCATCTGACATGGTCCCTGATTTTCTCATTCTATTAAGCATGTGCCTAACTACTTTGATCAATGGGAATAAAACATACTGCTTTACTTTGGTTGCACCATATATCCCCCCTCCCCTATGAAATTGCTCTGCACCACAAGCACCGCTGGTGTCACACAAACACAGAGTCATCACATTCATTGCTGTGCTTTTTACACATGCTTTTCCAAAGGTAAAGCACCATTGTGGTACATTTACATTTCTGACATCATAGCAAGCTGACTTCATGGGCATCTACAAAATCCCTTCTGTCCTGTCCTCTGAGACATGTGACAGACCAGAAGCCGCTCTCTGGAGTGAAGGCAGCCAGCAGAAAGAAGGCTGACTAGGAAATAACTAAGCTCCATTGTAACACTTCTGCACTAGGCTCCTTGTGATTAGACATCACCAGCTTGCTTGGACAATAAGCTAATAATTTAGCTCCACAGTTATGGGCAGTGGAGTCAGCTCTGAGTCTAAAGAATCAGCCAAAAGGTCACGGGAACTTGAAAAAAGACTCCAAGAAGATGCCGTGAGAGATGCCAGGACAGTCAAGTTGCTCTTGTTGGGTAAATATGTGTCATTTCATTCATGAAACGGCTACATTAACCTTTGCATGAATGGGAGAAGTTGTTTGATAGTCAGAAGTGTTCTGAGCTCTCACTTAGGGCTTGCCACTTATTTTAATCATGAAATCGAATGATAGAGACTGATAGGAACTGGAAATGAGTGGTTTTTGTTTTCAGATATTTGCTGCAAGTCACAAGCCACTCATCAGCCTGGAGATGATCCAGACACTCAGACCAACAATGGAGATATTTGTGTGGCTGCAGCCTTCACAGGTGCGCTCCCTTGTTGGATCTGCATGCACAGAATGGATATGGATGCACAGTCCATATCAGCGAGTTTTACTCAGAGTACACCCACTGAGTTTTATTGTCCTTAACTTAGTCATGTGCCGACTTAGGGTGAAACTGAGTTGAATAGCATCCTTGGCAATGCACATGGAAGATGTCTATTTAAAAAAAAACAAAAAAAAGCTCGTGGTATAAATGTGCATTTCCTCCTGCATCACAATGGGCCAAGCAAATGACAGTGCATGGATGATTCTGGGACAGGGCCATAGAGTTCAGTTCCAGAGAATGTTCAGAGTGGATGGCCCCTGTAGCCTTGATATGATATAAATCAGGAAAAGAATGTGCACACAGGAAAAGAAACATGTTTCAATAAATCTAAAGAGACTTGCTTGCAGATCATATTAGCCAAATTGTGACTGTTGATTAATATGGTTTCCTGGGATATGAAAATGTGAATTTGTGAATAGAACAAATTGTGAACAGTATACTGTCGGGATAATTATCTGATAGTAAAACTGTCTGCTTTTGGGGGGAATATATAGCATATCACCTAAAATACATTCTAAAAAATTAAAAGCTAGCACTTGTAAATGTTTTTAATGGTTTCTCTGATTAATAATAATTTTTAAAAAACACCAGATGCTACTGGTTAGTTTTATAGTTTTATAAAGCCGTTACAGCTTGTTGAATCAAACACTTAACAGATGATATAGTGAGGGGAAATGCACATTCTGCCTGCAGCTTAAAAAATCTTCAGCTCAAAATATTTTGCTCAAAAGCTGCTAACTGCAGTCCTGAAAATCTTTATAGGCATGTTTAAAACCAGGAAGCATTCAGGCTGGAGCTCCATGGAAATGAATGGGAGTGCCACATGTGGATCAGAGTAGTGTTTGTTGATGTTTCAGTAACTTCAGCTGATCCTGGGTCATTTTAAAAAAATTATTATTATTTTGCAGTACTAAGGATGTGTGGAAACCTTGTAAATTTCACTAGTCTTAGACCTTTTGCTTCTTTAGAATTCCCAATCAGATTTGCCTTGAAATGTTTGCTTTATGTGAACCTTGATGGGATGGGAGAGGGGTGCATTCTGTGCCACAGAAAAATGGGTTTGTTGGGCTATTGAAACTCTTCTTGCATCCTGTGAAATTTCTTCCATTTTTTGCCAGAGTAAGAACCTCCAGATTTAGGGGTAACTCTGGGACACTTTGTAGATGGTAATTATATTTCCTTTAGACAATTTGTGGTTGCTTCTGATTTTTTTCTCCTGTATTTTTTTACTTTGTGGTGGGTGGACACCAAAGAATTCATACTCAGTTTTCAATATTGCTTGCTAGGAATGATCTCAAAGCCAATTTATTCTGCAATAGTTTCACAAGGATTATCCTGAGCTCAATGCAGAAGGATGATTATCACACGCCCATGTCTTATTTTACCACCGTATTAAGGACCAGATGTCAGTATTGTTCCTGTAGCAGCAATAAAGCACCAGGGAGAAAAGATCAATGACTATTGATAAGAGTCCTGGTATACGTAAGGAAAACAGTACACTGTTTATATTGCTTCTAGTTCTGAATTTATGAAAGGGGTCATTTATAGCTGTATTAATTTCTGTCATTAGCATTTTTTATTTTTTATTTTACTTCAGATAGGTTGGGGGTTTTTTCCTGCAAAATTTAGGGAGTCTAATTCACCAGCAATCCATTGTCTATGGAAGACATGACTCTGAGGATGGAATCACACCCCAGGGATTTGAATAGAGTTATCATAGCTACCACATGGGAGCTTGACATTTGATGTTTCTTTCAGGCTGCTCACACAGACCCTTTTCATCACACACCAAAATGACGCCTGTCAGTGGAAAGGGGAATTTGCTTGTGGAATATTTATTGCCATAAAAAAAGTGGAGTGATTCCATCCTGAACTTCTGGAGCAAAAGATAAGGAGGAACTATACAGCTGTCATTTCATGGTTCCCTAAATTTTACAGGACAGACAGCTGCTTCCTTATCACTACCTGAAGTTTGGTTGACAGGTGCAGCAGAATCAGGTGGTAGAATCCAGACTCTACCATTCCAGGTTGCAACATCATTTTTTAACCCTCCTACAAAATGGGGTTTGTTTGTTTTCTAATCCCTACAGCTAAAACAGGGGTAGAGAACCACATTCTCTCACAGAGAACCTTTGGGAGCCACTTTCCCAAAGGTGGACAGAGACCAAGGCAAAAGTGGGTGGATCCAGAGGCAAATGTGGGCAGAGTACCAGAGGTGAATCTTCCCCTTGCACTCTAGTGTGGAAACCCACACTAAGCTGTGGCCCTTCCCCACTGCGCACTGAGAATTTCCCACTGTTTCGTTGTTGCATTTATTTCAGTTCTTTCAGCTCATTTATAACTTTCCAAATTTAATTCAAGGATGTACATGTGTGCATCAGCTGACCTCTGCAAAATTAAAAGTGTAATAAAGGTGATTGTACATATGGCTATAACAAGATGGTACCCAGCAGCTGGCAGGAGACATAATGTCCTCTCCTATTAGCCACTGGGAATTCAAATTTTTTTGCCTGCCTGAATTTGGCCAATCATAGGCAGGCCTGGAGATGGGCTTCTGGAGAGCAGACCTGATTGGTCCAGAGTCTTCACTCAGGTCTGCTTAAATTCAACTAAAATTTGGCTTAAATTCAACCTGCCTCCTCTCCTCAGTGCCACAGTTGTCATGTGATCTCTCACCCACACCCTTCCCTCTTTGCTTGTAATGTACCCTCTCATCAAAGGGTGGTCTTTTGCTACAACCTTGATATTTTTCAGCTGCCATATTTTAGGGCCAGGGAGGATTCCCCCCCCCCCGACTTATTGCCTCGTTCTGCAGGTTTTGCCTCCCTCACCGCAATTGTCACAACTTTGGCAGGGTAGGCATTGGGTATGATCCTTAGCCGAGGAAGGAGCGGAGCTTGTATGCCTCTGCCACCCCTCTGGGTTGTAGGGTATCCTGCTAAAGGAATCCTAGGGGAGGTACATCTGTCCAAATGCCCAGGCGAGGCTGAGGACCATAGCATTTGCTAGCGAGGTGATCCAGTCAAGGTTGCACCTACCTGATGTATGTCATAGGCTAATCTCATCCCAGGATTGACCCCAACAAATCTTCTGGCAGGGGGGCTGGATGATATGGGAGATACCCAGTTCCTAAGCCAAACAAACCTCCATCTGTAATTGTTAAAACTGTAGCCTGATTTAAACCCAAACAAGTGTCAGTGTGTCCTTTATTGCTGCAGACACAGCATTTGATGCCCTTTGGGGCTCATGGCACCTGTGCACACACTCTCATAGCACATTCAAGAGCTTCGACACACAACCTGGGAATTACCAACATAAGACTTACTGTAGTTTAGCGTTGCCATTCAGATGCCCAGGAAAGGGCTTCATTTGCTTATAATTTTTGCTGTGATTCTTGAGCCTTCCCTGTACTTTGCATGTATACGATGCTCATGTGCTCTTTCTGCTCCACAGTAAAAACATTGTGCCTAATGGCATATGTGTTTATTCAGAAATGCATTTGGGAAATAGCAGGGAGCAATTCTGAATTTGCAAGTCCCAGATGCAAAACTTTTGTTGACAAAAGTTGTCATTATTTATACAAACTTGGCAGGCAGGAACTTTGCCTAATCATGGAACCTGCTGCTTGTGTTTCTCTCGCTTTCTTACATCGTGGGTTTTAGGGATCACTTTCCATATATTTGGTCATTTGTCATGATTCATTTGCTTGAGTTAGGGCAAGCTACATATTACATGCAAATTCATATCATGAATCTCAGCCTTTTAAAATGAATGAATAAATAAAAGGTAACCTCAGCAGCCTCATATTTGGAGTGAAGCCATTTTTCTACTCAGTGCCTCCCTTTCACCCCTCAAGCTGCTCTCACCATCACTGCCACCAGATCAGAAATATGCTCACTCCTGTAAACACCTGCCTGGAACTCATGGCGAGGAAATAAAGCTGGAGAGGTGGAATGGGATGGCAGGGAAAGGGTTAAACATCACTTGACTTTCCCCCAGCTCAAAATCTCAGCCTCCAAAAGGTTTCTCATTTAAAAAGAAATAATACCGTTTCTTTGTTACATTTATTTTTGTAACATGGATCATTTGTCCCTTCATCACTCATGGTTGACTGTTGCTAACTTGCTAAAATCTGTTTTCAACAATATTTTTTGAGACTGTTCCATTCTAACTAATGAGGATGCAGGGCTGAAAACGTTTTGGAGGTCATCCACCCCAGTCTCCTTTCCCTACGACTTTAAACTAAGTGGGTCCTGAGACTGGGTCCGTTCCACTAAGAGTGAGGTCTCACATACATGCTGCAGTCCTTGAGTGATGGCTTGCTGTGTTTGAAAGCAGCAGTGTGGATGAACGCTACCTGCAGAACTCCCATATTGCATCTCATTCGGCCATTTCCGGTGGAGGCAATTCTGCCAGAAAGTGATGAAACACTGGATTGTATCTGACTAACATACTCAGAGTAGACCCAATGAAATCAATGGACTTAATTTCATCATGACTAACAATCCATAAAGTACATGTATGTGCAGGTGAGTCCTAAGTTTGTGCTTGTAAGTGAATACACTGGCAGCATCAATTTCTCGGTGCTTTACAGAGTGCCATAAACTGATATCTATCAGCAAGAGATTGAGAGTGAATGGTCATCAATAAGCAGATGACACCCTGCTCAATCTCTCTGTTCCATCTGAATTGAAGGAGGTGGCTAAGCTGTTAGACCATTTCTAAGATGTTGTGATGAGCTGGATTTGGGCCAATAAACTGAAATGGAATCCTAAAAGACAGAAGTGTAAGGGTTAGTTTTCTAGTCCAAGAGGTGAGGAGACAGCCTGTTCTGGATTAGGATTGCACCTCCCTGAAGGAGCAGGTCAGTAGCTTGGGAATAGTCCCTAGAGACTCAGTTGGCCTTGGTGACTGGGAGTGTCTTTTTCCAGCTCTGGTTGGTTTGCCAGCAGTGGTCTCTTTTGAACAGAAATGACTTGGCAGCTGTACTCCATGCTCTGGTAACTTCCAGATTGGCTGGCATTCCACCTAGACGTCCTCTGCCTCCAAATTTAAAAATTACATGGCTGCCAGTTCATTTCTGGGCCCTAGTCAAGGTGCTAAGGGTAGTGTTTAAAGCCCTAAACCATTTAGGCCCCAATATCTGAAAGACCATCTCCTTCCCTACAGTTTAATATCAGCAAAAGAGGTCCTCCTGGCAGCCCCACTGTCTTATAAACTTGGGTGGGGTGACCTGGGAAAGGGCATTCTTTGTGGCAACCCCTAAGTTGTGGAACTAGTTTTCCTCAAATGCTGAAGATGCACCTCTTTATCCTGACTTTTGAAACATGAGATGTCTCCCAAGGAGACCATCTAAACAGGAAATATAGGGGAGACAATGTACTGTAGTACTGGAAGGTACTGTCATGGTACCCTCCAGATGTTGTTGGACTACAACTCCCATCTTCCCTCACCTTTCGCTATCATGGTTGGAGCTGATAGGGCTTGAAGTTCATCAATATCTGGAGGGTATTTTTCGGACTACTCTGACATTCCTAAACTAGAATAGAAGGAATTTCCTCTTTTCCACTGCAGTTCTGTGAGTTAGGTCAAGAGATCTCTTAATACATATGCTAAATAAAAATGTGCTCAAGGTTTTGCATTAATGTCAGATTTATTTATTTTTTTAAAGAAAGAAAGCTGTACTTAAAATGAAATCCTTAAACCTGGATTGCCACATATGTCTAAAGACTTGAGGAGTCTATGGTGGAAAATGTTTAGATGTGATTATCTGAGATTTCTGGCTCATAATATGTGACAATTTAGGTTGAACAAAATGAGAAATCGTTGCTGTGCTTTTTGATTCTTCAGCTCCATAAAACTGCCCTTGCAATGGTTTCTCTGCCCAATCATTCTCTGTTTTGACTGCTTATGGCTGTCTTTTCAGCTACTGCAACATATAAATATATATATATCACTAATATTAAAGTGGGGGTTTTTTTGGGGGGGGGAAATCGGTCTGACAGTGCAGTGAAAGCCTTTCCATTTGATCCTTATCTACATCCACCCCCACAATCATATCAGAAGAAATCTAGGGAGTAGTAAAATAAAGGCGCTTAGAATTCTGGTCCAGCAGGTCTGCACTTTCCCCATACCTTCGCCCTGTAAGATCAAACACTTTTATTTGATGCTTATCAAAGCTTGATATGCTCAGAGTGGCTTCCATAAACTGAGTACTTTTGTTTGGAGTAGCTAAATGTGTTGTAGCTACAAATCAGCATGTTTCTGGAGGCAACCCATACTCCTCTAGGGTTTGCTAAATACCCTGGTCCATAAACAAATGTCCCCAAACCATGGCTAGCGCAAGTTGCCCATTTGGCTAAAGCACTCGCACTGCTTGAGGGACACACACACAAGCCTTGTTGGACCAACATGTGCTGGTGAAACAGAATGCCTCTTTTCCAAGTAGAAGTGTTTTTTTATTTTAAAAAAGCAAGCAAACAAACCCACCACTTTTGCATATTTTTATGTGCTTTTTTCCTCCATCACTTACTTTCATTGTCTCGTTTTCCCACTTGGCTCCTTTTTAACAACTTTAAATGTGACCAATATGTGCATGTTCTTTGTCTGCAGGAGCTGGAGAATCAGGGAAGAGCACTATTGTGAAACAAATGAAGTAGGTGCATCAATATTCATGTCACATTGGGTAGCACAAAGTGCTACATGAAGCACAATGCCAAAGGGCGTGAGGTGGGGGAGCGATCAAACAAATCAAGCTTGACAATCTAATCCTAACAGATACTGTACATGAGGATGTAAAAAAGCAATCCTTTATACCTCATTCACTAACCTGATGTTTTACCCAATATATCAATATGTGCTTGGCCTCTTCCATCTGAAGCCAAGGATACCAGTTTAAAGACAGAGGGACAGCTAAGATAGGTATTAGGGTGGAGGGGAGAGATGCCACACACACACACACACACACACACACACACACACACACCCTTTCCTAAAAGCTTTGCAGTTATTTTCCTGCCGTTGAAAGTCATATTCACTGCTCAATGTATTTATCAACAAAAACAAATATGCCTTTTTCTTACATTGGCAGGACTTTCCGATGTGTTCAATGGCATATTAGATCACATCTGAACATTATAATGTTTGTTCTCATCAAAGCACATGGAAATATGCATATGAGTACATCCTTCCCTTGGATCATTTTTTTTAAGGAGTGGCACAGGGCCAGGAAGTGTGCAGGTATCAGCAGTGGCGGAGCTTCATGCTCCGGCACCAGGGGGGGTGGAAAGCAGGCAGGGGCGGGGCTGGCGTACGTCCTGGGGCCGTGGCACGCCACCTGTGGGGGCGTGGCACCCAGCGCAGGTGGGGGGCAGCCACAATGGCACCCCACTGGGATCGCGCTGCCAGGGGAGGTGTGCTCCCCTGCACTCCTCTTTCTCCACCAGTGGGTATCAGGGCTGGGGCTGGATGATATGGTTCTGCTCAGCACTTTTCTTCTAGGGAAAAAGGTGTCGGTACTGGGTACCCCTGAGTACCTCCAGAAAGCAAGCCCTGGTCCTGTTGACTTTAAGCATGGGCAGGGCTCATGTTCCTCCCCAGTGACAGGTGTGCCAGATGTCATTGCTTAGAGCAGGGGTAGCCAATGCAGTGCCCTCCAGATGTTGATCGAATACAACTTGCATCTGCCACAGCCAGCATGACCAGTGGTTGGAGATGGTGAGATTTGTAGGCCAACAACATCTGGAAGGCTATTCCTTAGATAATGGGACATTCAAATCTGATTATGCAGCCATGTCTATGACTGCCAGTCTCTCCCCAGTTCCAGTTCTTAGAATCCTGCCCTCTCACCCTCTTCTTATTTTAGATTATTGTGAGATTTGTCTCCTTCTTTGCTTCCTAGGATCATCCATAAAGATGGCTATACAGATCAGGAATGCAGAGAGTATAGATCTGTGGTTTACAGCAATATGCTACAATCCATTCTGGCCATTGTCAAGGCAATGTCCACATTAGGAATTGAATATGGGAACTCAGAAAGCAAAGTGAGTATAATGTCTCTCTCAACTAGTATTATTTTGTCTCTGAACCAGTGTCACCCCAGGACACCAGTTTGGAATTCTCACATCAGAACCTCAAGATGCTCTAACATGGGAAGATTGCAGCCTTGCTCTCCTCCTGCACAAACTTTTCTTTTTTCTTTTCTTTTCATTTTTTGGTCTTTCACAGCAGTGCCATAATTCAGTTCACCTCTGGGAAGTGCAGCTGCCATTCTGTTGAATAAGGTCCGTTTCAGTTTATTGGCCCTCATCCAGCCATTCAAGCACATTCTCCCATTCACAAGCTTGCCTGAGACATTCTGCCCAGACAGTAACAGCCTCAGGGTCACCAAGTGACCATTGCTCTGAAAAAACCTTAATTCTCATATGTATATATTTCTGTATATGAGAACAAAGGATCTCATAGTTCTTGTGCAGACCTTTATTCTTATGCAATATACAAGAGTTAGGGTTAGACATGGGCAGACACGATCCAACTCCTTCAAATGAAAATGTGAAGAAGTTGTGGCTTTGAACAGACCTCATATTATTGCAGCAGAGATAAGACATCAGTGAGAGATTTCCTTATCCTTTTGAACACTCTTTTGAACATACCGTATTTTTTGCTCTATAAGACTCACTTTTTCCCTCCTAAAAAGTAAGGGGAAATGTGTGTGCATCTTATGGAGCGAATGCAGGCTGCACGGTTATCACAGAAGCCAGAACAGCAAGAGGG
Source organism: Podarcis erhardii (assembly GCF_964252035.2). Classification (NCBI taxonomy): domain Eukaryota; kingdom Metazoa; phylum Chordata; class Lepidosauria; order Squamata; family Lacertidae; genus Podarcis; species Podarcis erhardii. The sequence continues at coordinate 72,327,517 of NC_138500.1, read as the reverse complement.
ATTGCTGCTTTCACTGCGCAGCGATCCCTCTTGCTGTTCTGGCTTCTGAGATTCAGAATATTTTCTTTCTTGTTTTCCTCCTCCAAAAACTAGGTGCGTCTTGTGGTCTGGTGCGTCTTATAGAGCAAAAAATGTGGTGATTTCAATTATTCACATTCGGCTATGGCTGTCAGTTTAATCTGAAAGACCCATAAACCATTCAGATAATGAGTCAGAGCTGTACCAAAAAAAAAAAAAAATGCTAAGAAAGGATTGTTGCTTGCAGTCACAAGGTGACAGAGTACTTTTAGTGACCTCATAGATTTAGATGCAGAACTGTTAAGGGAGGCATTAAGCAAACCTGGTAATTGCCACGACCTTTCTTCAAAACAACTGAAGAACAGAGGTTCACAGCAGTCATGAATAAGGCTGACAAAATGTTGTGTTGACTGCCAGCTTGGATGGCTTTAAAAGAGAATTAGACAAATCCTTGGAGGTCTGGACTACCAGTGACTACAAGGCCTGATGACTATACTCTGCCTTCACTGATGGTGGCAGCATCTTCTGAACACCAGCCACCTGGAATCACAAGTGGAGGGAAGCTTGCAGGCTTCCCATGGGCTGCTGTGAGAACAGGATTCTGAACTAAATGGACCTTTGGCACAATCCAGCTTGGCTGTTATCTTCTTATAAGTTTATGTATGCCAAGACAGGCACCAGGGTGGGCTATGGCCCAGAGCCATATATAGACCACTGTTTTTCTGTGACCCCTTATTTATCCTCCCTGCTGCTCTTCTGAACCTGAGAAGACCAACAAAAGCAAGAGGTAGTGCTGTGTCCCGGAAGAACAACAAAACCACAAGGATATCTTATTATCTCTAAAGATAACAAAAGCAAAAAAATGAGCTTCTGCATTTGAAATTCCCTGGTGAAGAGCCTGATAAATGTGTTGGATGTTTAACTTTTCTCCATGCCCTTTTGCTTCCTGCTTCCCTCTCCCCACACCCCCATATTCCTAATATGGTAGATCATTTTTCATTACTTAAAAAATAAAGTATCAGCCCCAATGGTCAAGCCTGATTCACAGAAATCTCGTTTCAGGAAGATGAAAGGCAGCTTTTGGCAATTGCAGATTCTATGGAAGATGGCACCATGTCTTCTGAACTGGCTGGGATCATCAAACGTTTGTGGAAGGATTCAGGGATTCAGGCCTGCTTTGAAAGAGCATCAGAGTACCAACTCAATGACTCAGCTGCCTAGTAAGGGGCCAGTTTACAACTGAATTCTGCAATCCTAAACCGTCTGTGTGTGTGTGTGTGTGTGTGTGTGTGTGTGTGTGTTTAATGCCTGTTGTTTTTCACAATAATATGCTTAGAAGTTACGTAATTGATTCCGCCTTCAGGGTGCTGGCTCTGTATTTATGGTATTAAGCAATTGTTATGATGCTATTAAACTAGCATAAGCACAACAGAATTACACAATTAATTATCCTCTTCTCCAGTAGAGCCTTGTAAACCACCCTCCAAACATCCCAGTTTTCAGTTATCAACTGCACTCTTCTTTCCTTCAACAACTCCTCCTCTGTCTTCGTCTTCCTCACATTGTATGTGCCTGTGGCAGGCAGCTAAAGATGACACCTAGCGCAGGAATCACAAATCAAATTGTACCTATAACCTCTCTCTCCCCCTCCCTCCCTCCCTCCCTCTCTCTCTCTCTCTCTCTCTCTCTCTTTGTGTGTGTGTGTGTGTGTGTGTGTGTGTGTGTGTCTGTGTGTTTTACTGAATACATGTATCTCTGTATCTTTGAGACCATTTCCATTATGGTTAATGCTACTATTTTGCAGTTCAATTTTTTATTGCTTATGGCCAAAGGCCTTTACATTTGCAAACATTCAAACAGGCCGAAAGGCATACAATGTGAGCCAATGCTGAAATACCAATGTTGTGAGTAGACTCCAAATTGCATGAGAAGACTTCTGCTCACATGGTGGGGCTTCACTTTGCTCCTCCCCCTTGCAGCCCCCTGCATGTCTCCCAAAATCTTCTCCAGAGAATCCCCCAACCCTCCACACTTGGGAGTGCACAGGGGATGGAAGAGGGAAGGGAGGAAGGTGGAGTCTTGTTGCCTGGACAGAAGTCTATTCTCCTTGGGAATGACCAGGTTTGATACAAGCCGGTGAATACTGAACACAGTAAATAAACTGCAGAATCGAATTAAATAATAATAAGGAGGAGGAGGCAATGTGAGAAGGGATATGAAAAACAAAGAATAAAAAGCAGTAAAAAAATAATATTTTTGACATGACTTTGCAACTGATTGTTAAACCTTTCTGAGAGTTGTAGCTCTGAGGGGAAGAGAAGTCTCCTAACAACTCTCAGCACCATTAACAAACCACATTGCCCAGGATGCTTTGGGGGAAGCTATCACCATTTAAAGTGGTATGGCACTGTTTTAAATGGAGAGTGCAGATGGGCCAGTAACTCAGAAACAGATCGGATTTTTTTTTTAATGCACAGATGCAAGGTGGATCCTGGGACTATTACACACCCCTGGCATGAATGTATATTTTCTATACGTGACTTCCCCCAAAACTTTTGTCATGTAGAACCATCCAGTTGGATGCAGATTTGGTTTCTTATTTCTGCTTGTGCCCTATTTATGGCTGGATTGTATTGGCCTGCCCTTATCCCCCAGGCCATGGCACTGGACTTCCAGACGCTGCCCCAACCTCACCTCCTCATGCACAAGAGTGTCCCTGTTTCCACCTTGCAGGAAGATGGAGCTGCAATGCTTTATCTCTCTCTCTCTCTCTCTCTCTTTCTTTCTGATTCTGTAGCTATCTCAATGATCTGGAGAGGATAACAGCTCCTGGCTATGTCCCAAATGAGCAAGATGTCCTTCGCTCACGAGTAAAGACAACAGGAATTATTGAGACACAGTTTTCATTCAAAGATTTGCACTTTAGGTATGAAAGCTGTTCTTCCGTGTTTCTTCCTGAGTATGATAGATGTGCATGTGGTTTGAGATTAGAGGCCAAAGCAGTCTACCTGATTCAGGCTGCTGGATTTCTGACATTTTAAACAGCTTAAAGGGCAGTTGGAGGCTTTGGTATGGCTATGGTCACAGCCAGCAATTTGAGCCTCCCCACATCCAATGTTCTACCAGGAAATCTTGCAGTTTCCTCAGCTGTATTCATTTTGTAAATGCTCTCTCTCTATTCCACCTATGGAAACTTTACAGCTGTACACAGTCAGCTTCCATGATGTTGGCAGAAAAAAAAATAGTAATAGAATTAAAATTGTGGGTTGCGGCACATGGGCTACTGAATTTGGAAAGTCTCTGAATCTCCGGCTGTTCTCTTCTCAGCTGCTTTACATATTATCGTTGAGCTGCGCAGATTACTTTACATTGGGCCCGTCATGTGGATCAGTTCAAGATGCAGATAGGTGATTTTCCTCCAAACTGCTGGAGGATTTAGATGGTAGGATTTGATGTAACATGGTGGAAACTGCCCAATTCATGAACTAAGATACTGCACATAAACATCTCACATGCAGAGCAGTCTCAGTTAGCTTATTTGTGGTAGGGAACAATTTAAAAGCCTGTGCTCAGGAGAAACTCAAACCATTATTGGAACTGCAGGCTTCCTACTGCCTGCCGTACACTTGCAGCTAGCTCATTTCGTCCCAGTCTTACCTCTGTACTTGTCCATAACCTGCAACAGTTTATGTACACCTGTACAGCCTGGTGTCATGTGCAAATCCACCCCCTCCCATCCCCTCTGATTTTTGCCTGGTAAGCTCTGTGGAGCAAACTGTTTTGCCTGCTGTGTCCATCATGCTGTGTGAGAGGCATGTTGGATTTCATGCAGAACATATCATTTCCAATTATAATATTTGAAAAGTGGTTCTTGTTGGAGGTGGAAGCAAATAAATATTTGTGAAATGCTTTGCATGCTATTTACAAATCTAGGCAAGCAAATAGCAAAGAAACAACAAACTGCCATGCAAGAGGCATGGATTGGTTTGACAAAAGCTATGCATTTGAGTTTCCATAGCACTTCACATAGATGATTTGTGATCAGGAGATAGAAGGATTTCTTGGCTCACTGTGTACAGTGGTACCTCGGGTTAAGAACTTAATTCGTTCTGGAGGTCCATTCTTAACCTGAAGCTGTTCTTAACCTGAGGTACCACTTTAGCTAATGGGGCCTCCCGCTGCCGCCGCGCCGCCAGAGCACGATTTCTGTTCTCGTCCTGAAGCAAAGTTCTTAACCCGAGGTACTATTTCTGGGTTGGCGGAGTCTGTAACCTGAAGCGTCTGTAACCTGAAGCATCTGTAACCTGAGGTACCACTGTATACAATACTTCTCAGGCAGACACCACACAGCAAATCTCTGAGACTTGTAGTGATGAAAGAATCCTCACACCCCCCCACACCCCCCACATGCCCAACATAACTAGTGTCAGAGATGCAGTGAATGGACGTACATGTTTATCTTTTCTTTCATTTCCTAGGATGTTTGATGTGGGAGGACAAAGATCAGAGAGGAAAAAGTGGATTCATTGCTTTGAAGGAGTTACTTGCATAATATTCTGTGCAGCTTTAAGTGCTTATGACATGGTCCTGGTGGAAGATGAAGAAGTGGTGAGTCAGAACAGCAAATATGGGGGGCGGGGGGGGGCAAGGGAGTTGCAATTTGTGGAAAGCATTTAAGGTAACCTTGCATGGTTCCTTAAGAACATTATTCACATTCCCTGCTCTGATAACCCTAACCCACTGAATTCCTATTTCTTTGATTAAAAAAGAACATTGGACTTTGCATGTCACCAGGTAATGGGGCCTAATAGTCACATTTCCCTGCCTTTTACAGAACCGAATGCATGAGAGTCTCCACCTGTTCAACAGCATCTGTAACCACAAGTACTTTGCAACCACTTCTATTGTGCTCTTCCTAAATAAGAAGGATCTCTTCCAAGAAAAAATATTGAAAGTTCATCTCAGTGTCTGCTTTCCAGAATATGATGGTAAGTTTAGAACCTGTGCTCCTCCAGATGTTGTTGAACTCTCATCAGCCGTAGCCAGCAGGAGCAAGAATCTGGGATGATGGGAGTTGCAGTCCAGCAACATCTGGAGGACCACAGGTGAGCCAGTGCTGGCTTACACACCTCACTTCTTTGGTTTCTGAAGATTGCTCATGAGGAACATAGTCCCCGGATTGAAATGATTTCCCACCACTGAATTAAGATGCATGTTCTTGAGACTGCTTTCTTAAGCCCTTGGTAAAGTAAAGGGACCCCTGACCATTAGGTCCAATCGTGACCGACTCTGGGGTTGCGGTGCTCATCTCGCTTTAGTGGCCGAGGGAGCCGGCAGACAGCTTCCGGGTCATGTGGCCAGCATGACTAAGCCACTTCTGGCGAACCAGAGCAGCGCACGGAAACGCCATTTACCTTCCTGCCGGAGCAGTACCTATTTATCTACTTGCACTTTGACTGCTAGGTTGGCAGGAGCAGGGACCAAGCAACAGGAGCTCACCCCGTTGCGGGGATTTGAACCGCCAACCTTTTGATCGGCAAGTCCTAGGCTCTGTGGTTTAACCCACAGCACCCAAAGTCTAGGCTGTGTCCAGCTTGGTGAGTCCAGCTGTGTGGGCCATCTCTGGACACAGTTGTGCATTTTCATGACTCCCATAAGAATAACGATTAAAAGAATGCAAAGGGATAGTTTTGGGAAAGGGAAATAATTTTTTAATCTTACTCATGGTACATTACTTTTCTATATGAATGAAAAAGGGATTCCTTGCATGCAGTAAATGAGAATTGTAGAGACAGTTACATGTGCACTGAAGATTTAATGCACGCCATACTTTTTGTTTGGGGAGGAGGGCAGAGGTCAGTGGAGGCGGAACTCGACAGATTGTGTGCCAAGGGAAGGGAAAGCGCTATTTCTAACAAATTAATTAGTGTGGCATTTTACTGACAGTTCCTTCTGTCTTCCTCTGACTAGGATCAAACACATTTGATGATGCAGGAAATTACATCAAGAACCAATTCTTAGATCTGAATTTAAGAAAAGAGGACAAGGAGATCTACTCCCACATGACCTGTGCCACCGATACGCAGAATGTTAAGTTTGTGTTTGATGCTGTGACAGATATAATCATCAAAGAGAACCTGAAGGACTGTGGGCTCTTTTAGCTCTTCCCCCTGGGCCACCTTCATTCTGCTGTTTCTCTCTTTCTGGTTAAGGATGCCATACATTCCTGAAAGTAAGCTTTCATTGCAACCTCTTGGGCTTACTTTTGAGTAGGGATGGATGGATCAGTCTGCTACTAGTTTGTGTCAGTTCCCCGTGTGTGTTCATAAGTCTCTTTTATCCCATTTCTCAAAAAATGTGATTTTTTTAAAAAAAATTGAAAGTTCAAAAATATGTATTTGAACAAGATACATATTTAAATACATCATCTATCTCAAATGCACACCTTTCTAATCACATATAATCCTAAAATATGCTCTTTGAGCATTTTTCAGCTGACCTAGCAAAACTCAGAGAACTGAGAAATCTGAAGGATATTTACATTGTGATCTATGGATTAATCTGGAAGGTAGGTTGATTTGCTTAAATATGTGAGCTAGAATTTTTTTCTTCCATCCCTAAAAGGTAATGGTAAAGGACTGGACTGTTAGGTCCAGTTGTGGACGACTCTAGGGTTGCACGCTCATCCTGCTCTATAGGCCACAGGAGCCGGCGTTTGTCCATAGACAGCTTCCGGGTCATGTGGCCAGCATGACTAAGTCACTTCTGGCAAACCAGAGCAGTGCACGGAAACACCATTTACCTTCCTGCCGGAGTGGTACCTATTTCTCTACTTGCACTTTGATGTGATTTCAAACTGCTAGGTTGGCAGGAGCAGGGACCGAGCAACTGGAGCTCACCCTGTCATTGCGGGGATTCGAACCGCCGACCTTCTGATCGGCAAGCCCTAGGCTCTGTGGTTTAGACCACAGCGCCACCCGCGTCCCACTTCCTCCATCCCTACTTTGAAGTAAACATGCATTGGTCTGCGCTGCAAAAGCAAAAAGAGAGAAGTAGACACAATATTGTAAATACTAGTCCTTTTTGACTTGCTAAAATGTTTGTGTCGAATCACAATTTAACACAGCCAAATTGGGTAGAGTAACTTCATTGCAGGCACAATGTTCTCCCTCCCTTCTAATTTAATCTTCCACAATTCTTTCGATCTTACTGAGAATTTTTGTTTGCCTGTACCCTACTGCAATCTGAAATTCTAAACTTTTCCATTGGCAAATTTGCTTACAGTGCCACAAATCTCTATCTAAAATGTTGACATGGAGTTGTGATTGGCATTGCTTCATGGGTGTCGATTAACTGGTGCTACAAGCTTCATGATAAGTTGTGGGGAAGCAAAATATATAAAGAACACAATTCTGCCAAAGTTAAGCACTATTAAGTTCAGTTGATCACAGTGGAAGACAATGAAGCCCGTGGATTAACTGGTGAAATCCATTGGATCATGTTGACTGGATCATGTCCTATTTTTTTTCCTTGCAGATGCTGAAATAAAAATGCCCTTGCTATCACATCAGTGGGATTAATAGAAAAATGATAAATAAAAGAAATTCTTACTGTTTGTGATAGGATCCTCTGGATAAGAGGCAGCTGTCTTCTCCCCCTAACCCCCCCCCCCCAAGTCTTAAGTGGCAAGTCTTCTGACACATTTGTCTATCTGTTGGGTTAAATTTCATAGTATGGTTTCTCTTAATAGAAAACCAAAGCAGTTTTTTGTCAATAAAATGTATGCAAATGTTGCTATATCACCAAAAGCTTGTTTGGTTAAGTAGGTTTTAATTTGCCTACAGAAACTCTGTAATGCCAGAGCGGGAGCATGATAGATAATGTTGTGCTTCCTGCTTTTGCTGAACTTACAAAAACTCATTGGCTGAATCTGAAACAAGCAGGGGGTCCCTCTATGGAGAAGTCAGCACTAAGCTGTGCAAGTATTAGGCTGGTTTAAGGCTTCAGAAAGTTAAATTGAGTGCAGAAGCTCATAGGAAGTCAACACGACTTGAAAATATTTCTGATTGATTCACAGCTGTTGATTCACATCAAGAGACAGATTGCTTCATTCTTTACTTATTGCATTTTCTGACCCCTCTTGAAGGACAGCCTGACATAACACAAACAGTGGTACCTCAGTTTAAGAACAGCCCTGTTTACGAACTATTCAGTTTACAAACTCTGCAAAACAGGAAGCAGTGTCCCGGATTGTGAACTTTACCTCGGTCTAAGAACGGAAGCTGAACGGTGGAAGGGCACTGGCAGCAGGAGGCCTCATTAGGGAAAGCGCGCCTTGGATTAAGAACACTTTCAGTTTAAGAACGGACTCCCGGAATGGATTAAGTTCGTAAACCGAGGTACCACTGTATCACAGTAGTCTATTACTGAGGTTACAGATGCATGGACAACAGTGGCCAGGCCCTCATCTTGTAGTAAAGGTTGAAGATGTAAGATGATGTATAATTGGCAAACGGCACTTGGAGCTACTGCTGCCACAGCAACTGCTGCCACACACCAAAACTCGGATCACCTGATGCTCCATAGGAGACATAATTTTGATCTATGAGGTCTTTTCTTCCTAAGTCTAAAGATCCTAGAAGTTCCATAATTCTTGACTATATTGAACTCAAGGCTGTTTTTTCCTATCCAGTCTATTAGTAACCACACCAGAGATGGGGAAATCCATGGCCCACAAGCTATTGTTGGGATACAACATCCATTATCCCAGACCATGGGTAGACAAACTAAGGCCTGGGGGGCATATCTGGCCCAACTGCCTTCTAAATCTGGCCCATGGACAGTCCGGGAATCAGCGTGTTTTTACATGAGTAGAGTGTGTCCTTTTATTTAAAATGCATCTCTGGGGCATAGGAATCCGTTCATTTCCCCCCCAAAAAATATAGTCCCGCCCCCCACAAGATCTGAGGGACCGTGGACTGGCCCCCTGCTGGAAAAGTTTGCTGACCCCTTTCCCAAACCATTGGCCATGGGGGCTGAAGCCAACAGAAACTGTAGCCCAGCAACATCAAGGAAGCCACATGTTCCCTGGCCCTGCCATATACAAGTTTAGGATGGTGCTATGGAACCCAAAAGAGTAGAACTGGTTGTCATCAGCATGGAAATGTCAGCTCACTCCAAAACTTCAGCATATCTCTTGCAGCAGCTTCATATAGATAGAGGCAGCAATGGATATAGATGACAACCTGTAGAACATAATGTTGCACAGCAACATATTGCAAAGCAACTGCATGTATGGTCCTTTGGCTCTCGAGGAGGACAAGACCACCTGCAGAGCAGCCATCAGCATTAACGGAAAAATCCCCAGAAGAGTTCTAAAAACCAATCAGATCTCTCCATCTCTGAGAGGTGGACCATTGCGACTGGTCCTTTACCCCATGAATGCATTGAGGGGACCCTAATGTCTGTGACAGAGGTGATAGCATAACACTCTTCATGTCTTCCAGGCTGGTAGAAAATAGTTGATATTGTCCATTTGCCCTGGAGAGGCTCTGTGGGATGAACTTCTGCTCTTCTTCCACATGCAGAGGCCACCTCCAGCCAGGGGAGGGCGGAGGAAAGACGTGCCCCTTTCAAGAAGGACTCAATCCCATCAGCACCCAGGTCATGACACTTATGTGGGAATTTCAGTTGGACAGAACAAGTCCCTCTACCAGATTCAGCCAAGGAGCTGTTGGGATTGGGACAAGGTAAAGGTGGTCAACAGAAGCAGATTTTCTTTTACTTAGACTTTTAACCTGAAAGCCTTTGTGAAATCAGTAGTCCCATTTACAAGCTTTCATTAGTGCTGAAGGAGCTTTGAAGATGGGCATAGCTTGGGGGAAAGGAGCTCTGTCTTCACAACCAGGGGGCACTTCGTTCTCTTCCTGCACTGTGCTGCAGCCTCACAGTCTGGCGCAGGAAGAGTTCGGGGCAAGTGGAGGCAATGCCAGGGCATGTCTCTCTCTCTTTACGTTCTTCTGCAGTTTGTAACACAACGACGGGAGAGTTATTCAGCTGACTGGACAGAGAGTTCTCCCACTCATCTGGTACAGCACAGTGTGAGTTGCCTGGTTGCCAAGCAATTGGGTGACCCCTTGTCTCTTTCAGTGCTGTGCTGCCTGTCTCCTCTTCTTCTTTGGTGGCTGAAGCGTTTGTGAACATTCCTAGAAGAAGCAAGTTTAAAGGCAGTGCAGGTGCTTTGGGGGGCATTTCTGAGACCCCTGGTGCCCGTTTCACTCCTGTAAAAACTTAAGCTCAGCTGTAGTGTTACCTGACCAGCTGCGGACAACACAAACAGCGCCGGATTTACGTATAAGCTAAACAAGCTATAGCTTATGGCCCCACTCTCTTGGGGCCCCCCAAAAAATTAAAGGGAAAAAACTGGATTTACTTTGATAAAATACATATTTTGTTATGTGCAATTGGCTTTAGATACCTATTAGGTCCACAAATTACCATATAGCATATATTCAACACAAAAAACAGTGACAATTTGTTGTTGACAAAGGACAGCTGGACAAATAAAAGGCCCCATTGCCTTCAGTAGCTTAGGGCCTCATCAAACCGAAATCTGGCCCTGGACACAAACAAGGGCCATGTGGCTAGTTAGCCTTTCATTCCTTGCTGAGGTGGTGATGCAGAGGCAGAAACCCTGCCATTCTTTCAGTCTCTAGTCCAAGACCCAGCACAAGCTCTGGTCCTGACACATGCACAACAGTGGTGAATCAATAGTGAAAGGGCATGGTATATGCTAACCCAAGTGACCTCTGCCACATCCGCAATATGCACACCTATGAGCTTTTGAAATCCAGCACTTTCACTGATTTATTATCTGCATTGCTGAATGCTGTTGTTCGATGAATTATTTCTAAAGTAAATACTGTCAATAGGAAGTTTCCTTAAAAAGCCTCCCAGTATAAATATTTGAATACCACAGTAGCATAGCTCAACAGCGTGTAAAAGGAACTGCAAAACCTAACATTTCGACTTCCTACCGCAATGCTCTTAATGCAAAGGAATGATAGTCGGGTTCCATCTATTCTTTTCATCATTGTGCAGCAAACTGCACTCAAGTAAATCTTTATTAAAATAGCTATTTTAAAAAGGAAAGAAAGAAAGAAATGAACAGCAGCCTTATTCAAATTATTACCACATTTTGTCAAAGATAAGCAGGTGCCCAGAATAAGTATCTGCCTTGTTATGGAAAGCACATTATAATCCTGTTTGCCAGGAGTGCAAAGCATGACAGGACTGGAGTAGTGACTTGAGCTCTGGCTGGTGCTTACTAGGAGAGAGATGGGCAAGGTGGCCGTGAGGTTGGTGTGCTGCAAATGCATGCCAAGAGCAGTGGATTGGCTCCAGCAATGCATGGGACTGTGCTGACCAAGCCATCAGCTCACCCTCACCCCTACTTTTCAGTAAGCAGCAGGAGCAACAGGACCAACTGGAGGTCAAGTGAGAATCACTGCAGGACCACACCATCCGCTACTGCTCTGTGAAATTTTAGACAGCTCACCCAGTTTGGAGATTCCTTTGCTTGTTGTCTTTAGTAGTGCTCATAATCATGCAAGTTTTTTCCACCGAAGCTCCAGAAGGGGGCATAGGTGAGGGCAGATCCTCCCCATTGACCCACCAGAAGCTATGAGGATGTTCAGATAATGTCCTTAAAGTATTAAAAGCAGGCAGGAGAGGACCATGGGGCTGCTGGTGCCCCCCATTAAACACCCCTCCTAAACCATATGCATATTGGTCAACTGTGAGAAAGGACCCTATGCACCTACCAAGCTATGTTTCTGGAACTTCTCCATGTGAGGGATCAGTCCATGTATGCACAGGAACTCTTCACTCAGCCCTTATATGAGCAGCTGGCAGGACCTTGGCTAGTAAGCCTGCTGGCACAGGGGGTGGGGCTAATCTGTGCCATCCTGCTAATTCCTCATGTGTTGGGTTATCCCATGGGAGATAGACTCCGAAGGTGAAGATGTCTTCCCACCTTCTAGGTGAGGCTAACTGAGAAGAAGAGCTCCTCATACTCTGTTAAATAAAACTAGAAATAGTGTATTTGCTGTACTATTTAAATTTAATTTGAAATGGCATCAGAAGGCTGCAGAAAAGTTGGGTTTTCAGAGAAGAGGAAAACCTCATATAAGCTCTTTATTAGTACAGAACACTGATATTGTGAAATGCATTTTCTGGATAATGAGTTCAAAACCTTCGATTAGAGAACAGTCAACAATGGTGAGATGTAATCATTGGCGGAGGAAGGCGTAGAGGGTGTGGTGCGCAGTGGGTGTCAGCCGTGAGGGCGGGTGACATCACCACGCCACCCACAACCCCACCCCACGCTCACTGCACGGGCAGTGGACCGCTAGGGATATTGCTGTCCCGGGTGGCGAGCAGCGCCCCCCCCTCCCGCTCGCCGTGCAGGCAGCTAGCGGTGCCCCCCCCCCACGCTTGCCGTGCGGATGGCTAGCCCCGCCCCCGCGCCACTCTGGGTCCCGGGGCAGGTAGCTCCGCCCCTGTATGTAATGAACTAGGCAGGAAGAGCTGAGTTTAATACTTTAATTAGTTATCCATAAATACTTTGACCTATTCACACACTAATGTACATCAATTAACTTTTCTGCACTTGATTACTAAAATAATAATGACAAGCAGCTGAATGTGTTAGGGTACTCCTTTGGAAAGCATTACATTTTAGGATAATGAAGTGTCTGTAGTGTAATATCTGTGATATCTCATTCATATACACATATATTATCTGTTGTCACTGTGGTCAAGCACTGGTCTTTGAGCCAGCCCTTATGCAGGAACATAAAGGTAAAGGTAAAGGGACCCCTGACAGTTAAGTCCAGTCACAAACGACTCTGGGGTTGCAGAGCTCATCTCGCTTTACAGGCTGAGGGAGCAAGCCTTCGTCGGCAGACACTTTTTCCGGGTCATGTGGCCAGCATGACTAAACCGCTTCTGGTGCAGCAGAACATGAAAAGCAGAGCAGCACACAGAAACACTGTTTACCTTCCCGCCGGAGCGGTACCTATTAATCTACTTGCACTTTTTGGTGTGCTTTCGAACTGCTAGGTTGGCAAGAGCTGGGACCGAGCAACAGGAGCTCACCCTGTTGTGGGGATTCGAACCACCAACCTTCCAATCGGCAAACCAAAGGCTCAGTAGTTTAGACCACAGCGCCACCCACCTCCCTTTTTATGCAGGAGCATACACAATTGCAAATTGCAAAGGAAATGTGGAAACCTGAATTAAAATTTGGAAAAATGAGAAATGTAGAGATCCAAAATCAACAGGTTCATACATCCCTACACAGAATCAATATATGAGTCTAGTATTTGTTTGGGAGCTCTGGGCCAAGATCAGGCCACAATTTGGTGAATTGGTACATGCTAGGAAACTCTAGGAGGTGTACCAAGCACACAGAAACCTCTAAGAGCACATCATTTTCAAGTTATTACTTGCAGGAAAACACATCCAAAACATGTCCTGCATATCATAGATGGGGGAAGAACAGGAGCCTGTACAAATGGCAAAAGACAGAACCGAAATTACAGTATAAGACAGGATTCCTTATCAGTATGGATGAAGATACATGCTTCAGCCACAGGAGGGCGAGCTGGCATCATCCATGTTGCACACTCTCCCTCGGATTTCTCAATTGTTTTGGTAACACCAGCAGTTATTCTAGGAACCACGCAGTGAAAAAAGATCACAAAAAATAAGCCAATCAACAGTTGGCTGAAAGCTCCCCCCGCCCCCTTTTGTCATTCTAGAAAAACAGATCATGGCCCTAGTTTAATATGAAATACACATTGTATACTAGCTTATGTATTACAAAAGAGGAATATAGTGGGCACATTCTAGCAAAATGATCAGCCTATTATTATTATTATTATTATTATTATTATTATTAAAAAAACTTGTATACTTCAGCCAAAGATCTAGAACTTTATTGTTGTTGTTGTTGTTTAGAAGACATCTGAAGCCAGCCCTGTATAAGGAAGCTTTTTAATGTGTAGAGATGAAACCGCAGACACAATAAAAACAAGGAAAGGAAAGGAGAGGAGAGGAGAGGAGAGGAGAGGAAAAAGGAAAGGAAAAAGGAAAGGAAAGGAAAAAGGAAAGGAAAGGAAAGGAAAGGAGAGGAGAGGAGAGGAGAGGAGAGGAGAGGAGAGGAGAGGAGAGGAAAGGAAAGGAAAGGAGAGGAAAGGAAAGGAAATTGTCCCCTTCCACAATCACATTTAAAAGGACATACACTGTTATGAACATTTTCGCCTGGAGCCTAAAAATATATAACGAAGGCACCAGGCAAACTTCCCTGGGGAGAGCATCCCACAAATGGGGAGCCACTACAGAAAAGGCCCTTTCTCCTGTTGCCCCCCTCCAGATCTCTTGTGGTGGAGGCACATGGCCTCAGATGATTACCGCAGGGTCTGGGTCGGTTCATATGGGGAGAGGCGTTCCTTGAGGTATTGCGGTCCTCAGCCTTCTAAGGCTTCATAGGTCCAAACCAGCACTTTGAATTGGGCCCGGAAACTAATAATAATAATAATAATAATAATAATAATAATAATAATAATATCTTTATTGTCATTGCCCCCTCTCGGGGACAACGAAATTACTTGGCTGCTCCATCCACCCAGGTAGGGCACTCCACTCAAAATCAGAACAACTATAAAAACACTAATTAAAACAATACAGTATAATACAGCAAGGAAGATTAGATGACTTTCAAAGTCCAGGTTTCCCATTCAGGGCCGAGATCGCTCTGGAGAAGAAGCTGTTCTTGAGACGGCTCGTTCTTGTCTTCATCGTCCTGTATCTCCGTCCCGACGGCAGGAGCTCGAAGAGACAGTGACCAGGATGCGATGGATCTTTTACTATGTCCAGTGCCTTCCTATGGCACCTTGTGGCATAAATCTGCTCTAAGGTGGAGAGTGGGCAGCCAACAATGCTCTCTGCTGCCTTCACAACTCTGCACAACCCCATCCTGTCCTGGGTAGTACAGCTTCCATACCACACACATAAGCCATAAGT
The DNA here is from genome assembly GCF_964252035.2 of Podarcis erhardii. NCBI lineage: Eukaryota > Metazoa > Chordata > Lepidosauria > Squamata > Lacertidae > Podarcis > Podarcis erhardii. Next base: position 72,312,412 of record NC_138500.1, on the reverse strand, counting down.
GAGCACGCTCTCAATGGCACAGTGAAAGAAGCCAAGCAGCAGTTTCTGCGGAAGGTGGTTTTTCCTACTAACTGATAGCCAGTGGAGTCAGACCAGGATTGATGTGATGTGACCATGCTGTCTTGCTCCGGTGAGCAGCCTGGCTGCTGAATTCTGCATCAGCTGAAGTTTCCGAACTATCTTCAGAGGTGACCCTACGTATAACACTTTGTTTGAAATAAGCCCTACTATGCTGAATGGGCATTATTCCCATCCATGTATGCGCAGGACTGTTGCATGGAAGTCAAAGAGACTTCACTGTATCCTTAAATGCTTAGGTCTGATTGTTTTCTTTGGGATACAGGTTCATTTCTGTCCTACTGCAACTGTCCCCCAAGTACTGCTCCTTAAACTCTTGCTCCAACCTGTTGCCCCAAAGAGTCCACGCTAGTCCACACAGGAGGCAATGTGAAGATCCACAAGGACAGCAGGTCCCAGTGTAGAGCTTTATCCACCCCCACCCCCCGTTTTTGTTGGTGGGGAGGGGGAGGCATTTTGCGGTTTCCCCAGGTGCCAACGTGAATTGGGCCGGCCCTGAAAAGCATGGCGTTGTTCTGTTTTGTTGTAAAGCTCCCAGAGAAAACATTCCCACCTCTTCTCAACTGGGGTCTGCCAAATGCATGGGTAGGCAAACTAAGGCCCGGGGGCCGGATCTGACCCAATCGCCCTCTAAATCCGCCCTGCGGGCAGTTCGGGAATCAACATGTTTTTACATGAGTAGAATGTGTCCTTTTATTTAAAATGCACCTCTGGGTTATTTGTGGGGCATAGGAATTCATTCACCTTTTTTTCAAAATATAGTCCGCCCCCCCCCCCCCCAGGTCTGAGGGTCAGTGGACCGGCCCCCTGCTGAAAAAGTTTGCTAACCCCTAATGCAAATTGTCCGTCCCTCCCGGTGCTCTTGCTTGCTTGCCTGTGTAAGCTGAATCCTGAATTTCATCTGCCCATGGCTAGATCTCCCCCCAGTGTGTATGTTCATGAGAAGTGGACTTGACAGGTCCCATGTAAAATGTCACAACAATGGGGAAACTCTTCTGATCCCACTACATTCATAGATCATTTCCTCAGGTTCTGAATTCTCCCTCCCTGACAAGGCTTCAGTGTTGACATCGGTCACCATGGAGACGAGAACCTTAATACTCCTCTTTAGTATCAAGCAGAGCACTCAGGCAATCAGATTCTTTTTCATGGTGGGGTAAGCAGGGGGGTACCTCCTGCATCAGATACAAGATCAGGGTTTTGTGGAGAGTCATTGTGAACTCAGCTGGGGAGATTTTTTACCAGCGTCAGAACAGCAGGCCTGTTTTGTAAGTTCAACCGAAAGACTGTGCAAATTCTTCCAGCTTTCTCCTGAGCAGCTCTGACAACCTGAAGGGCAGATCTACACCTTTCATTTAACACACACACACACACACACACACACACACACACAGTGCTGGATTTATGTATAAGCTAAACAAACTATAGCTTAGGGCCCTACTCTCTTGCCCCTCCCCCAAATAATTAAAGAAAAAAACACCTGGATGTACATTTCCAAAATATAAGATAAAAAACAAATAAAATAAAACCTACATACAGCAACAGTGTTTTGTGTTGTGTAGGCTCCTATGATGTAAGAAATGGGCCCCGCCTGCCAGCCTGCTCACTGTGGGTTAAACCACAGAGCCTAGGACTTGCCAATCAGAAGGTTGGCGGTTCAAATCCCCGCGATGGGGTGAGCTCCCGTTGCCCGGTCCCTGCTCCTGCCAACCTAGCAGTTCGAAAGCACATCAAAGTGCAAGTAGATAAATAAGTACCGCTCTGGCGGGAAGGTAAATGGTGTTTCCGTGCGCTGCTCTGGTTTGCCAGAAGCAGCTTAGTCATGCTGGCCACATGACCACAGAAGCCGTACGCCGGCTCCCTCGGCCAGTAAAGCGAGATGAGCGCCGCAACCCCAGAGTCGGTCACGACTGGACCTAATGGTCAGGGTCCCTTTACCTTTACCTTTACCTATATTTGGGTGCCTACATTCTGCATGGACTAATTGCATGGCAACATGTGCAAATGGCTCTAGAAACCTATTAGGTCCATAAATTACCATATAGCATATATCCAACACAAAAAACAGCGACAATTTGTTATTGACAAAGGACAGCTGGATATATAAAGAGCCCCATTACCTTCAGTAGCTTAGGGCCTCATCAACCCTAAATCTGGCCCTGACCCCACCCCCCAAGAATCCTGAGAAAAACTTCTCCCTCACAGCACTCCCTCCCCAGCACCTTTCACAAACTACAGTTCCCACGATTCTTTGGAGAGAGCCATGAACTTTAAATGGGCATTTGATGCGCTTTAAATTTATGCTACAGATGTCCCCATTGACTTGATGCTAGCAAGTTATGATGGATGGAGAGTTGGGTTTGGACCAGAGAAACTCGCTAAATCCTAAAGATTATTGAGCGTCCTTCAGCCACTCACAATCTCTCTCTTTTTTTTATAGTAATTTTTATTAACAATTTTTTGTTTAAATCACAATGCCAATAAAACAATACAATATAACATCTCTTAACATAGATCTTTTCATTTCTTTGGACTCCCTCGCATCTCCCGCTCCTGCGTTCCTGTTTATAAAATTTTATTCAACAAATTTATCCCCTTATTTCTAATCTTAATATCTAATTTTCCAATGTTACATCTTCCAAATTTTTATCTTTTCTTAAATTTAGCTTATCTTCATAATTCACTTCGTCTAACTCAATGGTGCCAAGTTGTTTATACTCTAGCATCCTTCTTAACATTCATACAATTTGCAATATTTTTATAAATAAATCTTGAATTTCTTCCAATCTTCTTCCACCGTCTCCTCTCCCAGGTCTCGGATTGCATCTGCCATTCTTCCAGTGTGGGTAGGTCTTGGGTTTTCCAGTGCCTGGCGACAAGTATCCTTGCTGCTGTTGTTGCATACATAAAAAATGTTCGGTCCTTCTTTAGCACATTCTGGCTGACAATACCCAAAAGGAAGGCCTCTGGTTTCTTAGGGAAGGTATACTTAAGTACCTTTTTCAACTCATTATATATCATTTCCCAGAAAGCCTTCACTCTAGGGCAAGTCCACCAGAGGTGAAAGAATGTTCCTTCATTTTCTTTACATTTCCAACATTTGTTATCAGACAAGTGGTATATTTTTGCAAGTTTGACTGGGGTCATATACCATCTATATATCATTTTCATAACATTTTCTTTCAAAGCATTACATGCAGTAAACTTCAGCCCAGTAGTCCACAACCTCTCCCAGTCCTCAAACATAATGTTGTATCCAATGTCCTGTGCCCACTTTATCATAGCCGATTTAACCGTTTCATCTTGTGTATTCCACTTCAACAGCAAGTTATACATTTTTGAAAGTACCTTGGTCTTAGGCTCTAACAGTTCCGTTTCTAGCTTCGATTTTTCCACCTGGAATCCTAGCTTTTTATCAAGTTTAAAAACTTCTTTAATCTGAGCGTAATGTAACCAATCTCGCACTTTGTCTTTCATTTTCTCCTGACTCTGCAATTTCCAATTATCTCCATCTTTTTCTAATACTTCCCAATACTTCGGCCATTTGGCCTCCATATTGAGTCTTTTCCGGGCCTTAGCTTCCAATGGTGAAAGCCACCTTGGAGTTTTATTTTCCAATAAGTCTTTGTATTTTATCCAGACATTAAACACTGCTTTTCTGACAATATGGTTCTTGAAAATCTTATTGATCTTAACCTTGTCATACCATAAATATGCATGCCACCCAAAAGCATTATTAAAACCTTCCAAATCTAGTACGTCAGTGTCCTCGAGAAGTAGCCAATCTTTTAGCCAGCAGAAAGCTGCGGCCTCATAATACAACTTTAAGTCTGGCAGGGCAAAGCCCCCTCTTTCTTTCGCATCAGTTAATATCTTAAACTTAATTCTGGGCTTTTTGCCCTGCCAGACAAATTTAGAAATATCTCTCTGCCACTTCCGAAAGCACTCTGTTCTGTCCACAACTTGCAAAGTTTGAAAAAAAAACAACATTTTTGGCAATACATTCATCTTAATAGCAGCAATTCGGCCTAACAAGGAAAGTTTCAGTCTTGTCCAACTTTCTAGATCTCTCTTAATTTCTGACCAACATTTCTCATAGTTGTCCTTAAATAAACTCAGATTTTTTGCTGTTATATTTACCCCTAGGTATTTTACTTTTTTAACCACATTTAACTCTGTCTCTTTCTGAAACCTTTCTGACTCTGTAACTGTCAAGTTTTTTTCCAAAACCTTAGTTTTTTGCTTATTTAATTTAAATCCCGCCACCCGACCAAACTCTTGAATCAATTGTAATACTCTTTTCGTACTAGATTCTGGCTCCTGTAATGTCAAAACCAGGTCATCTGCAAAAGCTTTAAGTTTGTACTGTTTCGCTCCGACCCGTATTCCTTCAACCAACCGGTCTCCTCTAATCATGTTCAAGAGCACCTCCAGGACAGAAATAAATAACAAAGGGGAAATAGGGCAGCCTTGTCGTGTTCCTTTTTCAATTTTAAACTCTTCTGTCACCACATTGTTAACTATCAGTTTAGCCTTTTGTTCTGAATAGATTGCATCTATCCCATTTTCAAATCCCCGTCCCACCCCCATCCCTTCCAAATTTTTCTTCATAAACTTCCAGGAAATGTTGTCAAAAGCCACTCACAATCTCTCAGCCCAACATCCCCATCTGTCCCCATCCCACCCCAGGCAGTTTTGAGCACAAAATGTGAAAACCTGTTCAAGAGATCCTGAGCTGCTGTGAACAAAATGTTAGGTACAAATCTGATAAAGTAAGAGTGTTACCTGCGTGGCAGAGAAGCCACTTCTCTTGGAACAATCGCTTGCCCAGGGCCTCACAATCTAAGGAAATCAAATGGTTTGATAAAAGAGACCAAATGAACTTAAATGACACTATGAACATTAGATTGTTGACTATATATAATATATATAAAATATTATAACCAAACAGTACCAAAAACCCACCAAAGGACTGCCCTTTTTCCAAGCAAGTACCTGTTTATTGAAAAGGTGCTGCAGCAGAGCAGTATGGGCCGGCAGGGGAGCACAGCTCAGTTTCATGTGAGGTGCTTATTTTATTCATTAAATTTCTATACTACCCTTCATGCAAGATCACAGGGTGGTTGGTGGTGTTTCTGCTTAGGAAGTAGATTGAAGTGGGGAACTTATTGGCCTTCCAGGTGTTGTTGAACTACAATTCCCATCATCTCTTACCATTGACCAGGCTGGCTGGGACTGATGGGAGTTGAAATCCTACAATGCTTGGAGGGCCACAGGCTTTCTATCCCTGAAGAAGATGGATCCCCAGACCCAGACCCTGGGATGGTTTTTTCTCTTCTGCAGCAACAGTGTTGACATCAGAAAAGGTGGCGCAGATTTCATCAAGCAGAATGGGGAGCAGAAGCCAAGCGGTTTGTTTCCATGCTAGTGCCTTCAGCTCCAAGAGAGATCAGGGTGAAGCAGCAATATTAGGCATACCATCATTGCACCATTGAACCAGCTATAGTGTGATAAAAGAAGATCAGCAGCGTCCCTGCCAGGCCACCCAAAAAATCAATGCATATGCGTGCACCTTTGATTCAAAAGTTATTTCTGCTATGATTATGGTAGCTATAATTGTGTCCTATTTGCAACATTTAGGGAGAGTGCTGCTGTTGCACTCAAGCCCTGCTTGTGGGCCTCCCATAGGCACCTGGTTGGCCACTGAGAGAACAGGATGCTTGACTAGATGGGCCTGTTGGCCTGATACCTGGGAGCTCCCAGAGAGGAGCTGACAGGCACTTTGCTCCTCTCTGGTCTTTCCTGCTGCTGCGGCTGCATTAAGCCAAGCCAAGCCAAGCCAAGCCAAAGTTTGCCTTAGCATGTCGACTGTTACCAGTGTATCTTAGTCCACAGACTTAGCAGCGAACACCCACCTGCTAGGTGTTCGGAAACATCAAATGACCCTTGATACAGAAAAGCGTGCTTTGCCACCAGTAGTTACATAAGGTTTTTCCCAGACCAAATTGGCACCTGAGAGTTTGCCCTTGAAAAAGTGACTCGCTTTCAACTTTAGCCAGTGTTCTCCTATACTGTGATTTTTATAGGGATATACCGGTAATATCCCATTTTATATCTCATTGACTTTCACTATACTTAGGGAACTCATATGAAGTTTATGTCTCCATTTTAATGAGAGAGTCCAACCATTCCTGATCACAGGAAATATAGCAACATTCCTCACAGTAGCCATCAAAACCAGGTCACAATTCTTAAAGGGAAGATTTTTGAGTCATTTTAAATATATATTATTTATGGATTATTTATGGATTTTGCTATGCTCTCATTTTAAAAGACACCAATAGTGTTGTGTGCATATTCTCCCCCTCCTCCTCCAATAGCTGCCTTGAAAACACTACACTGTATTAGATGTTTATGGTCTGCAGACCATAAACTGAAATGAATTTATTGGCCTTTGCATTCAAGGACAGCATTGCATAAGCTACTGCAAATCTAGCTTCTGTGTTTTTATTTTTTCTCTTTGAACAATGCTGCTGATTGAATTCAGAATCACTCCCCGGTCTCAACAATGTGATGCACAAGTCTGAGTTCCATGCAGTCACAGCAGTGACTAAGGATGGCTGAATCTGTCAATCAATTTGGGTTTCTCTCCACCAGGGCCAGTCCACCCACAAGGCAAGGTGGGGCACTGCCTCAGGTGGCAGGATCCACAGGGACAGCAGATTTGGCTTCCAAGGAATGCATCACCTTCTGCTGCCGTTGCCATGGTGACAGTGACAGCTGCGGCACATTCCTTGGGGGCCTCCTTGGCACCCTCCCCCCGTGTTGCTTCTACAACAGCCTCTTGGTGACTAGAAGGCGCCTGCCTGGTTCCCAGTGTAGATCTTTATGCCCTCCATGTTCCTGATATCAGTGGCGTAGTGTGGGGGGTGCAGGGGGGGCCGGCCGCACCGGGCGCAACATCTGGGGGTTAGGGTTAGGGGTAGGGGTAGGGGGTGCAAATCCACGGGTTAGGGGGCGCAAATTACTTGCCTTGCCCTGGGTGCTGACAACCCACGCTACGCCACTGCCTGATATAGATCTCACCCCTTCTTCCTTGGCACGGGGGTGGGGGCACCTCAGGTGCCAAAATGTCTTGGGCAGGCCCTGCTGGCCATTTCTCATTTTCCCCATCTTACGTTCAGTTACAGTGGTACCTTGGTTCTCAAACTTAATCCGTTCCGGAAGTCTGTTCCAAAACCAAAGCATTCCAAAACCATAGAAAGTAATGCAAAACGGATTAATCTGTTTCAGACTTTTAAAAACAACCCCTAAGACGGCAATTTAACATGAATTTTACTATCGAACGAGACCACTGATCCATAAAATGAAAGCAATAATCAATGTACTGTACTATAAAATAAATAAGACAGTGTTGTAGGTGATAAAAATTAAAATTAATTTTCTTTCTTACCTATACTGATTTGTTTGGATGGGGGGCTTTTATCCATTTCTGCAGTCACACAATCAATCAGTCAATCAGTAGCTGAACTGGGTTCCACACAGTCACAAAAACAAATCAATCGGAAAAACCTCAAAAACAGAAAATACATAGCAAAAACAAAAGTACCAAACTGAATCAGTTCTGGAAGTCCATTTGACTTCCGAAATGTTCAGAACCAAGGCACAGCTTCTGATTGGTGCAGGCGCCCCGGAAACAATAGCTGACAGCCTCACCGGATGTTCGACTTCCGAAAAACTTTCGAAAACCAGAACACTTACTTCCAGGCTTTCGTAGTTTGAGAACCAAAGCATTTGAGAACCAAGGCGTTTGAGAATCAAGGTACCATTGTATTCACATTTCCACTTCAGTTTGTCAGTTTTTAAAGTCCTTGTTCATCAGCATTTTATGTGCATTTCATCTAATAGACACATTTTTGTATGCAATTTTGCCTACTATACACATTTTTGCAAAGCAATTCCCTCTCATTCGATGCATTAGTGTATGTTAATTTCACTAATGTATCCATTTACATGCTCATGTAACCCAAGTGTATGCATTTTCCTACACATTACATTGCTGGAGAAATGTATTTCAAAATTCAGTGAAGTTGTCATGTTGCTGGACTCACATGTGCGCAGTCAGCACTCATGTCTGGTCATATGCAGAGGTTTGGGATCTTTTGCTGGAGTTATAATTTGCACTTCTTATAGATGTGTGTTAACCCTTGAATGGGGGATACATAAACTGAGGGCAGGGAGGGGCCTCTCTGTTGCTGCTACTGAGTGCAAACCTAGGAGTAGCTGAGAGACGAAGGGCTGATGGACATGCCTTTTCCTAACTTGTAAGTGTACTTTTGACAGCAAAGAGTTTATTCCTCACGCTGGACATTTCTTGCCTGACATTGCCGTGAGAGTAGTGCAGATTTTGAAGGATAGTTGTGTTTGACTCATGTATTAGGTAAGTTTGCCTTTAAATGTGAACTGAATTTCTCTCTGATCTCTAGTGACTGAGAAACTGCTTTGGCTACTGCCTAGTAAATGCGTTTAAGAAAAGGCACCTGGGTGTGTTCTCTGAAGTTTACCTGAGTATTACAAGAACATCACCACTTCCCTTAATTTTCCACAGGCAAAAGCCAAGACTGGGGGTGGGGGAATTTGTAACCAAATGTGTTTGCTGGTGATCAGTACTTTGAATGAGTATATTGGTCAATTGTAACCCACTAAATCAGAAAAGTGCTCCCTGGGCCAAGATCCTGATAGAAAAGAAAAAAGAGCACGGGGGGGCAAAGTACTGTTGTGTCCCAAAAGTAATCAGAGCTAAATCACCCACCACAGGAAGTCCTTCTGCAAAGAGTTTCCTGTTCCACTTCCTCTATGACTGTCAGCACTGCTGGGTGGGCCAATATGTAGACGCGCTTGTAAACTCCATCACCTGTGAGCATTTTATATTCTGGGAGCCTCTCTCTCTCTCACTCACCACATGCACAAACAAGCAAATGCAGCTGGTATCCTACAGGCATAGGTTTGCTTTCCATGCTGAGTCACTAAGGAAAAACACAAACCATCTGCAATAGATCTTTTGTCCCCAACTCATTTGTTAAGTATAACGTATCATTTGCTGTAGCCACAAAAATTATAGTATGTGCAGCTGGAAGCTGCTAGCCCAGAAACATGCACGATATGCAGCTCTGGACGCAAAATATTTTGAAGATTCGTCTTAAATATAGCTAAGGGGTTTTTCTCGTCTCCTTTACCCTATAATAAAGAGCCCGGCTTTATGTTCTCAAATTGCAGAGTGGGCTTCCAAGGGAACAGAGCTGTTGATTTACTTTATAACATTCTATTTAGGTCTCTTGTCTTGCATAGCTCGGAAGCATGCAGCCCAGTCCTATGCATGCTTCAGAAGAAGTATATTGCATTGACTCCAATGGACCTTACAACCAAGTAAATGCATGCCCTAAAATGGGCCAATTTACTGGTGAGCAGAGTAATCCTAGATAAGGGCTGCGGAGGACGGGAGAAGCAGAGATGCCACCACCACATACACATTCTGGCTAGGGCAGAAGGCTCAACATTTGAATTGCCTGACCCCCCCCCCCCACACACACACCATGGGTGTCAGCAGAAATGATTAGGGGGTTGGGAAGCAAAGTCTATGACTGGTAAGGACAGGCTGTTGACTAAGTGCAGTCTTTTTGCGACTGAACCTCACACACCATTACATTGTGCCAAAGAGAAGCAACAAGGAACAGTGGTGGGCTGTGCCTGTTGGTGATTTACTGTATTGTACAGGGCTGTACATTTCAGATCTAACTTCTCAAAAATTGCTTTATTTGTCCATTTAAAAACAATGAAGTGATGTACAGGGTAGGGATGGAGGACAGCCTCAATCTGTCCATTGAACAACAATATAGTAGGTCTCCAAACAACATTTAAAACTCCTAAGGCTGAATTTCACACCTGGGTGTTATTAAAATAAATAAATACATTCAGGATTCCAGGAGTTGCAAGCACCCTCCTTGACCCTGTGTGGGCACCCAGGCCACCCATGGAAGGTGGTCCAGTTCTGGGTCTAGCACTCCTTCGGGATCCAGTTCCTCACCCCTGCTAGAAGTTCGCCCCAGAGAACGAAAGTGGGAATAGATGTAATATTTCCTATGAAATTGCTGATATTTCTCTTCTAAATGTTCCTCCCAGAGCCTTAAGCACTAGATGCAATTTAGATTTCCTTTTACTGTTGCATAGTTCTCTCTGTTCTTCCCAGCTGACTGAGATAAGGGAAATAAATGCAAGGTGCAGCTGGTTCAGAGTGAATGAGGAACTCTAACCGGCTGACCTTAGAGCGGGTAAATGATAGTTGGACTTTCAACAGCAGGGTGAGGGACAGAGATGTGGAGGGGTTTGAGGGAGATCATGTCTCCTGATTGTGTGGAGAGCCTATGCCTTTTCAGCTGTGCATGCATAGTCTTCCATTTCAGGTGTTGTGCTAAACTAGAGATAGGCAGCAATGGTACCCTCAAAGATGTTATTGGACTACCAGTCTCAGCCAACATGGCCAGTTGTCAAGGATGATGGGAACTGTAGTCCAACAAATATGTGGAGGCCACCAATGGGTTACCTCTGTGCTAAACACTTGGATTGCAGAGGTGGGACTGACCTGGTGGATCCCGCCAGGGATGACCCACAGGGACAATCCTACTCACTTTCCACAGGTGTGCTGTGACCATGCAAAAGTGCGTCCCCTCATACTCCTGATAATCGTTCTCCAACACTCTCCCGTCCTTCTTGGCCCCTTTACCTGGCCCATCACCATCAAGAAGATCTGGTTTGCATGTCCTCCTGGAAGACTTGGTGCATTAGCAAGCAATTGGCCCTGATATGGCCTCCCCAATTCATCACCTTGGTTTGCAGTTGGCACTTGCTTTTGTATTGCTATGGGGAAGGGTCCTGAAGTGTAATGTTCCCTGGCCTTTGTGAGGGAACATGTCTATTTGTGTAGATGGCAGCTTTCTTCTTCCTCCTTGTTTGACTTCACCTCCAGAGGCCCACTCCATTGTTTCTCAAGACAGGTGGATACCAACAGCCGTTAAAGCTTATACTACTTTAACAGTCATGGCTTCCCACAAAGGATCATGGGAACTGTAGTTTGTTATGAGATCTCTCTCCCTGCTCCTTCAAGCCTGTGCAGGGAAAATGTGTTTGCTAATTTTTGAGTTGTGACTGCTTGTACAGTGGTACCTCGGGTTAAGAACTTAATTCGTTCTGGAGGTCCGTTCTTAACCTGAAACTGTTCTTAACCTGAAGTACCACTTGAGCTAATGGGGCCTCCCACTGCCGCCGCGCAATTTCTGTTCTCATCCTGAAGCAAAGTTCTTAACCCGAGGTACTGTTTCTGGGTTAGCAGAATCTGTAACCTGAAGCGCCTGCAACCTGAGGTACTACTTATTGAGATCACTCTCTCCACTAATTCTTTTTTTAACCCTAACATACATCTTTTGCTTTCTTTTCTCTTCTATTTCTGACAAGAGGCTTGATCGCTGTGCCACGGCAAAGAAGACCTTTCAGAGTGCTTTGTTTATTGCTTTGAGGTAATCTTTGTGACTCACTCAGAGTTCATCTCTCCAGTTGATTTTATATCTTGAAGATTCCTCTGTTTGCACTGCAGAAGGTAGTGCATTTTTCTGTCATTTAGGAGGTAGAGCCTGGAACTGTGTTAGAATGCCTGGCAAAACCAAGAATCATGAACAGGCAGTTTGGTTTAAGCCAAGATTCTTCCTTCTTGTTTGCCAGCCTGGCCTGCTCTTGACACTTTAGTAGGCTCTTTTCATCTGAAGAAACCAGGAGCCAAACATTCTCATGGTATAGAGATGAGCAACATTGCAGCAATTGTGAATGTAGCTATAGCTGAAGGGGATGTAAAAAATAAATAAATAAATAAAAAAATTGACACCCCGACTGATGTTTTCCAATCCCACATGAAAGTTAGGATGATTGACAGATTTTGAATACAACTGGCTCCATTTCTGTCAGAAGATCAAGAACTTGAGGGTGTGGCGCCGCGTCACTCTAGTAGCTTTGCAGCCTTGTTGCTTGCAGGGCTAGCATGATGGGCCTGGAAGCTGCTCTCTTGCTCAGATTTTAATCCAAGATGAAGAAGACCTTTAATGCACTCACCCACAGGCTCTCTCACAAGCCCATCCCTTGCCTTCACTGCTACTCTAATAGGAGTTTCCCTCCTTCTCTCTCTAACCCAAAGCCAACTCCACACACCTGCAAAATACACACACACACACACCTCTGCATGTTCAGTAAAAGATCTGCATGCAAGTCATCGCCCCATCATTCTGCTGAAAACAAACCATGAGAAACAGCTGCATTCCCCTGGAAACTGAGCTCACATGATCATTAGATCCTTACACAGCAAGGTTTATTAACATGCCATCAGCAATGAAATAATACTTTTAATATATCAGTTGTACATTTTCGTCATCACAATCCCCCCCCCCCATTAGCACTTAAAATATGCCCTTGGTGCTATTTTGGAAATGCCTTTGTGTTCAGGTCACAACATTTCTAAAGGCTATATTTGGCCTGTGTCCGTCATGGCTGAATTTCATTTAAATCCCTCTCTCTCTCTCCACCCCCCCTCTGCATCCCATTTAATTAAGGCATCTTATGATTCAGCTTTCTTTCTTTTTTTAAATTCCATGATAGATTTTATAAGTACATGCCAGAAGGTCTTCAGACAGAATACACTAATTATAAATGGTTCAAGCTAATTACAGAGGATTGCCAGTGTTCTTGCTATGAACAAACAGGGTGTATTAAAAGTGCCTGTAAGAGGCACATGTTTGGTTACACTTCTTAGCCTTAATGAGAACCAATTAAGGCTTTAAAAAAGCATTGCTGGAAAATATTTTCATAGCATACAAAGGATGTTTTTGACACTTGAGTGTCTCAAGTATATTTTGTCCTCTACAGATACTTGAGCGGTTGCGTTACAAACGACCACAAGAGATGCTTGAATCTCCTTCCTTGGAGGAGTGTCTTCCTTGGGTGACACCTGGCTTGAGAGCAGTACATGTGAAAAGGATCTAGGAGTCTTGGTTGACCACAAACTTGACATGAGCCAACAGTGTGACGCGGCAGCTAAAAAAGCCAATGCAATTCTGGGCTGCATCAATAGGAGTATAGCATCTAGATCAAGGGAAGTAATAGTGCCACTGTATTCTGCTCTGGTCAGACCTCACCTGGAGTACTGTGTCCAGTTCTGGGCACCACAGTTCAAGAAGGACACTGACAAACTGGAACGTGTCCAGAGGAGGGCAACCAAAATGGTCAAAGGCCTGGAAACAATGCCTTATGAGGAACGGCTAAGGGAGCTGGGCATGTTTAGCCTGGAGAAGAGGAGGTTAAGGGGTGATATGATAGCCATGTTCAAATATATAAAAGGATGTCACATAGAGGAGGGAGAAAGGTTGTTTTCTGCTGCTCCAGAGAAGCGGACACGGAGCAATGGTTCCAAACTACAAGAAAAAAGATTCCACCTAAACATTAGGAAGAACTTCCTGACAGTAAGAGCTGTTCGACAGTGGAATTTGCTGCCAAGGAGTGTGGTGGAGTCTCCTTCTTTGGAGGTCTTTAAGCAGAGGCTTGACAACCATATGTCAGGAGTGCGCTGATGGTGTTTCCTGCTTGGCAGGGGGTTGGACTCGATGGCCCTTGTGGTCTCTTCCAACTCTATGATTCTATGATTCTAGGTTTTTAAGCAGAGGTTGGATGGTCATCTGTCATGGATGCTTTAGCTGAGATTCCTGCATTGCAGGGAGCTGGGACTAGAAGACCTTCAAAGTCCATTCCAACTCTAAGGTTCTATGATTCTTTCATCCAGTAAATTCCCCTGAGAATTGCAGGTGATGGCTCTTTTTATCATAGAATGAAGAGAAGGGTTAGAGTCCTGCACTCCAAAAATGCTGTTGCAGTAAATTTTGAGTGTTTTGAGTGGAAGGACCATTATTATTATTATTATTATTATTATTATTATTATTATTATTATTAAATTAATTAATCACCTTCTACACAATCATTTCAAGGTGATGTGCAATAAAACAGCTGTAAAAAAAGCAGTTAAAACACAAACAGGCAGCTGATGCCATTAAGACAGTACAAAATAGATACTCATGACCAAGAGCTGCGAAATCTGGCCAGAACAAAAATGTATTCAACTGTTTCTGGAAAGTGAAGATAGTGTATGCCTGCCATATCTCTGTTCGCAGAACTATGTCCCTATTCACGGAACAGATCAATGTAAGGCAACATGGTAAGGCTGAGATGGGGGAGAACTTTAGAACTGCTTGCATTTTAATCAGAAATTATCTCATTTGCACTTCATGAACCAGTGCAGCTATCTTTCTACAAAGTGCAGCTATCTTTTTACAAGCTTTGGGAGTTCTTCAGCCAATGTCTGCAGAAGTGCACATATTGGGGGCAAGTGTGTGTAGATATACACATATTTATTTTTGAAAAAACAAGCAAATATGCATCTCATTATGGGAAAGTGCTTGGGAAAATGTGAATATTGCCCAAAACTGTATAAAAATATGTATATTATACGGAATTTGCACTACACTGATGAATTATGAGGATTAGTTTAAGGTTGATGTTTAGATTTTAGTTTAACTCTTAGATACTGAATATCAGTTACCCAAAACTCCTAGAAACCAACTACAATGTTGTCTTCGTTTTACATGTAAGATTGCAGTTTAATCCATCTTGTTTATCGGAACTTTTCGTTATCAGCATGTTTTAGATGTCCTCCTGGCTGCCTACATCAATGAAGTTTGACCGTGAAAGAAATTAGAAACTGCAAGTCTAGACAGAGAGCTAAACACACAGGAGATTAATGCCCGAGCTGTGTGCTAACAGGGAACAGCTAATGTGCAGTGAGAAATGATTTCATCAATGAATGGCTCCTGGGAGACCACTGGACTCCCCTGGAAAATAAGCTGCCTGATACAGCTCTCTGTGATTTACTGCCCAAGTTTTGCCTCTACCCAATCAGCCTTTGATAGGGATAATGTAAATTATTCCATCTCTGCAGCATTCGAGTGACTGGAATGTTCAGTCGCTAGAATATCCATCATAACGCGGTAGAACTGCCCAGGCTCAGAGAAGGTGTCTCCAGAACATGTAGGAAAATAGGAGTAGCTGTGATTCCCAGCAATGAGACTTCATAGGTATCCTGTCAGTAGAGATGGAACACAGTGCATGGCTAGCAGCCATTGACAGCCTTATTTGTCTAATCCTCTTCTAAAGCCACCTGAAGATTTGCCATTTTAAACCAGGTTTGGACCAGACAGCCCTTAAAATAGAGGACTTTTTCAAACACAGGATGTCCTCTGAAAAGCAGAATGCATGGCTGCTCTATTCCAGAGCCACACAGCATTCTGCATATCCGTTTGTCACAACTTGGATGGGAATGGCATTTGGTAGGATCAAAACATAAGGGGTGTCTTCATAAGGGGTCTTGAGAAGGTGTCCTGGTTCCAGGCTTGAGCTCCCGTGGGCCAAACCTGATGCCCCTCATTTCGAGTTACCAGGCAGATTCTAGTCACATGACATGTACCACGGTGGGTCCATCTAGGCTGGTCCACTCCTATGGCATTCCCCAGGAGCCATGCTGGGATGGTCTATTGGGTTTCAGATCAGAAGTCTTACAGATTCTGACCCAGTGCCATGCCACCCCTTCTTTCTTCACAGCACAGTGATACCTCTAGTTACGAACTTAATTCATTCCGGAGGTCCATTCTTAACCTGAAACTGTTCTTCACTAGAGGCGTGCTTTCGCTAATGAGGCCTCTTGCTGGCGCTGCACAGCTGGCACACGATTTCCATTCTCATCCTGGGGCAAAGTTCTCAACTTGAGGTAACTCTTCCAGGTTAGCGGAGTTTGTAAGCTGAAGCATTTGTAACCTGTGGCAATTGTAACAAGGTACCACTGTAGCCAATAAAAAGTCTTTACCCACACCTGTCCTGAGTGTTATTTACCCACACTTGGCTCGGGTGCCCACAAGGCTCCTGTCATTCACAATGACAATTTGACTGAGCCACTGATTGCAACTTTCTAGAAATTTGAGCACAGCACTTCTTAACTTCCACAACTACACTGCAAATAGAACATAACTGTGTCAAAGAAACTATAAAGGGTTTTGGGGTGTTTTTTTTTTAAAAAAGTGCAATTGGAACTTTGATATGCTTGTTTTAATTTCTTGATAAAATTACTAAGGTGTTTTTTCAAGGAATATAAAACATTAAGTCAGAAAGAAAGCAGATGGATTGCTAGTTGTTTTTAAGTTGTATACGCACACATATATGCAGAGCTTTTTTCTGGGGGGGGGGACACGGGGGGATGCATACCCCCTAAACATTTTGTGAATCTAAGTTTGGCCTCATTAAGGAGTAGTATTTCAATATGAGTAGGAAAGTAAGAGTACCCCTAAACATTTTGTACACATTATCCCCAGAGCATGGTTGTTTTCAGAGTGCCAGGAGCGCACAGCCCATGATAATAAAGATTATGCATCATCTCCATTACTAGCAATACTGATTCTATAATGCCAACTATTCAAGAATGAGGAAATGCGTTCTGAAGAGCAAACTAATTGCCTACAGATGGGTTACAAGGGAGGCTGTCAGATTCAGAACTGTTTAAAATCCTTCATTTGGAAAGAGAAATCATGTCCTCCCTAAAAGAGGGCACGTGTTGTGGTGAGACCTGGAGACTGACACGCTGTGTTGTGGGTGGGTTGATTGGTTAGCCACAACACCCGATTGGTAGGTCCCTCATTGCTGGATTTAATCTGGCCAATGGGGTGCAGTCTAAACGGACTGAGGGACCTATATATACCTATGCACGTGACCAGAGCTTCCTCTTTTGGCTTGTGCATTCGGAACACCCGCTCACCTCTCCCTACTTTTCGGGCTTTGCGCTTGACCTCGTTATGCCGTCATGTGTCATCTGTCATTGGGACAGGGGCACGGCAGGAATTTCTCCAC
This sequence comes from Podarcis erhardii, assembly GCF_964252035.2. Classification (NCBI taxonomy): domain Eukaryota; kingdom Metazoa; phylum Chordata; class Lepidosauria; order Squamata; family Lacertidae; genus Podarcis; species Podarcis erhardii. The sequence goes on along the minus strand of NC_138500.1, from coordinate 72,295,297 downwards.
TTGGCTGATTGCCTGTTGTCATTTGGGTTTCGCCTGCCACGTAGCAATTCGTCACAACTTGTAAGGTTGCGGATAGGCACTGGTTCAGGTGATAGGGATGGGAGAACGCTCTCGCCATCCCTATGTGAAGGGTATTCCGTTAAAGGAATCCAGGGACTCAACTGGTTTGGTCAACCCCTGAGAGGGGGCTGTGCCTGTGCCTGAGTCCAGGGGGGCATCTGGGTGGTGAACATAGTCTGTTCCCGGCTTTTCGCCTTCCCAGGTGTTCACCCTTGGCTGACCTATGCTGGTGCCCTGGGTCAGCGCTGCCTGCCAGGGTGTAGGGAGCTAGTCGAACCAGAGCCTATGCAACCAGTCACTCTCTGTAAACAATAAAGTTGTGGCCTAAATTCTGCCAAAAACCAAAACTAAAATTTGAGTCATGTGTGAATTTATTTAGGGGCAGGTCTCTGGGTCTGAACACGCAAAGCTCTTTAGGAGAAACATAGACAATTCATGCCTTAAATCTGTGGTGAGGAACACGCAGCCCTCTAGATATTGCAAGATTACAGCTGCCCTAATGTCTGGTCATTGGCCATGCTGGAGGGAACTAATTGGAGATGGTGTCCAGAATCATCTGGAGGGCTCCATGCGCCCTTTAAGTAACTGCTTTTAGCTAGATTTTTGCAAATAGAATATTTATATGGATTGGGATAGCAGTCCCTAGCTATTACTTGTTTCCATTTCATGATTATTATATTTTGCTCAAGCTATGGGCATTCTTAAATCAAAGGGCAGAACCACACAGTGCATCTCCCATACTATCCTGGTAAGGGAGCTGAGAATTGTAGCCCTGTAAGGGGAAACTATAGTTCAGTTCCCAGGCGGAAGTTGTGCCCTGGAAATGTGCATTGAATGTTCTTTAAATGTATGGTGTGGGCCTGCTCTGGAGCAAGTTGAAAAGGAAAAGATCCAAGTCTAAGATAAACCCTTCCTTTTCCACGTGGTTAATTGGAAGTCAACACTTTTGAAAACATTAGCACTTTCTCCCAAGGGAACTTGACTGAGAGCAATATAGTATGCATAAGTTCAATAAGTGTGCATTAGCTTCTCGTTAAAATGCAAACAAAATCCCATTTGTCCCTCATCCCTTGTTGTGATGTCCAAAGGGCACCAAAGTTACCCCAAGTGTTAGAACGTAAAAGTGGTGAAGCTGCAGAACTCCCACCCCAACACCAGTGAGCAAAGATGTCATGCAATGCCAAGTCCTCAATGGCAAGTTATGCCACACCAAGCAATGCCAGCTATTTCCTAGCTAACATAAATCTGCATGCATTACATGGCTGGGGCAGTGATGCAAATTCTTAGGAAGCACATTAACTATGCAAATTTACCAATGCCTGCAAAACTCTTTTGTCACTCACCACTTTGTGCACACCGGATAAAATGGATAGTTTTCCCCCTAGATTTTCTAGTGCCATATCAAGAAAATAGGCATGCCCAAGTCCCTCTGAAAATCAAGTATACAGTGAAATCCAAGCCTCCAACTTGTTTCCTCTTGGCCATTTCATCATGAAAGCTTCACTTTTACCTGATTTTCTTAATTGCACAGAACATTGCAGATACCTGCTTTGTGAACAAGTTGCAGACCAATGTCCCCTTGTCATTCAGTCCCAAATTCACAAGGTTGTTCAGTCCATTCACCGGCCCGCGTTGAAAGAGCAGAATGCAATAATTCCATAGTGAACACAGAGGTCTAGTGTCAGGATCTGGGCCACTTCTTTTATCTAAGAAACGCAGGGCATATTCCTTTAAGAATTCTGGCATGAAAATATGCTTGTCCTGAGGGCACTTTCTCACTCAAACTGAGAACAAGGAATAATAATGTCCATAAAGTGATCTTATGAATGTCAAATGAGAAGCCAAATGTATCATTGCCTCAAGCTAGATAGAAAATAAAAATAAATATACAAGTATGTTTGTTAGTCTAGCCAGAGAGAAAGTATCTTGAAATGACTTGCAGTATCACCATCTGTTTATTAAGGAATTCTTTTTCTGCTAATCCTGTGTTTCTTTATTGGGTTTGGAAGATTTTTTTTTTTTTAAAGAGTGGTGTAGTGTCTTCCTTCCACTTGCCACTTTAAAAACACTAGAGAATTTTGGCTGAGTGAAATCTCTTACCAAGGTTCCAGCTACATTATACATTTTAAAAAATATATAACACCACTTAAAACAGTTATGGCTTCCCCCAAATAATTCTGGGATCTGTAGTTTGCTAAGTGTGCTGAGAGTTGTGCAGCAATAAAACTGCTAGAACATTTGCAAAGCTAATCAGAGTCCAAAAATATTTTAAATTGGATAGGGGACGGTGCATTGCATGTTGGGCTAGATGGCCCTCCGGTTCCCTACCCAATCAACAGTTCTATGATTCTATTATTCTAATCTCCTCAGAGAACTACAATTCCCATAATTCTCTGTGAAGAGGTATTTGTTAAAGCACTCTGAGAACTGTAGCTCTGTGAAAGAACTAGGTGTCTTCTAGTCACTCTCAGCACCTGTAACAAACTACAGCTGCCAGTGAAGGAACCTGTCAGGGAACTGACATCAGAGCGAGAGGTGGAGGCAAGGCTCCAAAACGATGCAGGAGAGGGGACCAGCAGGGGGGAAGGAATTCAGCGTAACACCAGTAGAGAAGAGAAGGAGATGGAGGATTGGGAGACAGGGCTCCAAGACCCTTCACCAGAGACTAGTGGGGAGAGCGCTGACACGTCTCTGCCTTCCCCTTACTTGCGCAGACAAGTTCCGCGCAGGGAAAGTAGGAGGAGACTTGGCGTCAAACAGCTCTTATGTTGGAAGAGGTTCAAGAAACGCCCACTGACGGATTCTGCAAGTGACTGACCGGCCACGGAGTGTGGGCTGTCAGCCAAGGCATGGTGAACCAGGCAATCTAACTGAAACTGAAGGCAACTTACGCACAAGTAACCCCTTACAACCATTACAGAACCCATGACTTTTCAAAGTAATATGAACTGCGTAGTGCAAAGTCAGTCCAAGACACTTTGCAGCCCAAGCCAGAGCAGCAAATGCTTTCTCCAATGCTTTCTCCCAAGGCTGGTGAAGTCATTTTGACTCTCGAGGCAGAAAATTCCCACCATCACTTCTCTCCTACATAGGCAGGAAAAATGAAAAACAACAACCCTGTATAAAGAACTACTTGCTGCCTTTCCATGACACCCCAAATCATTCAAGCCTAACAGCAGGGATTTCTGAGCGATTTCCACATATCAAGTCAGCACTTCCTGCTACACAGCCTGGGCTATCCTTTTCTGCAATCTTCCGGTTTTAGACAGTGCTGTCACCTTTCTAGAACTCGACAGTTGTCTGCTTTAGTAAAAAGAAAGAAAGGTGAGGACTTATAAACCAAGTCAGTTTCCTGTAGGCAAGGAATAACGTCTGTCGCTTCAATGATACGGCGTTTCTTGAGGATTTTCAAATAAAAATCCATTCACTAAGAAAAGCATCTTTCACCATTTTGCAGAGAAGAAAGAAGTTATTGAGTTCTTCGCATGTTGCATGCACATCCCTTAATTTTTTTTAATCTGGCCCTGTATGTTTGTTTGGTGTGTGTGGCGTACCCTGAGTTCCTTGCATTTAGTATTGGGAGCTCTTAAAACTATGCAGTCGGCAAAAGCAGAGTTCCTTCTTAGATGGAGAGAGCCCTCCCTCCACATGACCAGCTGCCGAAACAGAGGGTCTTTCAGACCTTACAATGCAAATGGGGCGTGCCTGATCCCTCTCCCTTGTGCACACAATTGGAACGAGCCACCTTGGTAATTGTACGATTGATGTCAGTCAGCTGAATGCATGAACCAACAACATTGTAAGGCACTGTGTTTGAGGTTTTGCCTGTCGCGTTGCATCTGTGATGGCCCATTTCACACATCCCTCGATGTCTGAGTTATTGTGAGGACCGTGGACCACAGGAGACATTTTCGCAGTTTATGAAAATGACAGAGTGTGCTATTTTGAATAGACCTGTCCTTGAATTCACGAAGGAGTCTTGTGGCACCGTAAAGACTAACACTGAGTGTCTTTTCATAGGGATGCAGAATCATACCTGTTGAACTGCATGTCTGCAGACTTTTGAAGAACCTTAAGTTTCTCAAGATTGAAAAAAGAGCTTGAGGATCCTTGCACGAGAGTTGTCAAACCTAATCTTGGTAGTTAAAGGATCCTTTTTAAAGATATGAGGTCTAAGCAGTGGAGTAGTGACAGCTATTCATGACAGGCTGCTGATTTCGGTGTTCTTTTGAGGATTAAAGGACCTATTTCCTAAATAACTCATCCCCTAAGCTAAGCTGGTTTTGTACTTGCATGCAGTTAAGGTATAAATCCCGGCCCATATAAATATTTTAGAGCACTGTCAGCCAAAGGTGAAGGCTGGTCAAAAACGGTTTGGTGGAATTAGATGCAATTTAATCATCTCCATAAAGTTTATTGTTGCCATTTTGAAGTATGAGGCTTTGTGTAGATCTAATAAACAGAAAGGGCCCACAGTATATCACAGGGCATAGTTTATGAGAGCATATAATACTCTGGAAATAAGCCTTTCCCAAACAGAGCCATCTTTTTACACTTTTTTATGGCAAAGCAACTTGCAGAAATGGTTTTTTAAATCACAGTTGTAAAATATGTAGATATATACCAACTAGTGCTGAAACAGATAGTCAAAATACTTTTCATATTCAACAGAATTCTCGTATTAGTTTTCCCACTACCCCGGATTCAAAGGCAGGGGGTTGTTTAGATTAAATCTGATACCCCAAGCCGCAATGATACCCAAGGCCTAACTCAGAATACAAACTAGTCTAGCCTGTAATGCTGGGAAGATAGTGGCATTTGCCCCCAACGTCCTTCTGAAGCTCTGCATTAAACACACTGCCCAGATAATATGGTGGCTTTGAAGGGCCTTTTCCCAATGAAGGGAAAAGGCCCTTCAGCTTGAGCACTGCCCAGAAAATGTAGTTCTTAAAGGCGACTGAGTCCTTAAATATAGACCTCAGGTGCCCTGGAAACTGCATCCCCTGAAGCACCTTGAATGCTGCCTTTGACGTATTCAAAGTATCAAGGAGGGAGGGAGGAACAGAGAGGTCTCCAGCCTGGCTACCTGCACTGCTAGGTAAAGAGGAAGGCAAGCAGGCAAGGTTCATAAATATGTAAATTGGGGAGGATCACAAATTGTGTAAATTGGGGAGGATCACCGCACGCATTGCAGTGAGATAATCAAGACTGCTGTTGTGGGTGGGAGCAATTGGATAGCCACAACAACCCGATTGGTGGTCCCTCGGTTGCTGGGGTATTTCTGGCCAATGGGTTTCATGCATTAACCGAGGGACCCATATATACCGCTGCACATTGCATTGAGCTTCCTCTTTTCACCTCATGCACCGGATCACCCGCCCACCCTCCCTATATTTAGGGTTCATTATGACCTTGCTATAGGGACACGGGTGGCGCTGTGGGTAAATCCTCAGCGCCTAGGGCTTGCCGATCGCGTGGTCGGCAGTTCGAATCCCCGCGGCGGGGTGAGCTCCCGTCTGCGGTCCCAGCTGCTGCCCACCTAGCAGTTCGAAAGCATCCCTAAAGTGCAAGTAGATAAATAGGTACCGCTTTCTAGCGGAAAGGTAAACGGCGTTTCCTTGTGCTGTGCTGGTGCTGGCGCTGGCTTGCCAGAGCAGCTTCGTCACGCTGGCCACGTGACCCAGAAGTGTCTCCGGACAGCGCTGGCCCCCGGCCTCTTAAGTGAGATGGGCGCACAACCCTAGAGTCGGACACGACTGGCCCGTACGGGCAGGGGTACCTTTACCTTTACCTTTATGACCTTGCTATGCCGTCGTGAGTCAGCTGTTCTTGGGACAGGGGCCTGGTAGGAATTTTCCCACTTGGCTGATTGGCTGGTGCCACTTGGGTTTCGCCTGCTGCGTAGCAAATCGTCACAACTTTGTAAGGTTTGGCGGTTAGGCATTGGTTCAAGGTGGAGGGGAGGGGAGGTTGTCACACCTGCCCCTCCAATGCGCGAAAGGGTATTCTGTTAAAGGAATTCTGGGCCTCGCCTTCCTTTTGTCCGATCTCCTTCCAGGGGCTAGGGCCACGCCAGAGCCTCTGGGAGCATCTGGAGTGATCTTGAGTCTGAACCTGGTCCAATGCTCCCCCAGGATGTCTTCCCTCACTGACGTCTGCTGGAGTCCAGGTGTCAGTGGTGTCCTGCTGAGCTCAGGTGCAGCTAGTCGGGAACCAATGCCTAAGCAAACCACTCACGATCTGTAATCAATAAAGTTGTGGCCAAAATTATGCCAATAACCTTAAACTAAATTCCGTGTCAATTGTGTCTTTATTTATTGGGGGAGGTCTTGGGATCTTAACATGCAAAGGGTGGGAACAAACCTTTTCATGCTTCTAGTATCAGCAGAAATACAACAGGTTTCAAATTTCATATAAAAGGAGAAGGTGCTAATGACTTGTGGTGGTGTTTTTTTGTGTGTGTGTGTTTTGAGGGAGGGGGAAATTTGCCAAATCCAATGCCAAATTGAATCAACAGAAGTTTACCCATTGCTATTCTCAAGATGGCAGTTTTCAAATGCTCTCCATCCATGAATCTTTTTCTTCCCATCAGGATTTGAACTTTGGCCTTTGAGTTTTCTTTTCAGTGCCTTCACTGTACTACCTGGGCATCTGACTTTTAAAATGACTTCATTTTTTCCACTGCATATTGACATTTGAGGATGAGTGTTTTTGCAGGCGTTTCCTTGTTGTCTTTCAGGATTCTATTTATATAACTACAGCGTGTTTGTGTGTGTGTGTGTGTGTGTGTGTGTGTGTATGTGTGTGTGTGTATGTGTATATATATATATATATATATATATATATATATATATATACATATAACAACAAGGACAACAACAACACTAGCTTTACCCCCATAAGAGCATTCATACATTGTACTAATAGTCTCACATGCATGTACACACACAAGCTGTTATTTTGCATGTTTGATTTGAAATATGATCCAATCTAAGCATAATTTGGAAACCTGAAACAAATTGCAAATGCAACACACACACACACACACATATGGAATTGCTCGCTGTAGCTATTTTTCTTTTTAAAAGCTCTTGCCTTGTCATCTCTTCTCTCTCCCCCTCCTCCATTTTCTTCTGGCTTTGTCAAAGGCAAACAGCCAGGCTCTTCTTTGCAGAAAAAGCTTTTCTGGAAAAGACACAGAACGGGGGCGGGTGGTGGTGGACAGGATAATAGCATTTATTAACTAGCAAAAATGTGAGGGAATCTTTAGGCCGGAACCACACTTTATGAGGAATGTTTGCCTTCTGGCACTAGTGTGAGTTTGGGAAAGCAGTTTTAGTGCAGAACATGTTTCATTTTCTCCACAGCCAGACCCCAAGACTAGGAATAAGGCTGGTTATGGGGGAAGCCTGTGTGGAAGAGACACAGAGTGCATGGTGAAGAATTGAGAATATAAGGAGAGTTCTGCAGGATCAGACCAAGGGCCTACTTAGTTTAGCATCATATTTCCCACAAGGCCAATCAAATATTACCAAAATCACCTATACCTCATACCCACTGATTCTCTGTGCAGATGCTCTCTCACTCCGCCCCCACTCAATTCCAGCATTTATTTATAAGTATTTATAAACCATACTCATGTTACCCTGGCAAATATGGTTTGTGGAACTCATACTTGCTGCGGCAATGTGTAGCACCTGCCTCACTTTTGAGAGACTTGACTTACCTGTCGCTAGATTTCATGCCTAAGCCATGGGCACCCAAAGCCATGCCCTCCAGATGTTGTAGACTCCCATTCCCAGCAGCTCCAGCTAGTATTGCCAGTGGTCAGAGATGAAGGAAGTTGCAGCCCCAACATCTGGAGCGTGACATGTAAGCTACCCATGGCCTAGGCTCACTGAAGGAGAAAGGAGAGAGGGAAGGATTGGCCTTCTGAGGCTAAAGCCTCGGCTCAGCACCTACTGAGGATTAAGCATGTGAGTTGTCCCACTGGCTCATTAGAGAATGGCACCCAGGCTTGGCTAGAGCTGGCTCTTCCATGTGCTGCTATTTCCATCTAGTCTGACCCACCTACAATGCAAGAATCTTTTGCCCACGTTTTGCCACCTGAAATATAGTAGTGATTTCACGCTCTTTATTTCAACTCATAGGAACAGTCATTGAAATTCCCCCCAAACGTCTGGCTTTATATACATTATTTACATAATGGGTCCCGTGTGATTGGCTGATTCACTTCCTCCTGGGGCCTAATTGGCCTGCTCCTGCCGGCCAATCAGGTTGTTGCATTCTAGGATCCTACCTGCGTATTGTTCTTGGATTAAAGCTCAGTACGCTGTGGGTTAAACCACAGAGCCTAGGACTTGCTGATCAGGAGGTCGGCGGTTCGAATCCCCGCGACGGGGTGAGCTCCTGTTGCTCGGTCCCTGCTCCTGTCAACCTAGCAGTTTGAAAGCACATCAAAGTGCAAGTAGATAAATAGGTACCGCTCCGGCGGGAAGGTAAATAACGTTTCCATGTGCTGCTCTGGTTCGCCAAAAGTGGCTTAGTCATGCTGGCCACATAACCCGGAAGCTGTATGCCGGCTCCCTCGGCCAATAAAGCGAGATGAGCGCCACAACCCTAGAGTCGGTCACGACTGGACCTAATGGTCAGGGGTCCCTTTACCTTTACCTTACATAACACTACCCCTTGGGGTTTGGGGCGGGAAACGTGCTGATTCTGTTGCACCTCCTCTGCTTTGGATGCTCATAGAATAGCTTTCTGAAAGGAGACGGGAGACTGAGATTCACTGTGCCCATTCTAGGGCCTCCAAGAGGAAGCACTGGGAAAGTGCTCTGGCCAGGGAGGGGCTTTGGGAAAGTGTGTGCGTGGAGACGTGAGGGTGGGGCGGGGTGGGGGTGCTGAGCACAGCATTATCAGAATCGCCACCCCGCCCACACACTTTATTGTTCCCAAGTTATTACTGGGGTTTGTGGGGTGTGTAGAGAGCCCAGTGCAGCCGCAGTAGCATTTTTATAACATTTCCCCAGAGTGTTGGGGGCGGGGGCGGCATCCAATTCGGAGAGGTCTTTATTTTCACTGCCTGGTCCAGTCAGGAATTGTTTCCAATATTTTTGGGGGGAGGGGAACATTATTATAGTCACATTTATTCTGCATCTCCACTTTAGCCTATTAAAAGAAAGCTTGGCTACAAGGAAGCTGCTGGGAGATTGGCTACGTAGAATGACACATTAAAAAGGAATAAACGTGGCTTGGGTCTAAATATGCCCTGACTTTAAGAGATGCTATTCTGAGACTTCTTAAATAACTAAAGGCAAGGCTGACTAGAATACAAGATAAGAGCACAAAAACCAAGAGCTTAATAAAGAATGACTCATGGCAAATGGCTAAAGCTTGTCTTGTTTGAGTTTTGGGATGCAATTGCAGAGGATCCTGTGTGGGGCAGCTGGAGCAAGACGTTAACAGCAGCTCAATTGGAAAGAGTCACCTTTTAATTAGGAATGGGCTGTTTCAGGAGAGGGAAGTCAGAACAAACATTCAACACAAAGACCTGTCTAGGGCTGGGACAACCCTAAGCAAGAAAAGGAGAGATATCCAACCACAATTAGTAAAATTAATCCCACAATAAGGAAATATTATTGTAAAAACTCCTTTGAATAACACAGTCTCAAAATTACATGGGGTAACTGATTATAGACATTTAGAGAAGCAACAGAAGCCATTCTCTGGAATTTAATGTGATGCTTGAATTTCAGCCAAACTTTGACATGAGTCTTCTCTATTCAGTATGACAGGATACAATTGGGAAGAGAAAGACACTAGGAAATAAAGCCTTAATCTATAGATAATGGGAGTCGTCCATTATCCATTAAATGGGAGTTACAGATAGGTAGCCGTGTTGGTCTGCCATGGTCAAAACAAAATAAAAAAAATTCCTTCCAGTAGCACCTTAAAGACCAACTGAGTTAGTTCTAGGTATGAGCTTTCGTGTGCATGCACACTTCTTCAGATACACTGAAACAGAAGTCACCGGACCTTTCTATATAGTGAGAAGGTGGGGAGGGGTATTACTCAGAAGGGTGGTGGGAATGGGTGATTGGCAGATAGCTGCGATGAGCCTGTTGACGACTCTTAACGACTGCAATAGGTCTAACAGGAAAAAGCAAGGGGTGAGAAGGTGAAAAATGGCTTTGTCATGTATAATGAGATAAGAATCCAATGTCTTTATTCAAACCAGGTCTCTCCATAGTTTTAAGTTTGGTGATAAGTTGCAATTCAGCAGCTTCTCTTTCCAGTCTATTTCTGAAATTCCTTTGTAATAGAACAGCTACTTTGAGATCTTGTATAGAATGTCCTGGGAGATTGAAGTGTTCTCCTACTGGTTTTTCTGTCTTGTGGTTCCTGATGTCGGATTTATGTCCATTTATTCTTTGGCGTAAGGTCTGGCCTGTTTGTCCAATAACAAACAGGCCAGACCTTACGCCAAACAATATTGGACAAACAGGCCAGACCTTACGCCAAAGAATAAATGGACATAAATGGACATAAATCCGACATCAGGAACCACAAGACAGAAAAACCAGTAGGAGAACACTTCAATCTCCCAGGACATTCTATACAAGATCTCAAAGTAGCTGTTCTATTACAAAGGAATTTCAGAAATAGACTGGAAAGAGAAGCTGCTGAATTGCAACTTATCACCAAACTTAAAACTATGGAGAGACCTGGTTTGAATAAAGACATTGGATTCTTATCTCATTATACATGACAAAGCCATTTTTCACCTTCTCACCCCTTGCTTTTTCCTGTTAGACCTATTGCAGTCGTTAAGAGTCGTCAACAGGCTCATCGCAGCTATCTGCCAATCACCCATTCCCACCACCCTTCTGAGTAATACCCCTCCCCACCTTCTCACTATATAGAAAGGTCCGGTGACTTCTGTTTCAGTGTATCTGAAGAAGTGTGCATGCACACGAAAGCTCATACCTAGAACTAACTCAGTTGGTCTTTAAGGTGCTACTGGAAGGAATTTTTTTTATTTTGTTTTGACCATTAAATGGGAGTCACTCCATATTCACTGTGGCTTCTGTATCATCTAAGCAATGAAAATACACCCCAGTATTATGGCAGCACTTTACAACTTCTTTTCACAATATACCGTACTAGATTAGAGGGGGAAAGAAGCAAAAGCTTTTACGGAAGTCAGTGGATATGTGCAAATGACACATGTACAACACATTTTACAGTAATGGGACCACGTGCTGGTGGTGGGAGGAGTCATTTGGTCTTTATCAATGTCAGTGGAATAACATGCAGAATAACTGGCTTTCTTGCCAGTGCTAATCAATGATTGACTCATAAGAGGCCAGCAACTTTATGAATCAGAGAATCTGCTGCCGCTTTGGAATATTCCTTTTCCATAGAAATTGAGATCAACGCTAATTTATTCCTGTGCACCGGCTGTCAAGAGATGATTAGTCTGGGGAAACAGATGCAACCTCCCCTTAATTATTAACATGCCATTAGCCCTGAACTGTTAGTTTGATCAATGTACAAACATAATGGGCAGGAAACTTGTTGCAGCAAGAAAGCAGCTCCTAATTGAAGCCACTGCCACCCTATTCCTGGAGGAGCAGATCAAATATTTACAGTCCTTGAATGGTGGAAGATCAGGTTCACCCTCTTCTTCAATGCAATCTCCCCTTCCATTTTTGATGAAATTAAGCATCTGTGTGATTGGGCATTCATGTGGAATGCTAACATCGTCTGTGATGTTATGTGCATGTGTGGTGCATGGGAAAGTCCTTCATATATATGAAGACTCTTGCCAGCCTGCCTTAAAAAATTCCAGAACCAGGCCGCAGAATTTGAATGAGATGTGAAGGTGGACAGTTTAAAAGTAGCTTTTAGAAAGGAAAAACAAAATTTGTAAAAATAAATTGGTTTATTTTTTCTTTTCTTTTACTGTGCCTTGATTTAACATTTGAACTCCAGAACAGAGTCCAAATGAAATTGTAATGCATGCCACTTCCCCCTTTATCTCAAGCATGGACGAGTGTGTTCCTCACAGCAAGCAAACAAAAGACAGAGGGATTTGTTGCTTTAAAAATGGTTAACGGAAATTTAAAGGTGCACAAATATCTTAGGTGCTGGGAATGAAAAGAAACAAGACATGAATATTAATCAGCAGCCTAAAAGCATAAAGCACTGCCAACAGTATAATTAATTCCTAAGACTCTTGCTGAGCAAAGACTTTTCGTTCATCCATCAATTGTGTGCAGCAGTTTCACTGATGGGACTCCTTCAGAATACTGAAATGAAGTTAATCACAAAAATCCAGCCTTTTAAATAATAATAATCAAAGTTATATCTGAATTGTTAAAATAGAGAGGTGGCAAAACCTTATCCAGCAGTGATTATGATGGATTCTTGCCAAGAACCTCCAGCAACTCCAGTCTATGCTATAGCAGTGCTTTTAGACATGACTAAAGTAGTATGAGCCATCTAGGAAGGATCATTAGAGGTGTGATTTGGAGTCATTAATATGATAGGATTAAGTTCCTGACTTTTCCCTTGTTTCTTATGCATCAGGTTTTAGCACTGTTACTTTTAAGGCTATAATGTCAGAGTTAATGGTCCAGCAACAATGCAAGTCAGACCAGGTAAACAGGGCAGCAAGCTAGATGGAGGACACAGAATTACAGAATGGTAGCGTTGGAAGGGACCGTGAGAATAATCTACTCCAATCCCCTGCAATGCAGGAATATGCAACTGTTCTATACAGGGATTGAACCTGCAACCTTGCCATTATCAGCACCATGCTCTAACCAACTGAGCTAATAATAAACCTGTTTTTATCTGTTGCATTCATGGACTTGAACCTCTGTGTCTGCCTATGTTGGGTGTAGTGAAGGGTTAACCTTCTATGCCTCGAGTCTGAAGGGACGGGCTTACAAGGGAAGTAAGCCAGGACGTGATGAAAGCAGCTTGGAATGTTGTGTACTGAGTGGAAATCAAAAGTGGTGGCCTAGTGGTGAAGTTTGGGAACTCAGTGGTTGGATGGAGGTCCAAGAAGCAAAGTCTTATAGCGCTCTCATCCACTGAGGCTGAGTTCAGTGCTCTTTCAGAGGTGTGCAGAGAAGTAGAGTTCTATGCTTGCTTAGTGCAGGAACTCTGCGGAGTGGATTGTCTGCCGATACGTGTTTTCGAAGACAATCAACCATGCCTTCGTTTGGCCGAGACGGGTCAATTCAAAGCCAGGACTAAACACCTAGACATTCGCTTTCAGAATGTGTGTCAGAGTGTTCAGGAGGGATTAGTTGCGCTGAAGTACTGTCCCTCTGCCAAGAACCTAGCTGATGGGTTCACGAAGCCACTCTCCTTCCAAAGACATGGGGAGTTTTGCGAAGGTCTGGGTTTGGGACGACTAAAGGTCGATTCTCCCCTCAGGCATGAGACAAGAGGGGGTGTTGGGTGTAGTGAAAGGTTAACCTTGTATGCCTGGAGTCTGAAGGGATGGGCTTACAAGGGAAGTAAGCCAGGACATGACGAAAGCATCTTGGAATGTTGTGTACTGAGTGGAAATCGAAAGCTTTCAGTACAGATGCTGCAAGGAGAGAGAGAAGATGCAGCCTAACACGGATTTCTGTTGGAGATTGTAAATACGCTATTTGTTTCCAATAAAGAGATATTAGGATAGAAGAAACGTCTGGACTTATTTACTGCCCTTTCGACACACGACTGCTGTGTAATTCTGCTAATTGCTTTACGACCGCTCCAAAGCCACACTGCGTAAACAGAAGTTTCAGAGACTTGCAGGGGAAGCGTGGCTGGGTGCCAAACAATAAAGCAACAAAACTATCCAAGAGCCTACGTACTTAAATGCTGTGCAGCATTTGGCTGGATATTTGGCAACTGGCTTTTTAGTTTTTATATGAAGAATTCAGGTGCTTCTGCATTCCTAGAGGGCGGAAAGAATTAACATTAAGGCTCACTTTGGGTCATAGCAGTTGATGATAATTTTGGCTGAATTCTTACAGAGAATTGTCTGCAGGTCTAAGTTAGTATTCTACAGTGCAATCCTAACCATGTCTACTGAGAAGTAAATGCTATTGAACCCAAAGCTCTGTTGAATTCAATGGGGCTTACTACCAGGAAAGTGGGGTTGGACTGCAGCCTTAGGGAGGGATCCTTTTCAGCCTCTAGTGTCCTATGCACACTTCTAAATGATGCTGGTGCATCTTCCACCAGTGACAAAACAGGACTTAGAAAGGCCCTTCGGTGGAAAAACATAATGTCCATTGGTTGATTGCAAGATCTTCTAGATTGGCAGTTCTTCAGGTGAAAAACACCCATTGTTTGCAGGCCTTTCTGGAAATATGCAGAGACAGCTCAAGTCCATCCAAAATGGAACTACAAATGAAAGGATTTCTGCATCTGCACTCCTCTCTGGATCAGATGTGCATGGTAAAGCTCATGCCAGTTTCTCCAGTCTGCTGTTGCCAGCCGCTCTTCTGCTGCACAGCTCAGCTAGTTCTGATGTCCCTTCATCAGTGTGAGTTGCTGGGGGAATTCATGGCCCATATAATGTTCCTGCTGCAGTCCGTGATGAAGAATTGGGATAGTGAAGTGGTGGACAGAAGCAGAACCAAGCTACAGGCTGGAGGAAGAAAAGGGAACAGCAGGGAGATGAGGGACAAAGTAAAAACATGGTAAGTAACAGAGATGGAGCTGCAGAAGGGCCTGTGGTGGTACAGAGAGAAGAGAAAGTGTTGTGTGATGCAGAGTGGGGAAATGGATTGAACTGGGTTACAGAGAGATTGAAGCAGAGAAAGATCTGGCAGAGGGAAAGAAAGAGGAATGGCTGAGAGAGTACAGGGATGCAGAGAGATGTGGAAGGAAGAGGAAAGGGATATAACAGATATGGGGACAGAGAGACCTGTGGTGGAACAAGGAGAAGGGAGGGCTCTAAGATGGAGTGACTGGGAGATCTGGCTTCAGAAAGATGGCTGAGTCAGTAATCCAAGTTTGTGGTGTTAGCAAGAGATGACAGTCATGGTTTCAAGAGAAATGAACACACAAGACGAGAGAGTGAGAAAGCATTCTGCAGTGGAGGAAGAAAGTGATGGGAGAGTTTTAAAAGGAGATGGTTCCAAGAGGCCTGGAGCAATGCAGGAAGAAAAGTATGAAAATGCTGATAGAAGTGGGGAAGAAAAGAGGGTTAAAAGAGGATGGTTGAAAATGAGTCAAAGGCTATATTCATACCATTTAAAGCTCCATGATACCACTTTAAACAGTCATGGCCTGCTCCACAGAATTCTAGGAGCTGTAGTTTGTTAAGGGCACTGAGAGTTGTTAGGAGACGCCTATTCCCCTTACAGAACTACAGCTCCCAGAATTCTCTGTGAAGGATTGTTTGTTAAACCATTCTGGGAATACTAGAGTGCTTTAACAGTCAGTCCCTCTAGTTCCACAGCTGCATACTCATCACCTGATAATTGCAACTTCAAGTGATGACTGACATGGCTAAAGAGATCTGACAGATGTTATGTCATGGCTGGTACACCCAACATTTTCCCAACACTATTCAATGGAGTTAGCTCATCTGGCAGATCTCTCACATATATAGCAGTCAGTTTAGCACTGGCATCTCGGCAGAAGAATGGAACTGAGATTCAAAAGGTTAATCCTAACACATTTTGCAAAAGATTCTAGAAATGACAGTGACCTTTTTGGTGCGCTTGGTCTGATTGGAACCACATGGCACCTGTTCCCTGTGGGTTTGTGACTCTGTTACTGATCATGTTATAGAACACTACAAAGGTCAGGATTACACACACAGAGGCACTGGCACATTTTCACAGTGCAGGAAACACTACTTTTCTGGTTTTCTTGCAAAAAACAATAAAGCTAGTACCTGGGAGGCTTGCAGAGGGCGACTTCATGTCGCAAAGTTCAGATCCAAATGGCTTGTGAGCAAAATATGAATTCACTAGGACTCTTAGATCCTCATCTGAGGCCCTTTTCTGGAGCCCTGAGACTCAGAGGGTGATAACAAGGGAGAGGACCATCTTAGTACTGATTTTAGGAAGCTGCTCTAAGAGCCTTTTTGGCTAAAGGGTGGGGACTAGGTGCCTGAAACAAATAAGCCATGGTTTTCCCCTTCAAATGAATGGAGAGGTCCTTGTAGGTAGGGAACGCAGTGCAAACAGTCTGTGGTTAGAAATGAAGAGCAACAGTGCATGCTCCCTTCCCGCGGTCTTTACAAATGGACTGGGCTGGGCTTTCTAGAGCATCTCCTTTATAGCAGCTCAGGGTCAACTGCAGGATCTATATCTTGGCTTCCCTGGCCATGCTCTGCACCTGTTATGCCAGTGACCCTTGCTTTGCTTTTGCACCATTCTTAACTGCACAATAAGGGAGAAAAAGAGATCTGAGCTTGAGTCTTTCATTTAGAGTCAGCTGGAACAGTAGGTGTCTACTTCCCTAAGTATTGTTATGGGCCACCCCAGTCTCTGCCGAGCAGAGCACAAGATTCAAGGGGTCTTGGCACTTAACCCAGATTTGTGTTTCCTTCAGAAAATTAAAACACAATGGAGGCTAGTGTGTTCATGAGATATGGTTCATTTACCTATGTCTACAACCTGTATCTTTCAATGGAGGGGGTGTAGAACATTACATATCAAGAGTGGCTCTTGTTGGCAAAGGTTTTGCAGAAAGCACATCAAGGGATACATGAAGCTAGCATTCCATTTGTGGGCACTGCAAAATGTGGGGTTTTCACTGCAAAACACTGCAAAACATTTGCCAAATATTGGCACAGGTTGGGAGTGAATTGGACAACGTTGGATTTTTTGGTGACTCCATGACCCCCCGGGTTTGAGGGTCTATTCCTCCATTTGTGGGGCATGACAAAATGTGGGGTTTTCACTACAAAGCACTGCAAAAACCTGGCACCATTTTTGAGAGGATCCCGTATTTGGGGGTTCATAGTTAATGAAGCTGATACAAATTTAAGAGGCCTGTTAAGACACTATGCTCAAATAGGGAATTAGAACACAACTAAGGGGCATGGTGCGATGCGGATGGCGCTGTGGTCTAAACCACTGAGCCTCTTGGGCTTGCCAATCAGAATGTCGGCGGTTCAAGTCCCCACAGCAGGGTGAGCTCCCGTTGCTCGGCCCCAGCTCCTGCCAACCTAGCAGTTCGAAAGCATGCCAAAAAGCGTAAGTAGATAAATAGGTACTGCTCCGGCGGGAAGGTAAATGGCGTTTCCGTGCGCTGCTCTGGTTTCAGTGTTCTGTTGCGCCAACTTCACTCAAACGTGCAGGAAAAATATGCCCAATTCATCAAGCGATGCACATAGGAAGGCCTATCTGCAATTACAGCTCTCCTTTGGTAGATCAGTCTTTTTATGAGCAAAAAATGTTTTCTTGTAAAATGCCTAAAATAGGCCTTCTCTAGTTTGCTTTCATGCTAATATCTATTCGGTCTGCTAAATGCATCAAAACAGAGAGCTGCCCGATATCTTATCTGGTTCTATTTTTGTGCATGATTGTAGCAAAGGAAATAAACAGTCATCTTCTGATGCCCTCACCCACATCTTTTATGGATCTGACATCATTGCAAATTCTGTGAGAGTTGACCAAAGAAAGATAAAGCTTCCCTTTGAATGCCATAATAATCAAATTTTCAGACCGTGTGCACAGGATTGCACAGGGAAAAGATGTCCTATTTATAGAAATGACCTTGAGAGTCTTTACCGGCAGGCATCTCTCTAGGCAAACAATGCTTTGCTACTGCTCTCTCTGATTGATCTGACTGTTTTTCATTATCAAAGAGCACTTCTAAAGTCTTATACAATGGTCTGGCCAAGCACACCTGGATAAAACCTAGTCTAATCAACCTAATGTTTTTAAAAGGGATGAAGATAAGAAGAAATTGAGGTCAAGGCTTAACATTTCCATCACAGCGAACTCACAGCTGGAACTGTGCAAATCTTGTCTTGCCAGGTCCTGGTCATGAAGAGGTTTTGCAACCCAGGATTCTGAGCAGATTCCTAAGGGCAGCAAAGAGGAGTCATCTTAAGTCAAACTCAAACAAAAGACTTTTTTAAAAAAGTTGAAGGGGCCAAAGCTGGGTGGTAAAGCACGTCCTTTGCTTGCAGAAAGTTCAGAGTTTGATTCCTGGCCTTTGCAGTGCAAGGATAAGGCAACAGGTAATAGTAAATATCTCTGTCTCTGTGGAGACCTTGGGCAGCTGCTGCCAGCCGATATGACATTCTAGAGCAGCCATTATGCGATTGTGCATTCCTAGCCAGGAGATGCTATCGATTGTCTGCAATAGTTACGTGCTTCATATTGTCATGATGCAGGTAGGGGAAGAACTTTATGAGCATCAGCACATACCAGACATTTGGCAGTCTAGGTCAACACACAATCTACTATGATTAGGACTGGTGCATGCCAAATACTTCCAGCTCCACCTATGAAGAATTAGCTCTCTTTGGTAATTGCATTGGTAGCCAGATGTGTGAGTTCAGAAACTATGATGGAAGGTCTTACAATGGGTGAAAGCACCAGTCTAGAGTGAAATAAGAATGAGAAAGATGATCCGAAGTATAACAGTGGCTTAGACAAATGGGTTCTGCTGAAGGAGTTCTGCTAAAATAGACTTCTCAGCAATGCAAGATAAAGAAGGCTTGGCCTACCACAAAGTTCCAGTGTGTATTTACATGCGAAATTGAGACTTATACACAGTGTTGTTTTCTTGCACTCTTAACAAATCTAGGCCCATCAAGACACAAAGGCTTGAAGCTGACAAGTGCTTATGCTGTTGTATGGGTTGCCTTGCTGCACTGAGGTAGTAAGATGCTTTCTGATGAGGTGCTGAAAGTGCACAAACGTATAGGGCACATCTAAAATGGACATCTGGACAAAGTCTTCAGCACAACTTGCAGAATGTGATTTCTGCATTCAAGCCACTCCAAATCTAATGTCTATGTGGGATGCAACCTTTCCTTCCAACATGAAAATATGCGTCAAGTTGCAAATCTCATTGAACTCAGTGGGATTTCCTGCTAACCATTTCACTCATTTATTAAAATTCTATCCTGCCCAAACGAGCATGGGGCAGTGATGAGCAAAACAGCAAAACATAATCAAAAAGTAAAAACATCAACTTTTTTAAAAAAGTCACCTCTCATAGCTAATATTATTCAAGGATGCCAGGAACAGGATTTTTCAGTCATCAAATACCTTGGTGAACAGGAATGTTTTAAAATTCCTCCTGAATGTTAATAATGACAGGTGCTAGGGAAGGGATTCCACAAATGGGGAACTATCACAACATGCATTCAGTTGCAAAACAAACAAAATTCAGTGAAGATGATGTACATATGAATAACATGCATATGGATCTAAGTCCTTGAGCTTGAAATCATGATTTTTACATCTCCTAATTTGCAGCCTTAACATTTAAAAAAGACTTTTTGCTGGAAATAAAGCATTATATACTTTTAAATTTAATTTTACCAGAGCTGTGGCTGTCTACAAAACATGCAATAATAGATACTCGAGTAAGGATGCAGTCTGTTCCCTCTTTCTTGGGAGTAAGCCCTATTGAGCTCAATGACACTCACGTCCGAGTCAAAAAAAGTTGATGGTGCAGTCAATGTGCAAAGCTTCCACCTACAGGCTTGGCTTATGGAAAGACAGAACAAGATTTCAAATAAAAATGCTACAGCCCAATACTCAAAATAAATGGCACAACAACTTTCATAAATTAGAATAACAAAAAAGCCTGCATTGAAATAGTTGAAAGCCCATTAAAAAGAAGAATTCACTAGAAACAGAAATACTCAAGTTGTGGTTTTTGCTTTGACTTCATCCATAGATAATATCCTTGAGTGCATTTCACTGGACCACCGTTAAATATTTTATTGGCTTGCATAAACACTTACCAGAGTACTGTTTCCAGAGCTGGCATTTGCTTTTCTGAATATTTTTCTTGAATGGCAGCTTCAAAGAACTGAGGACATCTTATATTAAGTCTGCTTTGAATTTCTTGCACCCCACAAGAGTGACTGTTGCAGAAACATTCAGTGAATATCTCTCTATATGCGCCTGGAAGATCCATGCTTTTCAAACGTTAACAGTGCACCAAATGTTCACACACACAAACTGTGACTCCCCAACCTACCCAAACATTTGTCTCTTTTCAGGCCTCCTCCTAAGCAAGCTCTGCTATTTCAGCAACTTCCCCTCACCTCAATGCTTTTTCCCATGATCACTGTGATCCTGGTCAACCAAGGATGACTGAGTGAGCATGATAATGGCAAAGCACTGCACAGCATATAAGATTTGGTGCTTTGATACCACCCCTGAAGGCAAACAAAGCAAAAATAATGCCTCCAGCAAAAGCAGTGCTTCCTGCATCACATTGCCTTCACTCTGAATTGTCTGGGGGTAGTGGAGAAGCAAGATTACAGCCTGAATGGGAGGAATGCCAATGCCTTGATCATCAAAGCTAGACCAAGCAAATGCTTCCACCCGAGTCTGCCTCCCTCCGATTAAAATGTTTTCCAACCATGTCATATAAAACGAACGAACACTCATTTTTTCTACAGAGGACAAAGGCTTTACAGAAAACAGCCTCCGATATATTTCTTCTCCTGAGGAGCTGGATCCCCAGTAGATGAAGACATTACAGCTCAGTTTCTATCAATACAATTGCAAAGGTGAAAGCCATACAAATCACTTGAATGACAGATGGTGTGCAAAGCAAGCTGGGAAGAGATGTGACTGGTACTCACTCAGCTACAACCAATCTTTACATGGTCGCAAATACTTTCTGACTATTTGGTGGGCAGCATGAGAGTATTTAACAACTACAACACAGCACAAGATCAATACTGAGGCAAACTGAAATTAGAACACTTTTGGCAAGCTCACATAGCCTAATGGCAAGATAGTCAGTAATGTTACTTAAATAATTCTTCAAAATCACTCATACTGGGATGATGATAGGTAAGTCATCTATAGTCATGCAGGGCTGTGAATATTCAGATGATTTCTATATAGCGTCTCCTAAATATCACTGCTCAATCTGTGAGGCCGTTTCAGTCTTTTCACGCTCTGTATTTCTCCATACACTCTTGCAGATCCAGTTGTTGGTATGTGTCCTATTAGGGGACATAGGGTCACAGATATTGGAAAGTGGTCACTATCTGTTTGTTCTAATACTTCAAGTGTTCACAAATGTGAATAATGAAGACTAATTTTGTCGATAGCTCTTCCCCCATGTTTGTTCAAATAAGTGTACTGACCTTTAGATATGTCTACAGAACTACCGTGAAGAGTAAATAAATTAGGTTGGGATATGAACTCCAACAATTTCAGGCCCATGCGTTAAATTTCTAATCCAAAGAACAATGTGAGGTTAGGAAGATACCTTCTAAGCCTCAATGGAATCCTCCACAGTTGCTCCAATTGGGACATAAAAACCAAGGACTACAGATGCTGTGGGGAATTTATGGTTGAACTGCTCCACAGTAGGGTTGTTAGATCTGACCAAACCTTGGCAGACAGTGTCAGATTATAAGTAGAGGGGAGGTAGACATTTATACGGAAAAGAAAGATTCTTAGGTGTGGAGAGAATAGTAACAAGTGTAACCAGTGGTTTTGCAATTCATCCAAGCAATTGCCATTAAGATATACTTATCTTTCCAAAACAGCATTTGAACTTACTCAAACTTTTATTTTGTTTGCACTTCACTTATGGTTACAGAAGGCTTTTCACTAGTTGTGCTCAATGAAAAAATATTTCTTTCGACAAGGCACAAATAACTTAAATTGAAATTTTCTTGTAGTTTAATCTTGTTTTAAAAAACTGCAGTAATGTACAAAATCTAATATTAAGGATATACATGTACTACCAAATACTTCAGTGACAGAATTAAACGAATCAAGCACGATGATGCACAACTGTCGGAGTACACAAATCACTTTTTTGGGTGCTAATACTTCAAGTCTGTTTAGACTTGTTCCGTCCATTTCCACCATTTCACTGCCATTTTGTTTTCTCTAGTAAACTTGTGCTTTCAAGCACATGTACACTGCCCTGAGTTTCTTAGAGGAAAGGCAGGATGCAAAGGGGATTTACACCAATAATTTAAATATTCCCCAGAATGGAACATGGATGGCAAGGTGACAATTTAGATCAATACTGAAAAACAGGAGAGATCTTGTTATGTTTGGGCTAAACCCTTCTGATCATAACACTAAACAGGACCAGGTTCAGAGTTTTGTTTGATTTGGACAGGGGAGAGAGGAATAGACAGAAACATAGAACACATTCTCTGTGGGAAATCTACCAACATACCAAAAGAAAACAATATTTGCAACTTGGCTACATCAATATTTTAGGTGACAGAATGATAGAGAAAGCCAAGTCAACGTTTATTTACAAAGCTCCTTATTTCATGTTTATGTGTGTTTAGAAATCTGTATAGACATTACAATCAGCCTTGTAGCATAAAGCAATGTAAAATATAGCTGCAATTCAAAGTAACCTTTTAGTTATCAGTAAGGCACAACATAGTAAGTTGAGCCTGTTTTTGAGACTCCTCCCGTAGCAGCTCTAACTGCTAAAAAGGCAGGCCATAATGGTTTGCCTCTTTGGGAGTAGAAGCAAATGATGATGAAACCTCCATGGAATCTACACAGACAAGAATTCAAAGCTCCCTGTGCAGTGTACCACTCATACATGGGGACTTGCCAGTTTCTCCCTTCTAGCAGGAGCACTCTATGCTCCACAAATGTAACTCTGAAGGTTGGAGGCCCTCAAAAACAGCATCTGCAAATAAGGAACCTGATGCCAAAAGGGAGGGGAAAAGATTCCACATCTTGTCCCCTTGTGTGGATGGAAGTGCCTTGCACCTGTGTATGGGCCTCTCTGGATCCCAGTAACTCTGCATGTTACTGTATGACACAAATGATACTTGTTGGACAATATTTTCTTTCTGAAAGCATGCAAAAACCCCTATTTGCATATGTATTTCAATTACAATGGATAATGTGCCCACTGCTCTGAATGAAAAATTCTTTGCGTTTAAAAAAGTTGGCATTAAGCTTTCATGGAACACATATTAAAAGTAGAAGGCCGTTCCCCTGAGAAAAGGCAAAGAAAATTTACATTGGTAAAACTGCATGAAGCTTGAAATGTTCATTTCCATCCCTTGGATGGTATACACAGCAAATTCTACTCGGAGTACACTCAGTGAAGTTAATAAACATGACTATCTTAGGTTCATTCAATTCAGTCTGTCTTCTCTCAGTAAGACTTGGTTGAACACAACTCCTTGATTTTAATTCAAATACTTTTTTCTTTTAGTATGTCTCACGAGACACACAAGCTAAAAGGAACCAATAAAATATAAAACAAGTAAAAAAATATGCTTCCATCCAGGGAGACACGATCAATGCTATGGATTTCTTCTAGAAGGAAATCTAGAATGTCTTGGGCATGTACTTTCTGAGGATCATGATTCTACATGCTGAATCACAGCAAGAATTCTCCTCTAACAGTTAAAACATTTGGCATAGAAGTATGCAAGATGGGAGAATGGCTTGTTTGCTGTAAACCTGAAATGTTCAAAAGTGGTTCTCTAAAGGTTTGGGAGAAAATAACTCGGGGAAATCCATTGGGGCATTTCTTATTTAATCCAGAGCAAGTGTAAAGGATCCTATAATCAAGAAAAAGCCTACTATGCTAATTACAGGGGCATAAATAAAATCTAAGAACAACTATGTCACATGTATTATATGGAAAATTAAGGGTTTGTGGGTTTTTTTTTTTAAAAAATGTTTGAATAATGAAAAATCTAAAAGGAAAAACATTTTCTCCTACAGAAAAAGCAGTCCTTAAAACATGAAAATTCTACGGGATGCATTAAAATATTTGTTCAATGTTTACATAAACAACACACAGTCACACATAAACAGACAATCATGGTGTGTTGATTGTTATTCAACACTATTTAAATCTATCCAACAAACATAAATAAAACTG
Organism: Podarcis erhardii; assembly: GCF_964252035.2. Classification (NCBI taxonomy): domain Eukaryota; kingdom Metazoa; phylum Chordata; class Lepidosauria; order Squamata; family Lacertidae; genus Podarcis; species Podarcis erhardii. The sequence continues at coordinate 72,271,168 of NC_138500.1, read as the reverse complement.
TTTAAACAAGCTAGTACAATATTGGTCTGGCCAATGCTTTTTCAAGTTACCACACAAACCTGTAGATTTGAATTTTATGCTTCAACCTAATCAAGACCAGGAAAAGCAGATTACATAAACAAAAACATAGGATGGTAACCAATGTTATTCATTCTCAGAGTAGATTTGTTGAAATCAATAAATTTAAGTCCAATAATTTCAGAGTGTCTAGTCTGAGTATGACTTAAGTATCACTCATGAACATATTTATGGTCTAAAAAAATGAAGTTGTGACTCATTTGGTTAATGCAAAAAAAAAAAAAAAAAAAAAAAAAAAGGTACAATTTGATATAAATGTTTAGAACAAACCACAGTCTTTTAGGTTATTCTTTATGATAACATCAGTTACAGCATCAAAGACAAACTGAACATTCTTAGTATCTGTAGCACATGTGAAGTGAGTATAAATTTCCTTTGTGTCTTTTCTTTTGTTCAGGTCCTCAAATTGGCACTGGATATATGCAGCTGCCTCTTCATATGTATTTGATCCTTAAAAAAAAAAAAAGATAAAATGCACAAACAAAATTCTAAAACAGAAGATTGTAGCACATACTATATAACAACAGGGACGGTAACAGAAAGATTGACTAATTTTCATCTGGCATATCTGAAGGATCATCTTTATACCTGCTCAGATAACATCATTAAGAATCTAATAACATCAGCTCTAGTAACTTCAAAGTTTAATTTATTTGCTCCATCTTCTAATGTGATTTAAGCTAATACCTATCAAGAATAGTCTTTTTATATGGCAAACAGCTCTCTCTTTACCTTAGAAAGGGCAACATTCAGAAACTAATGGGGAAACATTTCAATCTTCAAAAGTGGCAATTCTACAGCAAACACATTTCCAAAAGAGACTATAGGATTTAATTGCAGAATTAGAACTCAACTAGAATGTTGAACTAAGATGATGATTTTCTATCCCACAACAGTAATTTAGCAATGTTAAGATCACTATTGTCAACAAAATATTGACATTGTTACTGAGCTTATTTTGCACATTTAATTTTCAATTGAATTGTATGAATGTAAATTTCTATTTCATGACATCTGACCCAATGCTTCCCCCCCCCTCTTTTTGTATGTGTGTCTTCTAGTATAAATAGATCAATATTTATTTATTAAATTTATATACTGTCTTTCATCCACAGACCTCAGGGTGGTTCACAACATAAAAATACAATATAAAAGCACAAAATGCATGATAAAAACAGGAACAAAACAAAAAAACTTCCTGTAGCCAAGGAAGTGGGCTTTAGTCTACAAAAGAATTAATATAGAATCATAGAGTTGGAAGAGACCACAAGGGCCATCGAGTCCAACCCCAACTATTGTCATAGTTGTCTTGTTAGTTTTTAAGGAGTTAAAGAACTCTGGGGGAAAAAATCCAATATTGTGCAGATAGACTTCTGAATGCACAATGCAGCCCCTTACTTTCTTCTTCCGCTCCCCAAATCTGCTCTAGAGGATCTCTCAACCCTCCAGTGAACATCTGGGATTGTTTGTGTGAGGGGCATGAGGGGCTGCAGAAAGAAGAAGGGACATTCTGGTTCTGCCGGCAGAAGTCCATTTCTCTAATAGGTGGTCAATCCCAGGATGTCACACTTTGTTTTTACTTATGCATAGTAAATGGTAGAAAAATTATAATTTAATTATTTCTAGAATGCTTAATAAATACCAGGGGTGACTAATCCCTGGGTTGGAGCCTGCATCAGGCCCTGCTGATTTCAGTAGTAAAAAGAGACAAAAATTAAAGTAGACATGCTGCTGTTGTGGATGGATAAGTTTAAACTTCTCAGCCCAGTCTAGCAGCCTAATGGGCATACAAATCACTTCTTCCCCGATCATCATATATATCATTTGATGAGCAAGGTGGGGAAATATCTGCCCTCCCTGAGGGATGGGCTGTGTGCCTTTGTATGTGTGCATAAGTGTGGGTGTTTGTGAGAGCATCTGGTGGCCATACCCACTGGAGGTATGTGGCCGCTGAAGGGTCAAACCCTTGGCTCTAAAAATGTTAGCCAACCCTAAAACCATTCAGAGCGATTAACTTGTAAAACAAATAAACTCTAAGGTGCAATCCTGTTTACTCAGAAATAAGCCACTCAGTGCATATTAGGATTATTGCCTAAATCACTAACAGTTTTTACACTTATCCTTATCTAGCATAGCATTTTTCAGAACATAAAGTTCTCTCTGAATCATAGACTTTGTCTTAAAACTTCTAGTGAGATATGTCATTTGAAATAGGCAAAAAGAAGAATGCTTGAAGAGAGCTATGTGAATTTTATCACTGCAGATTTTTTTTTTTTTTTTGTCATAGGTAGATCAGAACTCTGAAATAAGAATTTGGTAGTGAAGATTTAGCCTGAATAAATTTGGATTATCTGAGATGTTGCTGTGACAGTCAAATTTACGAATGATAAACAGTCATTATATACTTACGGTAACTTATTTGTAAAATTTGTATATTGCCTTCCTGCTAAGTAATGTACAAAGTAACCTTCCTTGCCACACTTGTTCATCTAACATTATTTTTCAAACATTCTACTGTCACAGAAAACTTTCCATTTCATCTCTTCTGGTGCTCCAACCCCAAGTTGCTACCATGAAGCTCCTGCATGTTGCAAAGTATTCTGAGTCATGGTCTACAGTTCACAGAGTTTTTGATGGGGCACTGCAAGAGGATTCCTGGGCTTACCACTGCTCTGCCTTAATTGAGAGTATACATAATAATAAAGTCCATACTTCCTTACAGCTGTGCACTAAAGTATAAATCTGTCACTATTACTTTTCTCCTCACTACAGAGTCCCCGAATGAGCTGCTAAAGAGAGATAGAATTTCTTGAAAGAGTTTGATAAGCACTGCTTTTTCATATAAGAATTTGGTTCATTATTATTATTACTTTGAAGCATCTCTTTTTCTGGGTATTGAACAAAAAACACAATGTAGTCTCTGTCCTCAGGCTTACACAAAAATCAAATTTTCAAACATTGATTATACAGACTGCAGATAATATCCTCATTTAATCAGACAACAAAACAATACCGATTATTAGAATACTACACTACTTTTTGTAAAAGGTTAGAGTGGGCTATATGAGCTGCACAGTGAAAGTCTCTGACTTACAGTAATCTGGTACTTATTTACAAGTATGGTTTTCTCAACTGTTATAACCTAAGGTATCAGATCAATACATTCTCTTCTCTATTTCAGTTTTTGTTTCTTTTGGAAATAAAATGGTAAATACCTGGATATTCTGGGTAGCAAATAGTGAGGGGACTCCTTTTGATTTTTTCTTCAAAAAGATCCTTCTTATTTAAGAAGAGGATAATGGAAGTGTCTGTAAACCATTTATTGTTGCAGATACTGTCAAATAATTTCATGCTTTCATGCATCCTATTCTGCAATGGAAAAATATGATATATAAATTTAGCCCCCTCTCTCCTACCCAATGAAATCCAAAAAGCCTACATCATGGGGTGTGTTTTTTTGAAGCTTGTGTGTCAGGACATTTTACAAGTTACTGAACTCTCCAGGAGGACAATGGATTAGATGAAGAAGGGCAAAATAATAATTTCTAATGGATGATTATATGTTTCAGGCAACGGCCTCTATCACTCTAAAGTTAAACACTTTGAAATTCCATTTATATGTTTAATTCTCCCACTGGAATTAAATGGGCGCCTAAATCTTAATTTACAGTAACTTTTTTTCTATATTCTTGGAGACTTGCACATTTTGCTTTCAGTGGGATCTGACTCTGGAAAAGGTTGCATTACCAGTTTACAAAATCTATAAACCATCATCTGCTTAGACATGGTGATTAACCCACTCACATTCCCTATCTAATGATGATAAATAACAGGACAGTATTTAATTTAGAAGTTTCACAGAATACAGGGGCTCCTTCCACGATTAGCTTTGGTGGGTAAGAGCTGATGCTACGTGCTCTCGCATCTGCAGCACACAATAGTTTTGGAAGATCCATAAAATATAGGAAGAACCCGTTACATGCCTTTTTCCATGCAGAGGAAACTGAGCAGTGCTGACATTGTTGAGTCTGTATAGGTGACCTAAATTGTCCAGTATTACGAAAGTGGCACAGGAAGCTCATATGCTGTAACAGATCTCATGCTGCTGTCATTGTCAGAAGGGGTACCTAGGACTACTGTGTAACACAAAGAGCTGTACTAACTTGGGTGGGCCTAATGTTCCTTCTTTCAAAGTGGGTTTACTTGCCATTTCCTCATCTTCAGCAAGGACCAAATCATAATCACTCAGTGCAACACAAAAAATTATGGCTGTTACTCCCTCAAAGCAGTGAATCCATTTTTTCCGTTCTGATCTTTGGCCCCCAACATCAAACATCCTGGAAAAAAATGGAAAAAATGTGAATGATTATTTTAAGGCGGGATTTCCCCCCAAATTCAAGAATGATTCTTCTGATTAGGTCAAATGTAGCTGAAGATGTAGGCTATTGCAATTTTAGCCTCCAAATTTGCCTCCAAACACTGTTATGTGGGAGCAAAATTTAACCAGATAACATTTTAAATTACAGGTTTCTATGGTCATTAATGCAGATTATTAATAAATCCACATTTTAGAATATGAGCCGAAGAGTATCATCACAGTAATACTACATATACCTGCCTACAGAGCAGCACTATATTTGCCTGCAGTTTTCTCTAATCTTACCTGACAATTACATATGTCCCCGCCTCTCTTCCTCAGATGTTAACAGCAGGAAAGAGAGACGGAAGGGACTGAAACCAATCACTGGGAAATAGGGTGGAAAGTTAGTAGTGTAACTGATGTGCTGTGCAGCTTAGTGCCCTCTTATTATATCACATTCAAATGCAATGATTTTTTTTCAGATTGCTTTATAAAGATTGCTAAATAAATTCTCTAATGTAACCCACCCCTCCTCCTCCTGCAGAGCAGAAATACAAAATGAATATGAAAATTATAAGATTCATGCATTCATTGTTTTTTTGGAGATAAAGAAGAATTATAAGTTATGAAGAGCAAACTGAAAAATGGCATGTTATAGAAGTTAAGGATATCCAGCAAAGAAAGTAGGAATTAGAAGAAACTCTTGGAAAAGAGAACTCTTAATATATCTCTTTGCTTGCTATAGAATGCCTCAGAACAGATAGTAGGATTTTTCCAATTGACACCAGGAAAGTATCTACATTTGTAAAATGTAAGTAGCTTTTACTCTTTGAAAATATTAACATTTTATACAAAATAGTTACACAAAATATATACATATCATATTTCCTGAGACTACTCACTTAAAATGGAGATCCTTGAAAGTAAAATGAGTTTCCACTATTCCTGTGGTTTTCACTCTAGTCCTGAGGACATCCTGCTGTGTCGGGATATAGCTAGTCTGGGCTATCCTGTCCAAGTCATTCAAGTAGCTAGAAGTATTTTTTTAATGTATAAAATAAAAATAAAAATCAACCGTTTGATACTTAAGCATAACATGCAATTTAAAACAAATGGCATGGACAGTAAATACCAACTTCATGCTACTCAGGTATTGGTAGGGTACAGATAAATTATGGGCAGTTTTGAATAACTCTATTCTACACCACCTGACACATTTAGGTAATACAGTAGCAAAATTTTTACCTTGATTTAACAAGTAAATAAACTCAATAACAAGTAAATAAACTCAACAACACTCGCAGTAAAATCCTATGAACGTGTACTCAGAGACAAGTCCAACTGTAGTCAGTGGGGTTTCCTCCCAAGTAAGAATGCACACAACCTAAAACTGTAATCTTACACACACTTGGTGGGCAGCCCCACCAAACCTAGTAGGACTCACTTCTGAGCAGATATAGAATTGAGCTCTAAGGTTACATTCGTATATATGTTCATTTTCTTCGGGGGAAGTCCCAACAACATCAGTGGGATTCACTTTTAGGTACAATTAGTAGGATAGTGATTATAACCTCAGAGGAAATAAATATGTTAGATGAAATGCCAACAGGAAATTAAACTAAATGTTGATTTACCAATTAATTAAATCTAAGGTTGATTCTACATGTAAAAACCCACTGGAAAAAATAAGGCTGATTTCATACACATTCTGGCTTATCATCATGTGGAGATGGCAAGAAATACTATTTGCTTTATTAAGTTTGCAGAATATGTGTAGTATGTAATAGTAGATTAAAAGCAAGGTTATGTTTATTTTACCACCTTGCCAGGTTAATCTGACTCCACTATCCAGGTGTAGCCATTTTGTTAGTAAATATAACCTATGGATTTTGCTATCTTATATTACATATGTTTGTGTGTGTGTAAGTAATGTATGCATAAATATGTATTGAAATTATTTAACATTATCAATGGGTCTACTCCGAGTATAAACAATGTTGAATATTGTATTACCTTATGCATATATGTATAAAATGACAACTTTAGACCATTGTGATTATTTCTATCCTGGCAAAGTTGACAGCAATTCATCATAGACTGACAGTACTATTAATTTTAGATGTATTTCATCTATTTGGCAACATCTTTTTAAAAGAACAACGACACTATACTGGAAATAAAATGTATTGCTATACTTTGCTCAGCTAGTTTAGGGATTTAATCAAAAATATAGTGATAAGAATGTGCTCATCTCAAAATCTCTTTGGACTTTTTTTTTTTTTTTTTTTGAAGAGTCCCTCACTTGTATCCTTCGCTTGCTGCTTCTCTTTTCAGCAGCAAAATGAATTTGGCAACTGTGCCATCACAGCAATGCTGTTTCTTGTTTTAAGCTTACTATGCTGCTGAGTCATTAAGCTGATACTCTCTTGATCTGTTGAAACAAGCTTGAACGCCACTGTCTCTCCACAGTCTCTTGATAACTCCAGCAAGCTCTGCTGTCATAAAGCCTTCCTCTGCTGATCCAGCAAGAACGAAGAGTTGACGAGCATCATCCTGTTAAAAAAGAAACAAAAACTGTGAAGGTTCCCAGAAACTCTATTTCAGCTTTCAAACTGTCATAATAGCAAAACAGATGTTTACTTTTCTACAAAGTTGACAATCAATTCACATAAATAAAATTAAACAAAAAACATTAACATCTGTATTACAAGAAAGCCTTTTTAAGAAAATGGGGATTTCCAAAATGTCACAGAATTGTAGAGTTGGAAGGGATCCCAAGGGTCATCTAGTCCAACCCCCTGCAATGCAGGAATCTCAGCTAAAGCATCCATGACAGAGGGCCTCTGCTTTAAAACCTCCAAGGAAGGAGAGTCCACAACCTCCTGAAGGAGTCTGCTCCACTGCTGAACATTTCTTACATTTCTGAACAAGTTCTTTCTGATGTTTAGTTGTAATCTCCTTCCATTTAACTTAAAGCCATTGGTCTGAGTCCTACCCCCCAGAGTAGGAGAAAACAAGCTTGTTCCATCTTCCATGTGACAGCCTTTGAGATATTTGAAGATGGCCATCCTATCTCCTCTTTTCCAGCCTAAACATACGCAGTTCCTTCAACCATTCCTCATAACACTTGGCTTCCAGACCCTTGATCATCTTGGTTGCACTCCTCTGCACATGTTCCAGCTTGTCAAAATTCTTCTTAAATTGTGGTGCCCAAAATTGAACACTGTATTACAGGTGTGGTCTGACCAAGGCAGAATAGAGTGATACTACTGCTTCCCTTAATCTAGACACCATACTTCTGTTAATGCAGCCAAATTATTTAATATACTACTTCTCGAAAGCTTTATACAACCATCAGATACAAGTTGACTTTCAAGCAGAGGTAGGGAACCTGTGACCTAGCAGGTGTTATTGGACTCCCATAAGCCCCAGCAATCATGGTCAAAAGTCACAGATGATAGGAGATGTACTCTAATGGCATCTAACTGGCTTCTTCCACCTTGTTTAGGCATGAAGGGGGACAGATTCTTTGTCCTGCCTTAAATTTTCCACAGGTCTTGAAATTAACTGACTTTATTTTCGTCTAGTCTTTTACTTCTTTCACCTATGCCAAGATTTTGGGATATGAAAACTTGCCCTATTTTGCAAGCTGACTCTTTGTCCAGTCAGAGAAGATGTGTTGAAAGAAAAAGATTAACTATTTCACATATAATATAGTTCACTAATTCTTGTAAATGGATTTCAGAAGTACAGCAATGAAAGTGAACATTAAGTAAGGAGTACATCAATGCTTACAGCTCTGGCAGAATCCCCAAAGTCTATCTTCAACCTCCCCATTGCTCTAATGATAGCAATAATGGATTGAATTGTATTACTGTAGACAACAGCTTTGTACTGTTTACATTCTTCTTCTGAATAACCAGCTTCATGGATAATCCTAAAAAAGAAAGAAAAATCAGTCTTTGTTTTAACTAAAAGTCATCTATTAACTTTGTTTTCACTCCTAAAACATACTTACTTCATTTGTTTGACAATTGTGCTTTTTCCTGATTCACCAGCTCCTATAAAAAACAACACCCAAAACATTGTTAACCAAAAGCCTGTTGCTCATTCCATATATCAGCACTTTTCAAGCTTTATTTCCACTGAGACTGAGAGGTTGTGCAAACAAAATATCAGTAATAGTAGTCCACATTCCTTTTAAAAAACCAAAATAGTTTGTCCACCACTACTGATCTTCACTTGCGAAGCCCAGCTATAGGAAACTATGGAGCACAATCTATGTTGGTGTCTCAATTCATGCATGAGGCCTAAGCACGCCTTGCCAGCATACTATACAAACTGTAGAATACAATGCAATGTTTGGAAATCAGTGTGAAACTGATTGTAGGAAGTTTGAATTCTGTTAAATGTGTTTTACAACATTTTATGTGTGGAACATTTTAAAATTCCCTTTTTTTCTGCACATTTGGGAGTTTCAATTACTTATATTAACAATTTCATCATTAGGAAAAACAAGTGGAGTCTGTACAAATACTAAAAGTGCATCCCTAGGAACACTCCTGTTAAAGAGGTAATCTGGTCATACCCCCCCCCCTCCAGAAATCTGAAAGAGGCCAATTCACTCTCCCTTCAACTCCCCGTTTCCCATTTCTCTGTTCTAACTGCATGGTTCCGTGACACTATCAAGTACTGTTTATTATATTGTTTGGAGTGGAGTAGCCCTTTTAGGATTTTTTAAATTATTGGAATGTCTGCCTGTCTCAGGGTTCCCCTGAGCGTGTTGATACCGCCCTCTTGTCAGTGAATCTGTTCTGATTCCTAGACTCAGCACTCAACACACTAGAGTTTGCTATTAATGGAAATAATGAAGTTTACACCTCTGCCATTAAAACAATGGCATTAAATCTGCACATACAAAAACCAACTTACTAAGTAAAGGTTGAACCTATTGGCAATCTCTCTCCACACACACCACCACACATTATTATGGTTATCAATAGTTTCTTTTCACATTTATACCATAATCTGATTAGTTGCAAATTACTTCCTGGAAGATAATATTCCAACCTGGGTGTGAGTCAGGAATATAACTCGAGAGCCAGGATAATTCAAAATACCAAAGAATGAACACAAAACAAGAGGATATCACCATCGTACAGGCTAGAGGGGCCTGGCTGCTTGCTACCAGAGAAGAACTGAAGTAGGTAAACTACTGGGAACATGGCAAGCTTCATATTCCAATACAGTGGTACCTCAGATTAAGTACTTAATTCGTTCCGGAGATCTGTACTTAACCTGAAACTGTCCTTAACCTGAAGAACCACTTTAGCTAATGGGGCCTCCTGCTGCTGCCTCACCGCCGGAGCCCGATTTCTGTTCTCATCCTGAAGCAAAGTTCTTAACCTGAAGCACTATTTCTGGGTTAGTGGAGTCTGTAACCTGAAGCGTATGTAACCTGAAGAGTATGTAACCTGAGGTACCACTGTATAATTCTAGGAAGCTGCCTTATACTGAGCAAAGACTGTGGCTCCATTTTGCTCAGTAGCCTGGAGACACCAGAAATTGAAGCTGGGATCTTCTTCATGCAAAACATATGTTCTGTTACCAAGTTACAGTCACTGCCTGAGCAGACATAAGAAACAATTGTATTGCTACAATATTTACATGTGAACATCCACACACTACTATTCCAATATATGTTAAAGTTGTTGGAGAGAAGTATTTAAATACTTTAAAGTTTTTCACTAAATTTCAACTAAATTAATGATTTATAAAACTAAGAGCTCTTACTATCAGTTCTGAGATTTCGTGAATTTGAACAGAAGAGGTAAACAATTGTTCTAACCCACCCTGGGACCTTGCAGTAAAGCATAGGTAAGATATTGAATAAAAACATATATAACTCTATGGATTCCAATTATGCTCCCTTCTCATGAATGCATCTTACTGATGAAATCACATTAAAAACTTGGAGTGCACTCCTGCTTCTTTCCTTTGAAGCTGGGTCATCTAACATCATGATGACATCAGGTAATTGACAGGTGAGCAGCCCAACAGGAGGAAGATGCACAAGTCTGATGCTTGCTTCTAAGCCAGAGACAGCCTTCCAAAATCAGGCTACTCAGGGACAGCCAAAGTGATGTTCTCCAAATGTTGTTGGACTATCATACTTGCTTGTTGGCCATTCTGTTAGGGAATTATGGCAGTCTAAGATCTGGGGAGTACCACATTGGTTACTCTGGGCTGCCTATTTAAGCTTGGGGTGAAACCAGTATTTTGTACCTAAGCACCATTTGAAGGAGATGGTTCCAGTAAACAAAACAAAACAAAAAACACTGCAAGCCTGAAGTCTGTCCACACCAGGTTTTTCTCATTAATTACTTCACCACTTAAGAAAAATTATGCGGCTATATTAAAATTCACTGGGATGATTACATCACATGTTTCCATCCTGGCTTACCAGGGATGTTTTCTTTCTAGTAAATCAAAGATAAATGTAGCAGATTTCAGTATCAAGTGTATGTGTGACATGTGTGTATGTGGGGGGTACCATTAAAGAGCTCTAATCCCCAGAATTCCCTACAAAGATGGACTCATTAAATTTCTCTGGAAAGTGTAGCTGTGTTGTCAGGGGAATAAGGGTCTCCTAACAACTCTCAGCACCCTTAACAAACTCCAGGATTCTTTGGAGAAAATAATGATGGTTAAAGTTGTTTCCTAATAAGCCAAGATCAAAAATCACGTTTTTTTGAAATGTGAATTATCAAAAACAAAACAAGTCTCTATAGCTGTACCATTAAGATAAAAATTAGTGGAAGACGATAGATTAATGTAGTATCTCAAAATTTAAAAGAAGTTGATACAGCTTCATTACATCTCTAGGAAGACCATCCAGCCACATAACAACAACAACAACAACAACAACAACAACAACAACAACAACAACAACAACAACAAATTTTATTGATACCCCGCCCTCCCCAGCCAAGGCCGGGCTCAGAGCGGCTTACAAGCAATAATAAAAACAAGTTGAATGATTACAACTTAAAAACAACATTAAAATACAACATTAAAATATTGAAACATTAAAATATTAAAATCGCAGAAGGGAAGGAAAAAAGAAAGAAAGAGAGGGAGGGGATCAAATTGGCTTCAAGCCAAAGGCCAGGCGGAACAACTCTGTCTGACAGGCCCTGCAGAAAGAAATCAGATCCTGCAGGGCCCTGGTCTCATGAGGCAGAGCGTTCCACCAGACTGGGGCCAGAGTTGAAAAGGCCCTGGCTCTGGTTGAAGCCAATCTAACTTCCTTAGGGCCCGGGACCACTAGGGTGTTGCTATTTATGGACCTTGAGGCTCTCCGTGGGGCATACCAGGAGAGGCGGTCCCGTAGGTACGAGGGTCCTAGGCCGTGAAGGGCTTTAAAGGTCAAAAGCAGCACCTTAAATCTGACCCTGTACTCTACCGGGAGCCAGTGCAATTTGAAAAGCACTGGATGAATATGCTCCCATGGCAGAGACCCCGTGAGGAGCCTCGCTGCAGCATTCTGCACCCGCTGGAGTTTCTGGGTCAGCTTCAAGGGCAGCCCCACGTAGAGCGAATTACAGTAGTCAAGCCTGGAGATGACCGTCACATGGATCACTGTCGCCAGGTCGGGGCGGGAAAGGTAAGGGACCAACAGCTTAAATATACCAAAATATCAAGTACACTACTCATTTCAAACCACAAAAGAAAGCATAAAATGGCTTCCTATTGTTATTCAAGATCATACTGTCTTTTTAATTATATGTAATTTCATGCAGAAATATTGTTTCTTTTTTAAAATCTTCGCTTTTTAAAAAAAAATCTGGCAACAATTTTACTACCCCAGTTTATTCAGACTATCTCAAAAATCAAATATAAGCCCCATTCTATTCTAATTTCCAAATTATCTGCCACACATTTCATCTATATCACTTTCAGGACCTTGAGCATTTAATAACCCACACATTTCCATAGATCTTTTTTGTTATATTAACTTTGCCAACAGAATTTGGTTGGATCCTTCTGTAGACATATCCAATGACATACTAATATAGTGCCCTATTGTCCTTAATTAAATCAATATACAGATAGTTGATTTAACAAGTAAGAGTAGTTACTGGTTGATTTAACAAATATATTTGTAAGAGACGTTACAGGTTGACTTAACAAATATATTTTCAAGTCTGAATTATTTTACGGTACTTGTGTTCCTGTTCGCTTCAATTTGAACTCCTCATTCTGTTACCTGGAAACCAGCCTGCATTTACATTGAACACATTTGTCTTTTCAGAAGGCTGCAAACAAACATATGGGCCTATTTAATGGAGAATGAGTATTGTGGGTCGGAGGTGGAATCACTGAAAAATCACATCAGTGTTGAAACTGAGAAAAGAAGAACCTTAGTTCCTGTTAAACCATGATTCTGTGACCACATATTTGCGTGTTTTAAATTAAATCAGAAACACCCCCAAGTAATTCACATTAGGAAGGAGTGCTATTAGTACCCTATTACACAGGGTAAAAGGTAAAGGGACCCCTGACCATTAGGTCCAGTCGCGGACGACTCTATGGTCGTGGTGCTCATCTCGCTTTATTGGCTGAGGGAGCCGGCGTACAGCTTCTGGGTCATGTGGCCAGCATGACTAAGCTGCTTCTGGCGAACCAGAGCAGCGCACGGAAATGCCGTTCACCTTCCTGCTGGAGCAGTACCTATTTATCTACTTGCACTTTGACATGCTTTCGAACTGCTAGGTTGGCAGGAGCAGGGACCGAGCAACGGGAGCTCACCCCATCACGGGGATTCAAACCGCCGACCTTCTGATCAGCAAGCCCTAGGCTCTGTGGTTTAGACCATAGCGCCACCTGCGTACTCCCTGTGTAATATATATAGTTTAACTGAGACCCCCTGCTCCTCCTGATATTTTAAAATAGAATTTTCAAGATTTGGGGCAGGGGATTTATTAGCTTTATAGGGTGGGGTCCTTTGAGGGGGCAAGTTTCTTTCTTTGGTCTTTTTTATTTGGGCTTAAATAGGTCCATGGGTCAGTGGAAGACAGGAGTGCCTGGTGTGCTCTGGTCCATGGGGTCACAAAGAGTCGGATATGACTAAACGACTAAACAACAACAGGTCCATGGGTCATTGCCCCTGACAGCCCTCTCCCACTTCATAGAGCCTGCCTGGCTCCTTGATATACTCAAGAGCTTAGGGCAATGAAACAAACTGGAAAACTGCTTGCATGCAAGTGAAGAAAAACTCTAGTTGAATGCTATCAAACACTAGTGAGAGCTCATTGTTGAGCCTAACTAGTGACAGTGAAGGCAAAAAGAAGGCATACTTTCCTGCCTCCATTACATCCTTATTATGTCGTCCGGCAGACATTTTCTGGGAAGTGTGGGGTCTTTTACAGACTGGCTGGAAGGAGCCGGTAGCTCACCATGACTTGTTTGGAAAGCATTTTGAGGGTAAAATTGCTTGCATCCACAGCTCGCCTGGCACCCTCATTACATATCTTTAAGCCTCTTCAACCAGGTTTTGGGCTGCTTGAACAATCTATGGTCTTTTAAATGGGTCTGGGGAGGTGGTGAAGCTTCATATATGAGAAAAGGTGTACAGACCGCCTCAAAGCTGCTGAGGGGTGTCACCTGGTGAGTGTCCCAAGGGCCAGCTAAAGAGTCCTGGAGGGATGTGTTTGGCCCTTGGGCCTGAGGTCCTAATTTCCAGTAATTCTGAAATATGGTTAAGCATGAGATTTGGCATACTTTGAATGAGAGGAACTTCCATGATAATATTCCATACACTTTGAACTGTTTTCAACAGTAATTTATTACAATGATTTGTAAACCGTAGTCCTTGTATGCTTTCAGTCATACATTATTATTATCGTTATTATTATTATTATTAGTTAAATTTCTATACTGCCCTTCATCTGAGGATCACAGGGCAGTTTACAATATAAAAACACAAAAATGCACACCACAGTAATGAACAAAAACAATACCCCCCGTAGTTTAAAATGCCATAGGTTGTTTAATTAGCTAAAGGCTTGGAAAAGGAATGTTTTTGTCTGGTGCCTAAAGATATGTAACAAAGGCACCAGGTGAGCCTCCCTGGGGAGAGGCACCCAGAGTAGCTGGGAAAACCCAACCAAATGGGTGGGGTATAAATAAAAATTATTATTATTCCGTAAGCAGGGAGCCACCGAAGAAAAGGCCCACTCTTGTGTTGCTGTCCTCCATATTAAGCAGTATAAATAATAGAAGAAAATCGCAAACTCCTTTTTCAACACAGAATGAATTTCACTAAACAGGAGTAACTTGGGCAACAATTCTAGCCCAAGTTACCTAGAAGCCCCACTGAATTCAATGGAATTCACACTAGAAGACATAGGAAATGAGAGCTGGACCATAAAGAAAGCTGATCGCCAAAGAATTGATGCTTCTGAATTATAGTGCTAGAGGAGACTCTTCAGAGTCCGATGGACTGCAAGACCTCTGCATTCTGAAGGAAATCAGTCCTGAGTGCTCACTGGAAGGACAGGTCCTGAAGCTGAGGCTCCAATACTTTGGCTACCTAATGAGAAGAGAAAACTCCCTGGAAAAGACCCTGATGTTGGGAAAGATTGAGGGCAGAAGGAGAAGGGGACAACAAAGGACGTGATAGTTGGACAGTGTTCTCAAAGCTACCAACATGAGTTTGACCAAACTGCGGGAGGCAGTGGAAGACAGGAGTGCCTGGCATGCTGTGGTCCATGGGGTCACGAAGATTTGGACACGACTAAACAACTAAACAACAACAACATGGTTTCTAAGACACAAATCAGAGCACTCACAGTTCGTATCTCACTTCTACCATTAGTTCATGGCATGTCCTTAGGCAAACTACTCTACTGGATACAACCAAAAACCTCCTCCATCTGCAATGTGGAGATAGGGTTTACCCACAGAATAGTTTATATACTATTTACATGTTTGTTGAACGGTTAACTGCTAACCTAGCAGTTGAAAAGCATACCAGCACGAGTAGATAAATAGGTACCACTGCAGCGGGAAGATAAATGGCGTTTCCATGTGCTCTGGCTTCTGTCATGGTGTCCTGTTGCGCCAGAAGCAGTTTGGTCATGCTGGCCATATGCCCAAGAAAGCTGTCTGTGGACAAACACCGGCTCCCTCAGCCTGAAAGCAGAGATAAGTGCCGCACCCCATAGTCAAATCCGACTGGACTTAACCATCTGAGGTCCTTTACCTTTTACCCTACAATATAATATATGTGAAGTGTTTTGAATGCATGAAAGCATTATATAAATGCCTATTATTATGTTCATTGTCCAAACTGTGGGTAATCACAATTAAATACTTAGCCTAACAAAAGTAAGGGTAGAGTTCCATCAGCACAAGCATTTATCTGCCATATGAAACAACCTCTCACCCTGGTGTGCTGTTGCAGCAGTTCTAAACCTCCAGAGCAGATTTGACAAAGGAATGGGGGCAAGGAGGGAACCCCATTGTGCTGCTGGGAGTCCTTACACTGGCTTCTGCAAGTGTACCAGGTGAGTTGAATCTGGCCCTAAGTGTCAAAATATGGAAATATAGGCAAACCAGAACAGTATTTAGTTAAATGAGGAACAGCAGCGCAAATTAAGACTTTTATTTGTTTAATCTGTATCACTCTCCTATTCTAATCTCGTAACTTGAAAGTGACCAGCTTTTAAAATACCCTATTTGAATACTCTAGATATGTATATATGCAGAACAACCCTATGCATATTTATTCAGTTCCAGTGAATTCAATGGGATGTACTTCCAGATAAGACTGTAACCTTATGCACTCACATGCAGGAGCGAGACGCACTTCTCGGTAAATATGAAGATCATGCTATAATTCTATGCACACTTACCTAAGGGGAGGGGCTGTAACTCAGTAGTAGAGCACATGCTTTGCATGCAGAAGGAGCCAAGGCCAATCCCTTGCATGGCATCTTGATGCAGGGCTGAGAAAAAATCCTGTCTGAAAATTTGGGAAGTTGATACTATCAGTGTTGACAATATTGAGCTAAAAGGACTAATGGTAGGATTTAGTATAAAGCAGCTTCCATTGTTCTTATGTACCTAGGTGACAGTCCCATTGAAGTCACTTCTGAATAAATGTAGTCATAAATGCATAGTCAATCAGGCTAAAAAGGCCACAATAGCCAATGACAATTTTCCTAGACCACAGATATCACTTCAGCATAGAATGTACTATTGGGCAGCAATTTAAAGGATAAATATATTTGTATTTATCACACATGACAGATTTACACATTTTTATCAACACATAAACAATATCAATATAGGAAAACTAGCATGAATGAAAGTGCTCTGAAATGCAGTAAGTTATCCATGGTGTGCAGGACAGGGGAATACGTATGAAAAATAAGCAGCACAAGCTTTATTATCTGGTATAAACTTTCATAAGCAACACCCTAATGCAGCAACACACATTTCTGGAATGGGGGTGGGGCACCCAAGTATTTTCCTTCCATACTAAACATTTAGTATATTAAGTATAGTAAACTACTGTAAAGTTTTCCAGATGCACCTTATTTAGAATGATTTTCATCTAACACCAGTACCCCAAACTAACTTAAGTTCCACAGTGTGTATGTGGACTTGTTTACTTTATGGAGGGGTATTTTCATTTAGCAATCCTAAGCCATTTCTTATTCCTGACACCAGTCATCCAACTATTCTAAGAAATTTACAGTCAAGCCCATGAACATTCCCATCCTATTTGCCAAGAGTAAGTCCCACTGACCTGAGTTCAAAGGATTTTCACCTTCAGGTCTGAACTGCAGCCTTCATGCTAGGAGCATTTCACCTACACAGCCCTGTAGTTATGCTTTTGCCATCAACAGAAGCAGACCATTCAGGGAAACAATAGGAGCCCAAGTGACATACTGCAGTAAGGGCTACAAATATGGTACCCGAGAAAATATGGCAAATATGCCTTCACAGCTGACCACACATCACAGATCTCTCAACACAAGAGGTGTTCTATCTTACCGACACTTTAACCACCACCACCCCAATCACAATTAGGATGCTCAGAAGGCAAATTCCTTCCCCTGCACCTTTCAGCTGAGGTCAAGAAGCTGATCACTTGTTAACTGGCAGGGCAAAAAGTGGAAGGGGGCAGGCGAGGCCAAGGGATGATGATCTCGATGATGAAGTCTCAACCCTTTCAGCCTTGCAAGCCCTTACTGGAGAGCAAGTCCCACCAAGCTCAGCAAGGCTTACTTCTGAGTAGACAGGCGTGGGGCTGCCCTGCCAGTGCTGCAGAGGAGGTAGGAACGTGATCTGACACGCAACTGATCATTCACACGGGGCTAAAACAGATGCTGGGTGCTGCCGTGGGAGAATTCAATTTCTGGGCAAGGCTGCGGGGGGAGAGCAGCAAAGCCAGAGAGAGAGCAGCAGCCGCCTCTCCCGCCGTCCTCACCCAAGAGCAGCAGCTTGACTTCGCGGGCCGCCTTCTCGCCATCCTCCCTCAGGTTCCTGTCGATCATCTTGCTCCTCTCCACCGCCGCCTTGTCCTCGGCGCTCAGCGTGCAGCCCATCTTGCAGGGGGGCTTCGGCTTCGAAGACACCGAGGGAGGGGAAAGCCCCTCGGGAGAAGACGGAGGCGCCGGAGCTGCGTTCCCTCAAGCCTCTTAATAATATATAGCCAAGGCTCGGGACGAAGGCGCTCGCTCGCTCGTCCAAAGAAAAAGCCGCCAGGCGACCCCCAACCCGCCGCCCTCCAGCCCCGCGCGGCCCCTCGCCTGCCCTCCTCACAAGCCCAGTTCAATGGCTCTGCCTCAGTTTCCCCCCGCACCGCACCGCACCGCGCGCGCGCCCGCGACCCCCGCCAAGGCGGGACGAGGCCGAGGCCGCGCGGGCAGCCAAGACGCTCCCAGCCAGGCGCGCGGCCGCCTCTCTTCTGCTCTGCTCCCCTGGCCAAGCCGGCCGAGAGAGCGGGGCCTCGTGTGTGTGTGTGTGTGTGTGTGTGTGTGTGCGCGCGCGTGCGCGTCCCACCCCCCCCACCCCCCACGGAACTGTTGAGCCTCGCTCGGCGGCGGCGCGTGCACGCGCGCACCTCCCCTGCCCCTCTCTCTCTCTCTCGTGTCTTTTTTAAAAAGGAAAGGTGGGGAGGGGGAGCGGGCGTCAGGTGCGCATGTGCAGGACTGGGCGTGGCGGCGTCGGGGGATAATTGGGGCGGGTGGTAGTTGGGGAAGGGGAGCAGCCCGTTGGTGGGTGGGCGGGCGGGCGGGGGCTGCGCGTGACGTCGGCGCGCGCGATGTTTAAATAGATGAGCGGCGCGGCAGTTGGGGCGGCCAACGGCTCTGGGGTGGCTGAGGCGGGGGAGGGATGGGCGCGCGGGCGCTGAGGTGGCGACGGCGACCGTTAGTGATCCAAAAGTATAGTGTGAAAGGATTTAAGTTTACTCTGAACCTCACTATTTAGGAATTTGTTTTGTTAGTAGCGAAGGGAGTGTTAGGGGGCGGCAGCTCTTGAGGTGCCAGAATATTCACTAGGCTCCTGTGAGGATAAATGCTGGGGGTTTTCAGAAAGAGGCGCCCGGGCGCTCGAAGGCTCCTCTGGAGAGTCAGGAGACCGAACTGGCTGGGGCTTTTTCTCTTGACGCCTTTCTAACTAGTTTGTGATCCGCCCACACTCTCGCCACCTTTAAAACTTGCAGCAATAACAGCCCTACCGCTCTCGAGGTTTAGTTTGGGTGACGGAGAGGAGGCG
The DNA here is from genome assembly GCF_964252035.2 of Podarcis erhardii. Classification (NCBI taxonomy): domain Eukaryota; kingdom Metazoa; phylum Chordata; class Lepidosauria; order Squamata; family Lacertidae; genus Podarcis; species Podarcis erhardii. Next base: position 72,251,937 of record NC_138500.1, on the reverse strand, counting down.
GTTTTCTCTCTTAAGGCTTCCTGGCGATGCCTAAGCTCTCCATGGCGCAGGCCGTTTTCCAAGGGCTCCTTCCTCGCTCTGTGCCGCCTGAGGCGAAGCGCCAAATCGGTGGTCTCTGCTCCTGCCCGAGTGAATGAGGGGTGAATGAGGCTCAGGAACCAGGCGGGGGTCAGGCTCTCTCTACCGGGGGATTAACTGCCCTCCCCTTGCTGCTTCGGCGGGCTGGTCCTGTGCAGAACCCGCACGTATCTTAAAAGCGGGGAATGGAGGGCTATCTTTAAAGCTGTGATGTGGAAGATGAATGCAGGGCACGGAAGAGAAATGAAAATAACACAAGAAGCTGAGGGAGCTTTAAGGTTGAACTCCTTTGCAGGGAGAGGAATGTTTGCTACAAAGGTGGCCGTGAGGAAGGTGCTTTTTAATGCAAATAAAATTAAAATGGCAGGCCCCTATGGTCAGAAACTCTTGGGTTTAATTTGAATTCTTTTGAAATACAGCTGCACCATACATTCCTTTTGTCCTGTTAGCTATTGAACCTTATACTGGAACAGTGTCGTGCCTTTTATGTGCTCGGCAACTACCAGTAGGTCACTTTGAGAATAAATTGGGGTGGGACAGATAATGCATCAAAAGACAACTCCATAATAACAACTTGTAGTAAATGTTTTTTTTTTGGGGGGGGGGGGAGATCAGACAGCAAGTCCGTGGGTGCATTTTTACATAAAGACCTACTAGTAGCTGACTCATACAGTGAAATGGTGGAAGTAATAAAGCACTGTTTTATGTAACTGCTTTGCAATGCATATTTTTCACTATCCTTTATGCAGAACTCTTCCACTAAGTGAAATATTGACAATTACAACATAATTTAGGTGAAATGAGCTACTGAATGAGCAATCTCTGGGTCTAATAGAGTGAAATGAGAAATCTCTGGGTTTAATAGAGTGAAATGAATATATCTAAAATTTAAGATATAACATTGGAAAACTAGATTGTAAGGTGGGGATAAGGTGATAAATTTGCTGGATTAATTTTTATAAATCTGGAACGCAGCAGCGGGAGATGTGAGGAAGTCCAAAGAGGATAAGAAAATATGTTATAAAATGTGATATTTTTGTATGTTTTTTTTGTGTGTTGTAACAAAAAACCTTTAATAAATATTATTAAAAAAAGAGAGAAATCTCTGGGTCTAGCATGTGCTCTGTCACAGCAGGAGTTGTAATTAGGTTATTTCTGAACAAAATAAAAAAATTCCTTCCAGTAGCACCTTAAAGACCAACTAAGTTAGTTCTAGGTATGAGCTTTCGTGTGCATGCACACTTCTTCAGATACAAAGTTATTTCTGGTCTTTCCTTTTGATGACCTTAACATCAGTGTTGAAATATTTTATTTAACAGTTGCCTAATTATACAAAACACCTGCAGTCCTCTGAACAATCTAGAGTAGCAAGTTCCAGTAATTTTTATCAGTGTTGTGTCAGCACAGCATTTTGAGAAGTAGGTGACCTATAATTAGATAATGCCAAAAAAAGAAGAAAAAAAGGTGGAAGTCTGTTGGAAGTTCTTGACCTCAAATTTGCCTGCAAACTTGTAGAAAAGCAGGTGTAATGAAGCCTGAAATACCCATCCGTTACCTCAGGCTATATAATCATCCAGGTGTCAGTTCATTAATTGCAGCACTCACCCAGTATCCACTTGTTTAGACATAATGGCTCACTAAGGGATATTTCTTCAAGTAATGGATTTTGTTCCCTGAATTGATCTTGCAAGTTGTTCCCATGACAAAAGACACGAAGTAAAGAGGCCTTTGCATCTACCTTCTTACAGATCACATTGATTGAAATAAGTCAGAGGCAAGAAGCCTGAGGAGTGGGGCCCAAATGTGCTGCTAGTGTTGTTTGGTGGTGACCACCTCAGGGATGCCCAGAAATTAAATCCCCTGGTAATTTCTAGCATAAGTGCATGCTCATGAAAAATAAAGCATCATCAAATGCACAATTTGCATTTTCATACCTTAGTCCTTTTTTTAAAAAAAAATATTGATAACCTTAGTCTTGAGCAGTGCTCCCCCCCCCCTTTAAAACAAATAGGTGCCAGTACTCACCATGAAGTTGTTACAGCAAGTGTCACACTTTTTAACAACAAAAAGATGTGCCGGTACCGCATACCCTTGAGTGCACCCTAAAATCCCCACTGGTCTTGAGTTATATTTTGAACTGTTCTGCTGGTAATTGTGTCTTGCAAAGTACAAAATAACGATTATATTCATGGCTTTTAAACTGAGAGCTAGTTGCAAAGTAAATGCATATGATATACACACAATGGATTAGAATGTTCAATCATATGGAGGTGGATTTAGAAGTGATGTTACTCTTTAAGGTGCCAAAAAACTTACATATTTCTTATGCTACCTTAAAATGTGTATTAGAGTAACAAAACAAGTGATTATTTGTGTCACTTTGTGATCCAAAAGTATAGTGTGAAAGGATTTACGTTTACTCTGAACCTCACTATTTAGGTGAACTACCGGTAACTCATTAGATTTCTCCTTTAGGGAACCCAGTTAATGAGCTAACTATCCTTTTAAATCCAGTTTTGGTGTGTTAAATGAGCCTGCAACCAGTGAGCTACCTGAAAAGAGCAGCTTTTTAACCTCAGTTCTCCAGAGCATATACAGCAAGTTGTTCTCTGTTAACAACTTTGGTTAGTGCATCGGCAGGTATTTCTTTCCCTGGCATATAGGAAACTTTTCACAATTCCTTTCTGGATGCATTCTCTAGCTCGGTGAAGCTTAATTTGTAGCTATTTTGTTCTCTGTTTGCATCCTTGAGAGTGGAGCAAAGCTATACCTGTACAAGCTTTATTGTCCTGATGGACTTGAATAGGACAAGTAAATTTCGCTTTTACATCCTCATACAGTTGTAATAACCACTGTCCATGAGGGAAAGAGTTAAAGTGTTAAGTTCTGCTTCGCAAGAACTCATGCTTACTGTTGCCTGCGTCCTACAAGACCAAATAGGCATTGATTATACAAGTAGCACACACCTGAAGTGCTTTTACCATCAATTGCATCACTGCCAAAACTGGCATCGGCATAAATTTCAAGACCTCCAGATTTTTGGCTGGTGAACCTCAACCTGTAATGCACAGTGCCTTTTAAGTACCTTGCTATGCATTTCAGCGCCTTCCAGTCTTAAACTGGGTTGGTTTGCATGTCTCCTGAGCAGATTTACACTTACAGCAATATCTGGTCTTGTACAGCTTGCGATAAAACTGAGTTTGCCTAATACACTCCTGAAAAGCGTATCAGGCAAAACATCAGCATCATGTTGATAACCTGAGAACCATGGGGATGTCTATAGCATTAGCATCACTCAGGTTCAACCTTTCAATAACATCACTGATTTTGTGTGTCTGATGCAGTAAAACATCACCTTGTGTGTTTGTCTCTACCTCTAGTGAGAGATAATTGCTGACTTCTCTGAGATCTTTCATATCAAAACGTTTCTGCAGCTTTGCTAGAGTGTTTTTGTAAATATTCTCATCTTTCCACAAAAATAAGATATCATCTACAAAGCAAATGCAGTAGAGCTTGTGCTGATTAGATTCTTTCACAAAAACACAAGAATCAGCCTTCCCTTGCTGAAAACCTAGGGAAAACAGCACTTCTGTCAGCTTGGGGTGCCAGCATCATGTGCTTTGTTTTAAGCCATACAAGGTGGTGGTTGTTGTTGTTGTTTTCCAGTTTACAAACCATTCCGTTTTATTTGCACTCCATCTGGCAGTAACACGTAAATATTCTCAGTGAGAATTCCATATACAAACGCAGTATTTACATCGTGATGAGTAACAGTCATACCTTCCTTAGCAGCAATTTTCATCAACAGCCTAATACTCTCAAACTTTATCGTCAATGAGTATGTCTCATGATAGTCCTGATCAGGTATTTTGAGAGAAACCACGTGCCACTAGTCTGGCTTTGTACCTGACTATTTTACCATTCTGGTCAGTTTTTGTCCTGTAAATCCACCTGCTATCAACACATTTCATGCCTGGTTTTGCTGGAAATACCACTAGGAGGTGCCATTCAATTCAGAAGGAGGTGTAGCAAAAAGGCCACTTTGGTTATACAGTGGGCCTGCCAACACATTATCAGGATCCTTGATCAGTCCTGGAATGAGGGACATGTCAGCTGCTTTTCTAGGATGTTCATAGTAAAGGGTGACATTTTCTCCATGTATTTGGAACATTTTCTTAGCATGCTTTACAAAGACATTTCCTCGTGTCACACTGGGGTTCCCCAGAATCAAGATGCACATCAGAATTAATACGGACTTCATCCTCAAATTCTAATTCAGGATCCAGGGATCCCAAAGATATCAGGCATCATTTAAGGGTTACAAAAGAGAAACTAATTTGTCAGACAAATTTACCCTCTTACCTGTCAGTTAAGGCTGGAGAGGAGGACAGAAACTATCACCTTCTGTATACCAACAATTACTCAATTGTTGGAGGTCTGAGGTACACAAACTAAACTGGAGGCTTTTCCCTGCAGTGTCCCTAGTGGAACAACTGCACATTTCTCCTGTTTGAGAACTGCATTGAGAAAGCACAGTTTTTTTGTTTCTTTCCCCCCAGAAGACACAGACGAAACTTTATGAAACATTCAATAGTACTTAACATAGAAAAACCACAGTAATTTTTTTCTATTTTTCTTTTTTTATTGAGCAAGAGAAATCTTAAAATACATACAATACCAACAAACATTCACTTAATTGTAGATTATAAAGAATATAGATAGGAAAAAGGACAGAAGGAAAAGAAAGAAAAATAAATGAGTGTAGATAGAAAAAACAGTTTTAAAATACATATTAAGAAGTAAATTACAACCATCAAATATAGTAAACACTATGTGTGAATCTGCAAAGAAAAGAAACTTCCGACTAAACCCGTTGTGCTGATTTACAATTAAACTATTATTTACACAGTTATGTAAAGTTGTTTTTCTTTAACATAATTTAACTTTTTCTAACAGATACTTTGTATTGCATGGCTCATTCAATATCTGCCAGGAAGCTTTTACAGTATTGTCGCAGTACCCTTTGAGATACTCCTTAATTATTTATTCCTTATTTACTTGTTTTGAGTTTCCTCTCACTATCCCCATTCTCCTTGCTAATTGTAAGTACTCTATCAGTTTGCCTTGATCTTTTAATTGTTTCCAGAGATAAATCATCAAAAACCATCACTTTCTTGCCATTATACAACAGTTTATCAAGTCTATCCAAGTCTTTCATTGCCTTGAATACCTGCTCTCTCTGTATCTCTCAAAGCACATTACCACATCTCAAGTTGACTCATTTCTCAGCTTTCCGACCCTATGTATGCGGTCGAGCGCGTCTTTCAAAATTCCCAATTCCGGCAACAAATTGGCCATCCACTCGATCGCTTTCTCCATATTTTTTGACCCTGGAAAAAAAATTTAGACGTAAATTCGATCTTCTGGCTCTATTTTCTAAGTCCATTAATTTATAATTAACATGCTTATTGTGTACCTTCAGTTTCCTGGTCTGCTCCTGCAAAGCCATCATTTTTTCTTTGTTGGCCTGTGCCATTTCCCATGCAGCATTAACATTCTCTGCCATAAGTTCCACTGTTTGGGCCAATTTAGAGAGTTTGTCTTCTACTACAATATCTGGCACATTAAGCTTCTGTTAGATGCTGTGCTTTCTACCACAGGGCTGCGTCCACATCCCAACAGCAAGGCAAACAACCTACCAGTAACTCTTTTTCACTGCCATTGGGATTGTTTAACTGGTTATACTTTTCTACTGTTTTGTTTCTTGTCTGAAGCACTAAAAAGCAGTTATGAGGAATACTAGCTCCATTTGTATGTCTTAGAATAGGGATGTTTTTAGACTCCAAATTCTATGTTCAATAGCCAATAGTGATGGGATCGGGAATCTAGTAACATCTGGAGGGCTACAGGTTCATCACTGACATAAAGCACACTTACTGTGTGCAAGCAAATTGTGCCTGTTTCACTACTCCTGGCTCGCGGGACCATACTCAGTAAACTAGGAACAAACCTTGGCTACAGAAAATGTCCCCCCTATTTTCACCCGAGGAATGTTGGAGAGTATGAGTGCCCCTGGCAAAGAAAAGGATAAAGAAAGGGGGGGGGGAACAGAGCAACTTTGTGCAATTTTGAGCTAAAGGCAAAGAAGCTGCAGCTAATAGGCATGACGATTTTTGGTGCAACGATTTTGGTGGATTTGCTCTGAGGATGGCCCTTAGTTAATGCGCGCTGCCCTCTGTTCATATCCAAGGCCTGGAGAAATTGCTGCCTCAGGCAGAGTGCAGGCCTGCTAGCCCTAAATGGTGCCCCCCCCCACGAGATCTTCTCACACCCTCTGCTTTCCTTGCCTGCCTGGGCATGGTTGTTTCAAAGCAGGAGCGCCTGCAGGCATTCCTCGTTTCCGACCCTCACCTCCAAGTAGAATGCCATGCCAATGGCTCTTTTCTTCAAGTTGGGATGACGCATATAGTCACATGCCAGTCTGGAAATGGGCTTGAATTGCCCCTGGGATGATGTGAACAAGGTCCTGAAACATCCCTATGGCTCTTTGAGTTGGGATGGCGCATGTTATCTCTGGCCAGTCTGGCAATGCTCTTGTATTGTTCTGTGGATGATGTGAACAAGGTCCTGAAACATCAGAGTAAGACACAAAGGATGCACAAGCCTGAAGCTGGCAGGAAGAACCGCTAAGTGTTCCTGCACAACCACCACCACCAGGGTTACTTGAACCCCGCCCACCTGATTGTGTCCCCCCCCCCGTCACTATCCTCTACTCCTCTCCGATTTCACCCAAGTCATATCTAGCTCTCTCTGTTAAGGAAGGGATGCTTGAGGGTGCAGGGCAGTATCTTGCAAATGAATCCCTCACCTCCAAGTCGAATGCCATGCCTATGGCTCTTTTCTTCGAGTTGGGATGACGCATATAGTCCCGTGCCAGTCTGGCAATGCTCTTGTATTGCCCCTGGGATGATGTAAACAAGGTCCTGAAACATCCCTATGGCTCTTTGAGTTGGGATGGCGCATGTTATCTCTGGCCAGTCTGGCAATGCTCTTGTATTGTTCTGTGGATGATGTGAACAAGGTCCTGAAACATCAGAGTAAGACACAAAGGATGCACAAGCCTGAAGCTGGCAGGAAGAACTGCTAAGTGTTCCTGCACAACCACCACCACCACCACCAGGGTTACTTGAACCCCGCCCACCTGATTGTGTTCCCCCACAGTTGTTTCAAAGCAGGAGTGCCTGCAGACGTTCCTCATTTCCGACCCTCACCTCCAAGTAGAATGCCATGCCTATGGCTCTTTTCTTCGAGTTGGGATGACTCATATATTCCCGTGCCAGTCTGGCAATGCTTTTGTATTGCCCCTGGGATGATGTGAACAAGGTCTTGAAACACCCCTATGGCTCTTTTCTTAGTGTTCGGACGGCACATGTTATCTCTGGCCAGTCTGGCAATGTTCTTGCATTGTTCTATGGGTGATGTGAACAAGGTCCTGAAACATCAGAGTAAGAGACAAAGGATGCCCAAGCCTGAAGCTGGCAGGAAGAACCGCTAAGTGTTCCACTGAAGGTGCACCTCTTTACCCCGGCCTGTGATGCCTGAGATACGTATTTTCAGGACAGGAGAACGGCATTCAGCAGAGGTCATCATCAGATCAAGATCTCCCAACTCTATGCAGGACGGAACTCAGGACCCTGGTCCATCTCACTTAGTGTTGTCTACACCGACCAGCAGTGGCTGTCCAGGGTTTCAGCTGAGGGACTCCCCAACGTGGAGATGCTGGGGCCCTTCTGCATACAAAGCAGGTGCTCTGCCACTGAGCCTCACAGCGATGGACCACTAAGATGCTGCTAGGCCAGTTATTAAGATCTACCCCCCCTCCCAGCAAGAAGCCCCCACCCCCATCCAGCTCCCATTCAAGAACAATCCAGGAGAGAAAAACTGAATGGTTTTGTACCACTATTGGAGTTTGTGACATGCTGCATCGCCTGTAATTGGGGTCTTTATCCTGAAGCCTTCTGAGGATGGGTTTCATCAGCTTGCTGCTGGAATAAGGATCGGTGGCTAACGCCTTCCATATCGCTGTGGCTCTTCTGCAATTTTTCAAAGAGAATTTTTCTTTTTTCCCTTAAAAAAAGTCAGGCCTTTTTTTAAACTTTATATGGCACGTGCATTAAATTCAGCTCTTCCCATTTCCACATCACAAAAACTTTGCACATTGGCATATATACTGTCAGGGAACTGCCATCGGAGAGTCAGGTGGTGGAGGGGCTCAAGGAGGCTAGGAGACCCTCGGATGCGGAGGAAGGAACCAGCAGGGGGAGAGAGAGAGTTCCTGGAGAAACTCAGTCGGAGGGATGGCTCCAAGATACTTCCAGTGAAAACAGCGGGGAGGTCTCAGGACCTCCTCTGGGAACACCTACTCCTCGCAGGAAACTGTCACGCCGAGAATCCCGAAGGAGAGTTTCCGTTAAGGAACTCTTATGTTGGCGTAAATTCCGGAAACGCCCACTGACAGATTCTGCCAGCGATTGAGGGAGTCATGCTTAGATGGCTCCGCGCAAAAGGAGAGCTTTGAGACTTATTGCAAAGCTCTGAGGGATTCAGCTCTTACGCACAAGCAGCCCCTTATCCCATCACATATACCTTTTGCAAAGCAATGTCCCCTAATTTTATATCTTTCTATATGTTATTTCCCCGTAACACACTCATCTCTTAGAGGCCCTTATTCATTGCACTCTGCTGAGCACTCCAGCAAGCTGTCTATCACTGGGCTGAGATGCTTTGTGGCGAGGTTGACAAGTGCCGTAAGCGTTTCTTCTTTGGTGCTCGAGTCAGATCCTATGGAGATGGTGGTAAACCTCCTTGACAATCATGGGCAGCTGGAAGAAGATAAAAGAAGACCAGGATGAGAAAGTGTGGTGGACCGGAAAGAAAGCAAGGGATTTTGGAGAAATGATATATGACGAGATAAAAAGGAAGCTCAAAGTGATTATACACCCTCCCCAAAGAAAAGCAAACAAAACAGAACTGAAGCTTTTGGGGTTATAGGGTCAGAAGTTCTAAAAATATGGTTAAGTTATTTGCGTATGTGACTACCACCGCTAGGATTCTCTATGCACAGAAATGGAAAAATGAAGAAGTTCCCAGCAGAAAAAAATGGATAAGCAAAGAATAGATCTGCAGAGCTGGCAGCTAAAATAACAGAACTCAACCATGACTGTTTTATGTTTAATGGAAGCCTTTTTAGGACTATTTGAAGAAATATGACAATACCACGAATTCGCTAGCAGGATTTGACGTATGAGCAATGGAAATAATTAGAGACTGTTGTAGTTTTGCTATGATACAAAAAAGTGAAGTTAGGGTGCAGCAATGCGATAGAATTAAAAAAAACATGGAAAACGGGATGGAAAGTAGGTGTCAGGGTGACTTCAGAACACTCTTGAGTCCCCTAGCATATGATACCCCAGTGAGGCTGAACTGAACAGGCAGCAGCAGGAAGAGATAGCAAACCCTGCTACCGAAGATGAAAGAGAGCCAGGAACAAGCAGGGGTTTTTTTGGATTTACAGCCCATGGAGGGGGAGGGAACACAAAGAAAAGAGACGCAGGAAAGTGAACAGGCAAGTTCACAGACCGTGCAAGGGTTAAGTTCCGAGTCAGAGGAGGGGCAAAGACCTGAGTCCCCTCACGCAAGGCGCATTGGGAGATTACGCGAACGTAGGCGGAAGGTCGGAAAAAAATCCCCGCTTTAGCTGTTGGAAAAGACGCCGTAAATCAGTGGGACCAACTGACGAGAACGACACAGATTGAAATGCCCAGTTGTGGAAATAGCAAGAAATAAAAGCTATAAAAACGACAGACCTCTCCGCTACTGTTTGTGTGTGAAGAGAGCAAATATGCGACCCTGATGGGGCAGTGGGGGAGAGGGAAATTTATTATGTATTGGAATTCTATGTGAAATTGTGGAAATTCTTATAAAATATATATTGTTTAAAAATACCGGGATGAGAAAGAAAGGACTATTTGTTTGTTTGAAAATGTGTATTTAGATTTTCAATATAGCTTACAAAAGGGAACCACAAAAGAAATAAATATAAAACAGATCAAAGAGCCGGCTTGGCTCATCTCTCCTGTTAAAAAGCTGCACCCTAGGAATAGCAATGGCCCATTGACCTCAGTGTTGTCCACATTGTGTTTCCTTTGCATTGACATGAACAGGGTGGAATAATGTACCGTACATTTCCTCCTGGTGCTGGTGTTCCTGTCTGTCTGGGCTCATGTGAGTACTGAGCATTATTTTTAAATACTTTCCCATCAACTTTTTCTGAGCGCAAGGATTTTCTAAAAAGACACCAGGTCTCTGCATATGGACTTTATAAGTGTCAGAATGCTGTGCTCACATGTGATGTGAACTGGAGTCCTTTATATACATCTACATCAGACTATAGATACCGTTCAGAAGTCACCAATTAATTGAGCTAATCTAAATTCATTGTTTTGGAACAAGGGTCAAATCATGGTTTCATGATTTATTGCTAATGAAGCCAGGGAAAAGGATGCAATACATTCTGATTCTTCCCTCCATGCAGCAAAGTATGAATAAGCCATTGCATGACTCAATGGTGCTCTTTCTGTTGCTATGTTAATGTAGAATTTGCATTAAGCTGCCATTGTAGATAAACAAGAAACTAATCACTCAGTGATCATTGTATAATATTGATTCACTAATGATTTAAGATTATTAGCAAGGAAGCTGTTGTGATTGGGATATTCTGGTAGATGTCACTAAATTTGAGCTCCATTGCATCGCATCAATATATTTTACCAAATCTTATACAACTAGAATCTGAGGAGAAGGAAATAGGTTCCTCATCTTCCCATGTTCCCGTCTGCTGCTTCTGTAGAGACCTAAAGTCTATCCACTGTACATAGCCCTGTTTGCAGTAGTAACCTGTTCGTGAACGACCTTCAGGCTATAATACCCAGCATAAAATAAATATGTTTGTTTTTGAGGGGGAAAACATGCTCATCAGAGTGTATTCAAAGAAAGAATAAAATTATATTCACAGATTCTGTTGAATTTTTTTTTATCAGGCATTGTTATAAACACAGCTTGTGGCAGAACGGAGGTAGCTGAGAATAATTCACTGGAACCATTAAATCTTATTAGCAGAATTGTTTGCAGACACCAGGACTGGTGTCGTGTCTACAGCAGCTGTCCAGGATTTTGTTTGCTCAGATTTCATTCTTAAACAGATTTGATAACAGTGCATTTGTCAATGTGTGTGTGTGTGTGTGTGTGTGTGAAGTAAAATTATTAATACACTAAATATACATATATACATGGATGTAGCCAGGATTGGGGGGGTCATAATCCTCTGTCTAGCAGATTTGGAATGAAATGTCTCAACAACAGTTTTAAATTACTTTCATTTGACCCCAAATGCTTAGAAAAATCTGTCAAAATCTTTATATAATTTCTACTTGTAGTTAAATATTTTTATTTATATACTTGATTTGGGGCAGCTGTTCTCCCCTGGCTATGCCCACGAGTTTCCAAGAAGCTGAACAATATATCATATGTGGTAGAACTGTAAAGAGATCAAAAGCTTTTGGGAAATTATTTATAATGAACTTTATAAAAGGTTTAGATTAATTTTTACAAAAAAAAAAGGAAGCCTTCCTCTTAGGCATTATGGCAGCAGACATTCCAAAGGAAGGAAGGAGTACACAGTGGTACCTCGGGTTAAGAACCTAATTCGTTCTGGAGGTCTGTTCTTAACCTGAAACTGTTTTTAACCTGAAGCGCCACTTTAGCTAATGGGGCCTCCTGCCGCCGCCGCACGATTCCTGTTCTCATCCTGAAGCAATTAACCTGAAGCACTATTTCTGGGTTAGCGGAGTCTGTAATCTGAAGCGTCTGTAACCTGAAGCGTATGTAACCCAAGGTACCACTGTACTTGTTTAGGAACAGCCTCCTTTCTATTCATAATATGGAAACTGTGGCCATCACCAAGATTGCTGCTGAGGCCCTATAAGCATGTGCTGTTGTGGAGAAGGTGACTAAAAATCAGCCCTCCTGTCAGGGAAATATCTTCTCACTCACCCAGTAAAAGATATTACACCTTCTCCTTCTTTAGCAGAGTTTGTCTCTTCATCCAGTGAAGTAAACAGCTCATGTATATATATATGAAACAAAGCTTTAATAGTAGAGAAATGTAACATACTAACTGAAATGAAACATACTGAAGCAAGGAACAGCCTTTTCTAACTGACAACCTGAAGGGAGGGGCCGATTCTAGAGTACAGCACAAAGCTCTGCTCACGAGAGGCCAGGTATTCTCACTGTACCTAATTTGAATTCATCACATCTAATTTAGCACATAAACTCTCAAAATTTTCTTTCGACAAAGGCTTTGTTAAAATATCATTTTCATTGTTGGACAGTACAGTGGTACCTCGGGTTAAGTACTTATACAGTGGTGCCTCGCAAGACGAAATTAATCTGTTCCGCGAGTCTCTTCGTCTAGCGGTTTTTTCGTTGACGGCTTAGCGCTTTTAGCAGCTTATCGGCTTAGCGGATAAGCGGCTTAGAAAAAGGGGGGGAGGGGGGAAAAACTCGCAGGAACTCGCAAGACATTTTCGTCTTGCGAAGCAAGCCCATAGGAAATTCGTTTTGCGAAGCACCTCCAAAACGGAAAGCCCTTTCGACTAGCGGGTTTTCCGTCTTGCGAGGCATTTGTCTTGCGGGGCACCACTGTAATTCGTTCCGGAGGTCCGTTCTTAACCTGAAACTGTTCTTAACCTGAAGCACCACCTTAGCTAATGGGGTTTCCTGCGCTTCTGGAGCACAATTTCTGTTCTCATCCTGAAGCATTATGCTTAACTTGAAGCATTATTTCTGGGTTGAAGCATTATTTCTGGGTTAGGGGAGTCTATAACCTGAAGCGTATGTAATCTGAGGTACCACTGTGCTGTAAAGTCTCACCCCCTCCGTCTGGCTCAAATCTCTTATCACATGGCATTTTAGGGCTATGTGTATGTGTATTTGTCTTCTCTGTTTGTACCGATTTAAGACAATGATTATCTTCCGTAAGCTTTATGGGCTTAGAATCTGGCATTCCCAGATCCTCTAAAATCTTGTCAAGACTTTGTGGTTCTTTGCATGTTTCTTCAGCAAAAACATACTCTGCTTCTGCTGAAGAGTGAGCTACTGAATTTTGTTTATGACTAGCCCAACTTACAGCTCCATTCCCATATATCTTATCAGAATGGTCCTGTCAGGCTTCAGGGAATCTGATCTGCCTCCTCATGGCAGGCTGCCAGTAATGGAAAAAACAAGAAGCTCTTACCAAACTATTTTATTCAACATTCACAGAGAGAGACTTAGGATGCATCTGTCAGATAATGGTGGTTGCTCTGAATAAAGTCTCACCCCCTCCGTCTCTCCTATTATACATCATCCCTGCGTCAGCTGATCTGTGCTTTCTGCCTCTGAGCTTTCTGTTCTCCTACTCTCAGTGCCCGCCGTGTCCTGGGAGAGGGGGGATCTGGAAGGCTTTCTAAAGACACGTAGTTTGTCAGCTGTTTCTCCCCTGGTTGTTCTTCCTCCTGCTCATCTCCCAATATTTCCCAGCTTCTCCCCTCTGCAGCCTCTGAACTATGATCTTCTGCAACCCACTGTTGTAAATCTATACTGTCTCCCTCTTCTCTGGGAAGTGCGGGGGGCAGTGGTCCCCGCCATTCCTCCTCAAACCAGTCCCTGACAGATCCTGGCCACATCTAGGAGAATGGACGTATACAAGGAGTGTACATCCATGGGGAAGAAAATGTCTGATTCAGTTTGTATGAAATGAGTAGTATCCTTCATAATAGGTGTCTATTTTTGTAACGTGTGGCTGGCTCAGGCAGGCATCATGTGGCGGGGAAAGGTGAGCCATTGGCTCCAAGGCCCAAAAAGGCAGAGGATCTTTGGGTCTGCAGTGTGCAAAGCTGAGCCAGAGCCCAGGAAGGGTTGAGAGCAGCAGAGAGGGCCAGGTGGGAGGATGCCAAGTGCCGGAGGGCTCCTGACAAGCGGTCTTGGCCTGGAGGAGAGAGAGGAAGGCAGGCTGGAAGGGGGGCAGCGGCTGCTACTCTGGCAAGCTGCCTGCTTCCTTGCCAGCCCTGGGGAGCTTCGGCATTCTAAACTAACTGCCCCACGTAGAGTGCACTGCAACAATCCAGACTTGAAGCACCCAACACTTTAACTGCTGTGGCAGGGCTTTGCTGGTCTTAGAATAGCCGTGGTTGTTGAACCAGGTGCAGCTGGTAAAAGGCACGGAGGCTATCTGGGCCTCCAGTGATAGATCTGGACACAGAAACCCCCACAAACTGTGAACCTGCACCTTTAAGGATAACATAGTTGCTGATGATCTGATGTTTGTAAGAAAATTTGTAGCTGATTTTCTGAGGAACCCTTTACTCTGTTGAGAACCACATTCCCTTAAGGGTGATGCACTTGCAGAACATGAGGACTGAAACCCAAAATGGGTACGCTGAAGTCAAATGCGGCCAGGGCACCACTTTCTGCATGCTGTCTCTGCCAGCCCCCTTCCTCCTGTTTGCCCCCTCCTCGTCACCTACATGGAATTAGGTCAAGGTCAAAATGCAGCCCTTGGGGCACAGACTTACATCCCCCCCCCTTTCTCTAGGGCTTGATGCCGCCTGTGTAACAAGAAGAGTAGCACTTTTGTCTCCAAGAAAATTAGCTTGATGTTTATATTTGTTTTCTAGTGTCTCTCATGGATGAAACCTGTTAAATTGTTAAATCCTGGTCTGACTCCCACAGAATTAATGCAAAGTATTCACAGCATGACTGTGACATATGCTTTCCCTGAAACTTTGACTGGTAATACATTTATATATGTGTGCTCAGGCAACAGTAAGATAAATCAATAATGAATCATAAGTATCGGGGGCATTTTATATAGCCAGTTCATCTCTAGAGCAGTGTTTCCCAACCTTTTTTGGGCAAAGGCACACTTGTTTCATGAAAAAAATCTCGAGGCACACCACCATTAGAAAATGTTTAAAAAATTAACTCTGTGCCTATATTGACTATATATAAAGTAACTCTCTTTAATAGGAATCAAATAAACACAAAGATAGTATTTTATAATTACTTTATTATGAAATAGTAAGTAAACAGAAATATGAAAAATTATAAAATACTTTATTCAGTGCGCAACCTGGGCCTGTTTGGCTGAACACAAAGCTGATATTCTGGCTGGAACCGAAGAAAGACACACACGTAGCTCTTCGTCAACAGCTCTCAGTCTCTCTCTGTATTTAGTTTTTATAGCAATCATGCTTGAAAAGCTCAACTCACAGAGATATGTAGTGGAAAATGGGAGCAATGTCAAAATAGCTTTGTTTGCCAGAAGGGAGAACTCCTTGGCAGTTTCCAACCAAAAACTGTCCAAAGGTAGATCAGCAAATCTTAGCTTGAAACCACGATTTTGTCTCAGTTCAGTTAGTTCCTCCTGCTCCTGTAAAGTCATGTCCTTTCCACCAACTGATGCTGAGCTATAAGGGTCCCTAACCCAGTCAAGGCATTCAGTGGAGACTGAAGAGAAATAAAATGACAACTTCCCCTCGAGAGTTTTTAAATGTTTACCTATTATCTCACACAGTGCAGCAGTGTGAACACCTTGCCATTGCTTGGTGAGTGGGAACATTTCAAGATTGCCACTTTCCACGTGTTGATGCCAGAGTTGCACCTTTGAACGGAATCCATTTATTTTATCTGTACTTGTAAGCAGGTTTTCATTTCGGCCTTGCATTCGTGTGTTCAGTTCATTCAGATGATGAAATATATCTGCCAGGTATGCCGGCCTTGCACACCACTCATCACTTGCAAGCAGCTTTGCGTATTCTGACCTCTCATTTGTCAGAAACACTTTAAGTTCCTCCCGCAGCTCATACACACGAACCATGGCTGCAGCTCCATCGGTGCAGACACTTGTGCAGTTTTCCCACTTAAGTCCTCCTTGTTCAAGGTATTCTGATGTGACCCGGAAAATTTCTTCTCCTGTTGCTTTTTCTGGCAATGCCTTGCAGAAAAAGAAGTTTTCTCTAATTGCATCACCATCAACAAAACGCACATTGGCCAAGAGTTGAGCATGTCCACTGATATCAGTAGACTCGTCAAGTTGTAATGCAAATTTCTCACTGCTATGGATCTTTTCCAAAACCACACTTTCAATGTCTGCAGACATGTCATTAATACATCTGGAAATTGTGTTGTTTGAGAGAGGGACTTTGGCTATTTCCTTAGCTGCTTCAGGTCCGAGCATCTCCTCTACAATAGCTTTGCAGGCGGGAAGTATTAATGTCTCTGCCACAGTGTGCGACTTTTTTGACTTGGCTATAAGTTCAGCAACGTGATAGCTAGCTTTAAGACCTCTTTCATTTACCTTTGAGGTTTGTCTCATGAAAGTTGCCTGTTTCTCCGTGTTTTCACGCAGGCGAACAAAATAGTCCGCATTCTTGTTTTGAAGCGAAGGGTGTTTCGTTTGGAGATGGCGTTTAAGTTTGCTTGGGACCATAGCACTGTTAGCTAGCTTTTCACCACACACCACGCACAGTGGAGTTGGTTGGTTTGCATCTCCGGTGAAAGTAAATCCAAATGAAATATAGCTTTCGCTATATTGCCTTGTGCCAGAGAATTTGCTTGAGCTAACCATCTTTGCTTTCTTTTCATGCCCACTCATACTTGGGCTCTCATCCGGCTCCAAATTTTGTTCAGAGTCCAGTTCTTTTCTTTTCAAAAACTTTTCCATCACTGCAGTATCCGGCCATCCAATTGCCACTGACAAACGGATACAGACCCCTTTTTTTTACAGCACAGCTCGCACAAATGTACACGGAACACCCTTTTCGAATTGAAACACACAGTCTCACGAGAGCAAGGAGCAGCGATTTTATATTTTACAAAACGAAGTCGCTAGTCCTCATGGTGACAGGGTGGAAAATATTTAAAAGCAGAACCACCTTGAGGAAGGTGGAGCCATATCACATCCGGGCAGGAGGCCTAAATTGGTGGAACGCTCAGGCCCCGCTTATTCAAAGAGGACACCAGGCAACGTCTCAGGGTATTAAGAACCCTGAGCTAGATTAATGTCCCCAAACTTCATGGTTTGTGCCAACCTACTGACACTCCACAAAGCTTCTTAACCATGTTCGTATGAAAAAAAAAATGGGGTGCTGCGGCTCTCCCAACCCACTAACTACCAGCACGCTTCAACACAATGCCGCGCGCGGCAAGAGCCCAGGCTTTCTGATCCAAGCCGCTTTCCGTAGCACTTCCGGGCAAAGCCGAGCACATGCTACGAAGCGCCCACACGTGTACGAAAAGTCCTGGCTCAGCCGCGAGTTGGCGCAGGCAGATGCCGTCCTGGAGGCAAAAGCCGTCACGTGGGGATTTTTTTCCTCCCTCCTTTAAATTTGGAACGTACGGCGCGCGCTCCCTTCACGCCTAGGGGGATTCCCCCCTCCCCTTCCCGCTCTCTCTCTCTCCCTCCCTCCTTTGGCGCGCGCTCCCTTCACGCCTAGGGGGATTCCCCCCTCCCCTTCCCGCTCTCTCTCTCTCCCTCCCTCCTTTGGCGCGCGCTCCCTTCACGCCTAGGGGGATTCCCCCCTCCCCTTCCCGCTCTCTCTCTCCCTCCCTCCTTTTCTCCACCCACACGCCTCCCTTTACGGCTGCTCTGCGCGTGCGCGTTGCTGCGACGCTCTTACAGTCTTTCCATGCACCGTGGGAGGTAAGTGCTGGCTCCTGACGCGGGTGCGTGCGGCGCCCCCTCCCCCCCGACCGCCTTCCTCCCACGGCACACCAGGCAACGTCTCGCGGCACACTAGTGTGCCGCGGAACACTGGTTGGGAAACACTGCTCTAGAGTCATGTATCTTCCTATTGATCCAACAGCTCTTTGGGGTTGAGTGGCCTTGGAAGGGAACAGAGTGAGAAGGGGTGTGGCCTCCATGTCTTTTGGGGTTGTGGGTGTTAGGGGAGGAGTAATAGCTCTGGTGGGATGCACATCATGCTCCTGGGGTAGTTTGTCCACCTTTAGTCCGCACTCTGCACTCAGCTCTCACACGTGTCTCCTAGAAGCTGTTAGCAATCAAGAGTGAAACAGCTTTAACCAGTTGCCTAAACCAGGTGAGGGCAGCCGTTCAGTCTTAGTGAATTAGGGACTTCTCCTGCATGCGAAGTTGATTGAGCAGACAAGACCAATAGTGGGTCCAGCGGTCAAGGTCGTTTCTGCACATGCAGTAGAAGGAAGTGAGGGGCAGGTGGGGCTCGTCAACCTGGGAAGGTGGCCCATCTAGGAGAAAGAAAACTGATCTTAAACCTCCACTGCATTGCAGAATATCTTCGGAAGAAGAAAGGGCTAAGGAGCAAACCCAACACAAATCTGGAATGGAGTCCCTAAGATGGCTGGATGGCACCTTTATGCTACTACTTCTGGCAACTCCTGCAGTGAAGAGGGTGCCAAACATTGCTCTTCTTTCTTTGGACCACATCAGCAAGGCTGTGGCGTTCATACAGAGCCCCCGGTCGTCTCACGGACTTTTGACCCGTACACCACTAATCCGCTGCTACGAACCAGGTCTTCCCTGGTAAATCACTTCGTTTCAGTCAGGTTCTTAAGTTAACAAAGAAGAGTGTAGTTTATTGCAAACACAAATAAACTTTAACTGCATTTAAAACATCATTACTCTTTACCTTCTTAGCCTTATTTTTATCCTGTCTCTAACTCTTCTACCTCCCCTCACACAAGAACCAACTGCATTAACTGTCTATTTCCAACTGCCTGCCAACTGCTTTCCCAATCAACCAACCCAAACCTCGGGCTAAGCCCTTTTATAAACAGGTGGGCTCCGCCTCTGGCTTTTCTATTGGTCTACCAACAATATTCATGTATTTTAGATTGTGTAAACCTGAGGACAAGGACTTGATTTTTAGGAGCTATTTCAGCAGAAGATTACAGTAAATTGTATATCCATAATCCATAGCTATATAGTTGTCTGTACTCTACCATTTAATTTTTTAAAAAAATGCTACACAAAATTCATCTGAATTCTGTGCCAAGGAAAATGAAACCTGTGTAAACAAAGTCAATTTGCATACTTTATTACTACAATCCGAACAGACGCTGCAATTACCACAGGGGAAATGTTCAACAACAATCCAGTTATCTAATGTTCTGTTAGACTCCTGTGATGCCTTCAAGTCTTGAATGTACTAATAAGTCCACTAAAATTGGATGCACGTTTGCATGCAAATGAGGGATAATTACTGCGTTTGTGGAATCCTTTATAAGGTGCCAAAGCGGTCTGTAGTAGAAATGGTAAATGGGCAAGTTTGCCAGGTCAGTCTTTAGTTTGATACGAGGCATGACAGGCCATGAAATAGCATTCAGTGTCTGCATTGAACCAGAGCCAGTAGATGTAGTGGATGGTTTTGAAAAAGCCAAAATGTCCAGCAGATCACCTGCCATGGCACAGTTGTAGCACCTCTGTTCCTGAGCCACCATTTTGTGTCTTCCTCTGGCAGATGAACTTCCTGGGTCTAATAAAGAAGAAGTGGATTTCACTCCCCAAAGACTGAAGTCTGCCCACATTTAACCTATAGAACGGTCAAGTGTGTACAGCCTTGATTATGGGGTGGGTCAGTGAGAGGTATCTGAAGGTGGGTTTTAGTTGGATCTGCCTTTCTATACATACTATTGGTGAGCATTTGAGATAGCTTTTTTACCCTTTTTAAATGTTTGGTTTCTATACTTTGTTTTAAGTCCCTTTTTGTGAGAAAAAGCAATACATGGAACAAATAAATAATGTACCAAGTTGCAGAAAACAATGTTACTTGCAAAAGGTAGTATGTTTTGATTGCTGAAAACCATAGTTCAATGTTCAAAGCATAAAACCAGACAGCAGAACATCTGGACTCTGCTCCTGACTTTTCCAATGGCTTCGCTTGTGGCACAGAGATGGGTAACAAATTACCTCTCATCCAAATTGAGACAGAGCTGTCTATATATATATATATATATATATATATATATATATATATATATGCAGGTTTTGGTGTCCTCGGGTGTCTCGAGTGAGACCTCGTCGAAACGTCGCCTAGACACCCCAACTTTTACACGGGAAGACACCCGAGGACACCAAAACCTGCATTCCTGTACCCGTGAAAATCTACGAAAGCAAATATATATATATATATATATACCTATTAACTTTCACTGAACGCAACAAAACAGTCTCTGGGAAGAAAACACAAGTTAATATATAAAATGGAAAACCAGAGCAGCTTTATAATAAAGTGAGAACTCACACTTTGTCATCTACTAACCAAATATTTATCCTGAGCAACGGGGTGAGAGATTTTGAATAAACAATCATAGGTCAAACTTCGTTGCCTGTTCTGTCTCTAACAGAAATGGGACCATTTTCTCTCATATCTGCAATAAACTGAAATATCAATTTCTCCCTGTTTACTAGTCCTCTATTCTCTCTGTGCTCTTAACACAATGACTGTGTTATACCTGCTGGAGCCAGCCCAATACATTTGGGCACCTGAGGTGAACCACACAAGGTCCCCTGCCTGGCCAGGGAAGAAGGGGTGAATGAAGATTAGCAGTGGCTTAGCAGACTGCTCAGGGGAGGGGTGGCTGCTGAGGAGGAGGAGGCAGATCTGACCTCCAAGGAGTGTGCCGCACCTTTTGCTGCCACCAGAGCAACAGCAGCAGTGGGCAATTCATTCCTTGCCATGTAGATCCTGCCGACTGATGCGGTTGACTCACCTTGTGTGACGGCCTGGGAGTCTGATTCAGAGGTTGAACCAGAGGGCAGGGCCTGGAATCTGAAGCACCTGTGCAGGAGCAGACACCAGATGAATCCACTCTGGCTCCGGAGGTGATTGAGGACCCATTGCCTACAGGTTCGCCTCTCCCAGGCCTGTCAGGGGAAGGTGAGCCTCCCCCTGGGTCCAGTAACCCTCCAGCCTCTCCTGAGCTGCAGAGGCTCAGGGCAGAGAGGCGGAGGGAACTGGTTTCTCCCAGGAGGAGTGCTCACCTTAAGGCCAGGAGAGGCGAGTCACCTGTGGGCCGGGACCGCCCTAGGCCCCAGAGGAGATAAAGGCCAGTCAGCCCAGGTCCAGGTTGCGGGAGCAACATCGTTGGAAACCTGTTTCTGCCAGCAC
Source organism: Podarcis erhardii (assembly GCF_964252035.2). Classification (NCBI taxonomy): domain Eukaryota; kingdom Metazoa; phylum Chordata; class Lepidosauria; order Squamata; family Lacertidae; genus Podarcis; species Podarcis erhardii. Next base: position 72,230,611 of record NC_138500.1, on the reverse strand, counting down.
CCAGACCTGTTCCTCCAGAGTTCCCGACCTTGCCCGGCTCCTCGCTTTGGACCCCGCTTCGCCCTTGGTGGACAGTCTCCAGACCCTCGGACCAGGACCAGACTCTGACCACGCCTCTCGGCACCCCCCCCCCCCGGGACCAGCACACATTGCCTCATGGGGGGTCACCCTTGCAAAATGAAGAGGAAGCTCTAATGTGATTTTGTTACACCACATTCATCCTTGGTTAAGCAGCCAAAATGTGGTGTTGGAAGTTTTCTTCTTAAATGATGGAATTAATCATGGCCTCGGTTAATGAGATTCCATAGTAATCAAAATACATTATTTTGTGCCCTTCGTGTCGGCGAGTGCACGGGTGCCACTTCTTCTCTCAATGGCCCTTGCCCCGTGAAGGACACCAGGATGTTCTTGCAGTTAAGACCTTCATGCGATTGCCCCCTTTGGGCGCAAAAAACCAGTACAGCTCTATGTAGTAGAGTATAGCCATTTTGCTCCAGTACTGCAAAAAGCTAAGGTTGTGTGGACGGAACCCCAAAGATTATGTGAGTCACTCCTTCTGCATTGGTGCTGCTACCACAGCATACAAATGGGGTCTATGGGCAGAGCACATAAAAACATTTCAACCCTGGAGGTCTAGAGCATAGAAGATCTATGTACATCCATACAGTCCCTCTCTTAATGCATCCTTTCAATAATTTCTCTTTCCGGTAACCCAGGCAAGGATGTTTGGATTCTGGGCCACAGTAATGACTATTGGGCGCAACAGCATGCTGAAGTGTTATCCTGGAGCATGTGCCTTGGCTTTCAGCCCATTGCAAAGTTTACATGGATGGGACACCATGGCTAGCGGTGGGGTACCCTTCCAAAACTAAATTGTGAAATTGCCATTCACAGCCCGCCAGATCTCCTGGACCACCAGCTGGGCAAAAATGATTTGGGTCTCCATGAGTTCTGTTGTCAGAGCTCCTTCAGCTCATTTGCAAGAGTGGTGGCGAGCAAATGAACCTGCACATAGAAATTATTCTCTTCAGGAAATCAACAAGGCATTGTGGCATCTTATTTTGATATCAATTTAGATGAGTTTGACTTTTGGAGACCTGACGGCGTTCGCCTATCTCTCTTAGGGAATGAGTGCTGGTTAGCCGATATGTTTCAGGGTATCTCCGAATGCTTGCAGCTGTAGGTGGTTTCACAGTGACGGGTCTTAGGGAATCACCTCGTGTGGTGGTTAAGGTATTCAGTGGGGAGGCCATAATCCTGGCACGACCCTGTAGCAGTTCCATCCCTCTGGCAGGAGGCGGGAATGGATATACACCCAGTGTGTGATGGCCTGGGAATCTGATTCAGAATCTGAACCTGAGGAGTCCCAGCCTGCACAGGAGTCCCCACCTCCAGGGCCGGCTGAGCCGGGCAGGGGCTTGAATCTGAAGGGCCTGCACCTGTGCCATATCCTCAGGAGCAGACACCAGGTGTATCCACTCTGGCTCCGGAGGTGATTGAGGACCCATTGCCTACAGGTGCGCCTCTCCCAGCCCTGTCAGGGGAAGGTGAGCCTCCCCCTGGGTCCAGTAACCCTCCAGCCTCTCCTGAGCTGCAGAGGCTCAGGCAGAGAGGCGGAGGGAACTGGGTTTTCTCAGGAGGAGTGCTCGCCTTAAGGCCAGGAGAGGCGGGTCACCTGTGGGCCGGGACCGCCCCTGGCCTCAGAGGAGATAAAGGCCAGTCAGCCCGGTCCCAGGTTGTGGGAGCAATAACGTTGGAAACCTGTTTTTCCAGAGTTCCCGACCACGCCCGGCTTCTTGCTTTGGACCCCACTTCGCCCTTGGTGGACAGTCCCCAGACCCTCAGCCCAGGACCAGACTCTGACCACGCCTCACGGTAAACCCCCCCCCCCGGACCAGCACACAATGCCTGAGCCAAAACTGTAATCAATAAAGTTGTGGCCATTTTTAATCCAGATTGTTGTCTGCTTTGGTTGTTAATCATGTCTTGTAGACACTGACCCAGCTGGTGGTGGGGGGGGGGAATGACTTCTTTTTCCCTTGCCTTGAAGCTGGTCAGCAGTGAAAGCAGCAATAAAGAAGCAGAAGAAGAGTTGATGGACATATTTTGCCCTTCCCTCCTCTCTATTAGCATGCAGTGCTGGTTAACAGCATGACACAGAACACAGGGGACTGTGGGAGATGATGTTTTCCTGAGGGTTCCTGAATATCACAGATTATTTTGAAGCTACTTCCAGATGAGATATGGGAAACTCACCCTACTTTAATGATTTGGCCTTTGGTTCTCTCAGTTTCTGCTAATGCTTGATGTTCCCGGATTAGCCATTTAAGAGTAGGATGGTTATTGATAAGGTCCTGGAAATATTTAATATTTTTTACTCTTAACATCTTCTTGAGACCCCTGAACAGCTTCATAGCACTCTGTTAACACATAATGTCTCCATCTGCCTTGGTAAATAAAACAGAATCGGTGGCAGCAGGGACTGGAAATATTTGGCAGGGAAAACATCTCATTTTGCACATATTCACATAAATTCTGCTTAATAAACATGAGCCTGGCTTCTGTCATCTGGGAAAGAAAGGGAATGCACTCTCAAATCCTGAATCTCATGGACGTGTTGCCAAACAGAAATGGCATTGGTGAAGGTGACATTCTTGCCAATATGATTTTTAAGTTACAGCAATATCGGCGCCATCAAGGGTTGTTCTTTTTAAAATGCCATTTTAAAAATGTATTTTTAGTGCAAGTAAGAGTGTGTGGGTGGGGATTAATAAATAGGCTTGCTCTTATGAAGAGGTTTCTGTCAATTTGCTAATGCAACGTAGGACTTATCGTCCACATTTAAAATTGATTGTTCTACCTCTTCATCCATAACTGGCAGCCATTTCTTACTTGCAAACTCAGACACTTGCTTTTGCGTAATGTAAACAACTCTTCAATATAATTCATCACGAACCTGCCTCTTTGTTAGGTGTTTCAGCATCACAGAATTACATGCCTAGAAAGGACCCCAAGCGTTATCCTTTCTAACTCCTGGCACCAATGTAACAACAAAAAAGAGCCTCCTTTCTCAGACACTCTCTGTCACATACTCTCTGCATGTATGGTCTACATATGGGTGAGAATGGCACCAAGCTTAGGACTTTATATTGGGCGGTGGCTGCAGTCTTTGGATTATCCCTCTGATAGTCACTTTAGAATCAAGCAGCACCTGGCAGGCAATCAGCTGCTCCCCCCACTGCGGGACATGCTAACATTCATTCATTCATTAGCAGAATTGATACCCTATCGCTTAGCCACAAAAAGCCCTAGAGTAGCCAGCAACAGTCATTTCTAAGAAAGTCTCTGTCCTGGGGTATGGATCTAAAAAGACAAGACTTGCAAGGAATGGGGATGGGGGTGCAAACTCAGCCACAGGCTCTTAAAGTTACAGTTGGTGTCAGTGGAGGTTCTGGCAATCTCGCCCTTAATAAAGAGCTCTCTCTTCCCTGAAGTGCTCTTCTGCCCTGAGATGAGATCCAGGAGCAGAATCGGTGGCAATGAATTCAGGTTCTTCCCTCAGACATTCCGGAAAACGAGAGATTCAGAATTTCTTCCTGAAAAGCTTCTTGAGTTTTATCAAAACACATTGATTCTTCCCAAGTTCCTGAATGTTTCTCCTCAGCAAGAACTCTCAGATTTGCCTCAAAGATCAACATTGAGAGAAATTCAGTAGCAGTTGTGGTCCTGGGCCTTGTCCTCCTCTTCCATTGTTCCGCTGGACACTTCTGGGGTCTTGAAAAGGAAACATGAGAGTCAAATGGAGAACAGCTTGACTAAGAAACAGCATGAAATATTTCCAGTGGTTCCTAAGCAAGGAATTTAATACTCCTTAAAAAAAGAAAATGCTGGTCTTATCAAAACTCTTTTTGCTTCCCTGAAATACCTTAGACATTCTGCCTCTCGGATATCTATGGCATATCAAAATAATAGCATGAATGAGCCCCACTTTAAAGTTCGCCTGTTTCTTGACCTGAGAAAGAATAGTCCGTCACTTTATTTCTGTGATGTTCAGAAACTCCAGCCCCCCATCTTGATTTTCAGAATTACATTTATTCATGCTTAGTTTATATAAGGGTTGCCAGATGTTCCTTTATTTGAAACAGCATTTCTAAATGAATGTTCCTCTTTCCTTTTTCTTTTTTTGGAACATTGCATCTCCAGGGGACATAATGTATTGGGAGTAAAGCTTGCAAGAAAGAAATTCACTTACTAAGCGCCACACGTAGATATGAGGGTAGTGGCGTGGTCAGCAAACATGCAGCATGCAGGGCCTAGTAATTACAATTTATTATACATTCCAAAGGCTTAATGAGTCTTAACCCTTTGAAATGAAGTTTTACATTTTAAAAATCTTTTTTTTTTTTAATTTTTTTTTAAAAACCAGCACCACCACGGGTCTTTAAAAATTGAGCAAAACTATAAGCATGCTGCACTTGCTTGGTTTAGACTTATTTTATTTTCTGTCCATTCTGTATCTGTAGTAAGCTCTGGTAGTGTTGCCCTCTGGGTCAAAACAGCCAAGTGAATCTAGGCTGGAGCCTAAAAGAGGTCAATGGTGAACACTTGGCCCGAGTTCTGTTTCCTCCTTACTTTGTTTCCTCTCTATTCATGTGAATGAGAGTGTTTCAAGACATAAAAAATATTTTCTTGGTCAAGCACACACAATGCCTTGAGCAGCATTTAAAATGCAGGGTTTTCTTAGAAGATCAAACAACACACTTACCTCAGGGACAAGAATGGCAGGCAGCTTGATTCAAACCTCACACAGAAGCTATTTTGAATAACAAACGGGTAGTAAATCTACACAGGCACTAAAATTATGGAGCTGAATACTAAATTTATGATTGCTTAGAACAATTGTATTTTTAGCACAAGAGTTTAGATTAGTTGAAAGTACATTTGACATGCCTGGCTCCATATTAAATTGTGCCTGTTTACTCCCTAATTTGAATGGACTCGGATAGGAACACGCTTTCCCCACGTGTTAGAAAATTAAAATCTATTTGTCAGCAAGCAATTATACTTTGATGTTATTTGCACACCTTCTTTTTAAACTCTAATTATCTTGGACATGATTCAGCTAGCATTAGTGTATTTTGAAGTCCAATGGAAGAGAGCTAATCATAGACTTAACTGTGCAGTTTGAAAACATTACAGACGCATAATATTGCCTGATCACTTCCCTCATTAGGGTCCCCCCCCCATATGATGTAAAGTTCCATCCTAATTTGTCTTTGCTCACATTCTTCTCTTCACTCAGAAGATCCTTAAAGCTCCAAGACCCTCTGGCATTAACTGAGGGAGACTGGTGAATCCCTTACTCTTGCACTAGGACGTTCAGAACTCCTCGAATCACAGTGTTTGTTTGCACACTTATACAACTCATCTAAATGCCCCTAGTTTGTATCCCTGCACCCTCTATCAGTGGTATAGCGAGGGACTGGGGAAGTTGCCCCAGGTGCTAAATTGTTTGGGTGCAAAATTTCAGCACCTTATGGTGCCTCAGTGCAGCTACACACTTCTGTTGCTACACTCCATTGAAAATGGCTTCTCCATGCAAACCAGGAAGTGTTCTCTCCAGACAATGGAACAACTCTTCTTTCCTTATCTCTGTGGCTGCGATCTCGTGGGGGCTGCTAGGCAGTTGAATGCGCATGCGTACTCCATCTGTTTCCCTCCATGTGGCCCCAGGCCCTGGCAATGCATGCTACACCACTGCCCTCTATAAACCCCATTCCTCCAATCCAGTAGCTAGCTCCACTCCAGGTATCAAGCAAAGTAAGTTACATGTTTTCCTCCCCCCCCCCCACCTTTCGTTATCATGCTGGGTGTCTTTGAATTCTGATTGAAGTTGTCCTTTGCTATACAGACTTGTGCCTTCTCTGAGCTGGGTTAACTCTTTACCATACCTAGATACCAGCTTAAGATTTTGAAAAAGGATGGAAATGGAAGGAGACATTGCCCATGGTGGCTGACTCGCCTCCTTCCATGCTGATTGGGTGCTTCTAGGGTGCTGGTGTCAGGGTCCGTCCGTCCTACTACACCTCTGTCAAATTCTACCTGTGAAACTACATGAGCCACAAAGCCATCCAGCTGTTTTATCATTCATTTGAAAGAATTCAGCCTCTTGCTTTCTGTGAAACCCTTATTGATTGCTCTCAATTTTATGAGCCGACATCTAACTAATCAATCTTTTGTTTGGTGGGGGACTTCTCTCAATTTGGGTCACTTCTCTTCTGCAAACATGTTATATGCTTGCTGTCCCCCACCCAGATCTAAAACCCACTTTTTAGTGAAATTGGCGGGATGCAGTGTAGGGAAGAAATTGACCGACAAACCTAATTCACACTCTGAGCCAAGGCACTACCAAAATGCAGCTATCCTTTGAAATTCTCTCCTTCGTGGTGTGCCGCAGTTCTCCAAAGGAAAGAATTGCATAAAGAAATGTGTATGTTAATTATAAGTGGGTTCTAAAAAAGGCAAATATATGAAGGAGCACCTGCCTTTTGCACCCATTTCTTCCATCCTTCTTTCATCAGTGCTTTATATTTGATTGAAACATCTAGTGGCTGTAGCTGACCTGTAAGTCCACCAGGAATAACTGCTAGCTGTGTTTGCAAATCTTCTGTTAAATGTTCTCAGAACTGATCAAACACAAGCAGAACTGGCTTCTTCAAGAGCCCTCTAGGTCTTTGCAAGTCTTTGCAAACGATATACCCATAACCTCTTCATTCCTTCAGCCCTCCTCATGACATTGGACAAGAATGCCAGGTGGTATGGCCTCTTTAGGATACATTTTCCTCTTAAAAATGAGCATAGGAGACAGTTGGGTACCGTCTGCACAGCATGAAAGGACAGCAGTATGACCACTTGTTTTGATTCCATCTGTTTTGACCCCTTTCATATCAACAGTTTTGTTGGAAGGCACATCAAAATTGAGAAGCAACTCATCCATGTTTGCAATCTGACTTGGTTCAAAAGCAAATTTTTTTCTGGTGTTTTATGACATAGGAAGTAAAACTCTTGGATTTTGTACTCTTAAGCTGATGGCATTTTCTGTGCTAACTTGCTTCATGTCCTCATGAAGATGAAGCAACATTTTGCTTTTCCTGTGAATTCAGCTGTGCTGGGCCTGGGGGGGGGGTGTAACCCTTAAAACGCGGTCCAGGACCAGTCCAGAATCTGGAGTCAGTCCGACAGGGCCAAGACAGGATACGAGGCAGGAAACCAGGCAAGGACAGGTACAGGATCTCAGGCAGGTTCTGGCGTACAGCAATGTCGCTCCTGCAACAATTATCTTTGTCAGGGTAACGGCTGGTCCTGGTCCCCCGTGACTCACCTCCTTGTTTTGCCCAAAGGCGAGTACTCCTCCTGCCAGTACTCGGGTCTCTCCTTCTCTCAGACCTTAGTCTCTGCAGCTCGGGAGACATCGGTGGGTTACTAGACCCAGGGGCCGTCTCAGCCTCCCTTGACCCAAACCTGTTTTTCTGGAGTTCCCGACCACGCCCAGCTTCTTGCTTTGGACCCTGCTTCCCCCTTAGTGGACAGTCCCCAGACCCTCGGCCCAGGACCGGACTACCTGTACTACCCACGGGTACTTGTTTTAGAGTCCAATTGTCCACAGGAAAAAGTCAGCGCTCTCCGGCAACGGCTGTGTGGCTTCACTCCGTAAAAATAGCGGTCAATTCAAAACACCGCCACGTTGCTTCGGATCCCCGAAAAAGGGGTTTCCCTGGTGTCAGCCGAATCCCACGTTCCCAGGCTTCCTCCGCCTGGGATTTTTAAAGGGTCTCTGCCTTCGCTGCGGCGGCAAGACCCGATTTTCGCGGAGCGGGTTCCTCTGGATCAGAGGAATTCCGCCATTGCCGATGGCGCTAACCCGAAGTCCCCCACGCCCAGCTTCTTGCTTTGGACCCCGCTTCCCCCTTGGTGGACAGTTCCCAGACCCTTGGCCCAGGACCGGACTTTGACCACGTCTCAGGGTAAACCCCCCCCCCCCAGGACTAGCACAATCAAACTTGGTGTGCTGGGCCCAGTGGTAACCCGTGAAATGCGGTTCAGAACTGGTCCAGAATCTGAAGGTTCCTCTGGGAGTCAGTTCGACAGGGCCAGGGCAGGACATGAGGCAGGAAACCAGGCAAGGACAGGTACAGGATCTCAGGCAGGATCTAGCATACAACAATGTTGCTCCCTCAACCTGGGGCAGGGTCCGACAGCCTTTCATCTTTGTTGGGGTAGCGGCCGGTCCTGATCCCCTGGCGACTCACCTCCCTGTTTCGCCCAAAGGCGAGCACTCCTGCTGCGAGTACTCGGGTCTCTCCTTCTCTCAGACCTTAGTCTCTGCAACTCGGGAGACATCAGTGGGTTACTAGACCCAGGGGCCGCCTTAGCCTCCCTTGACCCAACCAGTAGTGGAGCAGCTGTAAGTGATGGCCCAGCTGAAGGCAACGAGGTAATCCCCGCAACTGGAGCCAGGGCAGGCTCAGGCCCTTGACTCGGCCCAGCTGGTGCTTGTTGTGGTGGAACCTGTGCAGACTGGGACTCTTCAGGATCAGGCCCCAGACTTGGTTCAGATGATGCCTGAGGCAAAGGATTCAGTGCAGATGAAGACTCCTCTGGTTCTGAGTCTGAGCGCGAGTCCCAGGCCATCTCATCAGCAATGTTTATTTCCTTTGCAAACCTTTCTGCTTCTTATTGAATAAACTTGGTAGACATAATTACCCCATCCTGACATTCCTCCATAATCCATGTCTTAAGCTTCTGCTCCAAGTTTTGCCATTTTGCTGGTTTTCCTCTTAAGGCCCTCTTCTTTTTTGACACCTTGGGTAGCTGTTCTTCCTGTTTTCTCCACTGTCTGATCATACACTCATTGGAAAGAGGTCCATACAGCCTCTCTGAAGATTTCCATGTTGTTTTGCATAATTGATGACTTTTAACTTGAATTTTGCAATAATATGATAATCGCTTTTTATTTTCTGCCATTTTTATCAGCGCTCAACATATTTTTTTGCAGTGTACTGTAATAATGCCAAAATGCTGCCCTCACAACGCAAGTGGTAAATGGTGGTTCTTGCAGTTTCTTCATGGCAGCCATGGGAAGAAGATAGCCCAAAGTTGTTCAGCTTTTTAAAATGAATTTCACCCTGGAGCCCCCATGTTGCTGCACAGCTAAATGATTTTTTTTAACCTATGTATAAGACGACCCCAAATTTTTGACTGAAAAGAACTTAGAAAAGAACATTGTCTTATACACGGAAAAATACGGTATGTTTCATGTTTTCCTTCAGTAATGATTTCAGTGATGTGGCAATGTTAGTTCAGATGTGTTATTCAGTGATCGTCATCCTGTGTGTCATATGATTATTTTTTAAAGAAAAGGGTTCTTTACAAATCAGATTCTTGTCATCATCAGCATTCTTTCCCAAGGGTCGGAAGACCTAGCACTGCAGTTGTATTATTCATGTTGCTCGTTGATGTGGGGCGAACAACAAATGAGCTCCAGATGGATAAATCCAGCACAAGACATATTCTTTAGGAGAACATAACTAAAAATAGTTTCTTACTGAAAAGACTCTAATGCTTAGAACTTGGAAACTCTTTTTTGCCACCTGGTGGCTGCATGTGGTCTTTTTTTGACATGGGTTCCTCCTCTTCAGTTTTTTGATTTCTAAATATATTTGTGTCCTGCAGGTAAAGAGTCTCTTAAGAAAACAGCTACAGATTAACAATTTATGTACTGAGTTGAATAGGATCCAAAATGTAGCCGTCTGATTGGTCCTAGAACAATAGGATTCAGAATGCAGCAGTCTGATTGGTCCTAGAACAATGTAGCAGTATGATTGGTCTGCAGGAGCCACCCAATCCAGCTCCAGGTGGAAGTGAATCTACAACCTGATTGGCCTACAGGAGAATCTCGGAATTAGCCAATCACGTGCAGCCCATTGTGTAAAAAATGTATACAGTGATACCTCAGGTTACATACGCTTCAGGTTACAGACTCCGCTAACCCAGAAATAGTGCTTCAGGTTAAGAACTTTGCTTCAGGATGAGAACCGAAATCGTGGCGGCAGCGTGGCAACAGCAGGAGGCCCTATTAGCTAAAGTGGTGCTTCAGGTTAAGAACAGTTTCAAATTAAGTACGGACCTCGGGAATGAATTAAGTACTTAACCTGAGATGCCACTGTATAAAGCAGATACTTTGGGGAAACTTCCATTCCTCCTCACCACTATGAGCTGAATAAAGAGCATGAAATCCACTCTCGATTTCAAACAAGCTTTGTAAGATCTCTTAAGTAACTGACCTGAAGGGAGGCGGGCAAAACAGTTACTTTGTTCATTCACTTCAATATTCAGGATTATGAATCTGTTATAACCCAAGGTAAGCACACCCACCATGAAGGATAATTGGAGGGAAATATTGTTGGATGTTTAAAGACTTCTAGTATGATGATATTCTCAAATTAGAAGGCTTCAAAAGCTTAATAGCTCTTAGCGACTTCTGGTGAGTTTCTAAAACCATGCCCTATTTGTAAGCCTCCTTGCATCATGCCCATCCCATTTCCTCCTTGATGTCATGGTAGCAGCAACCGGAGAATGAAAGCAGGCCTCTCTCCCTTCCATCTGTGATGTCTGGCACTCTGTTACATGCCAGGCACAAGGAGCTCTGGGAAATGCAATTTTCCCAGTGCTAGAGAAGTGTGCCAGACATCACAGATGGGATGTGGGAGCAAGTCCTCTTTCTACTACTGCCAGGACAGCCAAAATTGGTATTGGGGGTGAGGAGGGGCCTCAGAGACAAGGAAGGGCTTATATTCTGTTCTAGCTCAGATTTTTATCTAAGACAAAGCACTTTTGGCTCATAATGATTATATCATATTAAGGTGACCATTACAAACCCAACAAGATATGTATTTTCAGAGTTTAGGAAAAAACCCCAGAGGTTTTGACAGCATTTGGCATAATTAGCACTATTCTGTAAGTGCCACCAGAATCGTGGGAGTATCCATTATGTATAATGTTACAGAATAAACGGACATAAATCGGACATCAGGAATCACAAGACAGTAGGAGAACACTTCAATCTCCCAGGACATTCTATACAAGATCTCAAAGTAGCTGTTCTATTACAAAGGAATTTCAGAAATAGACTGGAAAGAGAAGCTGCTGAATTGCAACTTATTACCAAACTTAAAACCATGGAGAGACCTGGTCTGAACAAAGACATTGGATTCTTATCTCATTATACATGACATAGCCATTTTTCACCTTTTCACCCCTTGCTTTTTCCTGTAAGACCTATTGCAGTCGTTAAGAGTCGTCAACAGGCTCATCACAGCTATCTGCCAATCACCCATTCCCACCACCCTCCTGAGTAATACCCCTCCCCACCTTCTCACTATATAGAAGGGTCTGGTGACTTCTGTTTCAGTGTATCTGAAGAAGTGTGCATGCACACGAAAGCTCATACCAAGAACTAACTTAGTTGGTCTTTAAGGTGCTACTGGAAGGAATTTTTTTATTTTGTTTTCATTATGTATAATGTTCTACATCTATAGCAGAATTAAATGGTACAATCTTGCTGTGGTACAGTGTACTCCACTAATCTATTTCTACTTATTTTATCTATGTCGGAACATTTACACCTCAGTTGATTGTACAAACCAAGCAAATGTCAAAATGGTTGACAAAATTTACAGCAGCCTGCCTAACCTGGTGGAAGCTCTGGACTGCAACTCCCAGAAAGCCCCAGCCAGGGTAGACCATGGTCAGGGATATAATGGGAGCTTTAGTCCCTAACATCTGGAGGGAATGTTTTGCGGAAAGCTTTTTCCACAGAGTGGCTCATCACTGGGGTGGGCAAACTTCAGCCACTTGAGAAATGAATTCCTCATTTGTTGTACTGCTTGTGCTTTAGGTAAAGTCCCAACAAGTTTGACCTTTATCAATGTGATGGCCTGGGAATCTGATTCAGAATCTGAAGGGCCTGCACCTGTGCTGGGTCCTCAGGAGCAGACACCAGATGAATCCGCTCTGACTCTGGAGGTGATTGAGGACCCGTTGCCTGCAGGTGCTCCTCTCCCAGCCCTGTCAGGGGGAGGTGAGGTGGCCTCTGGGTCCAGTAACCCTCCAGCCTCTCCTGAGCTGCAGAGGCTCAGGGCAGAGAGGCGGAGGGAACTAAGTTCTCTCAGGAGGAGTGCTCGCCTTAAGGCCAGGAGAGGCGGGTCACCTGTGGGCCAGGACCGCCCCTGGCCTCAGAGGAGATAAAGGCCTGTCAGTCAGCCCGGCTTCTTGCTTTGGACCCCGCTTCCCCCTTGGTGGACAGTCCCCAGACCCTCGGCCCAGGACTGGACTTTGACCACGTCTCAGGGTAACACCCCCCCCCCGCGACTAGCACAATCAAACTTGGTGTGCTGGGCCCAGTGGTAACCCGTGAAATGCGGTTCAGAACTGGTCCAGAATCTGAAGGTTCCTCTGGGAGTCAGTTCGACAGGGCCAGGGCAGGACATGAGGCAGGAAACCAGGCAAGGACAGGTACAGGATCTGAGGCAGGATCTAGCATACAGCAATGTTGCTCCCACAACCTGGGGCGGGGTCCGACAGCCTTTCATCTTTGTTGGGGTAGCGGCCGGTCCTGATCCCCTGGCGACTCACCTCCCTGTTTCGCCTGAAGGCGAGCACTCCTCCTGCAAGTACTCGGGTCTCTCCTTCTCTCAGACCTTAGTTTCTGCAGCTCGGGAGAAGTCGGTGGGTTACTAGACCCAGGGGCCATCTCAGCCTCCCCTGACTAAACCGGTAGTGGAGCAGCTGTAAGTGATGGCCCAGCTGAAGGCAACAAGGTTATCCCCGCATCTGGAGCCAGGGCAGGCTCAGGCCCCTGACTTGGCCCAGCTGGTGTTTGTGGCAGGGGAACAGACTGGGCAGACTGGGATTCTTCAGGATCAGGCCCCAGACTTGGTTCAGATGATGCCTGAGGCAAAGGATCCAGTGCAGACTGAGACTCCTCTGGTTCCGAGCCCGAGTCCCAGGCCATCACACTTGGTTTCCAAGAAAGAAGTATAAGATTCCAGTCCCACTTGTCCCCATGACCTTCAAATAATTTCTGTGCTGCTGGTATATAATAGCCTCCTTTGGATCTAAAGAATTTTTTATATCCAATGAGATCCTCTGAGCATTGCTAGAAACATGGCCCCCATGTACTTTTCTACTTCCTGGGGCATGAAAAACTATACCCAGGTATTTAAAGCAGGAAACTTGTTCTGTCTTACGTCCATCTAAAGTCCAGCAATGTCCCCTAAGTTTTTTTGCCAATTCCTTAATTTTAGTTTCTGGTAATTGAGCACAAGGTTATCTTGTTTGCAGAAAAGAGAGAAGGCTCTCAGTGCTCTCGTAAGGCCAATGGGAGTTCTTGAAAGAATGGTGTCATCATCTGCATAGAGCAGGGCAGCAATGTCTGGAATGGAAATTAGCATTGCGGAGAAAATCCACCATCAAGTTGATATAGAAATTAAACAAAAGTGGTGCCAGTATGCAGCCTTGTTTTAACTCCCTTATCAGTTTTAATTGCTCTCGTAAGATGGCCCTGAGGAGTATATCTTACTTTAAGAGAAATCCCTTCACAAAACATTCTTATTAGGCAGAGGGATGCCTCCAACTTTTTCCATAAAGTGGGTCAAGATATGGAGTCAAAGGTTGCTCTAAAGTCTATGAAGGTGGCATAGAATGAGGTTGTATTACAAGAGGAATATTTCCCAATCAAATTGTGTAAAATGAAGCATTGATTGATAGTAGATCAACTTTCCCTAAAACCAGCTTGTTCCTTTGCTAGAATAATGCTCTCTTCCTCCAGCCAATCCAAGAATTTATTGTGCATGTGTCTTGCATAGAGCTTGCTAATTGTGTTAAGTAGACTGATTAGTCTATAGTTTGCCAGATCAGTCTTTGACCCTTTTTTAAAAATGGGAATTATGACTGCCAGCCCCCAGTCTGAGGGGGAAGTCACCCAGTAATTTTCGTGGCCGACTGAGGATTCAAATCCTGGTCTCCCAGGTGCCAGTCCACTACTCTAGCCATTATGTCACACTGGGGTGAGGATTTGGATTGGATTGATCTTTATTACGGCCATTGGCCCGTTACACGACAGTTTCCCATACCAACATATTATACTTAAACCTCCAAATTTAAAATCGCCAAAACTTACAAAAGACAAACAGGAACCGAAGCAAAACAAAAACAAAGACCACCATCATACATTACAATAAATTTGTAACCTATACATCGCCCTCTGCTCATAAATTAATCAAGGATATCAATGGTGATATCGCCTAAAACATAGATCATGGTTTAAAACAATGGTGATATCACCTAAAACATAGATCATGGTTTAAAGGGGTTATCCGAGCCACACAGGAGACCGTTTCTCTTCTTTAGGGATAGGACGCTGATCAAGAATCTGGCAACCATGAGTGATCTTAGGGGGTCATCATCAATTAGTAGATATCTCAGTTTGGCTTCAATTGTATCATCGGCAATTCCCTTAAGATATTGAGCAAGAAACTTGCTCCTGGCCGGTAAGTGAAAAGCACAGTCAAAAAATATGTGATGTAACGATTCCGGTGCCCCACAATTACAATCACATAGGAGCGATACCTGTCCATTGGAGAATCTATTTCTCAGCACGTTCGATGGGAAGGTGTTGAATCTTGCCTTTACAAAGGCATATCTATGAGCTGAGGAAGTTAAGGAATTCAAATAGTTTGGGAGCCTTAAGAGGGGTAATAAACCAAGATTTAGAGGTGAGCAGGTACCATTGCCCAAGACCATTTTCTGCTGTAAGTCCATCTCCTCTAGCTTACAGGTTACTGTTCTTTTAGCTGGGACTATGTCCTGCTCTAGTAATTTGGATGGGGAGATTCCCAGTGCCGTAATTTTCAGCTGTAAATTTTTTACCCATGGGCTCTGGAAATCATCTCTCCACATACATTGTATCAAGTACAAGTTTGGGAGATTGTGCCATAGAGATAACCAGTGACAAAGTATGTGCTTCCACAGAGCATTTTCCAGGGATACAATATTAAGTTCCATGCGTAACGCTGTATTACTTACACAGTTGGGCAGTTTCAATATCCCTCTTAAAAACTGATTCTGAATGACCTCCAGGTGAGATAGGTTGACAAAAGTCCCCCAAATAGAGATGGCATAAACAATTGTCGGGATCACCTTGGCCTTGAAGACTTTCAGCGCCGATGGGATATGAAGGGCCCCATCGGTGAAGAAGAATCGCAAGATCGCCAAGGAGATAGCTTTGGCTCTATTTGTAACATAGGCTACATGGGCCTTCCATCTGAGGTTATGTTGTAACCAAACTCCCAAATATTGGAATCTGTAGACTTGTTCGATGACTCTCCCATCAATTCTCCAATTATGGAGTTTCCGGCTCTTTGAGAAAATCAGGATCTTAGATTTTCCATAATTAATTGTAAGGGAATTTGCGTTACAGTATGATTCAAAAAATTTTAAGGCCCTCCTGAGACCTACTCTAGAAAAAGAAAGAATGACTGCGTCATCCGCATATAGTAACAAAGGGCAGCGATAAAGTGCTAGGCGGGGTGCATGAATCCTTTCTTGGGCCTCTATTAGGGGAGTCCTCATGTCGCTTATGAACAAATTGAACAGGAGTGGAGCCAATATACAACCCTGTCGGACACCTCTGTTAATGGGAATTGAATTGGTGAGATCACCCTCCGGGGTGAATCTCACTCTAGCCGCTGAGTTCTCATTAGCCAGAGAAGCCTTCTGTCGATGCCCCAGCGGGTGAGTTTTTCCCAGAGGATGCTCCTGGGGATACTATCGAATGCTGCCTTTAGGTCAATGAATGCCACACAGAGTTGGCCACCCTTTGGGGTGGAATATTTCCAGGCAAGATGTTGTAAAATTAGAATATGATTAATTGTTGACTGTTTTGGGCGGAATCCAGCTTGTTCGGGCCCAATTAATTTTTTCTCTTCGGACCATTGGATAGGTCTGTTCAACAGGAAGCGGGCATACAGTTTCCCCACTATTGAGAGCAGACTGATGTTTCTGTAATTCCCCGGGTCATCTGGTGAGCCCTTTTTGTGGATTGGAACGATAATAGCGTCCTTCCATACTTCCGGGATCATTCCAGAGTTGTTAACTGCATCGAAGATGGTCGCCAGGACCTTGGCCCACCAGTCCGCGTGGTATTTTATAGCTTCTGCCGGGATCAGGTCTGGCCCAGGCGCTTTCCCTGTTTTGAGTTTGATGATCAAGTCATGGATGTCTTCCGGATCGGTGGGGGGCCAGAGGGGAAGCTGATCTTGAAATCCGTCTCTTGTGTTAACGATACAGTCAGTTGTGGCAAAGTAATTTTTTAAATAAGATTCCCAAACCGGGGCGGGAATAATAGTTAAAGGGTATCTTTTAGTTCTTTTATTTACCAGGAGCCAAAATTGTCTGGAGTTCCATGATGATGAGGCTTCTATAATTGCCCGCCATTGATTCACTTGCCATTCCAGTCTGGCACCCTTTTGAATTTGCTTGTAGGCCGATTTTGCTTGGAAATATTCTTTTGGCAAGACCGTTGCCCCAGAGGCTTTGTACTCTTTATAGATGTTACCAAGAAGTTGTCTAGCCTGTTTACAAGCACTGTTGAACCACAATGCACCTATCTTCCTTTGTGTTCGATTTATTTTATGCGTCGGGACAGAGAAAAAAGACGTTAGATCTTCCGACAGATTCGAGAATAGTCTTAGAGTTTGGTCATAATCATGATAATCCTCAATTAAGCCTGAAAATGCTTGTTTTAGTCCTTGTTGGAAATATGCTGAGAATTTTTGAGCCTGTAGTTCGGACCATTTTACACTTTTGACTTGCAGTACTGAATTCGTAATCAAATGTGTTGGATGTCTGTCTCCATCTGGGGTCCAGTCTATAATCATTGTGGCGACCAACGGTAGGTGGTCGCTCAGTTGGATATTTTCAACTTTAAAATGGGAAAATTTGGGGAATATATCATGAGATACCAGCATATAGTCCAGGACACTGTTTGCAGAGGAGCTTATGTGTGTGAACTCACCCGGTACGTCAGGCGGGCAGTTCCCGTTTAGAATCACTAAGTTTAAACGTAGTACCAATTGGTAAAGAAGGGTTCCTGCTTCATATACCCTTTTGTCTTTGGAAAGTCTTTGATTATGGAGGGAGAGGTCATTAATGAATTCTGGGGTTATCCACCATTTGGCTTTGATTAAGGACTCCCAATTTGTTGCAATGCGAGCATTGAAAACCCCTGCTATAACATTGGGTATATTGGGGTATTTGGAGTGACAAAGAATAAGATGTTCCTCCAAGATTCCCCATTTATTGTATAAGTCTGCAATGTTGCCTCCAGGAGGAAGATAAACATTTGTTATAGCAAGTTCGAAGTTTTTCCCCGTAATCAGGGCTGTAATTGCAAGGGTGGAAGCATTTACAAGCGTAAGTTTTGCCCGTATTTTCAAGGAAATTGCTATAACTAATCCTCCACTAGGCCGGCCTCCTTTAGTAGACGGGCATGCCGGTAATGATATAGCATCAAAACCATTAATATTTACTCTCCCCTCTTCCCATGTTTCCTGCAGGAGAATTACTTGGTGTGAGTTTATTAGTTTTACAAAATCCGGGTCAGATTTTTTCCCCTTCCAACCTGCTATGTTCCAGCTTAAAAGGGAGAAGGGGGGAGAATTTGACTGAGGTTTGGGTAGTCACAATGGAGAAGGGGGAAACGCGTTTCTTGGTGGATTGTCAAATTTGAAGGAGTCAGTAATTTTCCTTTGGCTAATAGTAAATGACTTCTCTCCTTTTGGCGCAGGTGTGCCTCTTGAGCTATTTGTAATTATGCTCTGCTCGCCCGGTCCTATAGGGGTAGTGTCCTGGTTTGGTCTAGTCTCCTCTCTGAAATCCCTTGTTTTATCAGAGAGCTTGTCATCTAGGGGAGCAGAGATTAAGTCGGTACAAGTTTTAACTATTATTAGATTTTCCTTCTGTGGGTATATCATCTTATTTATATGGCCCAAGGGGTCTTCTGTCCAGTCTGTATCGATAGCAGATTGAACTTCCAAATCATCAGCTAGAGATTCTCCATCCGATAATGATGACTCCAGGTCAGGCATTGAGGAATGTGTCGAAATTTTGTTTATATTTTGCTGTTCTTTAGTAGGTATAACCATTTCTCTTTTTTTTAAAATAATTTTTATTAATTTTACAACATAAACAAAAAACAAACAAACATAACCCGACTTCCCCATACCTCCCCTTCACTGCATCCTTGTTTTAAAATTTTTTAGCAATCCTTCATCCATTTTTATATTTAATTCTCTTTAAAATTTTCTTAATTGGGAGCCAGTGTGGTGTAGTGGTAAAGAGCGGTAGTCTCCTAATCTGGGGAACCGGGTTCGCGTCTCCGCTCCTCCACATGCAGCTGCTGGGTGACCTTGGACCAGTCACACTTCTCTGAAGTCTCTCAGCCCCACTCACCCCACAGAGTGTTTGTTGTGGGGGAGGAAGGGAAAGGAGAATGTTAGCCGCTTTGAGACTCCTTAAAGGGAGTGAAAGGCGGGATATCAAATCCAAACTCTTCTTCTTCTTCTTCTTCTTAAGCTTAAATTTTTACAGCTGTAATTCTTTATATCAAATCCCTTGACATCTTAACATTCCGAAATTTTACAACAATTTTTAAGATAAATTTTAAATTTTTTCCAGTCCTCTTCCACTGTCTCTCTCCTCTGGTCACGAATTCTGCCGGTCATCTCTGCCAGTCCCATAAATTCAGTCACCTTGGTCTGCCATTCTTCCAGAGTAGGTAGTTCTTTAGTCTTCCAGTACTTTGCCAAAAGAATTCTTGCTGCTGTTGTTGCGTACATAAAAAATGTTCTATCTTTCTTTGGAATCATTTGGCCTACCATGCCCAAGAGAAAAGCCTCCGGTTTCTTTGCAAATGTCCACTTAAGGATTTTCTTAATTTCATTATAGATCATTTCCCAGTAGGCCTTAATCTTCGGGCAGGTCCACCAAAGATGATAAAAAGTTCCTTCGCATTCATTACACTTCCAACAGTTGTTATTGGGCAAATGATATATCTGTGCTGGTCCCAGGGGGGATGAGGTACTATTACCGTAGGCCAAGATCAACAGGGAGCCGGGCGGGGTAGCAGGAACGATGGTAGAGCAGAAGCAGGAATCCAGGCGAGGAACCGGAACACTGGTAGGGTAGAAGCAGGAGTCCAGGCGGGGAACAGGAACACTGGTAAGGCAGAAGCAGGAGTCCAGGCGGGGAACAGGAACACTGGTAAGGCAGAAGCAGGAGTCCAGGCGGGGAACAGGAACACTGGTAAGGCAGAAGCAGGAGTCCAGGCGGGGAACAGGAACACTGGTAAGGCAGAAGCAGGAGTCCAGGCGGGGAACAGGAACACTGGTAAGGCAGAAGCAGGAGTCCAGGCGGGGAACAGTAACACTGGTAAGGCAGAAGCAGGAGTCCAGGCGGGGAACAGGAACACTGGTAAGGCAGAAGCAGGAAGCCGGGCGAGGAACAGGCACACTGGGAGTGCCGAACAAGGACTGGGTAAAGCAGATACTTCACAACGACGTTGCTCCCGCAACCTGGGACCGGGCTGCCTGACCTTTATCTTCTTCTAAGGCCGGGGGCGGTCCCGGCCCCCAGAAGCCCCGCCTCTCTTGGCCTTAAGGCGAGCACTCCTCCTGGGAGACACCAGTTCCCTTCGCCTCTCTGCCCTAAGCCTCTGCAGATCAGGAGAGGCCGAAGGGTTACTGGGCCCCGGGGGAGGCTCACCTGTAGCCACTGAGTCTTCCAGCACCTCTGGGGCCTGAATGATTTCACCTGGTGCCTGCTCTTGAGTTTCCTCAGCAACTAGGCCTTGCCCCAGTTCAGCCGGCCCTGGAGGCGGGGGCTCCTGCGCCGGCTGGGATTCCTCCGGATCACTCTCAGACTCGGAATCCCAGACCATCACAATATCTTTGCAAGCTTGACTGGGGTCATGTACCACCTATAGATCATTTTCATTATATTCCCTTTTAAGGCACTACATGCCGTGAATTTAATACCTGTGGTCCATAACTGCTCCCAGTCAGCAAACATGATATCATGACCAATATCTTGTGCCCACTTAATCATAGCTGATTTAACCGTTTCATCCTGTGTGTTCCATTTTAGCAGCAGATTATACATTCTAGACAAATTCTTAGTATTGGGTTCTAACAATTCTGTTTGACCTCTCCTTCTGGAATCCTAGTTTCCTGTCCTGCTTAAAGGTCTCATTAATCTGGTAATAATGTAACCAATCTCGGACTTTAGGTTTTAATTTCTCAAAACTCTGTAGTTTCAACTTTTCACCATCATATTCTATAATTTCACAATATTTTGGCCAGTCTGAATCCATGTTCAATCTTTTTACCGCCTTAGCTTCCATTGGTGACAACCACCTGGGGGTTTTACTCTCCAACAAATCTTTATATCGATTCCATACATTATAGCAGTGTTTCCCAACCTTGGGCCTCCAGCTGTTTTTGAACTACAATTCCCATCATCCCTGACCAATGGTCTTGCTAGCTGGGGATGATGGGAGTTGTAGTCCAAAAACAGCTGGAGGCCCAAGGTTGGGAAACACTGCATTATAGAGTGCTTTCCTGACAATATGGTTTTTAAAGTTTCTATGAACCTTTACCTTGTCGTACCATAAGTATGCATGCCAACCAAAGTTATTGTCGTAGCCTTCCAGATCCAAGATATCTGTATTCTCAAGAAGTAGCCATTGTTTCAGCCAGCAAAAAGCTGCTGCTTCATAATAAAGTCTTAAGTCCGGCAGGGCGAAACCCCCTCTATCCTTTGCATCAGTCAAAATCTTAAATTTTATTCTGGGCTTTTTGCCCTGCCAGACAAATTTAGATATATCTTTCTGCCACTTCTTGAAACAATCCATCTTATCTAAAATTTGCAATGTCTGGAACAAAAATAACAATCTCGGCAATACATTCATCTTGATAACAGCAATTCGGCCTAACAAGGAAAGTCTCAGCCTAGACCATATATCAAGATCTTTCTTCACTTCCAACCAACATTTCTCATAATTATCTTTAAATAGGTTCACATTCTTAGATGTTAAATTCACCCCCAGATATTTCACTCTTTTTGCAATTTCCAAACCAGTTTCTCTTTGGAAACTATCTTTTTCCCCCATCGTTAGATTTTTTTCCAGCACCTTTGTCTTATGTTTATTTAATTTAAAACCTGCTACTTGACCAAATGTTTCAATTAATTCCAGAACTCTTTTTGTACTGGTTTCTGGCTGTTGCAATGTCAAAACTAGGTCATCTGCAAATGCTCTTAACTTATAATGTTTAGTTCCGACCTGTATTCCTTTAACCAGCTGGTCCCTTCTAATCATATTCAGCAAGACCTCCAGTACCGATATAAACAATAGGGGGGATATTGGGCATCCCTGTCGTGTCCCTTTCTCAATTGGGATCTCGTCCATAACCATACCATTTACAATTAGTTTAGCCTTTTGCTCAGAATATATTGCACCTATACCGTTTTCAAAATTTTGGCCTACCCCCATCCCTTGAAGATTCCTCTTCATAAAACTCCAGCAAATGTTGTCAAAGGCTTTCTCTGCATCCACAAAAATCAACACAGCCTTTCTATTTATGTCAGTTTCCAAAAGTTCCAAAATGTCTATAATGTTCCTCACATTATCTGACAATTGTTTGCCTGGTAGAAAGCCTGTTTGGTCCTTGTGAATCTCCTCTAACAAAACTTTTTTAAATCTTTTTGCTAAAATGTCTGCAAAAATTTTGTAATCCACATTCAAAAGTGATATAGGGCGGTAGTTCCTGACTTGATGTTTTTCAAGTTCTGATTTCGGTATAAGTGAGATGAGTAGGTATAACCATTTCAGCAGATGCAGGGAGAGCTGGTTCCAGATTAACTAATAGGGGTGGCGAGACGGTTGTCTGTATCGTTGTCTTGGCTTTTATGGAACTATTTTGGGGCTGTGGGCTGAATTTGAGAAGGTCCACTGAGCCTCCAATGGCCCTGTTGGTTTGAATTCCTTTGTTTCCTATTTTGCTTTTAGCCTGAGACATCTTCTCTCTTAATTTATCTAATTTATTTATTATTTTTTCCTTTTCTTGTGACTGTAATTCGTCAAATGAATTCATAAAAGCGCTTTCATCGTTGGATATTCTGGAGCCACCCAAATTCGTCCTTGGTTGTGGACTGCAGGCAATCTCCTCCGTTCTCAGTGGGGAAAACAACATCTCTTTGTCTGGTGATTTTGTAGAGCTTGTTTCTGAATCTAGTATTTCTTTCTCTTTTTCCACAAGTAGTGGTTTTACTATACTGTCCGCAAAAACCCTTGTTGGTATAATTTTGGTTTTTATAAATTTCCATTTTTGTCTTATTATTAATAAGGGTAATCTCAGCGAACGGAAGGCTAAAATAACTTTGTAAGGGCCATTTGATTGAGTTAGCGGAAGTAAAGCATGAAGATCGATATGAGCTATGCTTATTCTCAGGCTTTTGCTTAGGGCAGTTTTAGCTCCTTCCAAGCTTGACCAATCCCATATCTCAGACCTTATTGTTAGGCACACCTTCTTAGGTTGCAGTGTTAGATTTTGCTTACACATGAGATCGTTTAGTTTGTATTTTCTCATCCCCTTTGCCCCAAAGTTTGGCGGGGCTATCACTGGAGGTCACCTCTGGTAGTTATTTTTGAGGGCAATTTTGGCATCCATATCCATCACTTTTCCCTTAGCTTGGAAATTGAGCACGTCAGGAAGTCTATCTTTTTAAAAATACAGTCCAGTGTCCTAATGACTAGTTGTAAATGGGAGGACTCATTTCCCAGCTGGTTTTCTTTGTCTCGGATCTTTTCCCCATCCAGCTCGGGCCCACCCTTGATGGGAGTGCTCATTAGATTACAAGTGTGTAGGGTGGTATTTTGGGACTTGGGAATGTTATTAGCTACATCCAAGTCACTTAGTGGAAGGAATCTATTGTATGTAATAGCTGCTGCTTGGTCTCTTCTTTCTTTAGCTTGTAGCTTAGGGCTAGGGAGAAGTAGTAATTCCTCTGCTTCTCTGAGGCGTTTCCTCTTGCCCATAGCCACAGTATATATGAGCTAAATAATGTAAATAATACAGGAGAGAAGAAGGGGACTTCTTACCACAGTCAATGATTTAGCTTATACAGCTGAGTATTTAGCTCCAGGGATTTCTCCGCAGTTCGTTGAAGAGCCAAGAGCCCCAGAAGGGAAACTTCCTATGGGCTGGTTCACTGATTCCTTCTAAGCAGTCTTTCAAGACCTACCACATAAGGCCGGGCCCAGAACGAAATCTTGCTGAAGCCGGTTACCAAACCTCCAGAGGGTCCTATCCGATGCACTTTTGTAGAGTTATTGTATAGATTAATAACTTCCCTCCTTCTCCAGGTACCGTTGGTTGGGTAAGCAGTTCCCAGTTCTATCTTTAGACCTCTTCTCTCTCTGCTCTCAGTTCAGGCGGCAGCGTTCTCTCCTCCCTGGCAACCTTGACCGGTCAGCTGATAAGGAGGGAGGGAGCAGGCTGAGACAAGCTGAAGACAAGCTGAAGCTCGCAGAGCCAGCAGGAATTGTAAAAGTACTCAGAGTCTTTAAAATGTTTTCCGTTTGTTAAAAATTGGCATCCGGAGGGCAATTAAGATAAGGTTTTAAAAGAATAAAAGTGAGTGCCAGGGAGCGTGACTTGCCTCGGCGCCATCTTGGCTCCCTGGGGTGAGGAGCTATTGGTATCTGGCTTCAGAAATAGGGTGGTGGTGATCTATTAAATGTATATCCTGCATTTCTTCCCAAAGGATAATAGAAGTCCTTGTATGGAGAACTCTGAGTATAACATTAGTGGCTTTTGAAATTCAACAGTTCTATCATATGCAACGTCATTTATTACAACTAGTTCTGTGACAGGAAACATCAGTATATTAGCCATACTTTAAGGAACTTCTTTCTAGTGCAGTCAGCAATATGGGGAGGGGAATTCTATCTTTACATTTCGAAAGAATAATTTCTTACACAAAGGGATATAGGAGAGCATATTATGTACCAGCTTCATGAAATGGCAACTTTAAAAACTGCTGAGCTTTGGAGAATATCTGGGAAGACTGGGTCATGTAGCAAAAAATAGAAACCGTGGCATTCAGCACATCAAGAATCTTATTGGTCAGTAAAAATTCTGTGTTGCAGCAATATTAAGCTCTTTTATCTCTGTGGCTTAGAAACTTTTCACACTTTTATTACCAACAAGTGAAAGGATGCTGGCAAGATAGCAGCATTCTTCCCATATGCATTGTGATAGCAACCCATATAAAACGTAGCAGAGGCAATTTAGTAATCAGGCACTTAGATTTATCCATCATTTCAAGCAGCCACAGGAGCTCCAATCTGCACAGCACTTGATGAAATACTTTCCACGCTCATGTCAGTGAGAGGAGTCACTCAATGCAGGCAGGAGCAGCACTGTGCCTTGAGACCAGTGCATGCGCCCCAATTTCATGCAACTATGTCGTACCACACATGTTTTTTTACTGCACAGGAGTAAAATCAGGAGAAAGAAGAGAAAGACATTCTATAGGTGAAGCCCCGTGAACCCACGTGTAAATTCAACCAGGTTCTGAGGCGGTAAATAAGTTTGTTGCAAATTGTGTAGGCTTGTAAATCTGTTCCAGGGAGAAGTCATTCCCTTTTCTTATTCCAACATCCTGAGCGCCTAATTTAGAAAAGCCATCTTTGGTGGTCCTCATATTTAGGAATGCTTGAGAAATCTGATCTTTGTGCATCTGATATGAATTGATCAAATTCACACCTTTACAACTCATGTGTGTATTGGAGTCTAATGAAATCCTATACTTACCAGCCAGTGAGACAGTCCCACTGAGCTCAGTGGAACTTGCTTCCACTGATTTTTTCCTTTCTTTTAGAAATTGAGTATTTTATGGGGAAATATGCTTAAAAGGTATATTTAAATTCTGGACGGTTGAAGTTGTTCTTTATGAATTCTGATCCACATTTCCTACACTAAT
Source organism: Podarcis erhardii (assembly GCF_964252035.2). Taxonomy (NCBI): domain Eukaryota; kingdom Metazoa; phylum Chordata; class Lepidosauria; order Squamata; family Lacertidae; genus Podarcis; species Podarcis erhardii. Next base: position 72,205,450 of record NC_138500.1, on the reverse strand, counting down.
GCACAGGTCTGAACCTAGGGTTGTGTACAACTAAATCATTGCGCACTCAGAATGGCTAACCCACCACAACAAATCTCCCCCACCTGCTTCACTGGAGGGTTGGAAAAGAACCCTCAAAGCTGATTATATATATTTGTTGTTGTTTAGTCATTTAGTCGTGTCCGCCTCTTCGTGACCCCATGGACCAGAGCACGCCAGGCACTCCTGTCTTCCACTGCCTCCCGCAGTTTGGTCAAACTCATGCTGGTAGCTTCCAGAACACTGTCCAACTATCTCGTCCTCGGTTGTCCCCACAAGGCTACACACCATCATCTTTCCCCACCTCAGGGTCTCTTTTCCAGGGAGTCTTCGCTTCTCATGCGATGCTTCAGGATCTGTCTGATCTTCTTGCAGTCAACGGGACTTCAGCACCACAATTCAAAAGCGTCAATTCTTCATGAGGGGATTGATCAGGTTCACTCTTTTGGCTCTCTGGCATCCATTAATGACTTACTATACAAATGTGTTGCAGAAGTTGCATCCTTTAACACTCTTTTGGAAGGAGTGTATTTGTGGGCTGGGCCAGAGTGGTTGATTTTACATGCAAGCAAAGCACAGTGTTGTTGTCTAATGACATCCTATTCTCTGTAATTATCTTTCTCACCATACTAAACACCCTTTCAGAACTGGCATTGCTGTGGGGAATACAGAGTAAAGCCTTCATTAATCTTGGCAGCTCACTGAACCTCACATCCTTCCCTAGCTGGCCCCAGAATCTGTCAATTTTTTCTTCTTGCGAGAGTTGCTTGCTGTCTGTCAGCTGGTAGTCAATGAGTTTCTCTCTCAGCTTATCTTCACTCAAGCTCAACAGGGAGCAGGGCCACTAGCCTTCCCACTGTAGAACAAAACAAGTGTTTAACTGAACATTGCTGATCTAAACTATGCACTAACTCAATCATTCTGTCAATGCGGAAACTGTCCCAAACATCTACCTGCCCCTGGAGTAATGTCAAGGTGAGCAGCAGGGTCCAGCACTTTCAAGTCCCTCAGGAGTGGATTGTCAAGGGAAAAGGAGGAGGACATCTTCTGAAGCGCTGCTTCATAGAATCTTCTCACAGATCTACAACAGCATAAGAGTGAAAAAACTGATTAGTGGCAACATTTTAGGCATACAGCCTATACACTGAGATGATATCATGATTACATAACTGCTGGGTAATATACTCACTGAAAGGTTTTCTTCTCATGAACGCCTTTGTGTCTGCTCCGATAAAGAGGTCTTCATCAGCCAACTGATTTCCTTCTCCATACTCCACCTCCCTGAGAGGTACACCCACGATGGCCCTGGCTGGTATCAGGTAGCCCAGGATCCTCCTGATCAGCCTGTGAATTTGCACTTCCTCTGACTGCAGAAAATGTCAAAAAACAGGGAATTGGGAATTCTACAATTAGCACAATCCTATTTATTTATAACTATTATTCACACATACATACAATGTCATTGGTACCCACCCGGAAGGCAGTATTAAATTCAGATAAAGGATTAAGGGCAGCAGACAGGAACATGAAGTAGATCTTCATGACCGGATCACCCAGATGGCTGGCTAGATCACGAAGTTTGGCACTCCACCTCCTCAAGGCTGTTAAAGTAGGCCTGCAGAATATAATTAAAATGAAAACAAAGCATAGTAAAGCATGCATATATCTGCTGCACTTACCATCCTTACCTTTAGTGTGGCCCATTGGTTCAACACTCTCTGGATGCAGGGTAACAGACTCGGCCATCGGGTACTGGCGTACCTGAGCAGCTTCAGGTGGTCTGAATCAGTAAAATCTACAAACTCCTTGTAGATTTCACATCTTTTTGAACTGTAATACTGTATAGGAAATAATTTTGTTAGTGGCTGGATATGTATGTGTATGTTTGCAAGGCCTATCTAATAATAATGTACATGAATTCACCCTTTATCAAAGTGGGTGTATATTCTGACCAGGATGAATGAATGAATGAATTTATTAATACGGTCACAGACCAGCGTCAACACACACAATATCACAGATCATAAAAAATATCAAAAATACAAGGGACAATATAACAAGGATTTAAATATAAAAATTAAAAATTAATTGTTAGCGTGCCCCCTGTAATTAACATTTAGGGGTTTGGTCATTATGGGGTACCTGTGCTGCTCTGATGGCACAGCCAGTGGCCAGCTGTGCTAGGTGGCAGATGCAGCCAAGATCCTGAACGTGGGGCTGCCTGGTCTTCAGTCTGCTGATAACAGAGTTGTGTTTGCTTTTCATGACACTCGCATTATCAGAGTTAAAGGCTATCAGATTCTCCCACGGAATGCCTCTTTTTCTATAGGAAAAAAGAAAAAAAATGCAAGAAAATATCAGACAAAATGTAAGGTTATAGTTAAGAGCAAACTACTGTACACATCAACACAGTGCAGCTTCCCTACTTTAATGCTTTACTCAGCTTTTCATAAAGATTTTCTGCATTTCCAGCGTTGCATATGGGCATCTCCAATAATCTGGTAACAACCTGCAGACTGGACTCATCGTAGAGTCTAGCCATGATGACGAATTCTTTGTCTGCTTTTCTGTTGTTCGATTCGTCACACATCAATGAAAAGGGCTGAGATCAGCATGTTTTGGCCAACTCGTCATCTAGCTCTGCTGCTTTGGCACCTGTTGAGTAAGAGCACAGTAATGTTAGCTAACAATAAGCTGACACTATTACAGTGGTACCTCAGTTCTTAACCCGAGGTACCATTGTTTCCTTAATTTGAATCAACTTACCTTTTATGATTTGCGTAGTTTTGGTTTTCCCCACAGAATATTTTCGTGCAATGGCAGAGTCCGGGAACGTGTCAGCTACACACTTGAAGTCATTGCAGAAGGTGAAAGAAATGTTGTTTTTGGCACACAGCATGGCCATTTTAACCTCTGCATTTATGACCTGGTCAGCCTCTGTGGTGTTCCTAGTCACAAATGCGGACATCATCGGGGCGTGTTTCTGTGCCTCTACCCCGTGCTTGTGCTTGGCCGATTTTTCACGCTGAGTGACATCGGTCCTTCCCCTATGGGAGATACTAAAATCACAACTGCAAACTGTGCAGAATGTGTGACCATGCCCCACTCTGCTCTTCTTCATGAAGCTAAATTTGCTTTCCCATTCCTCAAGATACTTGCACAACTTCTTTGCTTTTTGCGAAGGAATGTCTTCTCCACCTCCATCCATCTTTCTCTGTTTGAAAAAGAAGAAAAGCAAGACATCAGAGTAGCCACACATGCAATTTGCAAAGAGATTGTTTGACTGGAGTAGCACATGACTGGAAAGGTTTGCAGTTCCACAAACATAAGTGTGCACTGCCTCGAAATAAAAAGTGAACAAAAGAAGGCTCACAAGGGGGGCTTTAGTGAAAAAAATGTCAACTTTGTAACCAGAGGTTCAACTGGTGCTGGGAGTTAAACGAGCCCTGAACATATCCCACACCGGTAGACTACATTTTTGAATAAATCCACCTGGTAGCCTGCTCCATACATTATCAAGCCATAGCTTTACCCCTTCATCCATCCAGCCTTTTTCATTCACATGTACAAAACAGCCAACAGGGAACTTGAGTTTCAGCATTGTTTTTCTTTTAAAAATAATCATTAAAAAAATCATTTTAAAAAAATAATATTTATTGAAATTTCCAAATATAACAGAAAAAAGAAAAAGAAAAAAAGAACAAAAAAGCATTTACTTTTAGGCCTTATTTTCATTAGCGTCTTTCCAGGACTTCCCCACCTCACCCCCTCTTATATTCCAATTCCATTACATTAGTTCAGCAAGTTCTTACCCCAAATTTTATGCTTATTATCATTGACCCAGTGTTAAAAATATTTTTTTCCCCTAAAATCGACCCCTGTTCCCTTCCACGAGTTCCCCTCTTTAATACGCAGAGCAGAATGTAATTAAAAAAAAGAAAGAACAAAGTATAATTTTACACCCTTTGGATTCCAAATTTCCCTCCCCCCTTTCCCGGTTATGATCCCCAATGTCCATCAATGTCTGCTGTCAACCTGGAGACCCCGCATCTATGTCCAAATCTCTCTCTGTTCCACTTTGCCGTCTTTTTAATAGTCTTTGCCATCTTTTTGGTAATCTTTAGTTTCGAACACCCAATCTTGGAAGGATTCTATCTCAAGAAGGTCCATTTTTTCCATCCTGATCTTTATATTTAAAAGTAAAACTCAAATTTTATTTCTTAGTCCTTTTAAATCTGAATGTCCCAAATGTTCCCACTTCCAGCTTTGTCCAATTCTTGTTGTTCTCTTTCCTCACTTTCCTCTGGTTTCTTTTCCTGTTCCACTGCAAAAACGTTCTAATTCCAAAAGCTTCTAATTCCTCTACAGAGGCTTTATTTGTTCAGGAACAAAAACTTGCGTCAAGTCCCTTCCATTCTTCAATAGATAAATCTATTTTCTCCTTTAGTGTAGAGACCTCTGTAGACAAAATAATGTTTCATTTCTGCAGTTTTCCCAGAAGATAAAAAGTCCCATTGAATTCCATGCGTAATTTTCTACTTGTAGCAGTTCTTGTAGTGTCCCAAGGCCCCCTCTAGAGGGATTATGGTAACTCAGTTTCCTTCCAGATCACACCCAAAAGTCAAAGTAACTTGTTATCCCTTGTTTTCAACAATTTATATCAAAATTGTAACAAATATAACCGGCAAAGTCATTGTAACAAAGTTCTCTTTTTATTCTTCAACTTTGACAGCTACTTTGACAGCTGTCAAAATCTCTATGTCTCCTCACCAGGCACTCTCTCGGATCACTCCCGGTTCCCGGGGGGGGGGGGTTACACTTTAGCTCACACATTCCACTTTTCTCCTCCAGCACAATCTTATAGTTTTCCATCGTGAAATTAATAATCAATAAAAAGTAGACCCTTCTCTCGATCTTAGTTGCCAGGTCCTTGCTTTAAATCCTCTACAACAGGGGGGAGACGGACTTCCTTTTTGCACCTCCCCCGCGCGTTCCAAATTTAATTTTTTTTTTTCCTTTTAAGTCCGATTTCCCAATTACTCACAGGTTATTCTTTTTAGTCCAAATTTTCAATGGAAGAAGTCAGCGCTCTCCGTCAAATGGCATGCGGCTTCGCTCGGCAGGGGAAGCGGAGGACTCATAGCACCACACCACCCCCCGTCCCCCACTCCGGAGCCTTTAAAAAGGCTCCTTCGCAGGTCGGGGGGGCGCAAACGGTGCCCGCCGAGTCACCAAGTCCATGGGCTTCAGCGCCCATGGTTTTTGAGGGTCCCCGCGTCGCCGGCGTGGTGGGACCCAGCCCCTGCCGAGCAGGCTCCCTCCGGAGCTCTGAGGGAGTCCGCCATTCGGCGATGGCGCCAACCCGGAAGTCCTCTAAAAATAATCATTGGTCTCAGTTTGGCGCCATCACCTGTGCATCCTAGTACCACTGTAAAACTGGACTTCTCGTGTCCTGTTTTATTAAAATTGTTTTTTCCCCCCCGCCTTTTTGATGGACAGTTTTATTTCCAACCATATCAAAATTCATTGGCGTTTCATCCATATTTCCAATACTACTTAACGCATAGCCATGTTTAGTGCGCTGTTGTATTATGTAACAATGGAAACTATTTACCTTGCTATCAAGATCTGCAGGTACTTTTTGGGCAACTTTCGTCTTTTGCCTCAGTACCATATTAATGCCTTCTCATGAACCTAATACACCAGGATACAGTGGCCTTAAATTTGTTGCTGTGATCTGGGTTAGATTTGGCCCACTGAAATGCAAACAAACGTATTTTATTTCATGTCACTACATAACCGTTTTTGGCGATGCTCATTCACCATGTCTACTACATGTTTTTTGAGTTCTGGCCAATGTGGGGTGCCTCTTCTTAATGCACACTTACCACTTTTTCATTTGCTTTCCAGTCCCGAACCATCTTTTCTGTTACTCCAACTGCAGCAGTGCAGCTATTATGTTCCATGGCAAAGTTTACAACTTTAAGTTTGAAACTGGCTTCATATTTCTTTCTTCTTGCTGGTGAAGCCATGATGGGGTTTTGACTGTTGGACATTTGTATATTGTACTATATGTACCTTACCGGCGATTGGCTGGAAGCCTGCTTGGATGGGTCAGCTCTCCCTGCCTGCCCAGCCCTCCCTGACTCCAAGACCATCAGAGCGGTAGCACAAACACACCTCTTTCACCTATCTGGCCCGCCCTTGTATCCTATTACCGTACCTCCTTCTCTGCCTCTCAGATCTCGCACATGTGCGCCTGTGCCACTTCACTGCAGTTCTCAGGAGCGAGATCTGAGAGGCAGAGAAGGAGGTACGGTAATAGGATACAAGGGCGGGCCAGATGGGTGAAAGAAGCGTGTTTTACTGGGCACACCGCCACTCTATCTCTCTCTTCCATACCCTGGGTGTCCCAGACACCTGCAGCTTGCTCCGCCTTTCACCTTCCTGGTGAGGCGCCCCCTCACCTCGTCATTGGGACCGCGTTGTCACTTCTTTCCACGAATCCTGGTGAGTGGATTTTCTTCTACCGTGCTTGTACAGAGCCGCCCTTGCTGCTTTCATATGGTCGCCACATACGGCGGGGATGCAGCCGTGGCCAGTTTTGAGCTCCCTCCACCATATGCGGTGACCGCAGATTCTCCAGTTCAGCTATGTGTGGAGAGCCAGTGTGGAGTAGTGGTTAAGAGCGGTAGTTTCGTAATCTGGAGAACCGGGTTCGAGTCTCCGCTCCTCCACATGCAGCTGCTGGGTGACCTTGGGCCAGTCACACTTCTGTGAAGTCTCTCAGCCCCACTCACCCCACAGAGTGTTTGTTGTGGGGGAGGAAGGGAAAGGAGAATGTTAGCCGCTTTGAGACTCCTTAAAGGGAGTGAAAGGCGGGATATCAAATCCAAACTCCTCCTCTTCTTCTTCTATGAAGTTTCAGCACCCGGTGTATACGACGACCCCCAACTTTTGAGAAGATTTCCCTGGCTTAAAAAGTCGTCTTATACGCCAGAAAATATGGTACTATCATTAATGATTATAGCCACAAGAAACATGTATGAGAAATTCTCAGAAGATAGTGTACTGTTAATTAGTCCATGGGAAAATCAACAACAAATATCCAGCCGAGACAAGACTAATTAATTGTTTTAAGAAGGAATAGAAGAAAAAAATGCTTTTGTGAAAAAATATTTGGTTATCTTTAAGAACTACTGCATTTTGGATGTATTTCTTGTTTACAGAGTGGAGGTCAAACAAGGTGATGGCAGAGATGCATTTAATAAAGCTGCTCCAATCATGCATAAAGTGGTGTCAAATTTTTAGGCATGTACAGGTGATGAGAGAACCCTTCCTGCACCCAATGTTTGCCACCCTAAATGATACTCTCCCAGGTATCCATCACAGATACATACATCCATAGACAGAGAGCCATAGGTAGATTAGAATATATAACTTCAAGCAGTGCTTTTTTTCTTGGGGTACACATACCCCTAAACATTTTGTGAATATAACGAAAGAAACTTATTTTTTTTTAAAAAAAAAATAGTTTCTCTTCTAGCACGGTGAATCGGCGGTTCCATTGCTCCCTCTGATGGCGGCCTCATTTCCTGTCACGGCGTTTCCCGAGTCTCAGACAGAAGCGAGCACTTAAGGTGTGAAGTAGGAGTTGGAATCTAGCAAGGTGATTGGGTGGTTTTCTTGTTACTGCCTCCGATGGCGACTTCATTTCCTTTCCCGGTGTAATGCATATTCTTTGTATTTTTGTCCATATACTGTATTTATTTTTCCCAATTTGAACTATAAAATTGTGATTTTCTTGAGTCATAATGAGAGTACCCCTAAACATTTTTAAAGGGGAAAGAGCACTGATTTCAAGTATGGAGTGATAGTAACTATGTAGCCTAAATGGGCCTGCTAAAAAGGACAGATGTCAGCATTCTCGGGGAGCCCCAAGGTTGGAAGAAGGGGAAAAATATCCGGGGGGGGGGGACCACCACCCCAGAAAATAAGTTCAAGGAGTGCTGAACGTGCTCCGTGGCCACAGAATACTGAGTGGCCACAGAATACTGAGTGTCTGTTGTGCAGGGGGAATGTAAAACCAATGGGGAAAGGGGAAATGGAGTGCTCAGAGAAAGCCATAGCTGGCTGGCTGGAGTGCTAAACAGAAGCATTCCACACATGGGGTGCTGATCCCGGGCTGAGGGTGGAGCACCTGCAGGCAATGGGTCCTCCATTGCCTCAGGAGCCAGAGCCGACTCAGCTGGTGCCTGCACCTGAGGACCCAGCACAGGTGAGGACCCTTCAGGCTCAAGCCCCAGCCCTGGCTCAACTGGTTCTGGAGGCGGGGAATCCTGTGGGGGCTGGGATTCCTCAGGTTCAGCCTCCAAGTCCAAATCCCAGGCCATCACACATGGCATAATAAGAAAGATGCCTAGATCTCTGTAATCCTTGAGTTTTCCAAGGAGGAAAGCAGTGGCGTGGGGGGATTGGAGGAGAATGAATAGTATTCACTGGAATCTTAGCAGCAGCAACAGCTGTTTTAATCATTTTATTAATTTGTTAGTAGTATTTTAAAATAAAGCATTAATGCAATCCTTTCTGTGAGTACATTTCACAAGCTGTATAAATGGAAAGACTAAGTGACCCTTGTTCAACACTGTCACCTGCAATAAGGTAGTAGGGAGTGGAAGTGTTTCGGAAGGGAATTTTTCTCACAAGCTCTGCAAATAAAACACTTCCAAGTAATCTTTTTACTATGCTCTTGAGTTATGTGCAGCAATATTTATTTTTTTGCAGCTTCACCTTTAAGCATTTTCTTTGTCACTAAAAGAAGCTTTATTTACTGGTTTTATTCAAGGAGTCATTTGATCCAGGTGTTTGCTAGTAATCATATCTAGGCATTAAATTGCCAGGACTCTTGTGGCAGTTTTAGATGCCACTGGAAATCACTGCTGAAGATCTCTCTCTAAGGAGAGAGTCCAGCTGTAGAATCATTTGGCCGAGGCCTCTAAATCAATGTTCTCCGTACTTTAAAATGATATTTAAGAAAGATATCCCATGTAGATTTGGAACCCACAGAGCTCCTGCGAAGTTTTTCTTTACACCATGATGCTTTCAAAGCCTGCCATAGACTGTAATAAATTGCCAACACTATTAGTAATTTTACAAAAACAGCTTCCGGTGATTTCAGATGTTTGTGACAGAACGCTAGGTTTCACACTATGCAGTAGCTTATCCAGACATTTGGGTGAATAATAATAATACAAATTATAATTATACACATATTCTTTATTACGGTCCAAAGACCCACAAAAACAGTTTCAAACGCAAAATGCAGCAGAGATACAGGGAAAAGATTCCCAGGCAATCACTATGTTTTATCCTGAGCGTGTAGATTTCTATTTCTTATTACCTCCTAGAGAAATTTTGCCACGGCCAGGGTAATATCTGGAAATTTACCTGGAGATTCTGAAGCCTTATATCTCAAGTAGCTTCTCAAAGAATTATAATACTTATTATCAGTATTATTTTTCTAGAAAACAAGGTGCCGAAACTCACCATGAATGCCTCCCTTGGTCTCTTATAATGGCAATGGGGCCCATCTTGAGTTTGGGCGGAAAAAAAGCCCTGATTATTATTGCTATTAAATCAATTTACATAGCACTTAAATTCCAGAATGGTTAATAGGGGTTAGACATCAGTGGCCCTCATTCTAAGGAAACCAAACCTGGGGTATGTGCTGGCACCCCTGAAATCTCTCACCGCTCAGAAATTGGAGAGAACATAACAGTTTGTTGTTGCATGCCCTCTGACGTTTCTAGCTCTATGAAATGGTCACAGGAAACTATCAGTGTTCTTTGTTTTTGTTTTTTTGTTTTAAATAATCTCAGACAGTAAAACTACTTCAGCAAGAAAATATAATGGGAATTAAGGGAATTGTGTGAAATTGCTTAGTTCTTGCTTCAGCCGTTTTATTAACTTGCCTTAATTGGAGGTATTGACAGTATTGTGTGTCGAGGTCCCCAAGCCACCCTCAAATAAACACAATTCACACAGAATTTTAGATTAAGGTTTTTGGCATAATTTTGGCCACAACTTTATTAAAAATACAAAAAAATGTGAGTGGTTGCTTAGGCATTTGTTGCGACTATCTGTCCCCACCCAGGGACAGAACTGACATCTGCACGCCTGCGGAGGTCAGAAGGGAAAACAATTTTGGGGAGAAAATGGAGCTGGGTGCCAGGCCCTCACCTTTCCCCAAATGTTCCCAGGGGCTCTTGTGTGGCCCTAGCCCCTTGACAGGAGTTTGGACAAGAGCATGGCGAGCCCCTGGATTCCTTTAACGGAATACCCTTGCAGCATTGGAGGGGCAGGCACAGCCAATCCATGCCCCTCCACCAACCAATTCATAAAAACCAATGCCTAACTGCCAATCGAGCTCCAAAGCTTGCCGCCTACCACTCACATATGCAACCATACCCTCAACCCCAACACAACAGCATTCAACCAGGTGTCATTCCCCAATGGAGAAAGATGTACCCCATCATCCCTATAAAGGGCAGCAGCCTTGAAGGTAATATTGGGGTGCAGAGATCCACCCAATGCAATAACCTTTTTTGTGGCTGCACTAGCAGTGCGCTTTCTAGCCTTCTCAGTGGCAGCTGGGCAACGACTACCACGCCACGTGCGCCTCTTCAGCTGCAACCAAATTTTTTTTACATCTGGCAAAAAGGCTGCCAACTCCAAGTCTTTTTGAATTGAGGAATGTAAGGTGAAGCAATCTGAGGCAGGCAAATCATTTTCTCCCAGGTGCAGCACAATTGTCATAGGGGGGGCTCCAAACACACGCTTTTGAACCATTGGGATTAATTCAGCCCACAGCATTCCACATCTGGACAGCCAGGACACCTGCACATGCTGGGGAAGAGTCCAAGTCCAGACTCCCATGCTCTGATGCCAGCCCAGTGGACAACACTGTGACCGACAATCCAGATACGAAAAGCAGCTACACCTAAGAATTGAAGACAAGCAAATATAAGTACATGCTGTTCAGCGCCGCTCCCTTACATATCCTTTATATGCATCAGCTTTTCAACAACCAGGTTCTTGATCCTTTCTGCAGACAGACCCCAATGCGCTGCAGTCGTAGCAGCGCCAATGCAAAAAGAATGAGGGGCATAATCCGTGGCCGGATAGCCACACATTGCAACTTTTGCAAACTGATGCCTCGTCAACAGGATGCCATTCTCATGAATTAACAGTGGACCATCCCTAGGACGTCTAAGGGCCAAGTACCTGGAGGAGTCTGCCACAGGGCAAGGGTCCTCCCTCCCAGTAGCAGGAAGCCGAATAACAGCACCTCTACCCAGCTGGTCAGTTTTTTAATTCCTAATCGTAAGCAATACCTCAGAGGGGGACCAGATGACATCCTGCGATAGCAAACCCCTAGAGTTCCTACCCCAAGAAACTTCCAGGACCACTGTCACAATCCAGTCTACGGGTGATCAAAGTCCCGGCTGAGGACGTCGGGACCGGGGGGCAAGATGGCAGGGTGGGAGCAGGAACGAGAGTCCAGAAGTCAGGGGTCCGAGGGTCAGGAAGCAAGGAGTCACGAAGTCAAGGGTCCGAGGATCAAGAAGCAGGGAGCCAGGAAACAGATCCAAGGATCAGGAAGCAAGACGTCAAGAAGCCAAAGGCAGGAAGTGTGTTGCTGTGGCAAAGAGCCGAAGGGAAATTGTGCTGGTCCTGTGGGCTAACCGAGAGGTGAGGTCCGAGTCCAGTCTGAGGTCGAAGGTGCAGTATGACGGCAGTCTGTAAAAGTTGAAGCTGGATGCAGGGCAGGTAGTCAGGTGTGGTCAGGAGCTCCAGCAGGGTAGCAGGACAGGGTTCAGGCAGGAACTGTCAGCCAATGAAGTTGCTCCTGCAACTTGGGACTGGGGCTGGCTGGCTGGCTTTTATCTGCCCCAAGGCACAGGGCGGCCCTGATCCTCAGGTGACTCGCCTATCCTGGCCTGGAGGCGAGCACTCCTCCTGCAGGAACTTAGTTCCCTCCGCCTCTCTGCCCTGAGCCTCTGCAGCTCGGGAGAGCCTGGAGGGTTACTGGACCCAGAGGCAACCTCAGCTTCCCCTGACGGGGCTGAGGGTGGAGCACCTGCAGGGAATGGGTCCTCCACCCCCTCAGGAGCCCGAGCCGACTCATCTGGTGCCTGCACCTGAGGATCCAGCACAGGTGAGGACCCTTCAGGCTCATGCCCTAGCCCTGGCTCAGGGGAATCCTGTGCAGGCTGGAATTCTTCATGTTCAGCATCCGAATCCGAATCCCAGGCCATCACCAAAATGCTGACCTTATATCCCTTCCCGGCTCTTGCCACCAGGTGCTGTGAGTTACCAGTTGGCCTCACCTGTGCGGCCGTGCCTTGCCTCTTCAGAACAAACTTAGGAAGGCCCCAGTCCTGCAAAGTCCTACTGGTCACAGGGCCCGGCTCCTGCATGCACTCCTGGCAACCACCTCACCTACCCTCAGGGCACCAAAAAATGCTATGGAAAAGGCTGCAGAAAAAAAGCCTAGCCTCATATTAAGACCAGCAATTTCTCGTCAATTTAGCACACATCCTGGTCAACAAATTGAAAGCAATGGGTCTCCTACCAGCAGGACGTGGAGGGCAGAGCCGACCCCATCCCTCCAAATCCTTATGCACTACAAACTTAGCACTAGGGTCTTTATTAAAGAAAGATTTGCAAAAAAAGGAAATTAAGGCCGCTTGAATCCTAAGCGTTTTTGCAGCCCGACCCAGTTGGAAAAGATGCACTAAATTCTGCAGCACCTGAGAAGTAGAAGGCTGACTTCAGCTGACAAGGACTGACGATAAAAGATTAGAAAATCAGTCCAAGCTTTCTTGTAAGACCGAAGAGTGGAAGGGGAAATGTACGCGGCTACTCCCTGCAATACTAATTGCTGCCAAGATTCCAGAGATGATCTGGGAAATATTCCAGAAGTTGCTGCGCCTCTGGAGCCAGGGACCTGAATCGCTCCATCTGAAAACGGGAAAATACAATATTAAAACGCAAACAATGCAGAACAAAAGCCCAAAGAAGGGCTGATACCCTAGTGGAGCGGGAAGACTGTTTGGTCAACACCTTCACCACAGCCTGATTATCGGACCAGAAACAGACTTTATGGTCCTTGAACTCCTTGACCCACAAATGAACAACTACTGCAATAGGAAAAAACTCAAGAAAAGTTAAATCCCGCGTAATAGCCTCCCCTTGCCATGCTGGCGGCCAAGGCATGGCACACCCTTCCAATAAAGCCTGAAACCTAATGAACCAGCCGCTTCGGAATGAACCTGAAAGTCATTGTGAAGATTCAAAGTATCCTGCCACAAAGAAACTCTATTGAATTCTTTCAAGAATTCCAGCCAAATCCGAAGACCCGCCTTCACTCCACTTGAAAGGCGAACCCGATGATGCGGGGCCTGCAGGCTGGCCGTAAGCCTGTCCTCTGCAGAAGATTTGGAAACGGGACCATGGAGCCTGGTACCTGGCAGAGGCTGAAGAGAGGTGATAGGTGAATGACCCGACCCAGAAGTTCCAGCTAAAGACTGGGAAGACACCCCAGACCCGGAAGGGGCCTTTGTATGCCCCCCCTTCCGCTGGCCTGCCGAGTCGGGCCCCCCGGCTCCTGCATACAACCCTGAGAAGAGGTGGGGACTGGTATACAGTAAAATTGTGAATTAGAAAATAAAACTCCAGACACTGTAAGGTTCTCTCCTTCACTAGATGCCAAGGTAACAGGAGATGAAACTTCAGCTGGGGAATTAAGCTCTGCTTGCGAACTGGGCCGGGAAGAGCAGCGCTGAATGAGACCATCCACTTCCTACACAAAGCGTGAGAACGCTACCGGATCGCCAGCTAGACTTGCAACCAAGGACTGAAGATTGGTAAATTGACCAGGAGAGGGCGAGCTGAGTGACTGAGATGGTCCATGAATCACCCTTTTCAGTGGGGTGGTAGAGGCAGGCCGCGTTGGAACCTTCTTTGGAGCCATACTAACTGCCAGTGAACAAACAGAATGAGGTACAGAACAGAAAAACCAATCAATAGCAATGTAACAGTTCCTGTCAGTTAAGTTAACTTGCCAAATTAAAGCAACATATACAACTGACCACTAGGGGCCGCTATACAGAAACCAACCCCTAAGCAGCAATATCAAGCAGCCGTCAGGCCATATTAACACTGCACCCCCAATGGAAGGTGCAGCACGGCCAATAGGGGCTGAAGTCTGCAATATTGCCAGGAGAACGGAGACCTAAAATGGCGTTCCCACCAAAACTGGCAGTTGCAATGCGAAAGGAGACCTAAAATGGCTCTCCTGTCTAAAGAGCTTCCCTCCTGAAAGACAAAGTAACCCCCCCCCACCTGCGCAAGCCACTAGCCAGTGACAATTACAAAGCCCATGGCACACAAGGACAGGGCTAGCCACACACCAGAAGCAGGCACCTATCCAGGGTGCCCCCCCCCCCCCGATTGCGAAGCCGGCACGCCACTGACCAAAGAGAGCTGGGCTGCAGCAGGAATGGCCGGTGTGCAAAGCGCCGCCGGAAGAGCAACACCGGCTGCCCCACACAGCTGGTGAGGTAGATCAGGCAGGCTCCCTGAGGCTAAGCTCCCCACATGGCCGAAGGGAAGTGGGCAGACGGCCAGGGCATAACTCAGGGGCGCCGACTTATAAAAAATACTGGGGGGGCCCATACCGGGGTCCTGCCCCGGGAAGTTTTCTAAATTTTAGATGAAAATTAGTGAGTTTTAAAGTTTTTTAAAAGTATTTTAGAGTCATATGATCAACATTAGAACCCCGAAAACTCGACTCTCTATAACTCCACACTCTGGGAAACTCGACAAGCCTGAAACACTTTTTGGCTTTGAAAAAAGAAACAAAACATAAACACGCACGGTATTTTCGTAAAAAGCTAATTTAATTTACAGTAACAATTATGCTTATAGACTATTACAGAGCAGTGAATATATAGCTCTGAAAAGACTGAAATGATATTTAAATAAATCCTAAACTATCATTAAAAGAATAAAACATAAAATATTGCTGTCGCACAGTAATAGCACTTTGATTAATAAGTGAAATAGCTAATTTAAGCTTACTTTGAATAAGGCTGAGGGTTCATTAAATAAAAATAATATCTCAAAGTTAATGCTTTAATACAGTTAATAAAGTTAATACAGTATGCCTAATACTGTATGTAAATACTGTAATACTGTATGTAAATAACGGGCTTTAATTGGGTCTTACACCCTAAAAATATTTAAGTATTTGAAAATAACTAATACAGTACTATAGTAATATAGAAATACAGTACTAAACTAGTACTAATATTTCAAAACTGAAAATTTAACATTCTGTATGTATTTAATTCTCTATTTTATAAAGATTTTTAATATTGCTCTAAATACCATTATTAGGGCTAGAGTGTCTTTAGAAAGGTGCAAATGTCGACTGTCTGACTGGATTACTGAATATGAAGTCGTTGATGACTGGTCGGATATCCAATTCATCCAAAACATCTCGATGGGCTTGAAGAACAGCCAAGTTGTTCAATCGCTTCTGTCCCATTGTTGATCGGAGATATGACTTCAGATGTCTAAGGGCGCTAAATGACCGTTCTGCTGTTGCTGTCGTGATTGGAACTACTTGGAGAAGCTTAATGCACTTCACTACTTCACATAACATTTCTCCAACTGCAGGCTCTTGTGTAATGTACTTTCTCACATCACGCATGTTTTTTAAGACCAGTTGTTTTTTATTAGCGATATCAGCTAACATATTCAAGTGTAAGCGCAGTCTCTCAATGTCTAGGTCATTTTTGAAAAACTCAGTTGATTTTTCAAAATTTGTTTCACCTCTGTTTACTAAAAGCAAGCACTCTTGTTCAACTGCAATGACCTGTGTGAATCCAGTTGATGCAAACCGCTCAGTAATGCAAGATTGCACCGTTTCACAAACTTCAATGTAAATAGCTTTGTAGTATTCCTTTGGGGTTTTGAAAGTGTGCGGTGAGCTGGCTTCGTTGTTTTCATACTTCTTTGGTATACGTCGATTCCGAGGAAGCGAAGGATCATCAACTTGTGAAGGTTTTTCTTTTAAACACAATTCCCAAAAGTGTTCAAAACTATCACGCCTTCCATTCAATATACAAATCAAGCCCTCATATATTTTTTCCAGATCAGCAACACTTAGATGAGGGCATTGAATTTTTTCATTGACATCCTCTACTGGGTTCATTGCATGGCAATAAAGACGTAAAAAGAAATAAGTTTTGAATTGTAACATTGACTCAAGGTAGCCTGCACATTTGTAACCTGCCTCTGTTTTGTCCTCTGCAGAAAATGTTTCAAAAAACTCTAGAAGTTCTTCAAAGTTTTTCAATATTCTCAAGATACTAGAAGCTCGCATAGTCCATCGAGTCGGGCAAAGGGGTCGTAGACCAGCTTGGTCGTTGGCGCTTTCACAGCGTATGCTTCTGAAAAGTCCCATCCTTTTGTTGGATTCCCTTACGGTGTTTATTAAGTCCTTGGCTAAGGCCATAATATCCCTCATAGACGTAAGATGGCGGAGACTGTCTACAACTGCCAAGTTTAAACTGTGAGCAGTGCAGTGCACATAACGTGCTTTTGGTTGTATATCCAAAACTAACTTTTTTAGTCCTTTGAACTTGCCTCTCATATTCGAGGCACCATCATAGCACTGTCCTCTTAAGTTATCCATTGACAAATCAAGACAAGCAAATACGTCTTTTAAAATACTAAACAGAGTTTGTGATTCAGTGTTGGGGGTCTCGTATAAGCCAATAAAGTCTTCATTGATAATTAAGGAATCATCGACAGTACGAATACAAAATGACACTTGTTCGTGAATCGAAGAATCACTTGTTTCGTCAACCATAATAGAAAAATGTTCAGTCTTCTTGATTGAAGCCAATACTTTTCTCAACACAGACTTTCCTAGTAGATCAATGATCTCGTTTTGAATATCGTGGGACGTCCACTTATACCCCGAACGCCCTAACCAATCTTTTAACTCAGGTAACTCAGGTACTCTTTTAACTTTTGGAGTTCCAACAATTGAAAAAAATTTGAGTTTACATCTTCGTGCCCTCTAATTGCTAGTCCTTGTCGGCATAAAAATTGCACGGTAGTAAAAATTGTCTCAAGAGCTAAACGGCCTTTCTTCATATCACTATCTAACTGTTCATTCAATTGGGAGGCCACACTTCGGTTAGTGATGGAATTTAGTTTCAGAACACCTTCTTTATGCGTAAACGTATTTTCATGAAGACGGAATTTTTCCAAAGCCTTTTTCCAGTTAGAAAACCCTACGGAAATAAATGAATCTTCTTTTTTTGAAGAAAATTGTAATAGATTTTTAGCATCTGCCTCTTTGCAGGTTTTGCAAAAAACTTTTTCGGTACATGCTTCATATTCTAGCCATGTATATTTGATCAACCAAGACTTCTGAAATGATCTTCCCTTACCGGATTGTCCAGGTTTCGGCTGTGAACGGTTCTCGCCTGAAGACGACGAAGCAATTGACGACACAATTATTGTCGGAGGTTGACTTGCAGTATCATCAACTTCCAAGCACGCCTTTTTGGTAACAAATTTATCCCTTGCAAACTTAATTCACAATACACTAAGAGACTAAAGTAAACGAATAAAATATAGTCATATAAAAGAGTCCACTAAACACTAAAGTCGGAACGCTAAACACGTCTGCAGCATGCACTGAACGAAACTATCCACACTGAATGACTACGCCAGCAGGGCGTGGGCTTTATATAGCCGCGGCGTCGTAATGTCTCGAAGCGTCAAGGCAACGCGAGGTGGAGGATTCCAGGCGCTTCTGCTCCAGTCCTTTTGATGTCGCCGCGGCCGCAGCGCTGGCCCGCCAGACTTTACACGAAGGTTCGCGCACCGGGACAAATTCTAAGTGTGTCCGCAGCACCGTAACACTATCATGATTCACACCACTCTTTTCAGTTAACCTGCTTACTACCGTAATAATTATTTGTTTTAACTCATTACTGAATGTATTTTAAAAGGTAACTATCGTCAAACAAGGAAAATAAAAAATACCAACATAATTTTGTGATTTTACAAAGCATAATATAACTAATAATTTAAATTATTGGGGGGGCAGAGCCCCCCCCCAAACGAATTTTTGAGGGGGCTCGGGCCCCCTCAGGCCCCATGGAGTCGGCGCCTATGGCATAACTCCCAAGCCACGCTCCGTCAAAAAGCAGCTCCAAGCCGCAAACCCCAAGGGAGATGAGTGCTAGAACTCCACTCCAAGGCTGTGCTCCCACACTCCCCGGAGACACAGCACTAAGCCATCAAAATGAGTGAGGGGAAGGCAGCCAGAACTCAGCGCTACAGCCACACTCCCTTGACGCTGCCAACAAAGTGGCAGTAGCCGCCAACAGATAGAGGGAAGGTGGCTGGGGGAGAGGACTAACGACTGGAGCCGAAACGCAGCACGAAGGCGTGAAGCGGCTGGAGCAAGGAAGACAGGCGGCTGAAGATCTGCACCAGGGCTCCTCTCACGCTGCCAGGAAGCAGCCCTCCGGCCACTGAGGTAAGGGGAAGACCTAGGACAAAGTGTGGGAAGGAGATAGTGGGGGGGGGGAGAGAAATAAAACAATAAAGAAACGGGGGAAAGGGGGGGTGAGGTAGGATAAGGCGGCAGGAAAAGGAGAGGGTGGGGAAACGGGGCACTCAAAAGAAAAGAAAATAAGGACAACTCAAAGGCAATAAATGCAATGAACAGCCCAAGACAATACAGCCATCTGAGTAGCTCCTTTCACTGATCCGATGCGCGCAGCAAAATGAGGAAGCTCAACACTGTGTTCAGAGAATATAAAGCTTTTAGGCTGTCAATCAGAAATAGCAACATTAAAATCTCCACAACAACATAGAGGAGCCAGTCGCAAATGTGGCCATCTAAATTTACCCGCTCAGCAACAGAGGGATGACTTCTAGACCCCATCGCAACACATGCTCTCCATGAAGGAGAACACTCTTTAGGGCAACGTAGGAGGTGAGAGCCAGCAGAATGCCCTGAGGTAAGGACAGCATGGGGAATGTGCCATCTTGTTTTACTTAAAGTGGGATTTTGTTCAAAATGCACACTTCTAGTAGAGCAGAAAAGTTGCAAACCAGCTGGCAGATGAATCATACATACAATTCATGCTGATTTATCCAGAAAGAGCCTAGTGATTTTCTTCAGTGACAATGAACATTCTGAATTTCATGATCTCTTTGAATCTGGCAAGGGCCTTAACAAAACACTCCCTGATACCCATGCATGTGCCTTTGTAATGCAGCCACAGTCAAAATACACAAGCGTGGAACTCTGTTTACAAATCCTTAGGACTGCAAATGAAAAAACCCAACATAGTGCAATCTGTCTGCAAGGGAAGAATGAATGTGTGAAAATATACTGAGCTCTTAAATGAATTGAACATCTGATAATAGTAAAAGAGTGGAATTGACATGGATAGCAAGACTTGCTGTGGAAATCTGCTCAAGGCCCCAAGCTACATACATTATTCTCTGCGAGAACCAGTGTTCCTTGGGAATTCTAAGAAACAAAAAATCAGTGCCGTTTTAAAATCAGTGAAAGGTTCACATCACCTCAAATTGTTGTCTATGCTCTGGTAACCACCAGGTTATTATCTATTTGCTTCTTGACTTCCAAAATGAACATTAGAAAGAAAGATAAACAACAACAAAATCTCAGATCCAACTTAACTGCACCCCACTAAGAGATAACGTAAAAAAATGAAGGACTAGATGTCTGGCACCTAAAAACATATGAGACTCTGCAGTTTGCTAAGGCTGCTGGGAATCAAAGCTCTATGAGGTTTCATAACAACAATCAGCACCCGTAATGAACTGCAGTTCCAGGGATGCTGTTTTTGCGGCGGGGGGTGTGTGGAGGGGAAGAGAGCCATGACCGTTAAAGTGATATAAGAGGACTTTAAATGTGTACTGTGGATGTGACCAGAGAGAAGATGGGAGAAATGGTGACTGAAAAAAAGTCAGGAAGAAGTAGGGGAAGCCCAAGCTACTGGTAGAGAAAGAAAGTGAGGAAGAGGGGTTGGGAGAGATGGGCACACTGTATGTGAGGGCCAAACTTTGCTGAATGCATCATTTGCAGCCATGTCTGCACAGGTGCTGTTTCTAATTGATAACAGGCATGGATGGTGTGTGTGTGTGTGTGTCACAATTGCTGGGTGCAGGGAGGCAAAGCTTGACCCATTCTTTCCTGGCTTGCTATTATCCGCAGAAGCAAAGCCCCCATTGGCAGTAGGGTGGAGGGGGGGGGATAGAACTACAGCACAGGAGAGGAGAGGTTTAGTCCTTTCCTCTGTGCTGTGACTGATGAAAAATGCACACACACATTCCAGAGCTAATAGAACTGATAGGGAGGAATTTTCATCAGGATTGCAGCACTGAAGAGTTGAATCTCCCTTGCCCATGCACTGCAGTCCTTAGTAAAACCACCCTATACCTGCTATTCAATAGCAGCCCATGTGGTGGAGCAGATTAGGGCAGGGGAGAAGTTGTGGCTGTGCAGATGCACAAGCAGATTCTGTCTAGTGCGCCCACAATGATTAGCAGTCACTACAATATATTTTCAGTAAACCCAGGCAAAGCCACATTCTGCCCTCAGGGATGAGAGGCTGCTTGTTCAGTCTAGCTACCCAGGAATTTACTAGCCAACGTAATTTACAAGCTGAAGGGCATTAGTTGCAACACGGTACTCTGATAGAATATTAATTACTGATAAAGCCAGATGATGTTCAAAAATCATGTTCAAAAATCAATGTATAAGAAGTAGCTACTGTTGTCACAACCCCTTTTTGCTGGATGATGCCACCCCTTTTTGCCACTAGATAGCAGTGTGTGTCTTCAAAGCTTCCAAGCCTTGCCCACAGTCTCCTATATCTTTGCTTTTGAAAACTGTTCTGTACACAGCTGAATGAAGAGTTGAGAAAGCTGCAGATCTGCAGATGGGCCGACAAAACCCAGCCAAGCCTTGTTGTGGTGTTGGGCGCTCCTTGCGGATCAACAGGAGCCGATGCAAGAAGGAAGATCATCGCCGTGTCAGGAGTGCACAGGAAGAAGCAAGTTCAGTTTGTCCCTTGACTTGTGAAATTCTGACAATTCAAAGGAGAGAAGTCAGAGATTCAACTGCCTCTACATCATCTTCAGTCTGCGATTCTGTGCACATTTATCTGGGAATAAATCATAGACGGCATGGCTTTGTCACTGGGATTGCTTCATTCTGTAACATTGCAACCCAAGTAAATAAGAGAAATGTGCTACATGGATTATATCACTCTGTGGCATAGAGCAGTGGTTTTCAACCTTTTTGAGTCCATGGCTCCCTTGACCAACCACACTCTCCCCTGTGGGATACCCTCTCAGGTGGGCGCCATTGCCACTATAAGAGAACAAAAGTGTTCTGGCCCCTATTTTTCTAGAAAAATAGCACTGGATCCCCACTTATGTGGGAAGTCCATTCTGGGACACCATTCCTGTCACTGGGACATTCGTAAATCAGGATTCCAACCATTCCAGCCCCACCCACTTTTGGAGAGCATATAAGCGGGAACGCACATGTCAATCACGTGCAAGTGGGGATTCCTCTGTTTTGCTTTTAAGTAGTGCTTGCCAAACTAAAGAATCTTTTCGTATTTCTTTTTCGGTGGCAAGAAATTCTGGAAGCAGAAGGAATACAGTAACAGGCAACTTAGGGCCAAAACAAACTCAGCTGCCACAATTACTGGCAGTCGTAGGAGAATGCCATCATTGTTAACACTTGCCTTGATTTTACAGTTTGACATGACATGTTATTTTTTTATCCAAACAGTTCTATTTATTGAAAGTTCTTCTGTTGGACAGCATGTAAATAATGACAGTAAAGAAATGCTTTATTATTTGGAGCAGGGTGAGGGTGGGGAATACTTTTAATTATGGCCTGAGGCAACCCTGGAGAGGACCAACCTTTGTGGCCTTTTGCTTCTAATATTAAGGTAAAGGTACCCCTGCCTGTATGGGCCAGTCGTGTCCGACTCTAGGGTTGTGCGCTCATCTCGCTTAAGAGGCCGGGAGCCGGCGCTGTCCAAAGACACTTCTGGGTCACATGGCCAGCGTGATGAAGCTGCAGCTGGCGAGCCAGCACCAGCGCAGCACACGGAAACGCCGTTTACCTTCCCGCTATAAAGCGGTCCCTATTTATCTACTTGCACTTAGGGGTGCTTTCGAACTGCTAGGTGGGCAGGAGCTGGGACCGAACGGCGGGAGCTCACCCTGTCGCGGGGATTTGAACCGCCGACCATACGATCAGCAAGTCCTAGGCACTGAGGTTTTACCCACAGCGCCACCCGCGTCCCTTGCTTCTAATATTACTCAAGAGTAAATTAAATGTCTTACAGATGTCTACACCTCTCTTTAAATGTGTGGCTTTGCAATCAAGCAAAGAGCTCTGGTTGCCCCATTTTGAAGAGTTGGAAAAACTGAAGTAAAGGGGCAATGATCAAACCAGCCTGGGGGTCTGGGGCAGCTTTAGGGATTCAGATCCCCCTCAGCTGTGAAGTTCACTGGGCGTGACCTTGGGGCCAGTCACTGCCTCTCAGCCTGATCTACTTTGCAGGGTTGTTGTGTGGATAGAGTGGGCACTGGGGTGGCAGAACCACATACACCACATTGAGCTCCGTATAGAAAAGATGGGATCTCATTGTGATAATGTGCACCAGTCCTAAATGCACAAGATCCAACCAAGCAGGAAGTTCTCCTGCACAAGCCCCGTTCAAACCAACAGGAACCCAAGCAATGCCACTGCTGGGCTGGGCTGAGCTGACGAACTCCACACGACAGCGCCAGCCTCTCCCGAAATTAGTGTGCACATTTGGGGGAAATATGTTATTGGGGGGATGGAAGCGAGAAACACAGCACAGGACATACATGCAGAAATGGTCCTTTCCTTCGACATTCTCCCTGACTCCATCAAGCGGGGGGGGGGGGGGGGAGAGAAGGAGGTTGCCTGGGTGGGAGAGGTAGAGAAGACGAGGGGGGAGGGATATAAGAAGAGAGAAACACAGAAGGCACCCCTCACTTTCTGATTTATTTTTAGATCCCTCTTTATAGAACTGGGGGACTCTCAAAAATGGAGGGAGGTTATTGGTCTGGTGGGGGTTTTTTGGGTGGGGGTGTGCGTTATGAAAAAGCAAAAAACCAAACAGGAGGGGACACACATACGCTTCCAGGCAAACCTACCATACAGCTATTTTGCTATTTTCTTGCATTTCTTGATCCCTCTGTGTAAAATGAAGGCGCTCTTAGGGGGGGGGTATTACTAACGGTGGGGGGGAAATTTGTTTACAGGGGAGATTTTTAAAAGATAAACAGCAGCGGCCAGCAGGCATCATGCAAAAGCCTCAGATGGTACCCAAAGGGGAGCCGGGAAAATTGTGGGTGGGACAGAGAGAGAGAAGCAGCTCCTTCTGCATGGACATGTTCATTCTATCTTTAAAGTGGGGTGGCAGAGGTTTTTTCAAAAGGGCAGTGGAGAGGGGACATGAAGAGGGAAAAGGAGGAGGGAGCATGCAGGTGGGAGACTAGGATTCTGGGACACGTCTGGGAGGCTATTTTGAAAACTAAATGAAGTATTTTGTTATGCCATTTATGCCATCTTTTCATAACAGAGATAAATTAAATCCCTTCTCAAAGCCCAGATGATTTAAATAATTTACATCCTTTTAAATTTTTAAAATACATTGTGTTTACTTGTACCATTTAATATATTGCACATATTAGTGTTTTTTAATATGGTGCTTAACATTGTATGGTGTGTGTGTTTTCTTGCCCCCTACCCCATCCTTGGAGAGACCTCTCTGTTTGGTTTGCTCGCTTGGGTTTCTTTTCATGGCAATGGTGCAATTGCTTAAAGCTAATGTTTTTCTGCTCGCACACTACATTTTAAAGCAGGCTTTCTATGACATTCAGCTGCAGTCCTTATTAGTCAGCGTAATGCTGAATGAAAGCTCTTGAGGGCTGCTTGTTCCAGCAATCATTAAGCCGGAGCAACATGGAACAGATGGGCGGGCGTCTGGCAAGGGGACTGGAGAAATCTACTGTTACCTGAAAAGAAAACGAAAGGAAAGCAGCTCCAAGCTCCAGCAGCACAAACACCTGGAAACGAGGATGGTCACACAGAGGTGTCGCAGGAGCAGGAGCAGTGCTGCCCAATGGGGAGGAGAAACATTTTCTCTCCCTTATTTCTCCCTCTTCACAGCCGCCAGCTGTTTCTTTTCCCCACAACCCCTCTCTCTGCTCCCTCAACAATTTTTAATTGTTCTATGTAAAATACAACAGGGGCTGTGTTTCATATGAAATTAAGCAATACTAATTTTGCGAGTGGCCATTTTAAACCCAGCCCATCTTTTTTTCTAATTCTACAGCACCGTTTTAGATACAGTGGTACCTCGGGTTACATACGCTTCAGGTTACAGACTCCGCTAACCCAGAAATAGTGCTTCAGGTTAAGAACTTTGCTTCAGGATGAGAACAGAAATCGTGCTCTGGTGGCGCGGCAGCAGCAGGAGGCCCCATTAGCTAAAGTGGTGCTTCAGGTTAAGAACAGTTTCAGGTTAAGTATGGACCTCTGGAACGAATTAAGTACTTAACCTGAGGTACCACTGTACCTATTAGTTCTACTACCTGAATCCAAAAGGAGTTGTATTCTTATTGGCATATTTTGGACATGCTACGCTGCTGAAATTTGACAATAATGAAATAAGAATATGGATTTTCCAAACTCAGAATATTCTGAGGAATGATCCCTTGCCCTCAAATTCTTCCTCTTGTTCTAATCAAGATTCACCAAGTATATTTCAAGTGTATGGTCTGCATTTACCAAACCAAGCTAGAAGCTGTAGTTGGGGCAGGCCCAGAAGCTGATTACTAACCTCTTGGTCTGAATGAAACCATGGTTGATTGGCACCTATGGGGAATTTCGTCCCAATGCAAATAATAGCTTCAGATGAGAATGTTCCTCAGGACCACACGACAAAGGAGGAAAATACTAAATTCCCTTTCCATGCCTGCTCTGGTTCTGTAAATTAATACCCTCCTCTGTTGACGCGATTTTCATTTTTTAAGAACCCTGTAAATTAAACACAAAGATTCTGCATTTAGCACCATGTTTTGTTTGGCCCTGAGAGGCAGCGTGATTGAGTCCACAGAGTGCAGCACTTGCATATGATTATATTATTCCATGATATATTTAGCTTCTATGATACATTTAGCTTCAGATCTCAGTGTTCACAATGAACTTAAGCATCACTGTCTCTTCCCCTCCATCTGTTAATTCAACTGTGAAATAGGAGCAAAAGTAACCTTTGTCATGACCTTTAGGAGTTCCTCTTTCTCCCCCCCCCCCCAAGTATCTGTTTTCTTTTCTGTAAAATAGGAGTGAAGGTAACCAGCAATAAATTGTCCAGGTTCTTCATAAAAATGAATATTGTGAGAGTTACAATGGATCAGCATCCTTTGAACTGTTATCTAAAGGCTCATTAAGACTTCCTCTTGTGCCACATTCCATTTCCCCCCCATGAATTTGTTATTTTCCCAAATCTGTGTCGTGTTTCTAGGCACAGGTCTGTGCTTCAAAGTGCTGTGTCTGCAGTCTGCACATTCCCTGCAAAAAGCCACTCTTTGCCACTGAATCGGAGCAAACACGAATTGTTCTGGTTCAGTGACAGAGTGGGTTTTCAGAGGGAAAGCACCAGGGAAAACAACACCAACCAGAAGACTTGGCACTTTAAAGCACAGACTTGTGCCTAGAAAGCGCAGGGCAAAAGCTAAGTGTGGATGAGCACTTGGTGGGGAAATCCAAATAAATGCTGGTAACATTGGGTTCTATTTCTGTACAAATATTTTCTGTTAAAAGCTGAGCTAATTAAGCATATTTATTGTCAAGAGGATAGCATTATTAACTAGCTATATCTTATTGACTGCCAGGAATAAATGTATAGAAAGAAAATGAAGTTAAGAGGACATTATGTTTAATAACAACTATATTGTCTCTGTCTGATTTTGATCAATTGTGTGGGGGTAAAAGTTTTAATTGTTTCCATTTATTTAAGATTTAGAAAACTGGCTCAGTATTTCAAATTACAGAATTCATCAAATGGAAGAGTTAATAAAAGTTTTTAGCCGTTATTAATGATCCCAGTTTATATTATATGTTGAGGAAGCAAATTAGTTTCATGAATGACAGGATTTGAGCGCAACCTCATTTTAAATTTCTTTAATTTATTGAAGTTCCTCCATTCAGAGGAAATAAACCCATATAAGAAAAGGACGCCATTATAGGGATGAAAATGGGGCTTTGACTAAATTAGATGATACCATCCCAGGAAGTTATTCCATCACTGGGGAACTGGTGTTATGGAACCAGTTGGGAAATCTGTAAGTTCTCAAAAATGGTCACCCAACCGAAGTGGCTTTATGACACTCCCTTGGGTGGAGGAGTGGGGAACCTGTGCCTCTTCAGATGTTGCTGAACTACAGATCCCATCATCTCTCACCCTGGGCAATGCTGACTGGGGCTGGTGGGATTTGCACTCCACCAACATCTGGAGGGCCACAGGTTCCCCATCCTTCCTCTGGGGTGGCTGGGACATGGAAGTTGTCTTGCTAATGGAAGGAAAAGTCAGTTAAGTGTCAAAGTGGATGGTGCTTTGCGAATAGATATATGGTGCCATAATTCATAGAGAAGATGAGACCAAGGGGAGAGATGATATCCAACTTCAGATTTCAAGGGCTGTCCCATGGAAGATGGAGCAAGCTTGTTTTCTCCTGCTCTGAACCAATGGCTCCAAGCCACAAGAAATGAGATTCCGACTCAACATCAGGAAGAACTTTCTGACAGTAAGAACTGTTCAACAGTGGAACTGTCTCCCTTGGGAGTTTGTGGACTCTCCTACCTTGGAGGTTTCTAAGCAGAGGTTGGATGGCCATCTGTCATGGATGCTTTAGCTGATATTCCTGCATTGCAAGGGGTTGGTCTAGATGACCCTTGGGATCCCATCCAAATTTACAATTCTATTATTCATTCCTCTTTGCCTGTTTTGATTCCCCCCTTGTTTTTCCCCCAAAACTTTGTTCTGTATTTATTACTATTTTTCTTCTCCAAAATCAGTGTGTTCAGCAATCATTACCTTTGCTGTATTACGTTTTGCAGGCAGAATTATTTTTTGTTAGTTTGGCCAGGTTAAGCTTTGTAATCCATTTTCATTATTCAATTTGAGTGCCTGGGCATTTTTGTTTTGTTTGTTTTTAAAAGTCAAATTTGGTGGGTGTTAAGGGGGGGGGGGAGTCCGTTTTGATTTGTAGCTATTTATTCCAAAATGTAAAATATAATTTGTCCCCCATATGAGAAGTCATGTTTATTTCAAAGAGGAACACCTGTCAGGCTTCTGGTACTGAGTTAGTCACATTATTGAAGTGGCAGATTAAATCTAAGCTATTTCTCCCCTTTTAACATACTTATTTTTATTGACTGTCAATAGGATACCAAGGGAAATGAATACAAAAGAAAACTATGAATTGGATCCAAAGTTGTAATTGGCAGAGTTTTGCAAGTGCTGAAGGAAGGCTGTGAAGATTTTAGCAGATTCCTCATTGCCCCCCTGCCATCTCATGCCTAATGAAAAATTGCACAGAGATCCTGGTAGATGTTTATTGAATTTTCTATTATGATTTTTTCCAGTGTTCCAGTGTTCTGAACTTCTGAAATAAGTCATTTTTTAATGATGAAGTTGCTAAAGCAAACAATGTCTCTTGGGAGCTCACCATGCTTTGGTTTGGCACAGAGTGTGCTGTGTATCCTCTCATTATGACTTACTGGCATATCCTGTTGATTTTACAAGGCTCAGATCAGATCCTATGGTTAAAATTGGGGGGTGATAGAGATCAAGATTTTATGTATTCACACCCCTTTCAGAAAATGGACAAGACAGCAGAAGACATTGTTAACCTCTTTCCAAAATCATTGTTAACCTCTTTCCTCTGGGAGGAATGGAGACTGAAACGTTTACCTCTAGATTCCGCTTTAATCCTGATATCTCAACACTCTTCCTTTCACACAGCAGCCAAATGAGGTCATTTGCTATGTGGGAAACAGTGGTATTATATAAACTTGGAGACTTTTACCCTAATCCAGGGGTTGGCAAACTTTTTCAGCAGGGGGCCAGTCCACTGACCCTCAGACCTTGGGGGGGATGGACTATATTTTGAAGGGGGGGAAATGAATGAATTCCTATGCCCCACAAATAACCCAGAGATGCATTTTAAATAAAAGCACACATTCTACTCACGGAAAAACATGCTGATTCCCAGACCGTCCGCTGGCCAGATTGAGAAGGCAATTGGGCCAGATCCGGCTCCCAGGCCTTAGTTTGCCTACCCATGCCTAATCAATAGCCTCTTAAAGCTCCAGAAATAAATTTCATATTAGAGATATACCACGCGGCTGGTAAGAAATGCACCATATTAAACTTTTTTTTTTTAAATCAGCCAAATGTAAAGACTCAACCAGCCCACTGGAAAATCCATTTACGAATTGGAAGGGCCCCATTTGGATTGTCTGCCCCAGGCAAACCCCCCCCCCCACCTTGGCCCTTCCCCACACCTGTTAACACCTGCTTATGGAGATAAACAATGAGAATGGGAAAGTGGCTAACCACCAAAGGTGGACCCCAGAGTGAAATAAGCTTGCACTAGTTTTACTCAGGACTCAGAAGAGTTTTAAATAAACACACCAGAGCGTTCAGAGCAAAACCAGCAGGACTGGGGCAGTGGTCAACCACAGTCCTCCTGACAGCAGCTTGGCTGGCACTTCCCAGGATGGTGAAGCAGGAAAGGGGTTGAGGTTGAGTGTGTTTGTACGCTGGTGGCCATGTTGGATTGTTTCGAAGAAGAAGAAGAAGAAGAAGAATAAAATTTGTATATCACTCTTCATCTGTAGCTCTCAGAACAGGTCACAACATAAAAGTAAAAAACCACAAAATGCATTATAAAATCAAGAACAAAATCAAGCCAAAAGCTTCCCAGCCCCAGGCCCCACCCACCTGTCCAGACCCAGCCTCCTCACTGCTCCTGGACTCTCCTGGTGAGTTGCATTGACACCACGGTCAGAAGGGTGGAAGCAAGGAACCCACCATGTTGTCTGCTTCTGACCTCTGAACTGTGATAGTAATGGAAGGGCATCAATTGTTTTCCTTCCTCTGCACAGAGGTAACATACCAGAAAAAAGGCAAGACTTTCTCACCCTGACTAAAAATAGGCCTGTGTATATTAGCTAATGATTTGTGAAGCAGGTCAGAAGCAGCCTTATATTTAGAAGGGGTCCACCTAAGTTATCTTTCCTTATTTTGAGATAAATTTGAACACTACGGTGGAAAAAAGAATAATCTGGGACGCAAGTAAGGCCGTGATGAGGGGGTTCTTGATACAACAGAATGCTGTTAAGAAAAGGACACAAAATGAGAAAAAAGACAAGATTTTGGAGAAAATTAAAGAATGTGAGAAGAAATTAAGATTAAAACCTAAGTCACAGCTGATTCTGAGAGAAATTAAACTCTACCAAGCACAATACTCTAAATTGATAAACCAGGAAATAGAGTGGAAAGTTAAACTAATGAAACAAAGAACATTTGAATCGGCGAATAAATGTGGGAAACTGCTAGCATGGCAGTTGAAGAAGAGACAAAAACTAAATACAGTTACAAATTTAGAGATTGAAGGAAGAAACATTCAGAACCCTGTGGAGATTAGAAAGTGCTTCCAGAGATATTTCAAACAATTGTATACTCAAGGGCCGCAAAATGAGGTTGAGATAGAGCAATTTTTGATAAAGAATGGACTACCAAAACTATCACAAGAAAATAGATCAATCCTGAACTGCAAAATAACATGACAAGAGATTGAACAAGCCATTCAGAATATGCAACTGGGCAAATCTCCAGGGCCAGACGGGCTCACTGCCAAGTATTATAAGACACTGAAAGACTATTTGATACATCCACTGATGGAGGTTGGCAACGAAATCTTGGAGGGGAAGAAGGCGCCAGAATCGTGGAAAGAAGCTTTCATCACATTGATACCTAAATTGGAAACGGAAAAGACACAACTCAAGAACTACCGTCCCATCTCCCTTTTAAATGTGGATTACAAAATATTTGCAGACATTTTAGCAAGTAGATTTTAAAAAGTTTTAAATGAAGTAATCCATAAGGACCAGGCAGGCTTTCTCCCAGGTAGACATTTGTTTGCTAACACAAGGAACATTATTGATATTTTGGAACTTCTACAAACAAATATCAATACAAAAGCTGTGTTAATCTTTATAGATGCGGAGAAGGCCTTTGATAATATTTCCTGGAAATTTATGAAGAAAAATTTGGAAGGGATGGGAGTGGGAAGGGGTTTTGAAAATGGGATAGATGCAATCTATTCAGAACAAAAGGCTAAATTGATAGTCAACAATGTGGTGACAGAAGAGTTCAATATTGAAAAAGGAACACGACAAGGGTGCCCCATCTCTCCACTGTTATTTATCTCGGTCCTGGAGGTGCTCTTGAACATGATTAGAGGAGACCGGTTGGTTGAAGGAATTCAGGTCGGAGCGAAACAGTACAAACTTAAAGCTTTTGCAGATGACCTGGTTTTGACTTTACAGGAGCCAGAATCTAGTACGAAAAGGGTATTACAATTGATTCAAGAGTTTGGTCGGGTGGCGGGATTTAAATTAAACAAGCAAAAAACTAAGGTACTGGGAAAAAACTTAACAGTTACAGAGTCAGAAAGGTTTCAGAAAGAGACAGAGTTAAATGTGGTTAAAAAAGTAAAATACCTAGGGGTGAACATAACAGCAAAAAATTTGAGTTTATTTAAGGACAATTATGAGAAATGTTGGTCAGAAATTAAGAGAGATTTAGAAAGTTGGTCAAGACTGAAACTTTCCTTGTTAGGCCGGATTGCTGCTATAAAGATGAATGTATTGCCAAAAATGTTGTTTTTGTTTCAAACTTTACAGATTGTGGACAAAACGGAGTGCTTTGGGAAGTGGCAGAGAGATATTTCCAAATTTGTCTGGTAGGGCAAAAAGCCCAGAATCAAGTTTAAGATATTAACTGATGTGAAAGAAAGAGCCCTGCCAGACTTAAGGTTGTATTACGAATCAGCAGCTTTCTGCTGGCTAAAAGATTGGCTGCTTCTCGAAAACACTGATGTGCTAGACTTGGAAGGTTTTAACAATGTTTTGGTTGGCATGCATATTTATGGTATGACAAGGTTAAGATTAACAAGGCTTTCAAGAACCATATTGTCAGAAAAGCAGTGTTTAATGTCTGGACAAAATACAAAGACTTATTGGAAAGTAAAACTCCAAGGTGGCTTTCACCATTGGAAGCTAAGGCCCGGAAAAGACTCAATATGGAGGCCGAATGGCCGAAGTATTGGGAAATATTAGAAAAAGATGGAGATAATTGGAAATTGCAGAGTATGGAGAAAATGAAAGACAAAGTGCGAGATTGGTTACATTACGCTCAGATTAAAGAAGTTTTTAAACTTGACAAAAAGTTAGGATTCCAGGTGGAAAAATCGAAGTTGGAAACGGAACTGTTAGAGCCTAAGACTAAGGTACTTTCAAGAATGTATAACTTGCTGTTAAAATGGAACACACAAGATGAAACGGTCAAATCGGCTATGATAAAGTGGGCACAGGACATTGGGTATAATATCATGTTTGAGGACTGGGAAAGGTTGTGGACCATTGGGCTGAATTTCACTGCATGTAATGCTTTGAAAGAAAATGTTATGAAAATGATATATAGATGGTACATGACCCCAGTTAAACTTGCAAAAATATACCATTTGTCTGATAACAAGTGTTGGAAATGTAAAGAAAACGAAGGAACGTTCTTTCACCTCTGGTGGACTTGCCCTAGAGTGAAGGCTTTCTGGGAAATGATATATAATGAGCTGAAAAAGGTATTTAAGTATACCTTTCCCAAGAAACCAGAGGCCTTCCTTCTGGGTATTGTCGGCCAGAGGGTGCTAAAGAAGGACCGAACATTTTTTATGTATGCAACAACAGCAGCAAGGATACTCGTTGCCAAGTACTGGAAAACCCAAGATTTACCCACACTGGAAGAATGGCAGATGCAGCTGATAGACTACATGGAACTGGCCGAGATGACCGGCAGAATCCGAGACCTGGGAGAGGAGACGGTAGAAGAAGACTGGAAGAAATTCAAGACCTACCTACAGAAACATTGTAAATTGTATGAATGTTAAGAAGGATGCTAGATTATAAATAACTTGGCACCATTAAGTTAGATGAAGTGAAATATGAAGATAAGTTAAATTTAAGAAAAGACAAATTTTGGATAATTATTAGGCTAAATTTAAACTTTTAAGGTTTGATAAAATGATATCTAAAATTAGAGACACAACATTGGAAAAATAGATAACAAGAATGGAAATAAGGTGATAAATTGCTGGTTAGATATTTATAAATTAGGAACGCAGGAGCGGGAGATGCGAGGGAGTCCAAAGAAGCTAGGAAAATATGTTACGATATGTGTTATTTTGTTTCTTTATTTGTATGGTAATTAAAAAAAAACTTTCAATAAATATTTATTAAAATATATATATATATACCTTTCCTGAACTTTAACCAGGAGAAGTATTGATTGAGCTCTACAAGCTACTGCCCAAAGAATCTCTTAAAGTAGACACATTTGTTCCTTACTTTGTAAAACCAACCTTTTCTGAGTATGTCATGAGGATATTAGCATAGTAAATCAGCAAACACAGAGGGTTAAATTCACCTTTCCTGCATCATTTCCTCCAAAGCGTTGCCTAAAGCAATTAATAAAGGCCTTTTATCAGATTTGAAAACGGCCAATTTGATGTGCATTTGTAATTTCAGAAGGTCTCAAATGATGCAGCAGATTACTGAACAATTAATTGAAATTCAGGGTACATTTTGTGCTGATTCTGCAAACTCTAAAGGATTTGCTGTTGATGTGGGCATTTTAAAACAGCCACAAATACAAGGAGAGTGAAAAGAGGGAGTTCATGGTAGCCTGCATTTTGAAAGTCATACTTCTGTGCGAAGAAAACTCATGTCTCTAGAATCCCTTGCCATCTTTTGTGCAAAGCCCCTCTAATTAATCATATTTAGGAATTACTCTATGCAAAACATTTGCCTCCTCTCCTCCCACACACACAAGCTGCCAAAATGGCCTGCCCTCTGAAATACTCCATTAATTACAGAAGAGTTGCCATGCTTAGTATGTTGCGTCAAAATGAGTCCTGCTGCTGCAGCATCCTAAAGACAGACATATTTATTTCTAGCTTGATATTATATAGCCCTCTGTGTCAAATACATGAAGTGATTGGGTAGGTGGTATTTTCTCTCTTGCTAAAAAAATTCTAACACAACACGCACACTGTTTTCCCACCCATGAATGGGACAGTTAAATGGAGATTTCAGCTGAGCTTTAAATTAGTGTATTGTTATAAGGTTTTTTGGGGTGCAGGCTAAATCCTAGTAATTAAGAAGTATCAGGATTTTTATTATTTGGGATGTGAAGGGAGAAATAACAAGGTGCAGAGGAATTCCCGGGTTTTGCCTGTGTAAAAAGACCTGGCCAAACTAGGGCCATTAAGAAATGATTGAGGGTCATTGTCAATACAAGAGAACCATCCCGAGACAGCCGTGCTATATATAAGATCTGGACTCCCTGCATCTGAAATATGAGTGAGTGAGTGAGTGAGTGAGTGAGTGAGTGAGTGAGTAAGTAAATAAATAAATAAATAAATAAATAAATAAATAAATAAATAATGTTACTTTCAATGAATTCTTGTAAGTTGATTCTACATATTTTCTGCTTGGCTTAAAGGCAACTTTAAAAAGAAGAGAATTCCCTCACCGAGGTGTTAAGACAGAAAGCAAAGGATAGGGCCCCATGAACACATGGGCGCTTAAGCACGGCTGGCGGGAGTCATAGTCCAAAACGTCCCGAGGGTGCCAGGCTAGCCAAGGCTGGTCTTCGCACATTGCTACTGAATCTGCGCTGCTATGTCATGCCACAACTGCTACCCAAGGAGAGCAAATGTGTTTTGGAGATGATCTGGAGATCTGTACACTACCCAGCTGATGTTCATACAGTGGTGCCTCGCAAGACGAAATTAATTCGTTCCGCGAGTCTCTTCGTCTTGTGGTTTTTTCGTCTTGCGAAGCACCCCTATTAGCGGATTAGCGCTATTAGCGGCTTAGCGGCTTAGAAAGGGGGGGGGAGGAAAAAAACCGCAAGAACTCACAAGACGAAAACGTCTTGCGAAGCAAGCCCATAGGGAAATTCGTCTTGCGAAGCACCTCAAAAGACGGAAAACCCTTTCGTCTAGCGAGTTTTTTGTCTTGCGAGGCATTTGTCTTGCGGAGCACCACTGTATTGTAATTCACAATTGCTTGTCAGCTCTCTCCAGCAGCAGGCTTTCCTTCAACCACACATGACTGGCAAGCAGCAACCACACAGGCGAAGTCTGCAAGCAGGATAACCTGCCCAATCTCATCTAAAATAAACATTCCCTCAACTAACAGAAGACGACACTTTTGAAAACTCATTCCTGCTCAGTACAGGAGTTGTACACACAAATGCTAAAATGGCATTAACACTGGGACCCAAAGTACCTGCTGTTTTTATCCACATTTCCAGCAATATATATAAAAAAACCCAAACCATTTCCAGTGATTTTGTTGGCATTTGCTTCAAAAGTGTTTCCAGTTTGGGAAGCAAACTCTGAATGGACCATAGCGGCATCAGAACAAAAAGACAAATCTGATGGGCTTAATAACCTTGTAATGCCGTACTTCTCACTATATGGTCCCCAAATGGCTGGACTCAGCCATGTGACTAAAATAGAAGCAAGAGCAGGTGAAGGAAAATGTCAGCTGTGATAGAACTGTGATAGAACTGCAGATAGAGGACACCAAATGGGGTTTGTAGATGGCCTTGTCTAAATGGCATTTCCTCAAACAAAAAGAACTCACATATTAGAGTTCTAGCTTTGGAATGTCAAGATATTGATGTCAGAAAAAGAACTGAAGTCTGGATCAATTCCTATGATGCTTTCTCCTCAGAGGCCCAATGGAAAGAAGTTTCCTACTTATACTTGTCAGCGAGGAGGGTTCTAGGTTAGCCTTCTCATGATGTCATTGCCTATATTCAGGGAGTGATTTATGTGGGGGGGGGGGGATTCTAGCACACCACCTGCAGGCACAAAGTGCACCACATAAGAATGTCTTGCTTAGCTCTCAGGTGGCCAGATTGCCCTAGGCGTTCCCACAACCTGCCCTAGAAACGGCATTCTTAGCTAAGAGGCATGTTCAAGACCAAATGGGAACTCCTTGCTATGACGCGCACAAGCTTTCTGAATACAGTGGTGCCTCGCAAGACGAAATTAATCCATTCTGTGAGGCTCTTCGTATAGCGGTTTTTTCGTCTTGCGAAGCAAGCCCATTGACAGCTTAGCGGATTAGCGCTATTAGCGGTTTAGCGGCTTTTAGCGGATCAGCTGATAAGCGGCTTATCAGCGGATCAGCTGATAAGTGGCTTAGGGCTTAGGAAAAGGGGGGGGAAACCCGCAGGAACTCGCTAGACATTTTCGTCTTGCGAAGCAAGCCCATAGGGAAATTCGTTTTGCGAAGCGCCTCCAAAACGGAAAACCCTTTCGTCTAGCGGGTTTTCCGTCTTGCGAGGCGTTCGTCTTGCGGGGCACCACTGTAAGTCCAAACAGTTAACCCTTGAAAGCTGGTCACGCAGACAGACCCATGGCAAGAAAAAAGGAAGGCATCCCTTACTGCTTTATCCACAATCCCTTCTCTGGGTCTTCCACTTCGATGCACCATTTCTAAGCACTCACAGTTCAGAACACCAGGACAGGAGGTGTCTTCCAGAAAGCAGAGCAATTCCCTTTGAGGGCTCCTTATGTAAGAACAACACGTGCTTCGGCTTTTTCAGCTTTCTTACATTCTCCAAAGGCCTTCCCGAAAAGTAGGTGGAAGACTCTGTGCGTGTAGCAAAAAGTGGGGAAGGTGAAGAAGCATCTAACTTCTGGAGAATATTTTGTCTGAAACTGACAAGGTGTACGGCTGGGGTAAGTGCCTGGTGTCCCACAGCCCTAATAGTAAGCTCTCATTAATTATTTGTTTGCCACACACTTTGATGGGCATCCAAGTTCTTTTTTTAAAATTTCAGGATGCTTTTCTCCCAACCATCTGCCTTTGGTTTGCTTCCTTTCATAAACGTGCAAGCTTTTATTACCTGCTTCCCTCCAGCCTTAGTGAGGTCAGCCAGCATCTGCTCGCCTAGTCTAGGTGATGAGAATACCTTCTAGGGACCTTTTGCACCAGAGGCCAGAATTATTGAGAAGCTGTCAAACCAGGGACGCTCACCATGCTTTTCTCAGCTGCAGTATTGATTGAGGTGCCCTCACAACAAAGAAATGGACTCCTAATAATAATTCTGAAAACATTGGGTCACAGGGTTCTGTTATGTGAAAGAATCTGAAAGTTTGGGTAGTGAAGCGAAGCATAAGGAGAGAGAATAAGATACATATGTAATAAAAGCCCTCAAGCATTTATTTGTAGTATTCTAGGATAAGGACAAAGTTTCCTAAGTATGGCATCAAGCTAGCTGGCAGCTTCCATCATACTTCCTTTAAAAATTAAAAGCTGTTTTCCACAATCCTCTATATATACTGGCCTTTTTCTCTAGGAACTCCAGGCATTATACATGAGATTACTTATAGTTTTATTTGCAGTCGCAATAACCCTGCAAGATAGATTCCACAAAGGAAGAGTGATTTATCCCACAATATCCCATTTCAAAGCTGAGTGTGGATACAACGCCGATAGGCATGAACCAATCAGTCCACTTTCAGTCCATGTTGCTTTTGCAGGTGTTCATACACAAATCCCTCCTGCCTCGTTTCTGCATTAATCTACAATTTGTTTTAAATCTGCACAATTACATTTGCATTTACATTTGGCTCCTTCCCACCCTCATAACCTGCCATTCTGAATGCATTTTCTCTCAAAATCTGCCAAGTTAAACATGCCTTTTCACAAAATACACATGTTAGCAGTGAGGACTGATGCCCATTGGGACCGGCAGGAGGTAGGAAAATGAATAATAGGAGGAGCCAGAGCCAATGAAAAGCTGAGCCAACTACTTCGAGTTTTGTTCCCTTCCTTCCCAGCAAAACTAGGAGGAAGGAGGAGGAACCTGGCAGCCCCTGGATAGCTTGTAAATAGGAAGGTCGGCAGGTGGGGGTCTAGCTAAGTTAGCCAGACTGAGGTGGGTGGAGCTGTGCCCCATTTGCCCAGATAGACCAACCTCCACTGTGTTTTAGAATGCAATTTTTAAGCCAATGACTGTATCAGAATAGTGATGGGAGTTCATAGCAGCCTTCATAAATATTGAATTTCTCACCTGGTCCATGACTCCCCAGACCAAATTCAACCCAACACATCAACTACCCCAGTGCACTTGCTCTCCTAGAGCCTCTGTTTAAATACTAGCGCCACAAGTACATTATGAAACTCTGTGATAGGGCAGGTGACTGTGTTACAGCAGACCTGAATAAGCTGCCAGGGAGAACAGAATAGATATTTAAGACTGAACATATATGAAGGTTATTGAGTCCAAACCCTCAGTGGAAAGAACTGTGTCATTTCTGTGTGATGGTGTTGGCTGCTTGTAGCCTGCTAAGCCCAATTCAAGTGTGCCGATTTACGTTATAAAGCCCTAAATGACTTGGGACCCAATTCTCTGAAGGAAGGACCAGACATTAAGATCTGCAGAGGAGTCACTTCTTGCTGAGGACCGTGAGAAGTTCCACTGCTAGGGGCATGTTGGAGATAGAAAGAACTGTCTCCATGGTGGCACCTTGGTTTTGAGACTGAGGTAAGGCAAACACTGTTGTTGTTTTTTGGCTACAAACTTCCTCCAAACGCATATTTTGCCCAGGCTTTTGGGTAGGAGCTGAGTAAATGCCCCACTAGCCACTAGCAATGGCCTACTGCAGTCTCACTGCAGTATTGTTATTTGCTGTCATCCTAGTCTATCCATTGAAGGATGCTGTGGCATAACCGGATTCCTTTGTGGGGATGATTAGGGAGGCAGGAGAGAATGTATTATTTAATAATATTCTTCCAAACTTGTGCTAGCAAGTTCCATATTCTAGCAGAGTTCCAAACATCCCCCTTTTTAGATTACGCAGCGATCAGCTTGTTGCTGACACATCTGAGTCTCACTATTAAAGATTCCTTCCTGGTAAAATCCCTTGCCTTTCCCTCTTAAAAAGAATAAACACAAGAATCTGATTAACGTTAATATAAAACTGTGGGCACCACAGTTCAAGAAGGACACTGACAAACAGGAACGTGTCCAGAGGAGGGCAACCAAAATGGTCAAAGGCCTGGAAACGATGCCTTATGAGGAACGGCTAAGGGAGCTGGGCATGTTTAGCCTGGAGAAGAGGAGGTTAAGGGGTGATATGATAGCCATGTTCAAATATAAAAAATATATAAAGAGGAGGGAGAAAGGTTGTTTTCTGCTGCTCCAGAGAAGCGGACACGGAGCAATGGTTCCAAACTACAAGAAAAAAGATTCCACCTAAACATTAGGAAGAACTTCCTGACAGTAAGAGCTGTTCAACAGTGGAATTTGCTGCCAAGGAGTGTGGTGGAGTCTCCTTCTTTGGAGGTCTTTAAGCAGAGGCCTGACAACCATATGTCAGGAGTGCTCTGATGGTGTTTCCTGCTTGGCAGGGGGTTGGACTCGATGGCCCTTGTGGTCTCTTCCAACTCTATGATTCTAGGATTCTATGAAAAATAGTTCATTCACAGATTCATTCAGGTTCACAGACACATCCCTGAAGGCAGGCTTAGGTTACATAACGACTAGAACTATTCCATAAAGAAGTTAGTCCCAAGTGACTGCGGCTAAGCAGTCACTTCTCCAAACAGACAGCAACAACAAAAATGTTCAGCTGTGTGCTCCTCCATGCTAGGACAACAGACCACACCCACTTCAAGTCACATGTCTACTGTAGGAATGTTGTACTTGACTGCAGTTTTACATCCCACGTCCTTCAGAGCCCCAAGTCTACTCAAGTTTGTAGAGGTGATTTGTTGCGACTCTTATTCCTTTGATAAGGGGGGGGTGGTTCCTGAGAACCTTCTCGTCGTAAGATTCCTGAGAGCCTTAATTTACAGTTTTAATCTTGTCCAGAGTTTTATAGACCCTCTCCCCACTCCAGTGTCCACAACTGTGCTGCTGCTCCACTCACAGTCCTTAAATCCGCCTCTTGGTTGTGGTGACATTGCTCTTAAAGCTCCTTCAGCTTCTGCTCCCTGTGCTTGCTTCTTCTTCCTGCTGCTTGCCTTAGATGTAGGCAGGGGCTGAGTCAGAACCTCCAGGCTGCTCTTGCATCTTGTTGGCACCCAGCTGTGTCAGACGGAGTGAGGTGAAGCAGTTGGGACTGCTCCCAGCTACCTGCCTGCCATTGCATTTTAGTTGGCTGGTGTTTTCGTTAATAAACATTTTATTGGATTGTTTTATCATGCATTCGGAAGTAACCTTCCCTGGGATCAATGGAACCTATGATGGCTGGGATATAAATTGAACGAACAAACAGGTAAATAAACATTCCTCAATGCTTTGCACAGCCAGTCACACAATATTGTCTCTGATTATATAGTTTTATCATTTGCCCAGGTTAGCAGTACTTGCATAGGATTATGGGAGAAGGGAGGTAAAAAGAAGCCATTGCAACAAGATGATCTGGCCCCAGTTATTTGATTAGGCCTTCACATGCCACTAGTTTAGTTGGTTCACCTGTTTTCATTCTTCTGTTTTGGAAAATGCTTTAGCAGAGTAACTAAGGGGGTGATCCTATACTTGAGATCTGCCAACTGAAGGGCTATAGGATTCCACTGTGCTGGAAGAACCCAAGATATGCAGCCAGTACAAAAGGTAACACTGGTTGAGCACCCCAGATAGGCTGTTGGCACACTGTTTCAACAGCAAAAACTTGCCACCAAAATGGCCCAAACAGGGTTAAATCAGGGGTGGAATGTCGGTGACACAGGGAGGAGCAAACTTATGCCAGATCTTATTCCGTGCCCTTCAATCCATGGCCAAACACCCATCAACAGCACAACTTTATACCAGTGTCATATTTCTCTCAGCTAAATTCAGTGATGGGGAGAAAATATCAGAAAAACAGCTGCCCCCGTATTTACAACTGCCCCACACATATCACTACAGCAGAGTGTAAGATACGGTGTAACCCAGTTGCAGCAGCACCAGTATCATTCTAACCCCACCTAAGGAGACCATAATAATAATAATAATAATAATAATAATAATAATAATAATAAGGCACATGGCTTGGGACTGTGTCTCATTGGTCACATTGATGTTTGTTTTTGACCATGTCTTATTAAAGCAGCCCATGATGAAGCTAATTACATTAATAACCAAATAAGGAGTGGAGATTCGAGCTTTGCACATTAGCAATAAATTCTCTTCTCAGACTATATGTTTCTTGTCAATATTTTAACAGTTAGTCTTACTCAAAACAGCTGCGCCTGCATTTATTGAAATTGCTTTGCAGACACCACCCTCCCAAAGGCCCCTAGAGACTACCAATGGGGCTACTCATCAAGTAATTGGTTGCAGGATTGTTTCTACAGTATTTACACAGTGAGAGTAAGCACATAAGCAAATGTCATAGCAGGGGCAGAATTAGGCACGTGAACATTTAAGGGAATCAGAGCACCACAGGTGAGAATATGTGCTGGTTGGCACTATCATTTATGTTCATTCCTGAAAAATGATAGCATCCCCACAGCTACCCGGAGAGCAACAAGAGAAACAAGAAGTCTGAGAGCCCCAAAGTTCTTCTAGCACTTAGAGCTTAGGAAGTGATTAATGAACTTATTGAATCACGATAAATTTTTTAAGAGAGCTTCGGGCTCCCTCCACAAAAAGCTTTTAAAAATTAAAGTCCTGCATTAGTGCTCTGCATATTGTGCTGCCTTAACGGGGAGAGTCTCAAATGCAACAGAGCCATTTCATTAAGGCCAGAGCATTGACTCAGCCCTGCTTTCTCAAAGCCTCAAGCGAAGGCACTGATTGTGGTGGCATTTTTTATGGCAGGAGTGCTTTGCTTAATCACGGCAGGGAGGGACCAGATGTTCCATTCTGCTGCCTCTACGCAAATGAGACTGGGTGGAGTATTAGAAGATTTGTCTCCCCAGAAAAGACCACAGTGTTGGAGAGAACAAACATCTGCTGCAAGAATGTGAGTAGGAGACACTGGCAGAGCAAGGAAAAACAGAAGCAAAGCAATCCCTTTTAGCCTAATGCCCTGTATAGCCTGCGTGTGAAGCAGTGGAGTAGCTGAGAACAACCTCAGCAAAACTGTGATGCTATGGAAAACTAGGCTGATTTACTGGGGATGATGTGTGTGTGTGTGTGTGTTTCTTTCTAAGTTCAGTGCATGCTACATTCTGATGTGCAACCAATTCACACAACAGTTGAGAAAATTGATTTTAACAGCTTTGTATATTTTTCCTTTCTCAACTGCTGTTTGTACTCAGCTGATCATTATATTTGTTTTGACTCATTCTTGTTAGATGCCTTGAGCTCTGTGTGAGGAAAGGTGAAGTGCATAGCGTCCAAGTGTCCCCATTTAATTGGGACATTCCAGATTGACAGAATCCACCCCAGCTTTTGATCCCAACCCCAGATGTCCTGTTTTGGATCTCGTGCTCTGGCTGTGCAGGAGCGCGGGACCAAAAGACGGTCATTTTTTGGTTCCGTGCTATGACACGAGTCAGCTGGCTCACACCAGAGCATGGGACCAAAAGACAGAATGAAAACTTACCTTGACCCTGCTCGTCACCAGTCCAGGTCTGTTAATATGGGGAGAGGCGGTCCTTGAGGTTTTGTGGTTCTGAGCCGTTTAAAGCTTCTTAGGTCAAAACCAGCTCTTTGAATTCAGCCTGGAAACTAATTGGCAGCCTGTGCAGTTGGTTCCAGGATTGGTGTAATAAGATCATACTATCTTGGCCTGCTGAGCAATTTGGCCATTGAATTCTGCAGCAGCTGAAGTTTCTGAACCATCGTCAGAGGCAGCCCCACATATAATCCATTGCAGTAATCAAACTTAGAGGTTACCAGAGCATAGACAAGAGATGTTAAGCTATCCCTGTCCAGACAGAGATGCAGCTGGGCCACCAGCCGAAACTGATGGAAGGCACTCTATGCCACTGAGACTGCCTGAGTGTCAAGTGACATCAAAGGATCCAGGAGTACTGCCCCAAGCTACTTGATAGGTGTGGGAATGTTCAGGGATGCAGGAGAGGATATATTGTCTGATTATATCCTTTTCCAACTTGTGTTAACAATTTAGCAGAGTGTGCTGGTCCCGGGGGGAAGGTTACCGTTGGCGTAGTCAAAGTCCGGTCCTAGGTCAATAGCCTGGAAACAGTTCCAAAGGAGCGGGGCGAGGTCCGAAGCAGGAAGCCGGGCAGGGACAGGGACACTGGAGGAACAGGACTGGATGCTGGCCGAAACAGCTCTTCATCGACGTTGCTCCCGCAACCTGGGACCGGGCTGACTGGCCTTTATCTTCTCTGAGGCCAGGGGCGGTCCCGGCCCCTAGGAGACCCGCCTCTCCTGGCCTTAAGGTGAGCACTCCTCCTGGGAGAAACCAGTTCCCTTCGCCTCTCTGCCCTGAGCCTCTGCAGTTCAGGAGAGGCTGAAGGGTTACTGGGCCCAGGGGGACGCTCACCTGTAGGCACTGAGTCCTCAACCACCTCTGGAGCCGGAGTGGAATCACCTGGTGCCTGCTCCTGAGGATCCGGCACAGGTGCAGGCGCTTCAGAATCAAGGCCCTGCCCCAGTTCAGCCGGCCCTGGAGGCGGGGACTCCTGTGCAGGCTGGGATTCCTCTGGTTCAGCCTCTGAATCGGAATCCGAGGCCATCACAATAGCGCTAATCCGCTAAGCCGTCAATGGGCTTGCTTCGCAAGACGAAAAAACCGCTAGACGAAGAGACTCGCGGAACGGATTAATTTCGTCTTGCAAGGCACCACTGTAACATACACTTGGAAACTATTCCATAAGAAGACAGTCCCTTTGTCCTCTCTTGGCTGGAGCCAAGAGAGCATCTTTGGCTAAGCAGATGTTGCTTCTTCGATGCATGTAGTGAAAGAGAGAGAGATGGCTGCCCTGCCCTGTGCTTTTGTCGTTACCTGCGCAGGTGAGGCCACAGCCACCTCTAGTCACATGCAGAGGAAGTCTGTCCCAGCCCAGAAGGAAACAGGAAGTTTACCTGCTGGCTGGACAAACATTCCTCCCCATGTGTAAACATGTTCACTCTAGGAAGGTTGTACTTGACTGCTCTTGTGCTTCACATTGCACAATAGGGGGGTGGCAATGTCCCATCCATCTGGACTAGGGAACTCCCCCTGATATTGCCTCAGTTTTATCTGGATTGAGCTTCAGTTTATTGGCTCTCATCCAGTCCATTACTGAGGCAACACAACGATCCCGCACTTCCACTGCCACACCTGCAGATGCAGAGGAGAAGCAGAGCTATTTGTCGTCAGCATATTGCTGACAACGTAAACTCCAGATGTATGTAATAGGATTAGGAGTCAAATATCTCAGATCAGAAGGCATGGTTTTAGGGCACTGACTCTGGGTCAAGGCAGATTAAGCCCAAGATATGATGTCTGAGTCAGCTCGTTCTCTCTTTCCAAAGGGATGATAATATGAAATTGCATCAATACATCTCAGAGGGTGGAAACTTGATCCAAAGTCTAGCTTTGTTAGACTAATTAATTATTGCTTTTGTGGCAGCTGATCACATTATTCATATCTGTGGCAACACTCATGATTAATGAAGCGTTCGTTCTAAAAACTAAACGAATATTTATATAAATATTAACGAACTTGGTACAGTAATCTTTAACAATTATTCTTCCAAATCTCTACAATCCCTCCAGCAAAACAACTAAGCGCTTTCTTGGCTGCTCTTTCAAATATAAAGCTCCATTACTAGGTACACAAGGG
This sequence comes from Podarcis erhardii, assembly GCF_964252035.2. Taxonomy (NCBI): domain Eukaryota; kingdom Metazoa; phylum Chordata; class Lepidosauria; order Squamata; family Lacertidae; genus Podarcis; species Podarcis erhardii. Next base: position 72,161,139 of record NC_138500.1, on the reverse strand, counting down.
GGGGGGGATAAATTAAGACCATGCAGAGTTATATGCCAACATTTAGATGGCAGAGGATTGATTTTCTATAAGGCCAAAGGCTTTTTATAATAAAGTAAATAAAATCTACCATGAACCATTTTCAAATGAAATACGTGAAATTGGATGTCTCTAAATCATGTATTGATCCGATTTTCATAAACATGTTTTTGGTCAATACTGTGAGTAATCACTTCTCTGTCTGTTTCAAAATGCTGAGTAAGCTTGAATCTGGGGGACATTTGAGCCTAGAGGAGACTAATTCTAGGGCTTGTCTGAATATGGAGCAAGGCTGCAATCTAAGCATACTTACTAAAAGGTAAATCCCACTGAATCCATGGGGAATTATTTTCTGATAAATATGCTTAAGATCAGGCTATAAATGTGGAAGCGGGTCTTCAGAGTAGTCTTCATTTAAGAACCTAGATTTTAGGGGTGGGGAGAAATACTGCAAATGTCGCTGCAAGCCACGGTTTGATTAGATGAATGAGCCTGGTGTTCATGCATTTGCCCCTCCCTCTTTTCCTCCCCTTACACACTTCATTTGATTAACATCTTCCCAGTTTTCAAAAACCCTAGTCCTGTCTTCAGGACCCAGGGCCTAAATGCATGATGGAAATGCACGAAGGGGTCCTACAGTTCATCTCTCCTGTGGGAACCAGCCCCATCTCATTGACAATGAAAACACCATAAACATACCCCAGCCAGCCATGACGGAGGGGCAGAGCTACCCCTGAATGTGGCGAACGTAACCATTGTGCTCTGAGATGCATATACATTTTAAAACAACCAAGCAGAGGGCCTGGAAAAGAAATATCCTCTGTGGAAAGTGTCATATTCAGCAGCGTACACTAGTCCAGAAGCTATGAACTACACTTAGAGAGCAAGCCTTTCATCTAGGAGTGGGAGAGCCGCCGCCACATCCCAAACTCTGATGCTCGTGCTGGCCAAGGTGGAGGGCAAACAGTTTGGCCCCATTGTTCCCCTTCCTTACCATTTGTGCTAGCCCCTAGCAAAGGCATCCAGTTCAAGGCCATTGCTGGTAGCTGGACCTGCTTAGGATCCAGCAGATTTTTGACCAATCTAGTTTGACTCTTTCTCTGCTGCCTCCATGCCCCAGAAATGCTCCATTGTGTGTGGGTGTTCAGCTGAATTTTGTCAGGTGCAACAGGGACCTCTGGTATTCCCAAAGTCCCCCAGTGGCAGAGCATGACAGAGCCCAGCAGAGCTCAACACCTGCACCTGACCCAAACCCACTTCAGCACAGTGGATTGGTCTGCCCTGTTACACATCTGTGGACAAAGACCAATCAAGGCAGAGGCTTCAAGGGTGGCTAACAAAATCTGCAGGAAGTGGGATTTGGTTTCAACATTGCACATCCAATAAACAGAAATGGAGCCTTCATTATGCCGACATGGCAACCATTCTGAAGGCCAAAACCTCTACATGTTCACCCTGGGCCTGAAACTTTTCAGCATAGGCACTTTTTCATCAGCATGCATTATCTACATATCTTTGCAATATCAGCATTCTCATGGTCCTTTCACCACTTTGTGCTAAATCATTTCTTGACATTTTAATATGTCCCCCTGTTGTGCCAAGGCCCAGTACACAGCTGCAAGAATGATTCAGTAGTTGTACAGCTAAGATTGAGCCAAAGACACACCACACCCCCTCTGTTTTCTAAAAATATTACCCCCCTTTGAAACTGGGGAAATTTCTCTGACATTTTCAGGAGGGGATTATAACTTACTTTACTAGGTCTTGCCCAGAAGTCAGCCAGTGGAAAACGGCTTCCCAACAGCTTTAGGATTTGTGCAGTATGACATGGGGGCAAGCCTTCTGGCACTGTGAGAGGTCTGGGACCTTCCTATGGTTATGTTAGTGGTGGTGGTAGAAATAAAGCCCTTGGCAAACTTATAAGACTAGATAAAGTAGGTGGCACGCTTTCCTGGAAATTACTTTCCCTGTCTATTCTTTCAAGCAGGTTTCATTTGGCTCCTACCAATCCAACAAACAGTCAAAAATGAAATTTTCAACACAACTCAATGCGAAGCTATAAGATGGCGAATTATGTTATGGAATGTGACATCATCTGAAAATGTTCATCATGTTAGAAGAACTGGGGCTTTATGTATTTTTCAGTCAGTTAGTATTCAAGGTTTTAACCATAGGTTACAACAGGAGATAAGAAAGCAATTAACAAAAACAACAAAAATAATTTTCACAGTAACATAAAAAAATTTTTTGTCACATTATGGATAAGTAAAAAAATAGGTTTGAGCTCTGCCAGCTAAAAGAGTTATTCTGTTACAAGAAGCCAACAAAACACCAATTATTTGCAGCTCAGACCAGTTGGCCTTTTCCACAATAAGTGAGTCTTAAAATTCAGTTCAGATCAAAGACAATATGGGGCAATAAAAGAAATAATGGGGTACATTACCCACAGAACCACTGCCACAAGGACAGTCTCAAACCATGGGATTTATTATTATGCAGTTTTAAAACTAAAAACCATGTACATTACATAAAACACTACTGAATATAGTGAATGATGAGAATGCACACTACATGGGGAAAATGTCAAGCATGTCAGTGGAATTCTGTCTGTGGGCTTTCCTACTAGTGATTTCTCCTGCCAGTTAATTTCTTAAATTTAACATATATTGTTAATACTATTTTGTCATTGACAACTGTCCCTTCTTCAATCAACTTTTCTAATGGCTGTAGAGAAAATCAAGTTTTGTTTTATTTTAAGAAAAAAATAAGGATCATTTAAAAGCGCATCTCATCTTTGCATTAGCTAACTGAAAATGATGTTCATGGTCTGGATCAAGAAGCTAAGTGACTATCATAAACATATCACGGAAATCCAAGCATATTAAATTGAGGAAGAAATGTAATTGGCGGCTTGCCATACACACACCAAAAAAGCCCGCTGTTCGATACCGCTAGAAAAAGCCTGTAGTCTCATAAATCTCTCTAAGGGAACATTAGCAAAGTTAGTTGTAATTCTTGCAAAATGTCTCTCCCATATCTGCACTGTTAGAGACGTCCGTATCCCAGGGAGTGATCACACATTCCTCTTTATGACTTGAGAATTCATATTCACACCAGAAAATGTAGTATATGAAACAGCCTTCAGTGCCATAAAATTGTGTGGTAAGACATCAGTGCTATGAAACTGTGTTCTTATAAAAGCAGATAAGACAAATTCATAGGTAAGGCTATCAGTGGTTACTGTATAATACCTCTACTATAAGAGGTATTGCTACATTACCTCTAGTTTAAGCGGTATTATGCCCTGATACAAGGCTATCACTGTTGGCGCCTATCTGAGGTCCAAAAGCAGAACATACCTGAGTATGGTAGAAGTGACCCTTCTCCCTTGACCCTATGTAGAGTCTTGCTGTTCATTTCTCTGGGCTGAACTTTCTTACCAGTGAGGTCATGAAGATCCAGAAAGTTAATTTCCCCTCAGGAAGCAAGAACTGCATGCAGATGAAAGTGACGGACAGTTGGTGAAGGACCCTGTGTGAGGGACAGGGAAGAGGAGATCTCCATGGGTGAGAGGATGGGGAAAGCTTCCAGGTGAGCTTCCAGGTGAGAGCTAGGAGGGCTCACCTTTTTCTGACTGTGAAAAAGATTAAGGTAAACATACCTGCGAGAAAGGACTTTGCGTTCTCCTATCTCTTTTTTATTTTTGTTTAGATTAGTACATTTTTATTGTATTATGAAAAGTCTTAATATTTCATTTTTAAAATCACTAGTATTTCTCCCTAATTTACATATTTTTGCATGCAGTTTTGCCTACGGTACACATTTTTGCAAGCAATTTCCCCTAATGTAATACATTTTTGTATGTTACTTTCACCAATATATCCATTTTTGTGCGCACATACAGTGGTGCCCCGCAAGACGAACGCCTCGCAAGACGGAAAACCCGCTAGACTAAAGGGTTTTCCGTTTTGGAGGCGCTTCGCAAAACGAATTTCCCTATGGGCTTGCTTCGCAAGACGAAAATGTCTTGCGAGTTCCTGCGGGTTTTTTTCCCTCCCCCCCCCTTTTCCTAAGCCGCTAAGCCGCTTATCAGCTGATCCGCTGATAAGCCGCTTAACAGCTGGTTGCTAAAAGCCGCTAAACCGCTAATAGCGCTAATCCGCTAAGCTGTCAATGGGCTTGCTTCGCAAGACGAAAAAACCGCTATACGAAGAGCCTCACGGAACGGATTAATTTTGTCTTGCGAGGCACCACTGTATCCTAATACATGTGGATATATTAAAAAGGAAATCGATTTTCTCCCCCAGCCTCATAATGTCTCACAAGTAAGTGCACAGGATTGCAAGCTTGAAGACTTTCCCTTTCTCTGGAAGTGGGAGCCCTGATTCCTTCTCAGGTGTTTTTACGTAGGTTAATCTGGTTGCAATTCCCGATTTTGTGGAGGAGGCGGACATCCAGTTTTCCTTCTGCATAAATGAAAACATAGTTTCAAAAAGGGTGTTGCCTAGCAACTCAGTCATTAAAATTACCTGTCTGCCTCAGCTAGATGGAACTTATGTTTTTACTCCCACTGCGTGAGAGTCCCCCAGTAGATAATAATGATGTCCTCAGATTTACATTTCCCATCAAAGACATTGTCCCCGATTTAAATCCATAAGTTTGCTTTGATCAGAGGCACTAATAAAAATTACAATTGCTAGAACGGTTTCTTCTTGGGGACAGACAGAGCAGTGAGAGCCCAGTTTGACAGGTTGAGAAAAATCCAATTACAAAGCGCCATTTTATTTTCCCTTCAATGTGATGAAATCAAATTTATTTTTCTAATTGGAAACCGTTTTGACAATCCACCTCAAATCTTCTCCTTCATAAGACTAAATAGGGAAGGTGCCAAGCTTTTTCATAGGGACAAACAGGAGCGAATGCCAGCAATTGTTCTACAATAACTCCACATATCTGTGATCCTCCATGGACAAAACTGTAGCCAGTTGTAGACGCCAGCCATGTTTGGAGAGCAATTTTCTCCACTTCAAAACTTTGCTTCATTAATTTTCCTTATGCCAAATTTGCCTGGCAGACATTTTAGTTAACAGCTAAGCCATGCCATCATATATCTTTGCTGCAAACATGGCAAGCTTGCCTGGATTGGTACAGGTATTGTACAGAGCAATCCAAACTCCTTTTGTGCTGATCTGGCAGGTGAAGTTGGATTGGTGGAGATGTCCCTCCCCCAGCCCTGCCAACCTTCTTCTGACCTCCCGTGTGTCAGCATCGCCCTTGAGCCAGTGTACCAACTGGACTCATGCACTACAGCCCCGACTGGGCTAGGCGAGCTGGGTAGCACTGCCAGAGACCTCCTTTCCCACAGGAACAGGTCACAGTGCTGTGGACTCACAGCTTGGAGCTGAGAGCACCGGATTCACTGTCTCAATGATACAGTCGTTGCGCAGCAGCGTTTTGCAGAGTCTTGCAGAGTATAAACCACTCGGAGAGCAGCTCTGTAGAATATCTTCCTTTTATTCTATTGCTACAGCTATAATACAAAACTATATACAGAGCTAAATATTCTGAGCATAAATCAATGCTATACTCTGAGTGCCTGCAGCTGCTCTTAGCAGCAATCTTATCTATAAACACAATCTCTTGCACTCTCTCTCCGACACACTGACTGACTCTCTCTCTCACACAGAGACTGACTTACTCACTTGACTAATTAAGTAGAGAGCAGTACATTGCTCCTCCTCTCTGTAGAGTCAGCAGAGACCTCAGGAGATTCTCAGGAGATTCTTGGGTATGGGAGGGGTGAAATCTCCTCACCGTGGGCCATCATAGCAGGGATGAAGGTGGGGCTTTAAAGCCCCACTAATCTGGGGAGGGGGCTTCTGCTTGTTACAAATTCAGGGTCAAAGTAATTAGGCTTCCTGATTCACGTTTTAAATTTTGCATATTGAAATTTTTTTGGTCATTCTAAGCCACTTTTGAGACCTAGGTGGTGAAAATTTGGGTATACATGTAATAAATAAATGGGGAAAGGTAGCTCAGAGTTGATGTTACTCCAGAGTAGATGAACCAAACTCTGTGGTAAGCAACCTATGCTCTTCCTTAGCTTTGGTGCTGGTGGCAGCCACGATTCCTGAGAAGGTGGGATGGCTTCCACAAACAACTTTTTGTCTTCTGCCGGCTGCCCTCCTTTCACATCAGCCACCCTCCTGCATGCAGACGTGTCAGGAGGGACCCTGAAATCACCACAGCTCTCGACTCCAAAGGAAACTGGCCATATAATACTGGCATGGATTTTCCCATCCCTCAAGGAAGGAAGAAACAAAGCTATTTAAGAAAACAAAAGTTTACAAGACCCCTACCTTTCGCCTCTCCTTTTAAAAAACCAAAGGCACACTGGCCCTCATGGTGGTAAATTAGTCCTTTGGTTTAATGAGGTTCCCACATGGCAAGTCTTACAAAGATAAATGAGCCGTATTACTATTCATAAGTGATTTATGGTCTCCCAACTCATGCAACATCTCCTAATGGGTAGAATTAGGGTTAAAAGAAGGTTATCTCAAATTGCCAGCGGTGTTCAACATTGCTGCCCATTTGCCTCACCTTTGTCACACTAGCACAGTTGTTTAAAATGTAATTAATCCTGGTCTCATTCATTATTCTTTGCGTTGGGGTAAAGGAAGGATGCCCCAAGTTAATATGGAGGAGCATTTATGCAATGGCTTCTTGCTTCCTCCTTTTTTTGCAACCTAATTGTACTCGATAAAACTTTCAGCCTTTTCTGTTGCAGGTGCTGCCTTTGTGTCTTCTACAGCTATTGAGGTTATATTCAGGCTGCAGCACATTTTATCTATGTATCTGTCGGGATTACAAAACACACAAACATATATATTATGTGGATCACTAGGATTGGATAATGGTTGTTATAGAAATTGCACTTTCAGTCAGGCCTCTCAGACTGATCTGTTCAGTAAACATTTATGGGAACAAAATGTCTCTGGTTGATGCCTATGAGTAGATGGCGAACATAAACTATAATGCTTCGGGAGCAGATTCTGAGAATGCATTCATCAGGAATCCTTTACTCATACAATTCTGTTTGAGCTGAAAAATGCTAATGGAGTGCTGTGAAGTCCAGAAGCTACACAATGACTCCATATATATATATAAAGCTGTAGCCATAGCATCCTCTTAACACAGCCTTCCCCAATCTGGTGCCCTTCAGATGTTTTAAACTACAACTCCTATCATTCTTGTCAATTGGCCATCTGGCTGGGGTTGATGAGAGTTGTAGTCAAAAACTTGTGGAGGGCACAAAAATGGGGAAAGTTAACCTAACACAGAAGAATGCCTCTATCCAGTCACTGTTTGTTTTGTGCTATATGAGGCCATTTTGTATGGCAAACCCAGGTCTGTCACAAGTGCACATTTGACATGGAGGTGAAACGCAGCAGAAGACGACATGGTGAGGTGGCAGCACTCCCCTGACCTCCAGTGGGTTGTGCCACTGCTTCTTATCAGGAGGTACAGATGGAAGCAGCGATGGGGTCCGTGCGGTGCAAATGCACTGGCAGGAGTGCCAGATTAACTCTGCTGGTTTGCACTGCACTGACCTCACAGTCTCCCCTCCTGCTCTACCTCCCAGTAAACAGCAGAGATGTTGAGTTCAGAGGTCAGGTGAGTGTCACACCACCAGGTCCTTGGAAATTCCACGTTTCAAAGGTGGATGGGAAAACTCAGCACAATCTTGCAAATTTATTATACCACTGACAAATCTAATACATAAACAGCCCTAAGAAGCAGTACACCTCAAATCCATTTTATAGACTTGAATGGTTCTGCTATTCATTGCTGTTTTTGCATATTCTTGTATTGTTTTTATTTGAATGTGGCCCAGGCTGAGATCATAAGCAGTGATGTTTACTAATTAGTTAAGAATAAATAAATATAAAGCTGCACCTGCTGATCTAGTGTTGCCAGCATTGTAGTGTAGGCTGAAATGAAGCCAAGTGGTTGTAAGCAGCACAAATGGCAGAGACAAGCAGCACTTTGAATTAATGAACCACCACCCACTTGATCCTCTGCTGTCTGAGAACTAACGTGACACTCATCCAGCCCATGGACTGGTCCTGCTTTCTTGGTGGATATAGAATATAAACCCTCACTCCTGGGCTAAAGTCTGCTATCAGACAATTCTGTGCCCAAGTTAATAATAATAATAATAATAATAATAATAATAATTTATTATTTATACCCCGCCCATCTGGCTGAGTTTCCCCAGCCACTCTGGGCGGCTCCCAATCAGTATTAAAAACAATACAGCATTACATATTAAAAACATCCCTGAACAGGGCTGCCTTAAGATGTCTTCTGAACGTCAGGTAATTCTTTATCTCTTTGACATCTGATGGGAGGGCGTTCCACAGGGCGGGCTCCACTACCGAGAAGGCCCTCTGTCTGGTTCCCTGTAGCCTCACTTCTCGCAATGAGGGAACCACCAGAAGGCCCTCGGCGCTGGATCTCAGTGTCCGGGCTGAACGATGGGGGTGGAGACGCTCCTTCAGGTATACAGGACCGAGGCCGTTTAGGGCTTTAAAGGTCAGCACCAACACTTTGAATCATGCTCGGAAACGTACTGGGAGCCAATGCAGATCTCTCAGAACCGGTGTTATGTGGTCCCGGCGGCCACTCCCAGTCACCAGTCTAGCTGCCGCATTCTGCATTAATTGCAGTTTCCGGGTCACCTTCAAAGGTAGCCCCACGTAGAGCGCATTGCAGTAGTCCAAGCGTGAGATAACTAGAGCATGCACCACTCTGGCGAGACAGTCCGCGGGGAGGTAGTGTCTTAGCCTGCGTACCAGGTGGAGCTGGTAGACAGCTGCCCTGGACACAGAGTTAATCTGCGCCTCCATGGACAGCTGTGAGTCCAAAATGACTCCCAGGCTGCGCACCTGGTCCTTCAGGGGCACAGTTACCCCATTCAGGACCAGGGAATCCTCCACACCTGCCCGCCTCCTGTCCCCCCAAAACAGTACTTCTGTCTTGTCAGGATTCAACCTCAATCTGTTAGCCGCCATCCAACCTCCAACCGCCTCCAGGTGGCACGGTGCTCATTCCTGAAAGAATTCTCTACTCAGAAACCAAGACAAGGCACTATGGTAGCCATTCATAAGTTTTGTTCAACATATTGATTACACAATGGCACTTTTAATATCCATAGGATTTATCATTGGGACCAAGTCTCAAATATGGTGGTGCAGGATAAAATTGCATCAGTTTTTATTCCTCTGCCATACGAGCTCTTCCAGCCCTGCAATTCCAGCTATTTCCTGTTTGAATGAGATGGCAAATGTCCAAAGCACAGAGCAGTTTCATCTAGGGTATATAGATTTATATACTGCTTTGGAAGCCAGCCAAAGTCAATTCTTGTAGGAGGATATAATCTATCACCTTAATGTCAGCTGGAACTCTGTAAGAGAGGACACTGAAAAAGGATGCTAAGTTGCTTCTAATAAGACTTTATCTGGTAGCCTCTGATCATAGCACAATTTTCTTAATCGTATAGAGCATCAAGTGCACAGCAGAACTAGTATATAATATAAATCCATTTTACTGGTATGGCAAAACAGTAGATTCTTTAATGTCAGCAGAATATGTTGCAATTCCTCCCAAGGAGAAAGTAGATGCTGAGTAGCAAAAAATTTTTTTAATCTTATAACACAGTAGCTATAAAAGTACAACAATAGAAATCAATATTGCAGAACCATAGAGTCAACTTCAAAGTATTGACATGCTGCAACGTCTGTATTCTATATAAAGCATGCTTTCTACTCCCTCTGTATCCCCCCCCCCACCCAGCCCAAACTTCCTTGCTTCTGTACTAAGATATTTTCTGTCAGGTGTCTGGCTTTCAAGGGGGAAATGTCATAGCTGCCATTTTCCAAGGAAAATTCCACCAGCATACAAAATTCACCTTAGAACTGAGCTTCATCTTGAACAAGAATTGTTTTATCTCACTGGATTTTCTCTTTATTTGGAATGAGGGAAGGTGTCCATTTCAGTTTCTTTCCATTTCTCTCTTTTCTTCTTCAGTTCCATTCACCACATTTCCACATGAGTTTTGTGGAAGTCCTGGTGAAAAATCCATCAGCATTTTAGTGTAAATCTTTCCTATCAGACATGTGTTGGTACACAATTTTGCCTAACATATATATTTTTGTAAAGCATTTTCTCCTAATGGAATTTTTGTATATTAACTTTACTACTATATGCAGTCACATGCACAATTTACACTAGGATATGCATTTAAATGTGAAGAGATTTGAATTTATTCCCTTGGTATTGCGAAAGTGCTGAAGCAGGCACACAGGCAGCACTGAGAACAATATAGCTTCTCAAAACACACCTGACTACTCCCAAACCAAACACTTCTGCTCAAACTTCAATTGCCAACTTGGATATTTGCTATTTTCCTTTAAATCCACAATGTCATGGAAGATGCATCAGCTGTTGTCATTCTATGATTCTTTCATTCACATCCCACCTGCTCACCATAGCAAGTGGGGAAAGAAGCAAATGAAAAGACCCAAGTGAAATCTGTTGAAGAAGCCATGCCTGCCTCATCTCCCATTTTGTTGGTGGATCAAAAACTGGTACCTGATGTATATCCTATCATGTATCAGTTCTCTGTTGAATTTCATCAGCTATGCTACCTAGTTCCAAAATCACCCCACCCCACAAATAAGCACCCTGCCTTTACCACAAAGTGAAGAATAGAATCAAATTCACACTTCTATATACAGTACAGGTGGGTTGCCATGATGATTCTGTAGCCTAGCGATCTGATTTCTCAAATTACTGGCATGCAAAAAAATCAGTTTAAAGATCAAACAGAAGCTTATCTATAGATCTGTTTGGACCAGGCTTTAGGAGTGCAGCTTTAGAGTGCTGTGGTAAAAAATATGCAACAATTTCACCTCCATGGACTCTTTCCATTGCCTCCTTATCTGCATAAGGATAAAATTTTAATTATTAAAAAATACTTCATGTTCTTTAGTGTGATGGGGTACACCTGTGGAGCGGGGGGGGGGGGTGACAAGATTGGGTGTGTGTGGACACACTGACAGGAGCACCAGATAGGCTTTGTTGGTGTGTCTACACAGCTCCAACCTTGTTGTTGCTCCACCCCACTCTAACCACGTCCAGACAAGCTGTAGCACCACACCATCCACTGTTGTTTTCTTCCAACGTGTGACATCTTTGTTTAACCATCTTCAAAGTGAACAACATGCAAGCAGATAATATCTGAGCAGCAATAGTCCCCAAGGCATTTTCTTTCTGCTGTTTGTCATTTTCTAGTTTGTATTATTTACTTACAACAGCTATAAAAAAGTGAGTGCATCATGACAATATTTATTACGATTATCCCGATTTGCCAGGGAAAATATGGTGCTATAATGCTGGGAAAGACAAAGCAGACATAAGTTACTCTCTACGTAAAACCAGAGTTTGGCAAAGACCTTTTGTCATTTTGTGATATGCAAATAGACTGATGTTTGTTGCTAGTACTGCACCCCACCAGGAGAATGAACAAACAGAGCTAGAATGAGTTGCACTTCATCAATTTGCATGTAAGCCACACTGCAACTGAAATGACTTCCCCCACCTCCCGCATTTTCTTCTTTCCCCACAACCCTGTGCAGCTTGGAAGGATGCGCACGCATTCACACACGCAGTACAGAGATGTTGAGATTTTGTGGTTTGGCAAACAAAAATGACAAGATCAAATAGCACAGCAGAGGTGGGCAACCACAAGCCTATGAGACAAATGCAGCTCTGCAAGCTCCTCTATCTTGCCATTGAGATTTCCCACATGCAGAGCCATTCCCCCCTCCATAGGCCATCCCCCTGTGTGCTTCACACCCTTCTTTAGGGTTTTTGCCTGGCTGGAAAGTTTCCTAAAGCTCTGACAATGACTCTTGCTGGCCTGGGTGGCAGACAAAGAGGAGCATGTGTGGAAAGAAGGCTCCTGTATAAAGGGAAAGCTCACGTTCCTTGCTCTGCTCACTTTTGCTTCTGGCCCCACTAACCCCTAGCATGTGGCCCCTGGAAAGTTGCCCAGAAAGGAATGCTCTCCTCAGGCTCAAAAAGGTTCACCACCCCTGAGGTAGAGTCCTGCAACCCTTCTCCTTCTCCACCAAGGGGGCTTCCAGTTTGGTGACACCTGGTGATATTCATCTATTGCCTGTAAGCTACATGCAGAATTGTCGAGTTCCCATACTGTTTGATTCAGAGAGATTTTTGTGGATGTGCATTTTTCTAAGTTCTCTCAGACTAACATGACAGAGCCATGTGGGCAAGGAAGGAAACATTTATCTGAGTACATATCAGGGGTGTCTAGCCTAGAGCAAATAGCAACAACTATGCGTTCCAAATCTCAATCCAAGCACTTGACCATTGTTGCGGGGTATGTTTTTCTCCTTTCAGCTCAGAAGTTAATTCCACTATGAAATATAGTAACAGAACTGCAAGCAAAAAAAAAAAAATGCTTGAAAAGGTTTCGCAGCCACCCACCTGATTGTGTTACATTAATTTCAGTTTATGCGAGAGCAGCTCAGAAGGATGTAATTGGAAGATAATTCTCTATACAATTCCCAGCTGCTCTTGCAGTATGTCTGCTTGAACATCTTGTGGTAATTGTGGATATAATGCAAAAAAATTAGACTTCTAAAAGCTTAAATTACAAGCTGTTAATTAAGACATAGTAGAGCCAGAGTCACCTAATTAATTAATTGATCAATCAGCTGGCTTAGTCACTTCCCAGATTATTATTGAGGAGTTTAGTTTTATTCTAAATTTCCAGAAATGAGTTTGTTCATGATTTCTGCAGTGCAGATAAAATTTGTATGTAGGAACACGGCACTGCTGTTGGGTAGAAGAGCGGACTACCAGCCGATGGTACTTGGAGGAGAGAACTGACCATTCAGTAATTCACACACTTTTTCACCATGTATATAAAACCATTCACACTTTGCACATGTAATTCTAAACCCTTCACTGACCGCCAGAGCTCAGTTTCACATACATGCAGCGTGGTTGATTTTGCCTCTCAGCCAGGGTTAATAGTGACGAGGAAGCAGGGATGTAATTAGGCAGCAGTTTTCACCCCACCCTGTGTGCATTAAGATCAGCACTGTTTCTGTTCCACTACAGTTTGGCTTCTGCTAGAACCTACATTAGGGACGCGGGTGGCACTGTGGGTAAAAGCCTCAGCGCCTAGCACTTGCCGATCGAAAGGTTGGCGGTTCGAATCCCCGCGGTGGGGTGCGCTCCCGTCGCTCGGTCCCAGCGCCTGCCAACCTAGCAGTTCGAAAGCACCCCTAAGTGCAAGTAGATAAATAGGGACCGCTTACTAGCGGGAAGGTAAACGGCATTCCGTGTGTCTGCGGACAGTGCTGGCTCCTGGCCTATATTTTTTTTTTTTTTATAAATATTTATTAAAGTTTTTAAATATAAATGCACAAATAATAAACAATCTTACTTCTATCACAGACATAGTTTCATCACTTCTTTGGACTCCCTCACGTCTCCCGCTCCCATTTACATCGTTAAAGGTTTTTTCCAGACAAATTATCAACTTGTTTACAATCTCATGTCCACTCATTCAAATATAATCTAACACTTCTTCCAAAAAATTTTATATTTTCTTTAGTCTCACTTATCATCAAATTTCAAATCTAATTTAGTGGTGGCCAGTTTTTTATAATCTAGCATCCTTCTTAACATTCAACCAAATTACAATGTTTTTGTAGATACTTCTTGAATTTCTCCCAGTCTTCCTCCATCTTCTCTTCTCCCAGGTCACGGATTCTGCCAGTCATCTCGGCCAGTTGCATATAGTCCATCAGTTGCATCTGCCACTCTTCCAGTGTGGGTAGATCTTGAGTTTTCCAGTTTTTTGCGATAAGAATCCTTGCTGCCGTTGTTGCATACATAAAGAATGTTCGGTCCTTCTTTAACACCTTCTGGCCGACAATACCCAGAAGGAAGGCCTCTGGTTTCTTAGTGAAGGTATACTTAAATACCTTTTTCAGCTCATTATATATCATTTCCCAGAAGACCTTCACCTTAGGGCATGTCCACCAGAGGTGAAAGAATGTTCCTTCATTTTCTTTACATTTCCAACATTTATTATCAGACGAATGGTATATTTTGGCAAGTTTAACTGGGGTCATGTACCATCTATATATCATTTTCATTACATTTTCCTTCAGAGCATTACATGCGGTGAAGTTCAGCCCAGTGGTCCACAACCTTTCCCAGTCCTCAAACATAATATTATGCCCAATGTCCTGTGCCCATTTTATCATAGCCGATTTAACCATTTCGTCTTGTGTATTCCATTTTAACAGCAAGTTATACATTCTAGATAATACCTTAGTCTTTGGTTCTAACAATTCTGTTTCCAACTTCGATTTCTCCACCTGGAACCCTAACTTTTTATCGTTTTTAAAAACTTCTTTAATCTGAGCATAATGTAACCAGTCTCGCACCTTATCCTTCATTTTCTCTAAACTCTGCAATTTCCAATTGTCTCCATCTTTTTCTAATATTTCCCAATATTTTGGCCATTTGGCCTCCATATTGGGTCTTTTTAGGGCCTTAGCCTCCAGAGGTGAGAGCCACCTTGGAGTTTTATTTTCCAGTAAGTCTTTGTATTTTGTCCAGACATTAAACACTGCTTTCCTGACAATATGGTTCTTAAAGGCCTTATTGATCTTAACTTTATCATACCATAAGTATGCATGCCAACCAAAAGCATTGTTAAAACCTTCCAAGTCCAACACGTCAGTGTCTTCGAGAAGTAGCCAGTCTTTTAGCCAGCAAAAAGCTGCGGCTTCATAGTACAACTTTAAGTCTGGCAGGGCAAAGCCCCCTCTTTCTTTCGCATCTGTTAATATCTTAAACTTAATTCTGGGCTTTTTGCCCTGCCAGACAAATCTGGATATATCTTTCTGCCACTTCCGGAAGCACTCCGTTTTGTCCACAATCTGTAATGTTTGAAACAAAAACAACATTTTTGGCAATACATTCATCTTGATAGCAGCAATTCGGCCTAACAAAGAAAGCTTCAATTTTGTCCAACTATCCAAGTCTCTCTTAATTTCAGACCAACATTTTTCATAATTATCCTTAAATAGACTCAGGTTTTTTGCTGTTATGTTTACCCCTAGGTATTTTACTTTTTTAACCATAGTTAGTTCTGTTTCTCTCTGAAACCTTTCCGACTCTATATCTGTCAAATTTTTTCCCAACACTTTAGTTTTCTGTTTATTTAATTTAAATCCTGCCACCCGACCAAAATCCTGTATCAGTTGTAATACTCTTTTCGTACTAGATTCTGGCTCCTGCAGAGTCAAAACTAGGTCATCTGCAAAAGCTTTCAGTTTGTATTGTTTCGCTCCGACCTGAATCCCTTCCACCAACCGGTCCCCTCTGATCAAGTTCAAGAGCACCTCCAGAACCGAAATAAATAACAAAGGGGAAATCGGGCAGCCTTGTCGTGTTCCTTTTTCAATTTTGAACTCTTCTGTAACCACATTGTTAACTATTAGTTTAGCCTTTTGTTCTGAATATATTGCGTCAATCCCATTCTCAAACCCCCGTCCCACTCCCATTTCATTCAAGTTTCCCTTCATAAATTTCCAAGAAATGTTGTCAAAGGCCTTCTCCGCGTCTATAAAAATTAACACTGCTTTTGTATTTATATCTGTTTGCAAAAGTTCCAAAACGTCAATAATGTTCCTAGTATTTGCAAACATATGTCTGCCTGGGAGAAAGCCTGCCTGGTCTTTATGAATTACTTCATTAAGAACTCTTTTAAATCTACTTGCCAAAATGTCTGCAAATATTTTGTAATCCACATTCAGAAGGGAGATGGGACGATAGTTTTTAAGTTGTGTCTTTTCAGCTTCAGATTTTGGTATCAATGTGATAAAAGCTTCCTTCCACGATTCCGGCGCCTTCTTCCCTTCCATAATTTCATTACAGACCTCCATCAATGGTTGGATCAGATAGTCTTTTAATGTCTTATAATACTTGGAGGTCAGACCGTCTGGCCCTGGAGATTTGCCCAATTGCATGTTCTGGATAGCTTGTTCAATCTCTTGCTGTGTTATTTTGTTGTTCAGGATTAATCTGTTTTTTTGTGACAACTTTGTTAGTCCATTTCTTTCCAAAAATTGTTTAATCTCAACCTCATCTTGCGGCCCTTGAGTGTACAATTTTTTAAAGTATCTCTGGAAGCACTTTCTAATTTCCATGGGGTTCTGGATGTTTCTTCCTTCAATTTCTAGGTTTGTAACTGTATTTAGTTTCTGTCTCTTCTTCAACTGCCAGGCTAGCAGTTTCCCACATTTGTTTGCCGATTCAAAAGTTTTTTGTTTCATTAATTTAATCTTCCATTCTATTTCTTGGTTTATCAATTTGGAATATTGAGCTTGATATAGTTTAATTTCTCTCAGAATCGGCTGTGACTTCGGATTTGATCTTAATTTCTTCTCCAATTCTTTGATTTTCTGCAAAATCTTATCTTTCCTTTCATTTTGTGTTCTTTTCTTTACAGTGTTCTGTTGTATCAAGAACCCCCTCATCACCGCTTTGCTTGTGTCCCAGATAGTTCTTTTTTCCACCGTAGTGTTCATATTTATTTCAAAATAGTCCTTCAGAGTTTTTTGGGCCTTCTTAACGATCTCCTGGTCTCTAAACAAGCTATCATTCATCTTCCATCTAAAGGAGCCGGTTGGCAAAAGTGTCATATCCATCTTCAGCGCATTATGGTCGGAGCAGGTCTTTGGGCAGATTTCCACTTTTCTGACCTTGGGTGCCAGACCTCTAGATATCCATATTTGGTCGATTCTTGTCCAAGTCAGTTGGGCTTCAGAGAAGAATGTTCCCTCTCTTCCCAGGGGGTTCTTAGTTCTCCAAATGTCAATCCAGTCCATATTGTCAGCCAATTCAAAAAAGGTCTTTGGCAGTCTGCCGTCTTTTGTAACATTTTGATTTTGTGACTTATCCATGTTTGTCGATACGACCCCATTCATATCTCCCATCATAATGATGTTGTTATAGTCCAGATAGTCCAGCATGATCTCATGCAACTTCTTGTAAAATTCCGATTTCCCGTCATTTGGTGCATAAATTCCTAATATCAGAATCTTTTCTCCTTGATGTTGTATCTCAATTCCTAATATTCTTCCATGTTCGTCTTTGAATAAGAATTTAGGTGACAGGCTCTCTTTTGCATATATCACCACTCCTCGCTTCTTTACTCTGTCCGAAGATATAAATTCTTGACCAAGTCTTTTGTTTATTAACACCTTTCTATGGAGCCTAGTCACATGTGTTTCTTGTAAGCAGATAATATCCAATTGTTCTTTTTTTAATATATGAAAAATTTTCCTTCTTTTTTCCGGGATGTTGCAGCCATTAATGTTCCAACTCATAAGTTGCAGAGACATCCTGAATAAATCTGGTTATTTTTCAAGGGGTGGTATCTTATTCAGAGGATCTTCAGGGTCCAAGGGTGCAGGTACCTCTGGTGTTTCAGGCCCTGGAAGTTGGTCAATTCCTTTGTGAAGGTCCTCCCCGTATACGTTCAGAAATTTATCTCTATCTTCCGATGTTCTGATTTTGATCTTCTTCCCTCTAAAAGTAAAAGATAGTCCTTGAGGAAATTCCCACCTAAAGATGATTGAATTCTTCCTTAGTAGTCTTGTCAACTCCAAATAGTTAGATCTAAGATCTAGCAGTTGTTTAGGAATATCCTTGTAGATCTCAATTCTTTTGTCCAAAATATCCAGTGACTTTCCGTAGTGTAGGCCCAAAATCTTACAAGCTGTTAAAATTACAAGCTGTTAATTAAGACATAGTAGAGCCAGAGTCACCTAATTAATTAATTGATCAATCAGCTGGCTTAGTCACTTCCCAGATTATTATTGAGGAGTTTAGTTTTATTCTAAATTTCCAGAAATGAGTTTGTTCATGATTTCTGCAGTGCAGATAAAATTTGTATGTAGGAACACGGCACTGCTGTTGGGTAGAAGAGCGGACTACCAGCCGATGGTACTTGGAGGAGAGAACTGACCATTCAGTAATTCACACACTTTTTCACCATGTATATAAAACCATTCACACTTTGCACATGTAATTCTAAACCCTTCACTGACCGCCAGAGCTCAGTTTCACATACATGCAGCGTGGTTGATTTTGCCTCTCAGCCAGGGTTAATAGTGACGAGGAAGCAGGGATGTAATTAGGCAGCAGTTTTCACCCCACCCTGTGTGCATTAAGATCAGCACTGTTTCTGTTCCACTACAGTTTGGCTTCTGCTAGAACCTACATTAGGGACGCGGGTGGCACTGTGGGTAAAAGCCTCAGCGCCTAGCACTTGCCGATCGAAAGGTTGGCGGTTCGAATCCCCGCGGTGGGGTGCGCTCCCGTCGCTCGGTCCCAGCGCCTGCCAACCTAGCAGTTCGAAAGCACCCCTAAGTGCAAGTAGATAAATAGGGACCGCTTACTAGCGGGAAGGTAAACGGCATTCCGTGTGTCTGCGGACAGTGCTGGCTCCTGGCCTATAGAGTGAGATAAGCGCACAACCCTAGAGTCTGTCAAGACTGGCCCGTATGGGCAGGGGTACCTTTACCTTTAGAACCTACATTCTTTGTCTCACTGAAAGGGAAACATCAAAACCTATTTGGAAAATGGCCTCATTTTGTAATGTCTGTGCACTGAAAAAACAACGGTAGCAGAATGGGGAAAAACTACAAGTTACTTAGGAGACCACTGTAAGCAAATGGAAACAAGAGCAGGACTTTTATTTCATTTGTAGCATAAAAATCACTATGGATAATATGGTTTGCTATAAAAATGGAGTATGGGTGGATATGCAGTTGTAGATGTTTTAAATGAGACCCCATGGAGGGAATGGGGGGGCAGCCCCGAGATTCAGAGAATCTCTTTATATAGATAGGTTTTTGTTTTGTTTTTAAATTGTTTATCTGTACTTTGTATTTGTAAAATCAATAAAAATGATTTCAAGGAAGAAGAAAAAACAATGGTAGCAAATACCACTTGTATTCACTTGCCTGATTTTTGTTCCTGACCTCGGGTGGACATGTGAACATGTGAATTGCAACCATTTCCACTCACATTTCCATTTCTGACAAAATTCTCTAGCATCCCTTTCAAGAGGAGCAGAATAAAGACAAAAGTGAACTTTGGTGAAATGTAGATTAATGACTCTGAAAATAAGAGAACCAAGATCATTCTTATATGTTATCAACATAGCCCCAAAATTAAAACCTCACTTTAAGAACATAAAGTCAGCGTCCTGGATCAGGCCAGTGCCCCATCTACTCTAGCATTCTGCTCTCATGGTGGCCAAACAGATGTGCATGGAGAGTCTGCAGGCTGGACATAAATGCAATGGCACTCTGCCTACTGGTGTTGAAGAGTTGGGAAGCTGCTTTTTATTGACTCTCTAACCATTGGTCTGCTTATTGCCTATTCTAAATAGCAGTGACACTCTAAAGCAGTGAATGGGGAGCCTGTGGTCCTCCAGATGTTGTAGGACTCCAATCCCCATCGGCCCTAAGCAGCATGGACAGGGATCAGGGATGATGGGAGTTGTAGCCCAGAAACATCTGGAAGGCCACAGGTTTCCCATCGCTGCTCTAAAGCCTTAGACAGAAATACTTCCCACCATCTACCACCCAATCCCGTTAACAAGAGATGTCAGTGGTCCAGCGTGCTCCTAATTTCTGCCAGTGAAAGCCCGCCTCCCCAGCACCTGATCATAAATTTGCAGGGCAAACACAGAATGAACAAGGATGACGGGTACCTGCCCTTTTAATAGAAGAAGAAGAGGAGTTTGGATTTGATATCCCGCCTTTCACTCCCTTTAGGGAGTGAAATGCTCAGTACTCACATGAGCCCAGACAGACAGGAACACCAGCACCAGGAGGAAATGTACGGTACATTATTCCACCCTGTTCATGTCAATGCAAAGGAAACACAATGTGGACAACACTGAGGTCAATGGACCATTGCTATTCCTAGGGTGCAGCTTTTTAACAGGAGAGATGAGCCAAGCCGGCTCTTTGATCTGTTTTATATTTATTTCTTTTGTGGTTCCCTTTTGTAAGCTATATTGAAAATCTAAATACACATTTTCAAACAAACAAATAGTCCTTTCTTTCTCATCCCGGGATTTTTAAACAATATATATTTTATAAGAATTTCCACAATTTCACATAGAATTCCAATACATAATAAATTTCCCTCTCCCCCTCCCCATCAGGGTCGCATAGTTGCTCTCTTCACACACAAACAGTAGCGGAGAGGTCTGTCGTTTTTATAGCTTTTATTTCTTGCTATTTCCACAACTGGGCATTTCAATCTGTGTCGTTCTCGTCAGTTGGTCCCACTGACTGGCCCAAGGTCACCCAGCAGCTGCATGTGGAGGAGCAGAGACGCGAACCCGGTTCCCCAGATTACGAGACTACCGCTCTTAACCACTACACCACGCTGGCTCAGGGTGCAGAAGGGAGAATTTCAGCAGTACTGGAGTGGCATACCCCACATGCAAGATTCCCTTGTCATGTACAAAAGTTCCAAAGGGGGAAAAGTCCTGCTGTCCTTTGCATCTGGTCACTTTAGCTACAGAGACCCTTCTCATCTTAATAACATATTCCCAATGTTGTATATGAAGAGCCTCGGTGAGCCCGATGTTAGGATATTTCCGTTCCACCTTAAAAGGGAGCAGGCTTTGTGAGTCACAGAGTCTGCGTATTTCCTGATCACAGGATGTTTCTGTTTTGATAGAGCTGTTGTCTCTCTCTCTCTGTGCCTGAACACACAAACAGGCAGTCATGTTTTTTCCTTTGTTCTGACCAACGCTGAATAAACTTCTAAATAATGTTCTCCTGTGTGCATCTTTCGCTGTGCGAATTCTGCTGATAGAGCGTGCATCAGCTCTGGAATGTGGCAAGCTATTTTCTGGAGCTCGTGTCGCTAATTGCTGATACTGTATCTACGGGAGATCGATGGATCGTCCGGAGGCGACGTGGGGGCCATGATGGGCCATATCTCCCTGGCAGTATCCCGACACCCCAAACATCTGTTTATTGTGTGACTGGGTAGTAGCAGCACAGCTTGTTTTGTTTACTTACTTACAAAAAGTTATACACCGCTTGATTGTAAAAATTAAAAATAAATCTCCAAGACCTCTAAGAAATTTATAAACATTTAAAACATTAGCATTATTGATAAAAAAGTAGTTTTAAAAGGTGTTTAAAACTTCACAGAAGATTATTAAAATCAGCAGTAGCTAAAAAGAAATAAAACACATGAAACTTCTACACATCCAGATATACTCGCCTAAATAAAAATGTTTTAAGCAGACACCCAAAAGAGAATGGCAAAGGGCACCTATGTGCCTGATGTCATCAGTAGGCGGGAAGTTCCAGAATGAAGATTATGCCACACTAAAAGATCGAATTCTTACAAGCTAATCTCTTCCTTGACATTGCCTGTGATGCTTTATCCAATGAACCCGTTATTTCCTTCATCACCATTAGTTGACAACTCTGGACCATTATGCTGCAACTCATCTACCCGATGACCAAATTTAGAATACAGGGAACTGGAAAAGTGATATGGAATGGACATAAGTATCTAGAGCGGAGGACGATTGATGGGCATGTGGGATCAATAGCAATTCTGGTCACAAAGGACGTTATGCTCAGGCTTTCATTATTGGTTTTAATGTAACCTACATTCGGCTGTCTGCTCATCAAGATTTCTTGCAGCAATAACCTGTAGGGTCTGCCAAGCAGCTCTGCTGCAGACCAGGCAGTACTGTATAGCATATCACTCAAAGCTTCACGGCAAAAGGCCTCTTGTGTGCGGCAAGATATTTCCCCATTTAAAATATATATTAATTAAATGCAACTTGGGATTAATTCAGCTAGAGTTGTAGTTTGGTATTGCTGTTGCTTTTCTTATACACTGGCAAAGATCAACTCAGCTCTGAAAATACCTCTGAAAGCAGCAAGGACTTGGCTGTTCTGGAAAAGTCACTGCCAGCTCAAGCAGTTCTTAGAAGTTGCAGAGACTCAATGCTTTATCTGCTGCCCAGAGGAAAATTCTCCAGGGCAAAATCAAGGTGATCCCATTCATGTTCAAAACCCCAAATGACTTCAGCCCCCAATACCTGAAAGGCCAGCTGCCTCAACCACCTACAGAGGGGTCTCAACCACCTACAGAGGGGTCTCTCTTGCTAGTTCCTCACCCTCAGAAGTATGAGGTGTGGCCAATCTTCTCCAAGGAAGATAGGCAACTTAAATTAATGGAATATGCCAAAATGGCTAAATTAAGTGGAAGAATTAGAAATCAAGGCGACAACAAATATAAAAAAGAAGGGAAAATGTTGTAAGGAAGTTCATACCGTCGTTTAAAAAACCACTTGAAATATTAAGGAGAATGTTTAAATTCGGAAATAATTAAAGATAAGGAAATTATTGACATGTATAAATGAAGAAAATACAAAAGAACCAGGGGGGGAGTGGGGGGGGAAGGCAAGGGATCTAAGTAATCCCAAAATAGGAATTCATTATGGTGTGAAAAGGTTTTATTTTCTATATTATTTTTTTTACTTTATGTGGTTTATTCTTTTATACTTATGTGATGATCATGTTAAATTGTGAAAATTAATAAAAAATATTATTAAAAAAAGAAGCAGCATTGAGGTGTGCAAGTATCTGAACTGTGGATCTCCTACAGAGCTGTGTGTCTATATTGTACAGGTAATCCCGCCCCCTACCTGGCCTGGTTTCCCTGGCAACGCTCCCCCCAGGTGGGATTGGACAACTCACTGGGGTAGGCGGGGACCTCCAGGTATCCCACCTGAGGGAAGGCAAAGCCTATGCTGATGGGGCCACTCCAGATCCAGGGCTGCACGCATCCACGCAAAGGGCGCCCCCCGTTTTAAGCGGGGAGCGGTCATTGTACGTATCACATGCTGAAGACATACCTCTTTACCCATTGACAGTTAAATTTGCTCCATGGGACCCACCGCTTTTGCCCCAATTTTTAGTGTTCCATTTGGAATGATTTTACTTCAGGATTATACCTATTTTATACTTGTAGTGACCTGTGTTTTTATAGCTGCATATTGTATTATAGTAACCATATAATAAAGGGCAAAAAAAATACATTTAAAAAATGGACAATGTGCAGCTATCAGAACGTTCTTATCTTGGTTTCAAAGCAGAATCAACAAGCACAGCTAGGGGAAGAGTTCTGGAACTAGCAAAAGGGCCAGCTTGGGCAGGCTATAGCGCTTCTTCTGTGGATTTATTGTGCTTTCCAGCAACATACTGCCTGACTTCCCACGGCTCTGCCTCTTATCAGCGTATTTGTAAAGAAACAGCAAGGAAACAGTCTCTGCTTTCCAGTTCTGCGTCTTCTCAGAGAAAAACGGATGCTGTGGACCTGCCCTGGAACTTCCTGCCACTTGGGGAACTGGAAATATGAAACTGTGTTTTATAGCTAAGCTAAACTTTTACAGGTTTCAATTTTTGTGTTGCAACTTGCATATTTGTCATAGGATAAGTTTGTTCTTGAAAGCACCTGCCAATTTTGTGAAGAACTGAAACTGTTTATGTATTTGTGTCCATAGCTCCATAGCAAAAGTTTTATGGAGAAGTAGTTTGGTGAAGATTGGATAGAGATAACACACACACACACACCCTGTTACCACAGTGTACAATAAATAATTTTTAGTCCCTTTCACATTTAATTATCTCATTTAGATATTTTACTTAGTCTGGGATGTATTGTGTTTTTTTGGAGGCAACAGTGAGAATGGATAAATTAGACAAAAGGGTGTAATGAATCAAACCCTTCATGTAACTAGATTTAAAGGGGGAAAGAAAGGGAATCCAAAATTGTCGCTTGTGAATACTAAATTATTTATTTATTTAGATAATGCCTACCCTGTTTTTCAGCTCCCCAAAGGGCCCCCAAGGCAGCTTGCAGACTGAGAACACTAGAATACAAGAATACATTTTTTTTAAATGCAAATTTAATGCAAATAGAATTAAATTGCCTCAACTAAAACATCAGTGTAGAAAACCTTCCTGGTCAAATAAACATTGTGGGTGGAGATTTATTATCCCAGTTGGACTGAAATTGTCCTGATATTTGTTTTGCTGTTGTTTTTGTTGTTAAATCATTTTGGAGTATTTTATGGTTCATAAATAAATGAAATAAAGGATACAACAAGAAGGGAGGAGCATAGAATGACTGTGTCGCTTTAAAATGTTAGGGGGGGATTAAATTCAGTTCACAATTAAAGGTGAATTTTGAATTCAGTCTTAATCATAATGTAAGAGAATATCTGGCCTGGTGGCTAACAAGTACCCTTATTCTTATTCTATTGGAATTTTTTGTTAGGGAAGGTGATTGACAAATTAAATAAACCTACGTGAATGTAGATAATGACCAACTGTGACATGAGAGGGGTGTTAGGGGAGGGGTAGCACCTCTGGTGGTGGGCAGGTCATGATCCTTCTGGAAGATGTCCACCTTTGGTCCCCACCCTGCATTCAGCTCCCACCTGTGGCTCCTCGTGACAGTGGCCACACCCCAGGAATGGCTTCAACAGGCTGGCTAAACCAGGTGAAGGTAGTGTCAGCTTCGCCTTTGAGCCGATGCCAATGACTGGGCTCCACCTCTTCTGCCCCGACTGGGCTAGGCGAACTGGGAAGCACTTCCAGAGACCTTCCAGTGCAGGAGAGCAGGTCTAAGTGCAACAGACCCACAACCTTGAGCTGTGAGCACCAAACTCAGCCGAGTATGAACTACACGAAAAAAAGCTCTGAAGCATAACTTCTTTATTCTCTTACGGCTCCTGCAAACTAAAAATAAACTAAAAGACTAAAGGAGGCTACTGGACTGCATGAGTGTTACAGTTCTTATGCAGTCATCTTATCTCTACACAGATAACACTCAGATGCCCACAGAGTCAGGCAGAAGCGGAAGAAGCGATGAGCAGATTCCGCCCTCTCCTTTCTGAAAACATTGTCAAGAGATTCTCGCAATGGGAGGGGGGTGAAAATAACCACAGGTAGCCAATGGGTCTCCAATCTGTGGTGAGTTAGGGACTTCCTCCTGCATGCAAAGACAGGTTCTGGCAGATTGAGTGGATGAAATCAATAGTGGACCCAACAATCCAGAAGGCAGTTTCTGTATGTGCTGTAGAGAGAAGTGAGGGGCAGATGGGGCTCGTTAACCTGGGCAGGCAGCCCATCTAGGAGAAGGAAAACGCTAATCCTAAACCTCCATTTCCTGGGTTGATGTCTTCAGGAGAAAAATAAAGGCTAAGGAGCAAACCCTACACAAATCTGGAGTGGATTTGGATGGTGCCTTGTACACCTTCTGGCAACTCCTGCAGCCAAATGTATTGCTCTGCTTTCCTTTGGACCACATCAGCGAAGCCAAGAAGGGGTCTCAACATCTGGGCAACCCAGGACCTTCAGCCCAGGCTTGCATCTCAGGGAGGTCACTTCAGTGCTGCTAACGAAGCAGTTTGCCTTAACCCACAGAGGCACACTCCATTGTCTCTTGAGACAGACAGATGCCAACAACAGTGACCTGAGAACTGCACAGAAAGCCACCTTATACCAATCAGACCACCGGTCCATGTAGCTCAGTAATTTCGACACTCCAGCAGCTCTCTCCAAGGTTTCGGACAAGGCTTTCTACAGTCCTACCTGGAGATCCCAATGATTGAACCTGGGACCTTCTGCATGCAAAGCAGGTGTTTTACTCCTGAGTCATAACCCTTCCGCATGACTTTGAGTTACAACTTAAGAGTGCAAGTGGGGTTGTTTTCTCTCTGTTTGTGACAAAGGGAAGCTAGAGAATTAGAGCCAAAAATGAAAAAGAAGCAAACACTCGACTCCAGTGACAGCCAGATACTGTCCTTACAATGCCAATAAGGAAGGGCACAGAGTCAGCTTATTGTTCTACATAAACTTCATCCTTTTTTACCACCTAAATACATCACTTGTTGATATGGCTCCTGGGCTCATAATCTAAATAAAACCAGGAAACAAAAGGAAAAGGGACTTGAAGCAGAAAAGGAAATTTGCAATACAGAATCAAATGCCCATTTGCATCATTCACTTATGCTGATGGAATACTTGCAAAACCAGACATTTCTTAAGTTTGATCACTGAATAATAATAATCATATCCCCCATCATATCAGCCATAGCACCAGTAAAATGAATATCCAAATCATCAGTTCTTCCATTTTTTTAAAGGGTGTATTTCTCTGCTGATTAAATTCAGCAAAATTTTATGAGTATCTGGTGACTTTTTGTGTTGGTAATAAAGTGAGACATTCTTTGCTGGGCTGCTAATTGTCAGAAGATGGGGTTTTGCTTGCTCAGTAGAAGCTTTTGCTGCTTTCTAAAAAGAAAATAAAAGCATACAAGAAAGGTTGTTGTTGTTTTTGTTTGTTTGTTTAAACAGACAATCCCCATTGGTGTAATCAAGATGGTGCCCTCCAGATATTTGTGGACTACAACACCCATCAGTGCCAGCCAGTATTGTCAATGGTCAGGGGTGATGGGAGTTGTAGTCCTGCGACATCTGCAAGGCTACCCCTGCTGTACAGGTTCCATAACCACCTCATTTCCCATCCACTCACAATCTTATTCAGCTAGCCTGTCCGTAACATAGCATGACTGTAGATCATTAGAGTCTATCCTCATTCACTTGCTTTCTCATTGAGAGGGCAGGAGTGATACCTAAAGTGGCAAAAAAAGGGCTTTGAGCTATTCAGCCAAAGAAGAGTATGTTGAGGATAGATTTCACTGTTATTTGAAGGAGCGAGAACTGCTTCACTATAAAACATCAGGTTACTGCAGTTTCACCACTTCCTGTCAACCTGAGGTTAATTAGTGTCAGTTTATCATTTGCAGCTCATTCACACTAGCTGAATTGAGGTGACCTCTGGAGCATTATGTTGCCTTCTTCCGAGAGAAACCCTTGGACAGAAATAGGTACCAAATAGGACTTAGCTACACTGCAGAGCCCAGGGGCAGTGTGTGGCAGTGTTGGATATGAAGAAGTATCTTTCCCAATAATCCAAGGATGAGCTCACAAACCTTGTGTGGCTACTGCGGTCTTTTTTGTTTTCTAGTCATGTCAACAGGAATGCTGGTGAAATTCTCCAAGGAACTACAGGGGCTTGCAAAAGCTCACCTCAAAGGAGGGAGAAAGGGAGGTATCTCTCTTCCCAATTCCCCAACTCTTCCCAAAAAGGTCTGGTGGACCGTGGGAGATACAGACCTTTTGAGGATGACTGAAATTGAATTGGCTCTTGGGTGAACTACATCTCCCATGAGTCATTGGGCCTTGCAACCCAGTAGGCAAGGCAGAACAGACAGACTTTTATTTTAGCCACCAGCTAAAATAAAACATTAAGGATAATATATTTTTGAGGAGCAGGAATCTGGCAGGGAGGGTGTTTGGGGATCAGGGGGCTGGCTGGCAGGGAAGCCTCTAAATGGAACAGAAAATGTATTTCCAATATGGGAGAAAGATAATCAAGGTTCATCTTCAAGTCAGTCCAAAGGGAATTGGGGCAAACTGAAACAAGTGGAGACAAAGAGAAATAAATATGGCTCCAGATGAAGGAGGAAGAGAAGGTGGCAACTTGTACACTGCTTCATACTTCAAATAAATATCTAAGCAGTTTATGTCAGAAAAACATCACCAGATATGCAATTTAAAAATCCATTTCTTATAGCAGCCCAGAACAAATAGGTAAGTTCCCCTTAAACATCAATCTATACTAAAACAACTGACTCTTGGGAACCCATAATAACCACTGGCAGACCAACATCCAAAACTGCAACAGAGATGACCAGCCACAACAGGGAGAAATATCTTACTACATTTTGAGGGGAAAAGGGGTCTCCTAATAACTCTCAGCACCCTTAACAAACAACTGTTCCCATGGTTCTTTGGCAGAAGTCATGAATGTCTGAAGTGATATGATGCATCCCCCCACTTACATGTGTGACCATTTTTATGTGCTACACCTGGAAAGAAATACCTATTAATAATAAAATTTGTATACCACCCTATACCTGCGGGTCATGCGAGGAAACGGTAGGAGAGAGCTGGAGAGTTCTTGTGGCTTGTGAAGAGACCCTCCCTGGAGCCCAAAGAGGACATCAGTGAGGGTGGAGGAAGCCCCAAAGAGACCTGAGGCAGGTCTTTGTTTAGGTTCTCAGCCTCCCCACCTAACAGCTGACATGTGGGCTAGTGCAGCAGCAGCAGCAACAGCTTTCCTGCACATCCTCTAGCTCCCAGCCAACCCCAAAGCTTCAACTCTAAATATTTTGTGTTTTTTTTGTTTTTTTTAAATAATATTTATTAAGAGGTTAAAGATTACAAGAAAGAAAAAGAATTAAACAAATCAATATAATACAATACAAAAACAGAAACAAAAACACTACATAAAACATTGAATTAACAAAACAAAACAAAAACAATTAAAAACACTTCCAATATTTTCAAGCTTATCTTTCATTCACTTGTTTCAATGACTTCCTCACGCCTCCCTTTTTGTATTCCACTTCAATTAACTGTTTCAGCAAATCCTTTCCATCTTCCTCTGTTTTCTGTCCTGTAATTAATCTTAACATATTCTAACCTTGTTTTTTTCCCTTTAATACATTAACAATCTATCTGTACCTAGTTCCTCATAACATTTCTGCCAAAGCCATATAACTTCATTCCACTATTTTTCTAAAGCTCATCAACTCTAGATATTTTGGTCTGGATTGGAGAAGGAGTGGGAGAGAGAGCTGGAGAGCAGGCAAAAATAGGCATTTAGAGGCTTCTTAGAAGCTTTTTAGTGGGTGCTGCCCACTTTACACAATTTCACTATGCGCGCAGGGGCCCAGAACATGATGGGGCCCCCAGTATAGTACAGATGGAGCCTGAGAGATGTAAGACAAAAAAATGGGGGGGGGATGGCAATTTCAA
Organism: Podarcis erhardii; assembly: GCF_964252035.2. NCBI lineage: Eukaryota > Metazoa > Chordata > Lepidosauria > Squamata > Lacertidae > Podarcis > Podarcis erhardii. The sequence continues at coordinate 72,131,995 of NC_138500.1, read as the reverse complement.
ACATCCCTGTTTATGACTCAGGATAAAGGCTGTAAGGTGTGTGTGTGTGTGTGTGTGTGCGCGCACGCATCCCCATGCAAAATTGTCTATTTAGACAAGCCAGAGGTGGACCTTTAAAATGTTGATAATGTACTGAAGACATGGCTGCTTTGGTTACAGTGAAGAGATATTCACTGATGGGTCTAATATTGGAAAATGAGAGACATGGCTTGTAAAGTGTTCTTTAAAATGCCTTTGGCTTCTTTTTTTGGTGTGCAAAGCCCAAAATGAAGATACACAAACACACACACGCCATAAATCATGCTCAGAGGGAAAGAGCAGTGTATCTCAGCTGCTAAAATCATGAGCAAAAGTTCACTTGCTGGATCGCTGCTTGTTTTTCACAAAGCTGTTCCAATGCTTCCTCATATATCTGTATTATGAGTCCTGGGGCGGAGGGGGAAATGGTGATGTACGGAACAGGATGTTGTGCTTACAAATAATGGCTCCTTATATACTGCCTCCTTGGGTGATTTATGTCTCCTTGGAACCCCCTTTTTTTTTTTTGGTAAGAGATTATTTGAAACATAAAGGAAGGAGTGGAATAGCCTTAAATTGATCTAAATTGAATTTAAGGAGGAAGTGGAGTGTCATAAAATTAAATATGTTTGTGGGAGGGAAAGAAGAGGGATATAAAGACCAAGTAGTTGTTCAAAAACAATATATTTGCCCACGACGTTTTTCCTTGCTTGGTATTTTCAAAATATAATATGCACAGGAAACTTCAAACAAAGCTCTTGCCAAATGCTCCAGCTGACCTTTTCCACCAAGGACAATCCCATGGTTTATATATTTATCAGACAATCGACAGCTCTGTTTTGCTTTTGGAGGAGAGGTAGAGTTTGGAGAAAATATCATTTCAGTTCATATTTAAAGGCAAACCTACCTATCTTGCAGTTTCTTAAACAATAAGCAAATGTTTCGGACTGGCACATATCTGAAATTTGCAATGCAATTCTCCAGCCAAGTACCATGCACATACTAAGATGTCATCTGCAAATAAATGCATATATTAACGAAAATAAAATATGAAAATGCACCATATTAAAGGAAATTGCTTTGCGAAATGTATACATTAGGATAAATATACATTAAAATGAGAAACTGAGAGGAACTGAAATTTACAGATTTGCCCACGCCTAGGCAGAGACATTCTTAGTATGTGGACACTAGCTGACTTGCAACAGGCTCTGATTTCAAATATATTTGTTTTCATTGTGGTTTTAACCACTGTGTTTCTTGCTTTGTATGCAGAACTAGTGGGACGTTATAAATGTTTTCGATAAAAAAATGAAATGCAAATAATTAGGATCTGACTGAATGGGGCATGAGTCAATCATTGCTACTGTAGCTGCTTGCAATTAAAATATTTACGTACCAGTTAGCTAGACTAGACGTACTTTACAGAGTCCACTGTCAGAAGACCTGTAAGAGAATAGTCCTAGGTGTCTTTTATTTGAACACCTGTTCAGTCCATGCCCTGTTTAAAGATAAATAACAACAATAAGAATAAAAATAATAACTTTATTATTTATACCCTGCCCATCTGGCTGGGTTTAAGGAGAGCCTTAAAGTTGTCCATCAACACCAGAACAGCAGACTCTGCAGGCACCAATAGGCACATGGGCCATCTGCACACAGTCTTGTTCCCCATTCTGGGGAGATTTATTATATATTTGCGTAACTTACAGTAATTATATACAGATTAGTTTGTGTGTGAAGATTTTATGCAAAATTGGTCATGTCCTCTTTTGCCCTCTCTTTTTTTTTGGGGGGGGAAGTATCACACTTTTTAATATGATGTTACATATTATGCACTGAGTTATTTAAACAGTGGCATTTTTGTGTTTGTCTTCACAAAGGTAATGCTGAGACAATAAGAGAATACTAGCCATCCTTTTGTGTCTCTGGACTTAATGAACGGCAGATAGAGAAAAAGGGTACCCGTCCTATGTCAGAAAAATGATTGATTTACACGGGGGAGAAGAATGTGAGTCTATCATTTTAAAAGTTCCCATGGAGTCCTAGTTCTACAGTTTCCGCAGCTGATTTCCCTGGAATGCAAAACCTCCCCCCCCCCCCCCATATATATGCACACAGACAATCCGTATCCTCCTCCACTTTAGGGAATGTGCCTAGCAACACTAATAGGGTGGCTCTGTTTCCCCAAAAAGAGTCAGTAACCAGCCAGTAGACACCCCCCCCCCATTTCTGAAAATAATGAATTTGAACCGAACTAAAGCTCCTTAGTAAGTTTTTATGCTGTCACTAGCTTGATCTTCCAGAGGTTACAATCACACAGGGGTGCTCACTGGTTACATGTGAAGAGGGGGCTTCTGATTTACAGGCAAATCCCATTGAACTTGCTGGGACCTATTGCCAAGCCATGCCTTTCTTCCCCACCTCTCAGAATTTAACTTTAGAAAGTGGTGATTTCTCTCCATATGACAAGCCCTCTCTCCCCATTTCACCCCCTACTTTGTTCCTGACTATTTATCTTCTTTCCATTAATTAATGTGATCTTTTTATGTGCCTGTCTGAGTGGGAAGAGGATGAGTGAGAGAAAGAATGTGTGTCCAGGAAAGATTAATTGGGTTCTGGGAGGAAGAAGGAGAGTGATGTCTATTGCTGTCTATGGGAAACATATTTTTAAAGGTTCCCTGCTTTATGATTGCTTTTGGACCCAGACTTTTAGTTGCACTTAGTTTCCATCGAAATCAGCAGGGCACGTTAAATAATGCCTTGTCCGTCTCATTGATGTCAGTGGGATATGAGTACAACTAATGTAGCCTGGATCCAACCCAACATACTCATGTCAAAATATGTGTGGCATGAACACAGGACAATGTCAGCCACTCTCCTTGGGTAATCCAAATGAGAATCTCCAGCTGGAACAAATTGTGCTGGCTAAACAGTAAAATGAAGTGAACCTCAGTCATAAAATATCAAAGTCTGGCCACAGGAAAGTACTTTGCTCGTACACATTAAATTCTAAGCGAGCTCAAGGGACACTTTTATCTGTTCTTTGAGGCATCCGCTGTCAGCTGGGGAATACATTTTAAGTGATTGTAATAATAAGGGTGGGAGAGGTGGGACTGGGAACAGTGTGCCTGGACCAGAACACCACTGCGGCGTCTGATCACAAACCAGAAATGATGTGGTAGGAAAGAATCTGTGCACAGAGGTCCCTTCCATTTTTTAATCAGCAGCAACACCGTTATTCTGAGAAAGACCCATAGGAAGGTTGGTTCACACACTCCTCTTGAGTCCAAAGCAAGTATCAAAATCCACCCCAGTGTTGAACCTTTTGAACAAGATTGGTTATCCTCCATCACGTTTACTGCACACAAAATTGATCTCCATATTATGCTTGGCTGGGAGGGAGGACTTCGGCTTTAAAGTGGAAATGCTTCTTACGTCCAGTAGTTGTTCTGTTCTTTGGAATAATAAGATACTCCAAGAGGGTGTCAAGTATAAGAACTCCCCACTCCCCACAAAAATGGACCACTTCATATTCCATGTATTATTTTACAGTAGAAAGCAGGGGTAGCCTTCTTGATGCACTGCAGATGTCATCATACTAAAACTCCCATCTTCCTTGACCACTGGTCTAGCTGTCTGCAATAATATATGCAGGGTACCACATTGGATACTGTGATAAAAGGTTGACCATTCTGAAATGTTTTGAACTCACCCATTCGCTTAGTGTGTGTGTGTGTGTGTGTGTGTGTGTGTGTGTGTGTGTGTGTGATTGTAGGTGGGATTACTTGTGAGTAGGCATGTATAGAATTGTGGTGTAAACGATCTAATATTATGGCAATTTCTGCTGATATTTTTATTTTATTTCACAGCTCCATTTATATAAAGTGCAGGTGCTTATTAGTCCTGTATATCCCAAATAGACAACCCCAAATACATCAAGCTTCTGGCTTCTGTTCATCTTAGTGTCTATTCCGTATGCTTCTGGATCAACAAGGATTAAAACCAGAGAGAGAAACAAAGAGGGTGAGGATGGTGGGTGTTTTAATGAAGCTGGTTTCAATTTTTGCCTACATATACTCTCAATAAAGATAAAGGGACCCCTGACCATTAGGTCCAGTTGTGACCGACTCTGGGGTTGCGGTGTTCATCTCGCTTTATTGGCCGAGGGAGCCGACGTACAGCTTCCAGGTCATGTGGCCAGCATGACCAAGCCGCTTCTGGCGAACCAGAGCAGCACACAGAAATGCCGTTTACCTTCCTGCCGGAACGGTACCTATTTCTCCACTTGTACTTTGACGTGCTTTCAAACTGCTAGGTTGGCAGGAGCAGGGACCGAGCAACAGGAGCTCACCCGTCCCGGGGATTCAAACTGCTGACCTTCTGATCGGTAAGTCCTAGGCTCTGTGGTTTAACACACAGTGCCACCCGCGTCCCTATACTCTCAATACAATTCTCATAATTTGTCTGCGATATTCATGACGAAACCGACAGAAGAAGCAATTTATATTGTAAATAAAATCTCCATTGGATGTAGTGCATATTTGTAGGAATGGCCTTTCAGTCTCAAGCTACTTTAGCAGATTTTTGACTGTGTTCAACCTCATTCCCCACAACCATACATAAAGCCCATCAATCATGTTAACTGGGTCTCAGTAAACGGAACAGATGGAATAGTGTCAGAAGCAGCAGGAGAAATGCAGAAGATGGAGTCAAAGAGTCCCCCAGGCAACAAAGTTATGTTTAAGTGTATCTCACATACTGGGTTTTCACCCAAGCACAACTGATCTTTAACTCATGTGGCCAATTCTAGACTGTACTTAACATATTCTTGGGGGATCGTCAACAGGTTTATGGCATCCACTTCGCCTCTTCCACGGAAATCTAAATGATGTTTTAAACCTCTGTTGACAGACTATCTGGTGGAGTGATTTATCAGCTTGTTGAAATATTTTTCTCCCCAGATTTCTTTTCAGTCCATTAAAAAAACAACCCAGATATGGAATCATTCCAATTGCATTTAAATCCTCCATCTGCTTTCTTTTACATATCTATAGTTTTTTTTCAACATCTGGAACACATTTCTATTAAGTCTTGACTGATCCAGATCCAGTTTGGTGTAAGTGGGTTAGGAACAGACATGCTTCTTCCCTCCTTCCCATTCATGCACAGTGCTCTAGCATTTTCATAATCTTAGGGGAGAGGAGAAGACTAACAGGAGGACTATCATACGTGGGGAGTTTAAAAAATGAGAAGAAGACAATGAGCATCTTAAAACCAAAGCAGGTAGCCATCAAGTAGAAATAAAACTTGAGTAGTTAATAGGGCTGGGCCAACTAAAGAATAAGTGGGACACATGTCTTGGTGGTGATATTTACTACTGAAGACTATGTAGCTTTGCACTTTTGGAACATCAACTGCATTTCTTCCGTTAATTGGCAATGTTGCCAGCTTTGAACAAGAAGAAATAACAATTTAATCAACATTATACAAATACACACTAGTTCTACCTGACTCTTTGCCTTCAAGGGTCTACATAGTGGTGTTGAATATTCAAAGTCTGTAAATTAGGGGTGGGGAGAAAATCGACTCAGCTCACATTTGAAGCTGTATTTATCAAATTATCATTTTGTGAAATTTAGCCATCCTTCAAAATTCTCACTTTTCCAAACACTGTTATGTGGTTCTCCAACCAGTGTTTCCAAAATAGCATATATTAAGGGAAATGTGCATAAAAATGAGTATACTAGTGAGAATGTCATGCAAAAAATATATTAGTTAAAACAGAACTGTGTTTAGTAAGAGAAATTCACATTGCTGAACATTTTTAAAAAGAAAAGTTCAAGCTGCTGCAGAACTGTGGAGAATGGAATTTAAGACTGCAAAGAATGAGAAACTGAGAGAACCAAAAATTTGTTTCTTTCAACCCTAATTATATTTAAGATTCAGGGTGAAGAACATGGGTCACTCCAGCCCAGCAGACATTCTTCTGAAAAGTTCATAACCAAGAGCATGGGTAGGCAAACTCAGGCCCAGGGGCCGGATCTGGCCCAATTGCCTTCTAAATCCAGCCCACGGACAGTCTGGGAATCTGCGTGTTTTTACATGAGTAGAATGTGTGCTATTATTTAAAATGAATCTCTGGGTTATTTGTGGAGCATAGGAATTCGTTCATTCCCCCCCCCCCCCGAAAATATAGCCTGGCCCCCCACAAGTCTGAGAGACAGTGGAGTGGCCCCCTGCTGAAAAGGTTCACTGACCCCTGACCCAAGAGTATGAAGGAAGCCTCCCTTTCCTATTAGGAGTGGCCAATGAGGCAGCAATGACCCACCCCAGTGGCTGTTCCTGTCCCCATTGTTTCCCCCCAGTGAATGGCATTCAGAGGGTCTCCCCCAGTTTTGAGGGGAAAACACATGTCTAGCCTCAAGGGAGAAAATGTGGGATTTAAATTCATCCAACTGTGACCACAACCCAAGGGAACAAGCACACCTAATCCATTTGGCTCCTGGTTGGAGGAATCTCTGTTTCCCTTCTCAGAACAGCTTCATCCAGGTTCAAGGTCTTCTTCATATCATATTGGGCCAAAACTGATGGGGAAGAAGAAAAAGAAACATATCCAACAAGCAAGAGGGCAGAGCAGGGGAAGTATGTGGGAGCTACAGATAAGCTTGTCAGAATTATATGCAACTTTTGAAATGCACCACTAACCTAATGCAGAAAATATTTTGCCGGAATTGCAACTCATGTTCCATTAACTTTATTGTGTGCAACTTGGTGTAACCTCCTGGTGGCAGCCATGACTGTGTCTAGGGAGCCACATCTCTTTTTCAAAATCTCCAGATAGGGCTGGGAGAGACCCTTGTCTGACACCCTGAAAAGCAGCTGCCAAACTGAGCTAGGTGGGCCGATTGTCTAAGTATAAGCTCTCTGTGCCTATGTAACTGAAGAGGGGCTTTAGGTTCAGCTTACAAGTGGAAAAGAACTGAAGGCCAAATTTTTGATGTGCTGCAATACCACCACTGCTGATGGTTGAGAAGGGTACTGCAGTTTTTGATCCAGTAAAGATCAAGTGATGAAAGGAGCCAAAAAGATTTCTAACTCTGGCCACGCTCCTCATTCTAAGAATCATGTTGCCAAGATGCAGACGAAGCTATTCAGCTGCCTGTTTGCCTTTGGACCACCAGCTGTGGCAGCTTATAGCAAGACAAAAGGGAAAGTGCCGGTTAAAAGGAAATTCTGCGTGATTAGTTCCACTGGTTTTACATTAAACTCATGTAATCACTCATTCTTTTAAAAAATGTGGCAAACGTCTGTTGCAGTTAATTAGATCCTTGCTTGCAAAAATATTTTTCCAAAGCTCTTTCGTCAGAGATTTATAGCAGGCATCTCCCACATGCTTGCAGCTTCAGCTACATAAGAATGAATAAGGAATGCATTGAGGAAACTCCTCAGATGGGATATTGCAAAGTAGCACATCAAGGACATCAGGAACCAAAATAACCAACATCTCTGAAACTTTTAGCCACACTGATTTTAGCCAACATGAGAGGAATAATAAACCATGATATTAATTCTTTCATGAGACTTTATTTTGGCAGGGTCTTTTTCCTTGTAAGAGAAACTATGTGGTTACAGCTGATCTCTTGACCTCTCATAAAGTTGTACATTTCTCCAGTTTAGTTAAGTGGGAGATGTGGGGGGTTAGAATGTGATACTCGGTTTCTTGGAAATAAACATTTAGAACAGTGGGAAAGGCATGCTGAGATTCTTTTTAATGCAGGTTAAATGCAATTAGTTTTTAACAATATGCTTGAAAAGATGCAATTGACTCAAAAGAAGACTCAGTCTAACATCACATCAAGCAAAATTCATTGGTCCAAGAGAAACATTTTAATAAATTATATGGGAAGAGAAAGGAGTATCCATAAATTCAGTGACGTTTCTTAGAAGGTTCCAGGAGCCTTCCCGATTTGGTGCTCTCCAGGAGTTGTTGGGCTACAATTCCCAACAGCAATCCTTGTATCACAGGTGGTTGAATTAAGGAGAAAGACTTATTAACATAAGCGTGAAAGGTATTTTGATAAGCCCAACAGAGCTCGTTGTGAAGAATTCTGTGCCTCCTTACACAAAACGGGTGGGGAAGGAATATTCCAAATTGGGCATATTGGATTAAATGAAATACGATGCAAATCATATATTTGGGCTGCCTTGCCCCATCTTGCTTTTTTAAAAATCACAACTGCTTTTGTATATAACACTGTAGTAAAAAAAACAAAAACCCAACATGGCAGGTTTACAAAGGCGTGTAGCAATTACTGGCTTAATTTTAGAAATAATTTGTGTGGCTGTCTTCTTTCAGTTTATGAATTTGTTTCCTCAATGACACCTTTTAAAGTCAGTGCTTCACATCTGAGCTACCTGAGTGTAAACAAATCCTTACACAGATGCCAGAGACACGAAGCATCTGCTTAGCTATCGCCTCACTCTTTGATCGCTTTCAAATGACACGCTATTTAGAGAGTGTTTTAAATCAGTCATTGGCAATTACAGTTCCCAAACCACCAACATGTTGGCAATGGAGTTAATAATAAGTGACACTGATCCCATACATATTTTATCCACTATCGAGCTCAAACACTCTAGCAGGCTTCTCTTACTGACATCTTCAGCAGTGATGGGACGTATGGAAAAAACTGCATTTCGTTTCTAGGCAATTTCCCCCAGCTGTACGTTGCATTGCCTTCTCACTGGTAGCCTGATTCTGATGTGCAGAAGAGCACAGGAAACTGCCATGTACTGAATCAGATCAATGGCTCATATAGTTCAGTGCTGTCTGCACTGATTAGAAATGGCTTTCCGTGGTGTGAGTTTGAGGACATTCCCAGCTCTACCTGGAGATGTGAGGGGTTTATTTCCTTAAATAAAGGAACTTCCTTAAATAAAGGAACTTTAGCAACTTGCTCTTCATTTCTGGAACCACCTAATTGTGGATTTGCATGCCCTGTGCCAACATTGGTGCTCCGTGTCCCCTTCACTTATGGAATGCATCAAGAGGTGAAAATCTTCTTCCCTATTATATTCTCAGAACTCTCCTAGTTAAACACAGGGGTGTCCTTTGAGCTCACCCCCTTCTCTCTCCCGCAGATGAGTGCTGTGGTTCTACGCTGCTGGGTAGTCTGAAGAGAATATAGGTCTATTTTGACCTGTGGCATTTTATCCTGCCCCCTTTGTTAGAATAACGACCAAATTTAATGAAGGGATCTGACTAAAGGCCTCGCAAGGCATTCTAATCCCATGTTAGGTAACTAGGGAGCAGGGGCAGCTGTGAGGATGAGCTCCAACCCATTACTGTTCCATTTGCCCTCCAATTCATGGAGAGAAAACTTCTGAAAAGCAAACAGCCCAAGAACAATATTAAGTATGTCACTGTAGGTGGGAGTATTCCAAATGCCCAAACGCCAGCCTTGGGCAACCACTCTCACCAACTTCAGATTTGCCCTCCACAAATGGGAGAGTGAGGAGAACAGCAGCTGTGGGTGTGGAGCTAAACTGTTGTTGTGCTGTATTTATTCTTCATAAAGTCACAGAAATAATCTAAAAATTCAATGACTAAAATCAAGCAACAGCAGAACATCTATTAAGAATGAAATACTACCTAGCTTGTTGTGACAAGGCCATTCTTGCTGCTCTGTAAAAGTGAGTTGTGATGAGGCCAGATAGACCTCCTTTGGAAGACTATATACATTTGGTGAATGGAAGGATCCAAAGAATTGCTGTAGCACAAAAAGAAGAAAGATGTCAGGCAGGTTCAAGCAATGCCAGTTCCTGATACTTAGGGAAGCACATGGAAGCCAGGTTCCATACACACATTCCCTTGTCCATATCAGGCTCAGAAAATACATTTCTAGCTTGACAGTATTGTGATCAGCAATTCCAAATATGATGGCATGACACTCCTTTTGCAGGGTGCAAAGATTATTGAGGAGAAAGGAGGGCTGGCGCAGCACTACCTTAAAGCAAAAGGAAGCAAGAGTTCTTTGAAACTAATCTGTGAACCTGGAGTTGGTTTACTTCTCTAAAGCGAATTCATTAAAACTGTGGGGTGGGTGCGTTTTTAAAAAATGTAGATTCATCTTTCTCCTTTGTCAGAAGTGGAAATCTTGATCAACTGCTACAAAGCTGGAAGGGAGAAATTTTAAAACACATTCCAATTAAGCAGCATAAATACCAACATCACCCAAAATATATAAAATATTCAGGAGTCTGAACTGTTTCAGACAGAATGAAGAGAGACAATTACAGAAAGTGTCAGGAGAAATTGCTTCCGTGATATCTCTGTCAGGAGGATGAAGGTCAACCAAGGTCCATCTCCTGCTGGGATGATTAGCAGAAGGGTGACTTTGAAATAATGTGATTCCCCACCCCCTTGTGCCAGCTTCCTTTCTTTGTATTTTAAAGCTTCACAGTAGATTTTGCTGCCGGCTTTGCTGTGTCGCAATATTACAGTTCAGTCCTGCTGAAGAGATCCAGCATAACAGCAGCTGCTTCTGTTGTCGTGGGGCTAACACAATTTTCCAAGGAAAGAGAGAGACACTCTGTTTTACTCTTGGCAGCAAGAACCATTCTTCAGACCCAGGGCAAGGAAGCTGTGGCCCTCCAGAGCTTGAAGATATATATATTTTTTAAAATATATTTATTTAATTTTACAGAAAAAAGAAAGAATTTCAAAACCACAAAGCCAATCACAAACATACATCAGAATACAATAAACAAATTAAAAATAAAAACTCCAATTTTTAAATTCATGTTTACATAGCAATCTTTCTTGACTTCCTCCCGCCTCCCTTTTCTGTGTTCCTCTTTGTCCAATCAGATACAGCAAATCCTTACCCTCTTTCAAAACTCATTTCTAATTATTAAAATCACATCTATTATGTCTCCGATCTTTCCTCCTTATGTTTGAACACCTTTAACATCTTGTTTACTTTTGACATAATATAGCTTTAATCTTTCCCCCTTTTTCTATTACATTTTTGCATACTTTTTAACACTGTATCCCTAATGCCATATTATTTTTATATCCAACATCATTTTAACATTCATAAACTTTGCAGTGTTTCTGCAGATAGTCTTTAAACTTCTTCCAGTCCTCTTCCACCGCTTCTTCTCCCAGGTCTCGAATTCTGCCAGTCATTTCTGCCAATTCCATGTAGTCTATTACTTGGATCTGCCATTCTTCCAAGGTGGGCAAATCTTGTCTCTTCCAGTACTTTGCGATGAGTATTCTTGCTGCTGTTGTCGCATACATAAAAAACGTTCTATCTTTCTTTAACACCAATTGGCCGACTATGCCCAAGAGAAAGGCCTCTGGTTTCTTAGGGAAGGTATATTTAAATACCTTTTTCAGTTCATTATATATCATCTCCCAGAAAGCCTTAATCTTCGGGCACGTCCACCAAAGGTGAAAGAATGTGCCTTCAGTTTCTTTACATTTCCAACATTTGTTATCAGGCAAATGGTAAATTTTAGCAAGCTTGACTGGGGTCATGTACTACCTATAGATCATTTTCATAATATTCTCTCTTAAGGCATTACATGCCGTAAATTTCATACCGGTGGTCCACAATTTTTCCCAGTCAGCAAACATAATGTTATGACCTATGCCCTGTGCCCATTTAATCATAGCTGATTTAACTGTTTAATCCTGAGTATTCCATTTCAACAGCAAGTTATACATTCTTGAAAGAATCTTAGTTTTAGGTTCTAACAGTTCTTTTTCCAATTTCGATTTCTCCACCTGGAAGCCCATTTTTTAATCCAAATTATAGGCCTCTCTTATTTTATAATAATGAAGCCAATCTCGCACTTTATCTTTTAGTTTCTCAAAACTCTGCAATTTCAATGTATCTCCTTCTTGTTCTAGTATCTCCCAATATTTCGGCCACTTGGCCTCCATATTGAGTCTTTTCAGAGCCTTAGCTTCCAAAGGTGACAACCACCTTGGGGTCTTGCTTTCCAGTAAGTCTTTGTGTCTTGTCCAGACATTAAACACCACTTTCCTGATAATATGGTTTTTGAATGCTCTATGAGCTTTAACCTTGTCGTACCATAGATATGCATGCCACCCAAAAGCATTATTAAAACCTTCCAAATCCAAAATGTCAGTGTTCTCAAGAAGTAGCCAATCTTTCAACCAGCAGAATGCTGCTGATTCATAGTAAAGCTTAATGTCTGGCAGGGCAAACCCTCCTCTTTCCTTTACATCAATTAGTATTTTAAATTTTATTCTGGGCTTTTTGCCCTGCCAGACAAATTGAGAAATATCTCTCTGCCACCTCTTGAAACAATCCATCTTGTCCACAATAGAGCTTGAAGATTGTGGAATAATCCTTCCCATTATCCCTGAACATTGGTTATGCTGGTTGAGGCTGCTGGGAGTTGGCGTCCCGACAGCATTTGAGTGACTTTAGATTTGCTACCCCATGGCTGTTGACAAGTCCATCCCTCCCAATTGATGCCAGCAAGACCAAGATGTGGTGCAACTTCCTCAGAAACAAGTACCACTTGAGCTATTTTATTTGTAACAAATAACGCAAAACAAGGTGTCCCAGAAACTATAGCTCAGGCATAGGCAAACTTGGCCCTCCAGATGTTTTGGGACTACAGCTCCCATCATCCCTGATCACTGGTCCTGTTAGCTAGGGATGATAGGAGTTGTAGTCCCAAAACATCTGGAGGGCCAAGTTTGCCTATGCCTGCATAGCTACTGCAGCTGTTGGGCAGAGCAGTTTGATGGAATCACATAACACTGATGGTGACATATAAAGTCCTAAACAGCTCAGATCCCAGAAGCACCTCACTCAATTTCATTCTGCCTGGGCATTAGACCTTCTGAAGAGGCCTTTGTTACCATCCCACCTCTGGAAACCAACCATTGTGTAGTGATGCAAGAGAGGGGCTTCTCCATAGCAGTAGACTGGCTCCTACTCTGACTAGCACCAGCCTTTACTCAGTTTTGGGACCAGGTTAAGACCAGGCTATTTTCTCAACATTTATGAAAGCTTAACTCCACTGTGTAATGATAAGAAAATCAGCTGCTCAGCATTTTAAGACTGTTGTTGCTATGATGGTTTTATCCATTTGCTTGTTTTATTAGTGGAATGAGGGTTTTTTTAATCCACTGGACACAGAGTGGGCAATAAACATTTTAAGTTTTAAAAAACTGTATATAGGGTTTGAGGGAGAAAGAAAGCACTGCCCATTTAATAGAAGCATTTGAGCAATGTTTTTAACCTCTACAGGAACAACTGCCAAAGTTCACAACAGTTCCAATTTCTGCTTCACATTCAGCTAGGAAAGGCAAAGGAGCTATTTTAGAAAACAAAACAGCAATAAATACTATTGTAACTCTTGGCAGGCTCTTCCTCGCTCTCTTCCCATTCCACAAGGAGGGTAGGCTTTGATTTAGGAAAACAGGGTCAGGGGATAATCAGACTGGAATTGTTTCCAGGGAATGGCAGCTAAGTGAGAAGGGGATTTTTTTATTTTTATCTAGACATTCTGAAAACACACTGAGTGCATTTCGTTTCAATAATAATAATAATAATAATAATAATAATAATAATAATAATAATAATATTTTTTTATTTGTACCCCGACCTCCCTGGCCGGAGCCAGGCTCAGGGCAGCTAACATAATAAAACTAACACAGTATACAAAGAACATAAGAACATAAAAACAGGCAATCAATTAATTACAATACATCTTAAAATTAGTTCAGAGCAAATTAAAATCTGGACAGATGGCAGTCCACGGGTAAAATTGAGAGTGATTAGTATTCTCCAGGGCCAACTGTTACCACTGGTCTTATAAAGGACCTGTGAGCAGGTGAGGAGGCCTCTTTAATGCCTGTTCTTATACAGAAAGAAAAGAATCAGACTGAACCCTGACCAAAGGCCTAGCAGCACTAGCAAATTTGGGGTAGCAAGCAAGGGTACATTTACAATGCTGTAAAATTATAATGATAATATATTTGAATAATTTTTAAAAAATTAGAGACCAGCCTACTGGGATAAGTTCTTCAAGTCAACTCACAGAGACGTTTTCCTGTGTAAGGCCCTTTAGGTAAAGGGACCCCTGACCATTAGGTCCAGTCATGACCGACTCTGGGGTTGCGGCACTCATCTTGCTTTATTAGCCAAGGGAGCCGGTGTACAGCTTCTGGGTCATGTGGCCAGCATGACTAAGCTGCTTCTGGTGAACCAGAGCAGCGCACGGAAATGCCGTTTACCTTCCCACCGGAGTGGTACCTATTTATCTACTTGCACTTTGACGTGCTTTCAAACTGCTAGGTTGGCAGGAGCTGGGACCGAGCAACGGGAGCTCACCCCGTCGCGGGGATTGGAACTGCCGACCTTCTGATCGGTAAGTCCTAGGCTCTGTGGTTTAACCCACAGTGCCACCCGTGTCCTGTAAGCCCCTTTACACTGGGATATTTACAGTGAAGTCATATGCATGTATACTCAGAAGCGAGCGCCACCGAATTCACAAGGGCTTGCTCCAGGTTAGTGTGTACAGGACTGCAGGCTGAAGGAACTTCAAACAATTTTTTAAATGTATTATTCCTGTCACTTGTGGCAGTGTGTCTTGTTGTTTCCCAAAATGTTTCCTTTTCCCAAAATGTTTTGGAATGAGACCACATCAAGATGAGAAGAGGTCTGTTGCTGCCACCACAACCAGTGACAAAATACTGTGTTTGCCGTTCAAAGTTTAAAAAAGGAAATGATAAGAACGCCCCACATACCACCCAAATAATTTCATCTTCGCCTCAAAAACCAACAATATGCCCCCCCCTGCAATATAACACACCCCTTGTGAATTGTATGTGGATTTGGATAAAGGAATTGTGGACTCTTCACCTTTTTCAAAAAATGTCCACCTCAGCTTGGCAGCCATTTTGGAAGTGAAACAATTCAGTAATAATAAATTATTATCTGCCTAACTGATGTGCTGCAAATTGTTATGTTTCTTCCTTTGCGAAGTACATTTTGTACTATAAATTGTCTAGAGGGTTTCAGACCTAGAGAGCTCCTTCAAGAAAAAGTTTATCCAGTGCAGCTTTTCAATCCCAGCTTCTGGCATACTGACTGGTAAGAAGTTCACATTTACCATCCCATTTTACACAATCTGTGCTGGCTTGTTCTTTGTAATTTGATATATCATAGTGATGCTCCCCTTCAGTGAGCAGCGACAGTGATCACACAGACAAAGGCTCAGTCCTAATAGGTGTTCACAGGGTGGTCAACATTTCCATTAAGCTAAATTTCTTTGTTTCAGGATTTATAATAAAATCTATGAATGTTAATAGGCACAAAATGCACCTGCTGGCTGGCATTTATAAAGTTCATCAGGAGCACTTACACTTTACGTGTCAGATGGGATTGTTGAACATTAGCCCTGATTTACAGGCGTCATTTATCAAAGACAGCACCTGCTTACAGGGCGGGGGGGGGGGGGGGAGTCCACACAAGGTCATTCCATTAGTGACTCTCCTGCAAAATTCACCGGGTTCTCCCCTCCACCAGCTCCAACATTTACAGTTGCCTCCAACAATTCTCTGCAAAGAGCCCCCATTTGTTTTATCATTTAAAAAAGTAGCAAAGCCATATCTAATTTCATCTTTCTAGAGGCAATATCCTGAGAGAATCACAGAGCTATTTGGTTTCTTCTGTTTCGCAAACCCATTGCAAACTGTTCCATCAGTGTTCTGGGAGGAGATCCTTAATAACTTACATTGCTATTAATCCCTGCCTGGCTAGCTCAGTCGGCTAGAGTGTGGTGCTAATAATGCCAAGGTTGCAGGTTCGATCCCTGTATGGGACTAGTGCATATTCCTGCATCACAGGGGTTGGAATAGATGATCTTCAGGGTCACTTCCAACTCTACAATTCTATGAATGTTCTGTGAATGAATGCTTCCCATATTAATCTAATAATAATAATAATAATAATTTATTATTTATACCCCGCCCATCTGGCTGGGCTTCCCCAGCCACTCTGGGTGGCTTCCAAAAAAATTTTTTTAAATACTGTGATACATCAAACATTAAAAGCTTCCCTAAACAGGGCTGCCTTCAGATGTCTTCTAAAAGTCTGGTAGTTGTTGTTCTCTTTGACATCTGGTGAGAGGGCGTTCCACAGGGCGGGGGCCACTACCGAGAAGGCCCTCTGCCTGGTTCCCTGTAACTTGGCTTCTTGCAGCAAGGGAACTGCCAGAAGGCCCTTGGCGCTGGACCTCAGTGTCTGGGCAGAACGATGGGGGTGGAGATGCTCCTTCAGATATAGTGGACCAAGGCCGTTTAGGGCTTTAAAGGTCAGCACCAACACTTTGAATTGTGCTCGGAAACGTACTCGGAGCCAATGTAGGTCTTTCAAGACTGGTGTTATGTGGTCTTGGCGGCCGCTCCAGTCACCAGTCTAGCTGCCGCATTCTGGATTAGTTGTAGTTTCAGGGTCACCTTCAAAGGTAGCCCCACAGAGCGCATTGCAGTAGTCCAAGCGGGAGATAACCAGAGCATGCACCACTCTGGCAAGGCAGTCTGCGGTCAGACAGGGTCTCAGCCTGCGTACCAGATGGAGCTGGTAAACAGCTGCCCTGGACACAGAATTGACCTGTGCCTCCATGGATAGCTGTGAGTCCAAAATGACTCCCAGGCTGTGCACCTGGTCTTTCAGGGGCACAGTTACCCCATTCAGAACCAGGGAGTCCTCCACACCTGCCCGCCTCCTGTCCCCCCAAAACAGTACTTCTGTCTTATCAGGATTCAACCTCAGTCTGTTAGCCGCCATCCATCCTCCAACCACCTCCAGACACTCACACAGGACCCTCACTGCCTTCACTGGTTCTGATTTGAAAGAGAGGTAGAGCTGGGTATCATCCGCATATTGGTGGACACTTTTGTCCCTAGCCCGCCGGAGATCATCGACCAGTGCGACCAAGGCAGTTTCAGCATCCTACACATGCTGTTGGCCACCAAGCCCCTCTGCCATTTGTCTGTTCAAAAATTTAGGTGTTTTGCAATTTATGTTTTGTTTTGCCAGAGTGTCTGCTGCCTGATTTCTCTTTGTCTCTTTGTTTTAGAATCTGTGTAGATTTTTGAGGATGCAGGGAAGTTCTGAGCCTCACTGGTTTCTTCTTTTTCTGTGAAGCGGGTATTTTGTGGTTGTGTGAGAGACAGATCCTTAGCTATCCCAATGTTCTTTCAGTTCCAAAAAGTTAGCAGAGACCGCTGTTGTAGCGAAAATGTGAGTCTAAGAGTTTCTAGCAGTGCTGTTGGTTTAGTGACTCTGCAAGCCACTTGCACACACTTCAGTTTCTTCTCAAAGGTCCTCTGCTAAGAGAAGATGAGAACTCCCTCCAGACGTATTTTTAAAACTACCTTTACAAGTTAATGTAATGATGTTACATGTACAATTTATGTGCAAGAACCGTGAAATGAAGCAAAGTTCTTTAGACATGGAATTTGCCCCTGAGATGACACTCCATCCTTAAGCAGGTAAAATGGAACTCTTTAATTATAATTCACAGAGTTAAACAAATTTCCATTATAACACATTTGTTTCAATGGTCTGTAATGGCATTATATTTGCTGTTAATTAGTGGATTATTCCAGGGCTTGGCCAAGATACTTTGTTGACTGAGGTTAAGGAACAAGATGTCACCATTCTCCCTTTTCCACATACAGAAGCTGACCCTACTGGCAGCTGAATTTTACCACAACAAAGACAATGAAACAGAGTTCTCCGGTACACCCAGTGCTATTTTTCTAGAAAAAGAGGTTCCAGAACCCACCGTGAACACCTCCCTCGTTCTCTTAAAATGGCAATGGTGCCCACATGAGAGGTGCTGGAACTGAGTTCCTGTGAGTTCCCTCTGAAAAAAGCCATGAGTACACTCCAGGGTAGCAAGTTGTCTTAGGGGATGCAAGGCAGCTGGTGTGGCACACACAGATCTGACCAGCCCCTCATTGTTCACCTGCACCATTTCGCCTGCTCGCTAATCAAACAAATGCTGCAATTCAGCACCACTATGCATCCTATGAAGAAACCACTCTGAGGCTTAGGCTAGATGGCTGGCCAGCCAAGACCAGCTACAAACTATCATCCCCGCTTCTCTAGCACTGGTTCGGGAGGATGGGGACAGCTAGCAAAGCTGCTGTCATTGCTTTCTCCCATGCCCTGGCATCCACTGCCCGATGTATCTGCCTCACTCTACCTAATGGCAGGGCTGGCTCATTCCGTAGAGTTGTCAAGTAGTTCTTCTGGTCTACAGAAAGCACAAGGGAGATAATGCTTCCTAATCTGGGGTGGAAGGGATTACAAGGAGGGCCACTGCAGGAATTTGGTTTCCAATGCAGTGAAATATTGGCCTGTGAATAGTTAGGCATTGTTGTTGTTGTTGCTTGTTAGTTGCTTATTCCACAAAAAGGCCTCTAAGTAACTTTGAATATTGTGACGTTAACATACGAGAGTGCTGGAGGTGAAATAGTTATACAAGTTACCCAATCAGAACCCAGGGGGGTGGAGTCAGAGGGACTATAAAACCAGCTCTGGGAGGGGCGAAGGGGGGAGTTAGTTGGTAGTTGGGTGGTTGGTTGGAGTGGGAGTGAATTGGGATAGAGTCTGTGGGTAGGTTGAGTTAATGTAGTGAAATAAGTTGAATCAGGAACAGTTAGGAGCTAGGAAGACGTGAGTAAATATCTGAGAGGTGGTTCAGTGAGTGAGAGCAGGTAGCGGAAGTTATAGGTCTGGATAGGCACCCCCTGATTGTAATTGACCGATACCGTTTATGAAACCACACGCTTGTTAAACTGCAATAAATAAACAGAAGTTTAGGTTCCAATTTAACCCTGACTGGACTCAGTATTGTCCCAGGTAGGGCCTGGGTGGCGGCAGCGAGGAATAAAGTGGTGGCACAGGGATCAATAGATGGTGAAATGTCTGGGGACCCTGTGCGATTGCCACAAATATTTTAAAAACACAAGCATAGATTTTTAATATATATATATATTCAAAACACATTAAAAGCTCACAAAGCAACCCTCAATAACAAGAGCAAAACACTTCAGCCACACAACTAACAACACCTTACTGCATCAAAAGTCTTGGGAATGAAGTATGTTTTTACCTGACATTGAGGATACATTGGGTGAACCGCACTGGGGAGAGGGAGCCACATCTGAAAGCTCAACCGAGGCACAAACTGAGCTGCATCTTTAATTGCTAGATGGCTTTCAGTCCACAATGAATACTGGAGAGTTTGCTCAGAGCCTCCAACTCCACTTTCTCTTATACAGGGCCCAACCATATATATTCCTTAGGTGTTGCTCCCATTCATTTCCCATAATGAGGTCTGTCTGGCTTATGCAAGTTGGGCATTCTTACAGAGATATTTGCTGGCCATTTTTCTCTGCAGAACTTGTAGGTACCACAGGAAACATCAAAGTTTTCAGTCTGTCACTCTGAAAATTTTAAGGGGAACCCCCCCCCTATGATTCAAAGAGCAGAGCTCTCCTAGAAAGAAAGAAAGAAAAATCTGTGTTTATCCTATGCTCTCTGACAATCTCAGTGGAATGAATCTGCTTACTCATTTCTCCCACATAGCTTTTGAGTGACAGGGCTGTCAGCAACACACCAGGCATTTCTCAGTGTTTGTCAGACTGCAGCTCAGTCCTTGACAAAGAACAATGAATGAAGCAAAACAATTGTGATGGGTGGCAGTCACATCAATCTGCTTGAAAGACAAATGTAGGGTCTTATCACCTGTTCATGATAAGTTACATTCATATGGGCAGCAATACTGATTTCTGGTGGCATTACGCTAAATAAATAAATAAATAAATAAATAATACTACCCCCATACCTTCCAGGTTGATAAAGAATAGATTAAGATAATATAGTTGTGATTCAACAGAAAAATCACAAGTTGAGAGTCAGTGTTCTTAAATGGAGAGGAAGAGCTTGACATGGAGGGCATCTTGTGGAAGTTCTTCCAAATAGTAATTTCAACACTCTTTAGTCATACTAGGTTGAGTATGAATCTTACTCTGTTTAGATGCTTCTGCATTAGAGAGGAGGACAAGCCTCTTCTTTCATTCTGCAGCCAACTTTGATAAACTTACCTTAACTGATACTATATGAAAAGCAAACCAAAAGATCACAAAGTGCAATGGAAAATCTAACCTTGGTCCTGCAGATATTGCTGGACTACTGTTTGCATCCTTCTTGACCATTGCCTCTGCTGCCTGGGGCTAATTGGAGCTGGGGGGGGGGTCTAACCATGTATGAAAGGCCACAGGTTCTCCACCATTGGTATAATGTAAGACAGTTGCTATCTACTGCCAAGACTGAGTGTGTTCTTGGAAGAGAACAATAACATTGCTGGAATTGCACAATTAGAAGTGAATATAAATGATAAACATGCATTATAGAGTAAGACCATTTTGCTACCCTAGTTCCCAGTCCTATATCTCCAAGGAATCTTATTAGCTGCCATCCTCTCAGCTTTCAATGGTCATGCTATCTGATGTCATCGGTGGTAGTGGTGGTGACATCCTAACCCTCAGTATGTTTGGGTTACATGGTAGTAGGATGCTATTGTTGCCAGAGGTAATAGTCAAGGGAAACACATAGCAGCAGAACAATGACATCATCTGCCTCATCCCCTCTGACGCTTGGCTTTAAGTCTTGCTCCTTAGCAGACCAGTAGGGGTGTGGTGCAAAGGCAGCAAGTTTTTAAACTGCAACTATAAGTGAAAGCTGAATATACAGACACCACAGGTAAAATGTCTAGCAAGGAGGTGTATATGCGCTGGGGAATCACACAGATGATTGATGAGATTGATACCAAAGAATCTAATTTCCCTACAATTTGTAGTTCTCTGATTTGAGGCAAACAATGAGACTGTCAAAATGTATCTGCTGGTACCCCCCTTCTGAATTTCACATGTAGGGAATTTCCCATTAGGGTTATTTTTATGGGCTTAGCCTTCTGTAAAGATCCAAATATGCCAGTAGCATAAAAGATGCAGAAACACTCAAAGCTGTCAGTCCATAAATAGACACCAAAAGGTGCTGTAGCTGAAGATGCTTCCATTTAGCACTCACAGGTAAGTGGTGCCTAAACTGTGGTATTGAAAATGACAAAAATTCTCCATACAATTCCATTAACTGATCTAATGTATACATTCCCCTATCAGCTCATTTCTTCCACAGAAAGGACCACCACTCTTATCTTCAACTCTAGGTTAACCCCCGTTGAGTTCATTTAGCATGAGCTGATGAGTCGAAATGTAAGACATTATACACCACAGCTCTTTAGTTGCTGAAATTTCAGGTGGAAATAGCCTTTTCCTCTTTATATAAATAGACTCTAAAACCATCCATCCATAAAGTGGTGCCAAGTACATAACCTCATGCAGGGCTATCTTCAGAAAGGAGGCTTGCCAGTTATTTGTACGAGTCAAAAAATAGAAAAGGTATTTTTGAAAATACCTTTCAGGAATATATGGCCTGTACCCACCCAGCCAAGGAAGGCAACCACCTGATGGTTAATTCTTTGTTGACAAACACACACACCTGCAGCAGCTTCGAAGGTGAACTGGATGCACACGGACCCATGCTTCCAGGGCCTACTTAGCTAACTTTAACTTTCCCAGGTTCATGCCCTGTGGAGCAGTTAAAGCAATATTGGGACCACTCCCCTGTCCCAGGCTTATGTACCCTTGTCTGATGGAGTGTGAGACACAACCAGAGACTTCTGCACAAAATCATTGCTGCTCTTTCTTCTTTAAGCCTCTCCAGGATCTAGGAGACAGATGGGCAGGGGATGGAGGGCATTTGTCTGGCTCATCCCTCACCTAAACAGCCTCTTTCTCTGCTTTTGAAACATCCTGCGCCCCCAAAGCTGTCTCTTACTGCCCCTGCCCTTTCTCTTCTCCCCACCCTGGCTCCTGCATTGCGGGTGCCACCAAACCCGCTGGCTCCCTTGCCTCCACCACATACACACCAGAGTCCTTCCAGTCCCTGACAGGATATAAAGAAATAGCACAAAGCATAAAAATTGTCCACAGCAAGATAGTTCTCTTAAGTGTATTAACCTTACCCCAAATATTGAGTCTAAGCAGTGCCCATCTTTCTGTCCTCAATCTGCATAGGTTCAATTTAATCATCCACCTGTTTTCTTACGTGTGCACTGCTATTTAATGTACTTTGTGAATTAACAAGTTTTGTTGTTGTTGGAATGTATTAGTAGCTCCAAGTGTTCAGATTTTAATAACTACATCTAATTAAATCAGTTCATTATAAACTCCAGCAACAATACTGTCAGATAACTAACCTACTGTTAAAATAAGATCAGATGAAATCTGAAATCTATTGAAACCGAGATGCAAGCATAGAATAAATTATATTATTATGCATTTTTAAATGTAAAAAACCACACACACAATAGAGCTTTTAAGAAGTCAATGTCTGCTGCACATGTCTGTTTAATTCTTTATTTCATAGTTCAGTTTGGAGGGCATTGATTTGACTTCCTTTATCAAATAAAATAGAAAGGTTAATTGGATGTTTATTTCTAGAAAAGCACTCATTAGTGATAAGATACAGACAAAATAAGAGGGGTGGATTTCTTGACCCCAAAGCCTCGTGCGAATTTAGCAACGTGGGGAAACTCATCAGTCTTGTGGCGATGGGTTTGCAGCTTGTTTGCTGCTGCAGCATCCATGTATTTCCATCATTTGTGTCACACACAAACACACCCTTCATGCCTACATCTGCCAAATAAAAGCCAACAATCGTTATCTCCCCAATCTGGGCCCTAAAATTATCAGCTGTATATGTCTGGGACATGTACATGCCACACCACTGTTAGATCAAATGCACAGAGTGCAGGGGGGGAGACTTTTGACCCTCTGGACATTGCTGAACTGCAAATAGCCCCATCCCTGGCTGTTGGCCAGGCTTGATGGGGCTGATGGGAGTTTGTCGTTCAGCAACATCTGGGGGGGGGGGCGACAAAGGTTCCCCACGCCTAGCATAGTGTCACAGAGCAAAGCTGGTCAGTAAATCACACAGTTCAAAGCTGTAGTTAACTCTTTATTAAAAAAAACAGGGTCTTCACAGGCTTGGCTGGGTTTGGGGCTTAATGAGCACAGCAGCTCAAGCCCTATAGGTCCAACTCCATGAAATCAGTTGCTGAAACTAAAAGCCCCCACCTCCCAACATTCCCAACATTATGGGAAATTCAAATGGTTGGTGGCTCCTAGACCAGCATCATTGCCAAGTTGGGCTCTTGTCAGGATGCTGAGGTCCTGGAAGTTGCCCAAGGATCCTGTGTGCTGATGATGGGCTGGCCTCATGACACGACCCCATTACCCACTTGGCCAAGCATTTAGATAGGCCTCGGTGCTCACATTGCTGCTTTCTCAGTGCATGATTGGTGAAACAGATGACGTGTACATGGTTGTAGATGAACCTGCAATGTTCTACTACAGTTGAACAAATATGCATCAACATCTCTCTAAATAGGACTCTCAATGTTGTTGTTTTCTTTATAGTAATTTCTTACCTGTCTTCCACCATGCGGTCCCAGGGCACATCACAACCATAGACTATACAATTACAAAAGCAGATAAAACCATTATAATTCTTGAGCAGGTAAGAGGGTTTCAAAAGGAACAAAACAGTTATGTTCTGCATTATGTTCTCAGGTAAAATGTATCTTTCTTTGCAGTTTTTAAGCTGCACACAAGCCTGTGCACATTGGACCTTGGGGAAAAGTCCCTTTGAATAACACACTTCAGAGTTAACTTGCATAGTTTACTCTACATAGATTGTGACAGTGGTCATTCCGTCTCATTTTGAGAACCTTCCCATTGCAATGGCGTATTTTGAACTTCTCTCTCTTTATATTGCTTCTATACAAACATGAGCTCTGTGCAGAATTTAGTCATTTCAAACCATGATTAAAGAAAAATTATACACTGCACAGTTTCAGTTTAGAAATGACCTCATTTTCTCCCAGTATCAATTTAAATCAATCTGTCAGTGAGATTGGGAGCCTGCTTGTTTACTTTGAGTTCTCTACAAACTGCAGATTCGGTTACCTTAATACTGGGGTGTGGCTATCTTAGGAGGGAGAGAGACAGTGCTGAAAACAGTTGTCTGAATGCACATTAATTACAGGCATTTGTCTTCAAGGCAGAGATTAGAATGTATCTTAGGTGTGTTTCCGTCACACACCTAAGATAGATCTGTCTTCACCTGCAGAAATCTTTGGGTATCAGAATGCAGTGATCTGAAACAAAAGCCATAGTTCAAAGTGTGGATGGAAGGGAGAGGGACTAGATTTCCTTGCCAATGACAACCACGTCCCATAACTTTTCCAGTTTTCTTCAGAGAAGGACCTGGGCACAATGTTTGCCAATCGGTTTGTAAAGTTAAAGGGAATCCCTGGCTCCTGATCAAATTCCTGCATATTCCCTGTCCTGAGGACACCCAGGTGTTGAGGACTGACCGAATGGTCACCGTTGCAGGGGCCACATAATACTCTTAATAATTTCATTTGGCAGCACCCACATTTGGAATGCTCTGCTGATTGACATCCGGAAGGTGCCTTCACTGTGCTCTTTTCTGTGTCGGCTGGACATTTTTCTTTAGGCAAACCTATCTGGACATGTAGAATGCTGACATGGGGCTTTTAGCTTATCATTTGTTTTTAATTTTTTTGAATATTTAAAATTGTATTTTTTAAGTGTTTTTAAACTGATAATTTCATTGTTTTACTCTTTTTATAAACAACTTTTTGTGTTTTTTTTACAGTTGTAGTATACACATTTCATGAAATGAATACATAGATAGATAATAAATAAGCGAAAGGGCAGCAGGATGCTGCAGGCAGTGCTAGCCAGTAACAGGGATTCAGCAGCAGAAACAGATGGTGGGCAGCTGGAAAGAAGACCACAAGGGAGGCTAGGACTGAGTCTGGGCTGAATGCAAGAGCCTCTCAAAAGTAGATAGCTCTGGACAGCAAGGCAGGAACCATGAGGAGGAGCTCATGTGAGCCCTGGCCCTGGTATTGCAGGCCCTACTCCTTAACAAGAGAGAAAGGACCACGCACAGTTTTGCAATCTCATTTAGGTCAATGTCCCAATTGCTACTCCGTGCCCAGAATGTGCCACCATGCAGCAAGATGAACAGTTTCTGGGAACTATTGGTCTGCAGACATGCAATTAGAAAAAGAGGTGGGGATGTGATCTATTTTGTCTAGGCTTGTTTGGGAATTGCTGGCTAATGTGGCTGGCAGATCACCTTTTGTCACTGCCATTAGTTCAAAGCAAGAAGATCCTCTGGAGTTCCACTGCAACAGTGCAGGAGGGGTAGAGTTTGCAAACAACAAAATGTGGAGTAAATATAAATCAACACATCACATATCAGCACAACATTGGAACCACTCTGGGACCCTTTTTTGGGGTGTGTGTATGATTTAACCAAGTGACATTGTTGTGTTCATAGTTTTTTGTTGCTAAGACTACACTTTTTTTGCAGCTGTTGACATGTCATCTCAGTAGAGTCAGTAAAACAAATTATAATGAAACACTTACCGAGAATGTCCAGGTAAACAGAAACTACATCATTGGACTCTTAAATCCAACTAAGTCATATTCTGGGAAGACCCACGAAACTAAATCACTTTAAGGCCTTTGGTTTCAATGGTAGTCAGAGTATGACTTGGGTGTTAACTGGTGATATCCAACTATGAATAAAGTTAAGTTTATGGGCAACTATTTCACAGGTCAGAGTCTTCTCAGTAGGTGATGTGTAGGTTGGGGGGGTGGGAATCACAGCTATCCATTCCTGGATCATACTAAAAGTAAAGAGCTAGCATTCTTTCTGGAATATACATAGCTTCACAGCAGGAAAGCATTCCAGAAGTGGGAAGCAGCAACCTCTTGCAGTCAGAAAGATATAATAGCTGTGGTGGGAGAAGTGGCAGTCCTTAAGGATGCAGGATGAACAGTTGAGATACTTCATTTTAAAATATGTGATGAATGCTTGGCTGACAGGTGTACTTTACCTTACAGAAGAGAAAGTCTCCTGAAGGTGTGATTATGCCTGTGAAAACTGAGTGAATGAGCAAGCAAGTTTTGGTATTTCACTGCTTTTGCTTTTTAAAATGCTTTTTAAAAATGCCAAGCATCTGCAAATAATTACCCTCAAAGACATAAGAAAAGTACTGGCATCTCTTGCTATCTATATAAGTAGTCTGACTTAATGAGCTACACAACGCTCCATTCATGGCCCTGTCCTTGGTGCTGACTATCTCCTTCCACTAGATCTCTCTCTTTGGGTAGATAGGTATTACAGTGGTACCTTGGTTTAAGAGCAGCTTAGTTTATGAACAACTCGGATTAAGAATGCTGCAAACCCGGAAGTAGATGTTTTGGTTTGTGAACTTTGCCTTGGAATAAGAACATGTTTCACTTCCTGTTGAGTGTGTCCCATTTGTAAATTGTGTGCCCCGCTGCTATGGCAAAGCACGCCTTGGTTTAAGAGCGCTTTGGTTTAAGAACGGACTTCCAGAATGGATTAAGTTCATAAACGAAGGTACCACTGTACTTGGTAATGCTTGATCTTTTTATGACATGTATGGTGCACAACATATTAATGGCTCCACGTCGGTAGAAAATAGAGGCCTTTTTTCTTTAACACTGCAATCCCCTGTTATATTATTATAAGATGGGGAAATAAGAAGCCACACACCTCCCACAAAAGGCAGCATGTTGAGTCTGTGTTTAAGCACCCACCAGCAGATTACTGAGGCAAGGTTCCATAATGCTCAGTTTCACCTGAGCAACAAATGAGGGAATTGGTACCAGCAGATTAATAACCAGGGTGTTTTGGCCTCTTTGGAGGCAGGCGTGCCAAAAATCTTTTCCATCAAAAGAACAGAAGGCACCTTGGAAAATCCCTCAGGCTTTAAGACTAGGGAAAAGAATGGACTATTGTCAACACTGTGGGGTATGATTTTACCTACCAAGCAAATATTTTTAATCAAGATGCCACATCTATGTCTGTTCCTCTTTTGCCTTGTAGTTTGGCACCTGTATATTAGCAGTGCCACACACAACACTAGCAGCAGGACTGCTGCCTCAAAAAGCATTACACATTCTAGATTGCAAAGAATATGTATTCATAGCAACTAAATCAGATTGAATCCCAGTGCCACCTCCATCTCTAATCTGTTTACCTTCCGTCTGCTAAACACAACTATGTTAATCTTACAGCTCAATGTATGGTGTTTATCACAGAGTCTTGTTTTTGTCTTTTATTTTCCTTTTGAGATTAGAATTACAATTCCCTTATTTTCCTGTGTCTAATCCTTAAAAAATAGCCTCCTTTGCACATTTTTTTTCCCCAGAATCGGGAAGATCACCTTCTGCTTTTAGGATTATCTCTTCTCATAAATGCAAATTTAAAGGTGACCCACAAAAAATCCTGTATTTATGCCTTTTTCTGTACTTTGGTGAAGAACAAGGAAGTCCAAAAGGCTTCCTCACTTTAAATATAAGGTGCTTTGCCCTGTGTGTTTGTCACACACAAAACTTCTAGTTATTTTGCAGAAATAACCACCCTGTATGCTTACAGGATAAAAGGGTGAACAGCATAGCAACGGTGTGCATGTGCAGGTGAATTTAACACATTTATCTGGTTTCACTGTTATACATCTAATTTCTTTTCTGGCTGACATATCAGGCCAGGTGTGTGGTCAGTGATGTGATGTGCTCTTTGCTAGCAACTTGGGGTTCAGTTCTGAGACAATATGCCAGTTCTGCTGAGACACCAAGGCTGATTGGTATAAGGATTTTGTAGCTATCTGGGTTTGCTTTCCCCCCTCATCAGTCCCTTTTCCTTTAATGTTGTGTCTTTTATATTGTAAGCCAGATGTGGGGCAACTCCATCCCACAGGCCTCATTAGGCCCATCAGGCATCCCCATTTGGTCAGCAAGGTTATTTTGACTAAGCCACACCCACCTGCCCTACATACCTGACATTATATAAAATACAATGCGTTGTATTTGAAATGGCTCTGGGTTCCTAACATATGTCTGCAAATCAGACATATGGGACCTTGGTTTAAGAACAGCTTAGTTTATGAACAACTTGGATTAAGAATACTGCAAACCCGGAAGTAGGTGTTTTGGTTTCTGAACTTTGCCTTGGAAGCAAAACATGTTTCGCTTCCTGTTGAGTGTGTTCCATTTGTAAATTGCGTCTCCCGCTGCTATGGGAAAGCACGCCTTGGTTTAAGAACACTTTGGTTTAAGAACGGACTTCTGGAACGGATTAAGTTCATAAACCAAGGTAGCACTGTATTATGAAGCATCTCACACACACACTGCATGGCACAGTTTGGAAACTTTGTATTTTAAAAGGTTTTGACTACATCCCTTATACGTGGCAAGAGTGAATCTACATGCATGTTCTTCTTTGATGTGAGTTCCCATGCTCACAGATGAGCCCTCAGGCTGAGTACTGAGTACAGTGGTACCTCGGGTTACATACACTTCAGGTTACAGACTCCGCTAACCCAGAAATAGTGCTTCAGGTTAAGAACTTTGCTTCAGGATGAGAACAGAAATCGTGCTCTGGTGACGCGGCGGCAGCAGGAGGCCCCATTAGCTAAAGTGGTGCTTCAGGTTAAGAACAGTTTCAGGTTAAGAACGGACCTCTGGAACGAATTAAGTACTTAACCCGAGGTACCACTGTACTAATTCAAATCCCTCCCTGTGGACAAAGGCCAAGATCCAACACAATGGGAGGGAAAGGGGGCCCTGACAGTTATTGTCCCCCTCTTTGAACTCTACAATAGTTCCCAGTGTCCTTCAGTGTGTGAAAGGAAGAATGACAGGCATCATTTGTCTCCTCTGATGCAGTTCATACCAAGGGTTTGCAGGAGACTCCTCCTTTCCCCACTGTTGTTCCCAGCGATATTTCACTTTCCTCATTCAAGACCAATCACTCTACATCCTTGCTCAAAATTAGCCAGATCTTCTCAGGAAATCATCGGGGCATCCTCATTATCTTTGCAATGAGGCCATCTCCCATTGCCACCTATTGGCTTGCCTGTGGCACAGTGTATCAGCATCTCAAGAGACCACCAGCTCTCCCCCACTGCTCCCTGCTTACTTAAGTGTGTGGTGCATTTAAACCCAGTTTCTCTGTTGCAGCAACCAAGATCTGCATGCAGAAAGAACTTGATGCAGGCACAGCAGATTGTGAGTACAAATGCACACCTGCACCATGGGCCCCACTGAATCAATTCATGCAGATGGTGTTACCCTTCCCCATCAAAGACAACTAACCACTACACATGCCTAGAAGTGGGTTAGGGGGCTTGGACTGGAATGGGCTTAACTCCCCCCTGGATGCTATTTACAAAAAGGTAGCTATACTGGACTGCTGGAGACTTAAGAGCTGGTTTGGTGTACATTTTCAACATAAGCCTTCACTGCATTTGCTCACTAAAACACGAATATCTGAAGCATTTCTCACTGTCACCGTTATCACACTGTTCTCTTTTGTTGTAGATCCTGCTTCCCTTTATTTTCCCTTACTTTCCTGTGAAGCTCAGACTTCTGCATTAATTTCCCCGGTACACCATCACCTGTCAATCGGAGTGTTTAAATCTAAACTGCATAGGCAACTGCCATATGTATAGACTTCCCCCTCACACAACAGCCACCTGGATGATGCAGTTCTGCTCTGCAAAATTGCTTTGCCCTGTGCAATCTTTCTTGTGCTCACCATTCCAATCACATATGCAGAGGCTTGGCCAGCTAGGAAGACCTGGCTACTGGCCAGCAGCCTCCTTGTCAGCAAAAAAGGCATTAAGGACATTTACCAAGTCCCCCCAATGCTGCAACATCCCCCCCCATACATCTCTCAGCTCTAAACCTGAATTCCATACATAAGCACCTGAAATGAGATGGAGATGTTGAAAGCAGGCAAGACTGTTAAAAGGGAAGCAGGAAACTATCAAGATTTTTTTTTTAAAGCTATCATTAAGTATTAGGAAAGGAATTTGGATGGCTGTTGCAATGCGCTTACCCTTGTCCAGAGGACATTAGACGAATTCTGCAGTCTAGCAATAAAACAGCATAGAGTGTCCATCCATTTATCGCCGACTGTCATTACATTAACTGAAAGGGCACTAGCTCACAAAACCACATTATCGTGCGCACACTCACAGATACATGTGCACAGCACATTTTGCAGCATAGCTGCATTCCATATATCTTGCAGGGAAAGGCTTCCCTCTCCTTTTTTTTCCACCACTGAGGAATGAATCTTAAACAGATGGATAATGTAATGCGTTCATCACATGGTGTAGCACACAGCATTGAAGGAGCTGTGAAGAAGCCGCCAGTTCAACCCTCACACCAGCCACAAACTCATGAAGTGGCCTTGGGGAAGCCAAAGTCCTTCAGACCTAGTTTCCCTTCTGCAATGTCATATATATGACTGGCAAACTCCGTTCTCTGAGTGTGGAGCCTGACATAATTCACCATCAGCAGGCTTGGGGGGGATCCAGAAGCAGCCTGTTGGGGGGGGGGGGAGAGCTGCTATGCTACTTTCCCAGCAGGTGGGTCACTGATATTTACTGGGAGAGGTGGTGGGGCCAGGCAGCAGGCAGGTTGGCACAATGTAGATTCATTGTCCGGAGTCCCACAATGGCTCCACCAACACATTGTCACTGTACGGACATCCCTGCCACCTTGCCCCTCTTTCTCCCAGTAAACTGCAGTAAACTACAGTAAACTCCCAGTAAACCTCCTGCCCCACAGCCCCCTCCCTTTAAGCTGCTTCTGAGTTTTCAGAAGTAGCCATCCCCTCAAAAGTTTGGGGAAAATCTTAAGGGGGTGCTCAAAAGCAGCATGCTCAGGGGCCATGAAACAAGTGGAAGGAGGCAAAGAATGTCCTGGAAGAAAGCATGACTGGCTGGCTGGAACCCTGACCAGAGAATGCCACACTGCAATATTTTGTTGCAGGTCTCACTTGTGTAATTAATAAATACTGACCTTAACCTACAGGCATTTTTTATGGACTTCATAAGGTGCAGAACCAGAGAGAGAGCTGCCAACTGATGATGCATCATGTATCAGATGAAGTGGACACCAGTCCAGCGATAAGTTCACAAATCAGCTTTGTTTTTCAGGTGCCAGAAGACTTTTGTGTCTCTAGAATGTCCTCCCTTTCAGGGTTGTTGTAAGGATTACTGGGATAATGTGCAAGGGCTGCTTTGAAAATGTGTACTGTCTACCCCTCTGCATATTATTAATGGCTCAGAAATCAGCCCTACTGAGCTCTTGCTCCCTACAAGGCACACAGAAGACCACAGCCTTCGCCTGCTCACTTAAAATGCAAGACTAGCACTGGTAACGAACAAAATGGTGAAATGACATAGCCGGGCAATTAAGTTACAAATATTGCCCATAACATTATTCTAAATTCATTAGCAGCTGCACGTATTCCTCTCCTCCTTGTTTGTTTTTCCCATTACATTTGGTGCGCTTCGTAGCCTCTCTTTCGCCTTCAAGTCATTGGAGAGTCTGCTATTTAAGCCCTCTGGCGATATTATGTTGCTTATGCTTGTTTTTTTATTTTCTGAAAGAAAATGGTGATGAGGAAAATGAGTTTTACTTTAAGTGACATCCATTCTGTCAAAACGGGCACTCTGCCATTAGAGGCGCACTGGGGAAACTCTCATTCAGTTGACCTTTCGCAACTGTATATTCTGCTCATTGTCTTTCAAGCATTCTGCAGAGAACAGTAATTAGCATATATTTACATACATGTGGACAGCTTCTAGGAGGGTCTTGTAAGCACTTACCCATTAGAACCCTGGCTTTAATAAATTGATGTATGCTTTTTTTTTCAATTACGCTGGAGCTCGGCTCTCTGTACTAATTGGGTGATAATTCACTTTGAATATTACTTTTTCTCTGCCTTTCATGGGAATATGCTGCATATTCAAAATCTAAGCAAATCGGAACTCGCTGCAGCAGAATGGCACAAAGCAAACAGCTGCTGAATGTCACTGGATGTTCACTACCCGCTTCCTCTGTTATTCCTTTGGAGAAATGATAGCATCCTCACTAAAAACATAAGAAGAGCCCTTCTGGACAAGACCACCGGTCTATCTAGGCTGGTATCCTGTTCCCCACAGCTAATCAACCAAGGCACCTATTGGAAACTCACAACGGGACATGAACTCTCCCATCGTTATTCCCTAGGAACTACAGACCACTGTATGAAACATAAGACCACTGAAAACTATAGCTTTGTGTCAAGTTTTCCTCTCAACCTCTATCATGTGCAGGTTGCATTCATACTTCACAATAAACCATGGCTTATCATGACAGGAATGAGCCAAATAAAGCCTTGGCATTGCACACTGCCCTCTATGTGTCATGTGTTGTCAGAAGTTTTTTTAATTAACCACAGCTCGCTGTGTCACCTGAACCTGACAAATTGTGGTTTACCTTAAAACCTATACAAGCTAATTTCAAACCATAGTTTATGAAGCTTGCTTCTTTCAACTAGCCATATTTCACATTTCCATATCCAGTGGTTGGTTGTTGCAGTTCCTGGAAGTAAAGAACAGGATTGTATTTATGGCTTAATGGAAGATGTAGCGATCTGTGGCTAATGGATGGTGTTTGGCACCAAATGGATGTTGAAATGGTATATTGACTGTCTTGCTGATGTGGTTCAGATCAACCCACAAGGCTGTCTTGGACTGAGTCAGCCCATTGGTTCATCTAACCTGTATTTTAATTTGTTGTAAGTTGTTGAGTTTAATTTGTTGTAGGTTGTTGAGTATTTTAATGTGTTGTAAGTTGTTGGGGGAAAGGTGCAATATAAATAAATAGAAGGATAATGATCATGATGATGATGATGATAACTACTACAATTTAGGGGTCAGACATATTACCTGTCCTCCATGGATTTGCTGAATCCC
Organism: Podarcis erhardii; assembly: GCF_964252035.2. Classification (NCBI taxonomy): domain Eukaryota; kingdom Metazoa; phylum Chordata; class Lepidosauria; order Squamata; family Lacertidae; genus Podarcis; species Podarcis erhardii. The sequence goes on along the minus strand of NC_138500.1, from coordinate 72,098,893 downwards.
CTTTTAAAACCGTCTAACCACTTCTGTAGCTCAGAGCAGTCAGTGACACCAAGAGGTGCAAGGAAAAGGCTCTTTGGCGAGTGGCTGCTTTTGGCTCAGAGCATGATTTCATTGCTGTTCTCCTTTTGTTATACTTATCCACTTAACTTCTTCCTTCGTTGCCGTGTGTTAGGAGTTCTCATGCAGTGCACGCACCAGCACACAGTTTAGGAATCACTGACATATATGATAATGTGGTTAGACTCACACAGATTTTTTCTGAGGGCCATCAACATCTCTTCTAATAACTTTCCCTTCAAAGGCACTTAGGTGAAGAGAGGAAGGAGTGGGAGCTGCAATTTTAGCTTCAGATTCCACAGTATGCTCAAATTATCACAAGAAAAATCTCCTTTCATTAGGAAGCAAATGGAGACAAACCACTTGTCACCTGGGGATTTCTTTCCTCCCCACCGAGATTCGCATATCGGTCTAGGACATCTGGATAGTCCTATTCCTGGATGTCCAAAATTAATGGGAACTTGGCATGCAGATTTCCTAGGTGGCTTTGAAAAGTTCACTTTAAATGCTGACCAATTAATCATCCATTATCCAGTTGTCCTCCATTACTTGCCCATAATTCAATGAGGCAGTTGCAAATATCAACTCAGGCCTAATGGGAAAACTCTATTCTGGGAAACATAAGCTGTCTTTTGGTGGGTTGGTGATACATGGAACTGGCATAATGAAATACCTTGCAAATTTATATTCCAACACCTTACAATGATATGTAACAAGTCCAAATTGGCTTATTATTTGCTGCATTGTGTCTACAGTGCCCAGAGCTTTTTGTTTTGTTTTACTTTTCTTAAACAATCAACAGTAGAGAAGTATTCTTTATGTGTGTGTTTTTTATTAGTTCATTGACACTGGGGAAGATGTTCTTTGGCTCTCACATTCTAGCTCACAGATTGATTATTTCAGTCTGCGTAAAAACTATCCTTTAGGTCTCACAATGATCCTGTAAGGCAGGTCAGCATTAACATCATTTCATTGCCCCTTCTAAGCTTGAGTTTGCAGCTGAGTGGATTGTCTGAAGCCAACCCCTGAGTCCTAGTTCACATAACCTTGCAGGTGGTAAGGTACGTTTGTTCATTACCACTTACCGCTTTAGGCTACAGATGGGAGAGTTCCAGATTGGAATGGTTCTCTGTATATCCTTCATATGCAACATTCAATGTCAAGAAGTGTCTATCCTAGCCTGGCTTGTAACATCATAACTTCTATGTGCAGGCTGTGACCGCTTTATGTAGCTAAAATGACACACACAAGAAGGAGATGCAAGCAGGCTGTGGAGAACACCGAAGTGCAGAAGTTGCTTCTCCCCACAAAACGTGGGGCCAATTTCAAAGGACGAGGAAGTTCAGGCAGTGCAATGAGGACTGAGAGTGGCCTCTCAGTGGCCATTGAATGCTAATTGACTGATGTGGGAAGAGGAGATCAGAAACAGGAGCAGGGAGAATGGAATGCCTGGAATGTTGCTGTGCTGCAACATTTTGTTCCAGCTCCCACTTATGATGAATGAATTTCCAAGCAGAAATGACAGGTGGGAATTAGGAAATGCAGGAATAGGCAGGCAGGGGAAGCTCTGAGCTCTGGTTCTTATTACGAAAAACAGAAACCAGAGGAAGAGAAAACCACCTTGGCCTTGTTGGCCCCTTAAAACAATGACCCCTTCAGCCAGAATGACAAAGGGGCATTTCCAATGTTTAAGAACTTTAAGGCTCCGTACATATTTGACAGAGTACATTTGGTTCACAAGATTTTAAAAGAATTTATAGTCTTTGCAAAGCAGAGCTTATGCTGTGCCTCTTCCACAGTGTAGTCCACCATGATGAACTGCTCTTGCATTTAGGTTCTCATTTAATAATGTCATTGTGAAGGAATGCCTCGTCTTCCTTGCAATGAGGTCAAGAGCATAGGAGAGCAATCAGGCAGAGACTCTATCATGGGAGACGTACTCTGAACAGAAGCACCTATTAAAAGACAAGGAAGCGTTAGCACAAAGGGCCACTTTACACAAACTTCCGTTCCTCACCTGAGGCCAAGCTGTACCTGACAACACAGCTGTATGTAATATTTACTGTGGTCATTGCTTTTCCATGGGGAGCCAATTAACTGGTTCAGAAGGGGAAAAGGATGCTTAACCATTTTCCTGCCTGCCGCTTTTTCCTGACGCCCCCCACCTCCAAATGTATTTTTGCATTTGTGTGTTCCAGCACCTGTCCTCTCTGAAACTGCTACACTACAAATCCCAAAGACACTTTGCAGTGGGCTGTAAAAATAACATTACAAAAATATTTATCACTCACTGAGCAAATAGTCCATACGCTCCAACATTTCCACAAAGAATTTGGGACATTTCTCCCACCCGCATCCTGTGGCTGCCACTTGCCAGCTCACCCACACACCCCATGGCCACCGCCTCTTGCAGGATCACACCATTCCCTGCGTCCCGCTACCTGCCAGCTGCTGCTACTTGCCAGCTCACAGCATGGGCGGGGGTGAGGGGGGCTGTTGCCCCAGGCACATTTTCTTTGAGGGTGCCTTTTGCTCCCCATGTCGCCCCTGCCAGCCCTGCACTGCTTTGTGAGTCTGATCCCACATTCCAGGCTTGCAAAGCAGCGTGGGGCTGAAGAAGATGCAATAGGCGTGTGCCCTTCAGATCATCCCAATCAGACTGACACATGGACACCAGCATTTTAGGTTAATGGGCAAATTAAGGCCACAACTTTATTGGTTACAGAATGTGAGTGGTATTGGCTTAGGCAATGGAATTGAACCGACTATATCTGACTCCTGCCCGCCATGCAGGGAGTCCAGTAAAGGTCAACCACCAGTAGGGGGAGCCCTGTTGGTGTACATCAACTGCGAGCTCCCCCAGGGTCCCCGATGGGGTCATGGCATGACCCTAGCCCATGGGTAGGCAAACTAAGGCCCGGCGGCTGGATCCGGCCCAATCGCCGGTCCGGGAATCAGCGTGTTTTTACATGAGTAGAATGTGTGCTTTTATTTAAAGTGCATCTCTGGGTTATGTGTGGGGCATAGGAATTCGTTCATATATATTTTTCAAAATATAGTCTGGCCCCCCCACAAGGTCTGAGGGACAGTGGACCGGCCCCCTATAGGAAAAAGTTTGCTGACCCCTGTGGCCTAGCCCATACCCGGGCTTCGGACGAGATCCATACCCCAGGATCCCTTTAATGGAATACCCTTAAATGAGGAGGGGCAGGTGATGGCCACAACCTCCCCCCCCCCCATGAACCAGGTTTTACCAATGCCTAACCACCAAAACTTACAAAGTTGTGGTGGTTGCTACAAGGTAGGTGAAAACAAGTGGCTGGTGCCAATTTGCCAAGTGGAAAAAATCCTACCAGGCCCGCTCAACAGATGACCAACCAAAGTCCTTAGCAAGGCCAAGATGACGAATGCATGAAAAGAGGGCTGGAGATCCACAGACGCGGGAACCAAGGGGGCGATCCCCAGCCGTAGGGCTGCTTAAATATGGTAAGCCACGTACCCGGCCAACCTGATTGGTTGGCCGGGGGCGTGACACGACCAGGACTCCCCTGTGATGCGGGGACATTGCCACGCCCCTGCTGTGCATGGGGAGAACTCGTGGCCTGCGTGGCCAGACTGTGTTGGTAGGGCAGTGTGAGGAGGGCACAGCAGGCATGCATCCTTCCAATCACTCCACTTGCATCCCCCCCCCAGTGTGCCCATGCACACACACTCCAGGTGCCTTGGTGACGTGCTCCACCACTGCCAGCTCACACACCCCACCATCCTACTGTGTCTGTCACACAGTCATCGGAGCCCTGCCAGTCTCTGACACCATGTCTGGTGCCTGCTTGTACCCTTTCTGAGCTCTCGAGAGAGGCAGGAACAACTTATGGGGTACCACAAACTATGACCCAATGCCCTTGCTGGCCTCTTTGGAGAAGAGGCCCAAGCTGGACTTTAGCAGTTCTAGCAAAAGCCAGCAGGATCGGTAGGAATGCAATAGCAAGAAACATCACCAGTGCAAACCTAATGGAGAAGAAAGCAACATTAAGTCACACAGCAAAAGGAAGAACTTCTACTAGTTGAATAGCAAGAAGTGCCACCACTGTTGGGGTACAAACCTCAGAAAGAGCCTGGCAGCCAGGAGCCTCCGCAAGAGCAGGCCTGCATGGACCCCAACAAGAGCCCCTTGATGTCCCACTTGGACCAATGGTCTCATGACGCAGTTGAACTCGGTAAAGAATCTGGGTGGTGCAGAAGGTAAGTGGGGTTAGGAATGCAGCAATCCTGTTTTAACCTACCTAAAAAATGCATCCCTTTAAACTCAAAGGAGCTTAATTCTGGGTAGGCATGTGCAAGATTACACTGCTAATATCCTATTGATGTTAAGGGGAGACTTAGGTGTGTGCTTAAATTTCTACTTGGAATGTTTCATAAAGGACTGATCACATCCGGTGTTGGTGTTTAAATGCACAATCATAATTAGGGTTACTTGAAATAAGTTCCATTCATAAACCCCAGGGACTTGTTTCCATTTAAATATATCTAAGATTAGGCTGTCACTTGACAATCTGTCTCATTTGAAGCCACTAATGGATGAAGTGAGTTCTAAGTAAACATGCAAAGGATTGAAGTAACAATTAGGGACAGAAGGTTTAAAACTATATGATTCTCCCCCATTCCACCTCTTTGTCAAAGCCTCTCTGAATATGATTCTTATCGAGCTTCTATAGCCTTGTGAAAATGCAAGCATTTTCTTCTCTTCCAGCTCTTCGATGAATTCAAGGGTGGATGAAAGGAAGCTAAAACAATTAAGAAATCAGTGACTGTAATGTTGTGGGAGATACTGGTATACAGAAAAATAACTCAAATGATGCTTACAAGTCTGTGCATCTGTTTTAGAAAGAAACAACAGTTTTTTACACATAGTATGGCTTGCTACCATTTTGTCTTTGTTTTCCAAAATGTGTATCGTACATATACTGTACATTTCTATTTTAAATAATTCACCAATTGTATTAATAATATATGGGCAAACTTAATTTCCCAATGGCAAAGTACATTAAGTAGATCTATGAGAATGAGAAAGTACCATCAATGTTACAGCTGAGACTTGCAATTTATATATCCCATAGTCCCAGCTTAACCAAAAGCTTATTTGTCATGAGCTGACATAGATGGTACACCCGTTCCCACTGAGATCTGAACCACCTATGCTTAATTACATTAGAGCTCTGTGTTGGATGTTGTCAGCGGTCTTCAAGATGGACTGGGCTGTATTAGTACCTAATATAACTTAAAGTGCTGGTGGGAAACATGACCACGTGAGGCACAGACCACCACTTGGTGTGCTCCTTATGTGGGACAGGCCTATCTCTTTGATGGTTCTTGTCCCAAACAAGAGGCCTGGTCTTGCATGCAAGTGCTTCAATGGGAGTGGGTCTGTTCACACCTGCACTGGTGTTTTGACAACCCTGGTACCATCCTTGTCAGTCTTTAGGTGCTAAGAGTTTTTGTTTGTTTGTGCAGATTGATTAATATTTCTTCTGATGGTGCTCTATCTTTTAGACTTGTCCTTATTAAGATGTTGCCAGATGAGCATTTTATTTTTTAAAATTGATCCAGTACAGTGGTGCCTCGCAAGACGAAAAGAATCCGTTCCATGAGTCTCTTCGTCTAGCAGATTTTTCATCTTGCGAAGCAAGCCCATTGACGGCTTAGCGGATTAGCGCTATTAGCGGTTTAGCGGCTTATCGGCTTAGTGGATAAGCGGATAAGCGGCTTAGCGGCTTAGAAAAAGGGGGGAAAGGGAAAAAACCCCGCAGGAACTCGCAAGACATTTTCGTCTTGCGAAGCAAGCCCATAGGAAATTCGTTTTGCGAAGCACCTCCAAAATGGAAAACTCTTTCATCTAGCAAGTTTTCCGTCTTGCGAGGCATTTGTCTTGCGGGGCACCACTGTATTATGAAAACACAAGTCTCCAATCTTCTTTTCTTTTAATGGAAACAGATCCTGCGCAACCACTCTAGAACTTTCCACCACTCTTGGGATCTGGGAATGCAAAACAATACCAACATTCTTTCAGAACATGTGGCAATCGAATGAGTAAACATCTCCATACATTATGCAACAATGCTTGCTATGTGGACCCATGACTCGCATGTGCCCCCTTTAAACATTCACTGGCTTTATGTATACATGCCATGTTCCTCAGCATTTCATCCAACATCCATGTGCCTAGACTTCTATGTGAGTAGGCTTCTATGGAAGGTTGAACTCCACAAGATCAGAACTCCAGCTTGAGGAATTATTCCAAAAGGCTTCACCAATACAGACATCTACACTCAACATGTGGGCATCATCAGCAAGAAAGTGCACAACATGGGGTCAGGGACAGCAGTAATGCTCTGTTGCTTCTTTGCTCACACAGAGTCCCTTCACATAATTAATGTGTGAAGAGTCATAGATCTATGGATTTTCCCCATTTTGGCACCACATACTGTGCAAGCTTAGAAGTGCTGTCACATGGAAGCATTTCCTAGCTGCTATAACATGTCAGTCACACCCAGTTTCCACAGGTTAAGAACATAAGAAAATCCTGCTAGAACAGGCCAGTGACTCATCTAGTCCAGCATCGTGTTTCCACAGTGGCTGACCAGATGCCTGTGGGAAGCCAACAAGCAGAACTTTACTATGCATTCCTTCCTCCCTCCTCTCCTAGGCTTCCCCCAACTTCCGCTTCTGGTTTATTTCTCCTTTCACCCAACTTGCTACCTCCTAAAAGAAAAAGTACTAATAACATATTTATACAATAAAATCTAACATAAAAAACATAAAGATGAAAATAAGTACACCATATTATTTCTCTATCTTCTACACATTTTCTAATACAAATGATGTGAATGTTTATTTAAATCCTGCCATCAATCTATAGACTTTCTTTGTTTCTGCAAATATAATATAAATGGTTCCCATTCTTTTTCAAATTCATTGTTGTCTTTTTCCAATAGTCTGTCTGTCATTTTTGCCAGTTCTGCATAGTTCCATCAACTTCTCTTGCCATTGTTCTTTAGTTGGTGTTTCTCCAGTCTTCCAATTTTGTGCAATCAACATTCTCACAGCTGTAGTGGTATACATTAAAGAGAGTCCTCTTTTCTTTCGGTATATCTTGGCCTAAGATACCTAGTAGAAAGGCTTCTGGGTTTTTTTGCAAAAGTTATTTTCAACATTTTCTTCAGCTCATTATATATCATTTCCCAATAAGCAATCCCACCACATATGATAAAACGTACCTTCTGCTTCACACCTCCAACACTCTTTCTTTTCATTTTATACATTTTTGCCTATTTAACCGGTGATATATACCATCTATACATCATTTTCATATAATTCTCTCTCAATAATATGCAATCTGTAAATTTCAAGTTTACTTTCCACAATTTTATCCAATCCTCAAATTGTATGTTATGGCCTATGTCTTGTGCCCATTTAATCATTACCGATTTTACTTCTTCATCCTTAGTTTCCCACTCCAAAAGGATATTATATGCCTTTTTTTTAGTAGTTTTGTGTTTTCTTCTATCACTTCCATTTGGAATTTGGAAACCGAGTATGAGAAGCCTTTTTTATTATCTTCTTTAAAGATACCCTTTAATTGTCTATGATGCAACCAACTTTGAAGGTGTTCAGTCTGGAAGTCTAAATATCTTTAAAGCCATCCAAGTTAGTGGCCATCACAGCCCCCTATGGGAATGAGTTCCATAGTTTCATGATTCTGTTTTCTATATATTTCAGTTTTTCACCAACCATTTAAAAACATCATTGTATTCTTTAGGAAGCTCATATTGGAACTCACTGGCATTCATTAGCTTAAGTACACCTTCATGGGGATGAGTGGTAACCTAAGAGATTTGCTCTCAAAAACCCAAATAAATCATGACTCCTGCAGCAAGGTGTTAGGAGACAGAGAGACCCTAGCCATTAAAATTCTGTAATTAAGAAGTAAAATAAAGCAAAAACTAGAGGTGAACCAGGTCCCTGTTCTCTGAGCTGCTGACTTTGCAGTAAAGAAACAGAAGGTCATGTTGCTGGTGTCAACAGTTTGTGTCAAAGCTTTTATACAGAGTGCTGAAACACTACATAGCAAGAGCTACCTGGAGAAAAATCAGGAAAACAATGCAATCTATTCTAATGCTGTAGAGACCATGTAACATAGGGAAGTCTATGTTCTTTTTTTTTTAAAAAAGATATGGCTGATTACGGTCTGGCATGAGACACCTGGGATAACATCTGTAGAACATTGCCCCTTTAGTAATGCCACATTTTTTGAATCATTCAGAAGGTTTCTGTTTTAACAACACTGGCCCAGTCTTCTAATGAAGTGTTAGCAATAAAAAGTTGTGATACTGCAGTTACAGAACCAAAGCTTTAATACATCAAAACCAAACAGCTGCACCAGTCTCAGGGCAACATCAGGAAGGTCCAGGCTGCTGATTAAAAATTCATATGAAAATATGGAAGCAAATGATGTGAAATGCCAAGGGGATGTGCCAGGGGCTGCCAAAATGCCCACAAATGATGCCTCTAGCAGCGAAAACCAAAGGGTGTTAAGAAATATCATTTCTGTTTCCCCTTGTTGAGTTCACAATTTAGAAGATAAATGGACCAGGAAAAGCCTTGTCTAATCCTTTTGCAGTGCTTGGGTTCCATTTAAGCAATCAATAGGAAGAAGGAGAATATGCAGATCTGCAGAAACTGAGCCAAGTGTTTGTGGGAAATGAGGGAAGTATTTCAGCAAGGCTAGGCAGAGCACCTGCATTAGGGATGGAGATCCTGAGATCCTCCAGATCAGGCATAGGCAAACTCAGCCCTCCAGATGTTTGGGACTACAATTCCCATCATCCCTAGCTGACAGGACCAGTGGTCAGGGATGATGGGAATTGTAGTCCCAAACATCTGGAGGGCTGAGTTTGCCTATGCCTGCTCCAGATGTTGCTGGACTATAGCTCCCAGAATCCCTGGCCATCGGCTCTGCTGGCTGAGGCTGATGGGAGAGTCACACTTGGAGGACCATAGACTAGCCAAGCCTGCACTAAAACAATAGCATCTAATAATATAAAAACCATAATAAAAATCCCAGCCATATCAATACAGCAGAAGGACCTCATCAATTGCAACTGGCTCTACCTAATCAATTTCCCCCAAAAAAGTGCGGGTGAAGAAGTGTGTTTTTGAACAGGGCCAAAAACCAGATAGTGCTTACACAAAAGCTTCTGCTGTTCTTTCGGCCTCTTGCTGTGCCCAAGAAAGCATCAAGTTCCCTTTTCCTTCTACCCACTCTATATTGAGTTAATTCTGTGAAGATCCATAGTGTGGAGTACCACTTACTGCTGACCAACATTGCAAATAATTGGCCTTGGTATCTGAACTGTCTTTATGTGAAGGTCCAACATTAGGATTTCACTCCCTGGAAGCATCAGAGTGAATTGGAACCAGCTGAGCAGCTACTGTAATTAATACACCCATAACGGGAACAATTAATACACCCATAAACGGGAAAATCCCATAGACCCTTTGTTGTCCCAGGTAGTGATCTTCTTAGGGGCTCTATCATTTCCTAATGGGATGCATGTGTAACAGCAACAAAGCACAACTATATATCAAATTCCTTTCTACTCATTCTGGTCAACTCTGCTGTGTTATGCTACCTCTGGCTAAGCATTCATCCTGTTGGAGTCTCACAACAATTTACACAATAAATAAAAAGACTTAAATATCTACAGCATATTAATAATATCTGTGTTATACTAATAGGAAAGATCATCAACATGAAAATGTTATAACGGCATGCAAAACCCCAAATAACAAAGACTACTATCAACCAGCACTGTGGATCCCCTTAACACCTTTCTCAGCTGATGGATGGCTGTGATCCATAGTTCATGGTTCATAGCAGTCACTGGTATTTGAGGCATTGTATATGTTTGAAAAATGTTCATGTTGATGATATTTTTATTTTATTACAATGCAGATAGTGGTCATATATATTTGAATCCATTTATTTTTTCTGCAGATGATGCTCTCTCTGGAGCCACCAAGCACCCCTTTCAGCAAGTGGAAAATCACCCCTCCATCTCCAGTTAGCACTGTATCCTCTGCTAATTCACAGGCCTTAAGCAGTTGCCTGACCATGGTCATCATTGACTCTGAGCCCACATTTCCTGAAAGAGCATCACATTTTGCTGGGCTTTAACTCTCATCCACCCCAGCCAACATGGCCAAAGGTCAAGGATGATGGGAGTTGAAACATCTGAAGGGTGGCATGTTGTCGATATCTGACTTACAAATTGTAATACACTGTAGCTTTAAGTCTTATCCTACTTTGGAGATTAGATCCTACCTGTTTCCTCTTAGTTCAGTAAAATGAACCAAGTAACACTCATGGATGTTGGGCTACTGTGAGTATCTAAGGAATTGCTTCTACATACCCCATACATAAGCAAGGAAAAGCTAGCAGATTTTTTTATTAAAAGAAGTTGGGAAGGAGATATTCTCAGCTCAAATAATTATTTCCAGCCCAGTTGGTGAGCCTGAAATCTACCAAAACAAATAATATTGATGGTATTTGTTGTCATTTAGTCATGTCTGACTCTTCGTGACCCCATGGACACCAGGCACTCCTGTCTTCCACTGCCTCCCGCAGCTTGGTCAAACTCATGTTCATAGCTTCAAGAACACTGTCCAACCATCTCGTCCTCTGTCGTCCCCTTCTCCTTGTGCCCTCAATCTTTCCGAACGTCAGGGTCTTTTCCAGGGAGTCTTCTCTTCGCATGAGGTGGCCAAAGTATTGGAGCCTCAGCTTCAGGATCTGTCCTTCCAGTGAGCACTCAGGGCTAATTTCCTTCAGAATGGATACGTTTGATCTTCTTGCAGTCCATGGGACTCTCAAGAGTCTCCTCCATCAATTCTTCAGCGATCAGCCTTCTTTATGGTCCAACTCTCACTTCCATACATCACTACTGGGAAAACCATAGCTTTAACTATACTGACCTTTGTCGGCAAGGTGATGTCTCTGCTTTTTAAGATGCTGTCTAGGTTTGTCATCGCTTTTCTCCCAAGAAGCAGGCGTCTTTTAATTTCGTGTTTAGCCTTCAGCGTTATCCAGACCATGTTGGTGGTGATAATGATTTGCATTCAAGGTTTTCTTTTTATTCTTCTGGCCTACTATGAACCAACAGATAACATAAGAGTTGACGTGACATCTTCCCCTGGGGGAAAAACACACTTTCTCGCCCTGTGGTACAAGACAGAAGGCCCCTGGCAGCCCTGAAGCAGTGGTCCCTTTGGGTTCCTGTAAAAGCAGTTGGTGGCTTTTAGAAAGAGGTGTATCCTGTTTCCATTGCCAAGTCAAAAATATGATAAGCCAGAGTTCTTGAATGCAAAAGTAGAATAGTATCTGCTTCCTTCTGTAGTCAGATTCTAAAGGGGGGAGTGTTTAAGAGTAATAGCCCCCTCCATTTGCCAGCATTTTCTGGCCATTGTGCAAAGATCCAAAGACCAGGGCTCCAGAGTCATATCTAAGTTGAAAGCTGTTTTGGTCAACCTAAATATCTGACCCTAATAGGAACTTGTGAGTCAAATGTTTCTTTACTGCTAATCTCAGTAGAACAACAGCAAGGGGAAAGGAGATACCACTCATCCTCCGTGAGTGGCAAGCTGAGGGGGAAGGAAGCAGGTGTGCCAGGAAGGAAAGGGGTATGTCAGGGGTAGCAGAAGGCTTGTCACTCCTTGGGAGAGCATCTGCTTTACACATACAGAAGGTCCTAAAGTTCAATCCCTGGCATCTCCAGCTGTACAACTACAGCTCTGTCATTGCATTAAAGCTGTGCACTTTGGCCCCACAAATATGCTCTATACTATTGCTTACCACTAGGAGATCAAGCATTACCAGAAAAGAAAGCTTTTAACTGTTTCATAAGCTATTTTATAATTCCTCCCCCAGGCCCCCTCCAAAACCAAACAAGCCAATGTCAAAAATGCTGGCCAATATTACACATGTATGTCAGTGCGGTTTAAAATTGCAAAGCTCATTGCTCCCTCAAGAGAAAAGGCATGTAGGGGAAGATCTGGGCCAGTGGGTAAAAATGAGGAATTGTTAAAATATTGAAGGAATGGGAGTACCTCCCCCAATCCAGTTTGGGGCCTGATCTGGAGTGGCCCCCAGGTCATCCCAGAGTTGGCCCAACATGGATCTGGGCCCTGAATCCACTGGGGGTGGGGGAAGAAGGAGATGCTGTGTCTCCTCCCCCACCTGCAGCTGCATGGTTAACCAGAGTTTTTAAATATGCAGACAGAAGGAGGAGGGGAAAGAAGGAAACCCTGTATTCTCTTCTGGTTGCACTGCAGTCAGCAGGATTGAACCCTCCACTCATCAGCTGGTGAGCAGAGAGGGCCATCCTGCTGGGATCTGCTTTGCCAACACATTCCTTGAGGGGAACACACTGGTAAAGCAGACCCCCCCCCCCACTCTGCCAGCACCGGAAAACTAGTGATTGCATGTGAACTGTGCACATTGGGAGAAATTCTCACTACACTGCTGGTGACTTTACAGGAGTGGGTTTTTTTAAAAAAAAAAAAAAATCAAAACTGAAGTGGAAATGTGGAGAAGTAAATTTAAGATTGGAAACATAAAAGGCTGAAATGGACAGATTTGCCCCTCTCCATGCACCTGAGGGGAATGTACCTTTGGCACTCCAAATCCCTCCTTTGGAAAGAAGCACAGTGACTTCAAATGCTACTCCATCGTCCCAGAAATGCCTTTACAACATCCCTGCAAATGCTGGGCAGATTTCTGGGTGCCTTGTCTGCAACCGCTGGCTCCCTAGCAAAATTCAAGGGCGTTTGAAAGATGGTTCTTCAGAGGCATTTTTAATGTAGAGATATGTATACAGAATATTCCCTTTGGTGGTATGCAAATACAGTTGTCTGGTTCATTTTAAATTTTTGCCTTGGCTCTTCCTAGCCTGTCAGCTATTTGTTCAGCGGAGGCTGTAAGAACAGGTCCTGAATACACCCATCACTTTTTGTTAACAGTGTGATGGCTTGGTAACCCCAGGCAGGTACTATACAATATGCAGCACTTCGTGAGGTGTTTGCTTTAAGACAAGGAAGCAGGATGTGTAGCAGAGGCCACAGAAGAGCGTCTTTGCAGCTGATGAATCGCTAAAATCTGCAGAGTTTGTGAAAGGGGGAGCAATACTTAAAGGCTGTAGGCAAGATTTTTTTTCATTCTCTTTCCTGCTCTATTAAGTGTGAGTTTTGAATCAGTCACTGAGTTTTCATCACGATTCAAAATCAATAGCTCTCCTTTCCCAGGTTCTTCTGATAGATGCCATAGACCACATTTTATAAAAACAATAAGATGAACCTTCCCATTATTGTTGCTGGTTGCAGTCACAGAAGACTTTCCCTTGCCAGATGCTCGTCGTCATAATCAATCAAGCCCACTCCAGGTAATGAGTTTGTGGGCTGTGATATTTATCCATGAACAGAGTCAATTGTGTATTATGGGGTCAGACAAGAACAAAACAATGAAATGTTGCACAAAGGGGCTTTTCCTGTGCAATCAGTGTTTACCCATAATGTCACATAAACACATACAAGACCTTAGCAGAGCATGTGTAGAGACGGAGCCACCTCCTGCCACTCACCTCCCTGCTGCTTACCAGGGCAGGGCGGGGGCAGCCGTGAGTCGGGGGCTGCATTCTTGCGCCAGTGGGAGCAGTGGATTGGGTGGTAGCAGCTCTGCCACAACCTGCCCTCTCCGTTGCTCTTCCCCAGCCTAGCCCAGTAAACATCAGTGACACTGGCCTCAGGAGGCTCTCCTGCCAAACATGCCACTGTCTCACATACAGGCAGCTGCCCTTTTGCGTGTGGTAGTATCTGAAATGTTGTAAGCCTACACATAAACTGTGGAGGTGAAGACAGCACAGGCAGGTCTTCCCTAGTTAACGTGACCACCATACAGTGGTACCTCAGGTTACATACGCTTCAGGTTACATACGCTTCAGGTTACAGACTCTGCTAACCCAGAAATATTACCTCAGGTTAAGAACTTTGCTTCAGGATGAGAACAGAAATGGCGCGGCGGTGGCACAGTGGCAGCAGGAGGCCCCATTAGCTAAAGTGGTGCTTCAGGTTAAGAACAGTTTCAGGTTAAGAATGGACCTCCAGAATGAATTAAGTTCTTAACCCGAGGTACCACTGTGTATTAAAGTAGACCCACTTGTCTTTTTTACACTCCCCACATATCTCAGTAAACGAACCAGCATTTTTTTTTAGTGTTCTTGGAGCTTGTCAAGATAATGGGGAGCGGGAGAATAGAAAGGAGATATGGTGCTTTTTCTTTTTTCTAATTTTGCTTTCGTTTAATGGGTTTTATTTTTCTTGTTTTTCTTCTTCTTTCTTCTTTTTTATATTGAGGTGTGTTGCTTGGTTTTTGTTTAACGTGGTATGTTCATTTTTTCTTTTTGTAATTGTTGAAACTTTAATAAATATCTTTTTTAAAAAAAGATAATGGGGAGCGGGGTCTTGCATTAGGCGTGTTCACAGACAGGAGAAGCACAGGCTTCTGAGTAGATGGTTAGTTCATAAGAAAGCAGTTCTCTTTATTTCTCTCAGCTAGTTGCTAGCATCCTCATTAATTGCAGCTGTGTTCTCTTGCCTGCACCAGTGCTTCAAGGCCAGAGCTGGCCACATAGCTGATAGGGATCCCACAACTGTGGAATCACATGAAACACCCAGGACTCTCAGTCACACGAAGTTGGTTGGGAAGACTCAGGCTCTTTACTAAGGAGAAAAGTATGAAGTTGCCCATATGCCCTGCGAGTGTGCCTCACTTTTTGCCTTTACTTTCCTGGCCAAAAACTGTGTTACATCTTTTCATGGGGCCATGGATTCATTAGACTAGGTTGGCTAGTTTTATTGCTTTTGTCGTTTTGTGATTTTTCAAATCAATGGTGTTTTCCTTTCCTATTCCTCCTGTTTGAGAACAGGTTTCATGCTTTGCTGCTTTTTTAAGTATTATCAATATAATATCCACCTCTTCATTTGGGTGAAACCAATGTCTTAGGTCTCTTGGTCACATTTGCTCAAGTGTGAAATGGCATCTCTTGCCTGAGAAGCAGAGAGTGGTAGGTTAGCTCTTGCTCCTTGAGATCTTTGGGACATCCAGAGTACAGTCTGAGATCTCCTTGCTCAGATATGGTGAAAAGAAAGCAGGAACAGTGGGCAGTGCACTGCCTTACAGGGTTCGTTTTACACTTGGATTTTAGTTATGTCTGACCCCCAAGAAAACTCTATCCTGCATTTTGGGTCAGGGTTTTTTTTTATAGTTATACCACCTACTCATTATTGAATAACAGTTTTCTGTTCTTTTTGATCATGACCAGGGTCAGAGCCACATCATGCATTTAAAGTGCATTTAAAACACAGGGTTTCTCCAGAGTATCCGATGACCAGTATTTTATCCCTCACAGAAGTACATTCCCAGCCCCCTCAGCAAACTACAGTTCCCAGGATTCTTTGAGGGAAGCCACGTGCTTTAAATATATGTCAAAGATGATTGGAAACCTATACTTTGCCTCTATTTCAGTATGTTTACTTAAATAATTCAGCTATCATATAATTCTCCGATCCTGCAAACAAACGTCAGTGTTTGAAATCAAAGCCCAGAGCATGGAAGATGTTTTGAGAATTGCGGAAATTGACATGATTAAGATCCTGGTTTTATCACTCCTGCACGCTCAAGTAAATGTTACATGGTAAGTAAAACTTTGCTGAATTTTATGCATCTCAGAAGCATAATAGCGTTGAGTTTTCCATGCTAGGTTAAAATAAGGACCAGTTTACCTGAACACTCACATTTGCATAATGTCTGAGACAGTACAGTCAATAAACAAACTTTATTGCTTTAGTGGTTAGGCCATAACAATCAATCATACAAATCAATTACAGTGAACAACACAATAATAAAATGCTGCATCTAAAAGGCAGCATAAGAGGGACTAGGCTGGCTTCAAGCAACGTCCCTCTAGGTTTTGTAGCAGCTGCTGCACAAATTGCCACCTTGTGAATGACTGTCCTCTCCTTTCAGCTGAGCAAAACGCCAGGCTTTTGAGAAGCAGACCAACGTTGGATGAGAGAGGAGAATAGCATCTCTTCCCCAGCAAGCTTATATAGACTGTAACCTGGAAATACTGACGAAATCATCTGTGTCCGTCTAAACACAGCCAAAGATAGAGATAAGATAGAAGCCCCAAACAAAAAAACCCTGGATCAATTTGTCTGGAATGTGGCACATTTTATAAATTTAAGTGAAGCTACTGCACCTGCAAATTTTATCCAGCTCTATCAAAAGGTAAAGGAGCTACAGCTGCATTGGAAACCTCCCCCCCCCCCCCGGTAATGAATGTGGATGCACAAAGCTTTGGTTTCCCTGAGTGATGTTATGATGTGGACCTGAGGTCAGATTCCAATGCAGACCAAGCCAAATTGGGCTGCTTTCTGAATGTCAAAATCAAGGTCCGAACGGAATCTTGTGTTCACCGCCCCCCCCCCCGTGACACGAGAAGCTGGTTGGCAGAGACAAGCAGCGTCTTGTTTTGGCTGCTGTCCCTAAATGTATTTTCATTTTATCTCAGCCAAGTTGTTCTGAAAATAGGCAGCACTTTTTCAAGATCAGCTAAAGGCCATTCATGAAGACTCTCCAAGAGCCCTTCTAAGCTTTCCAAAACAGCAGCACTGCAGCAGAGCGAAAGCATTACCAAGCCTGCTTAATGAATCCCCAGACGTTCAAGCTAAGAATCGCAGAAACCTTCCAAATCCACACCTTCACCTCCATGGAGACTCCAAGGTGTGCCAGTTAGAAGAGAATGGAGGACCAACATCAGGGTTACTCATTCTTTTCTTTTACCAGTCTATGAAGCAGCTCTCAGCTGCTTGGAGAGTTGGGATGTAAGCAGGGAAGGAAACTTTCTGTACTTTTCCAGCTCTTCAAGTAAGTGGAAGCTGCCAAAAGCCATTGAAGAAGGCAAGACGGCATGCTCAGGTGTGTGCACACACCAGAAAGGCAATGTGGCTCAGACAAAAATCTCTCTCCCTTGATCTATGTATAAAATTATTAACAGCATGGCTCTCTCTGTTTACTAAAAAGTAAGTCCCAATGTGTTCCACATGGCTTACTTTCATGAAAAAATTTTTTTGCCGCCGAAGTATGCTACAGGACCCTGCCCTTGCAGGAGACCCACAGAGGTGAAATAGATTGCTCGCCTCTTCTTCCCTTTGGCAAATGATTGTACTGTTGAAATGGTGACCAGATTGCATTGGCCTAATTATTCTGAATGTTTGTAAGTGATGCCAACAAAGGTTTGATGATGATGAAAAGGTGCGCATGATTGCAGCCTGAGAGGTTCCTATTTCTTCAAGCACACAGAAGGAAATCAGATATTCTACTGTGCAAATCTGCTCATAATTGATTGCAACCAACGCTGTACAAACAGAGTTCCACTCACACAATGGGACTTCCCTTCCCGCTCCTCTCCCTGTGCATGCCCAAAGTAAGCTCTGGAGGGTTCCCCAACCCTCTGGAACAGATTGGGAGGGTGAAGGGAGATGAGACTTAGGGGAGGGAAGTTCCACTGCACGAGTGGAATTCTGTTGCACTAGCAGCACAGCAGCACACAATACAACTCACACATTTGTCCTGTAGGTGGCCCTGGGCGCCCCTGAATGCACATTCATGCAGAGTAAAATAGTATGTGAATCCTGTGGTCTCAAGGGGGCCTGGCAGCAATTGCCATCATTCTGATCGCATGGGGGACATTGCAATCACAGGCACTGCTCTTGGAATTGCTTTTGTCCATGTGACACCTGCCCACATGGAAATTTTGTTAACTTATACTAAGTCGGTTAATTAGATTTTAATTATTGTTATTCAAGGGGCTCTTGGAAGTGTGCATGGCTCTGATTGTTCCTGTTTTATATCACAACAACCTTGAGAGGTTGGTTAGGCTGAAAAGATGTGTTGGCTTGGAAATATTTTCATGGAGAGAAGGAGAAATGCAATTTTTGGCTTAGCTCATAGGTTCTCCTATTCAAGCAATGTGTCTCCCTGCCTGATTATTCTTTAGGTATTTATGCCTAAGGTTTGCCCTCAATGAAAGACAGTGTGATCTGTATATTACCCTATTAATTCAAAAGTGCCCCACAATCTTGTCTCAGAGAAGCACCATCAGTGACTCTCATTCCAATGAAAATCAAAGTGATGTCAGAAGTTAATAAAAACAATTTCCCCTTGATTGAGTATAATTCTTGAAAATATTTTACCCCATCCTTCATTTTCTATCAGCTACTCTGCAGGCAGGATTTAATTTGCTGTTTCCTTGGCCTTTAACAATGGATGCAAACCTAATTTAAGCATTTGGTGATTGAATTAATCTAGTAGTAGGGTATTCATGCTCAAATACCTCCGTCATTAACAGTATTCACTTCAATCACAATAACTGCTGCAATTGAAGTTCTTTGTCGGAATTGGCCTGTGACAGATAATAGAAACATTATATGGCCATCTCATTTTGTAACAAAGAGACACAAACTTTATCACAGATAGTCAGCAGCCCCCACAATCCGAAAGTAAAAGAAAGTGAATATGCCACAGGTTATGTCTTTATTTTTTGTTTTAAACCTAATCATACGTCACCTGGAAAACGTGGGTTGCTGTGATGCGATGGACAAATGCAAATCTTACTACGTATACCATTACACTCTTACCCATCTTCAAGTGCTGTGAGATTCCAGGGGTGTCAGACTATGTTTCCTGTGGGACAATAAGACACAGTCTTAATGATATGTTTTCATTTCTTGTTTCTCAAGGTCCTAAAGGCAGGGGCAGGGGGTGAAGGAACAGGGAGGAAGATAAAGAAAGGGACTCATGTCTGTAATTAATGATACTTGGGGGCCAAGGGAACACCTTTCTGTGTGTGACTGCTTTAGTCCTCTGGTGACGGGGGGAGGGGAGACCAGAAAGACAGAACTGAGGAAGGGGCAGGTGGAATTGGGTAAAGGTGACTTTTTGGGAAATGAGAGGAAGTGAACAGAAAGGTCGGAGAGAGGGAGACAGTTTTAGGGCTCCGGTGATAGGGGAAGAATGTTGGAGAGAAGTAGGAATTGGGGAGTAGTAATTTAGAACAGATAGTTCGTTAACAAGTGAACACCTCATTTATGCAGAACATCCATCAACTGAAATTATTGGTAGATAAAATAATTACTTACAGATCATAATATATAATTCGTAAGTATATGGTTAAATCTCTAGTTGCTCAGTAAGAGAAAACATTTTAAAAACCCATAAACACAGGGTCCTTTAATTAAATGCCACGCTTACTGCTTTTTGTTCTCTATAAAAGAAGTCATTGAGATCCTAAGCAATTTAATTTTAGCATAATACTATTTTCCCCTCCCTAAATCTACCAGCTGGTTATGGTATGCTTTCTCAAAAACCTGAGCTCAACTGTTAGGAGCTTTGCCATTTATACCATTTCAGACAATTGAGCTGGATCCATAAATGTTATTACCTTTAAAAGCCATTGCTCTATTGGATTTTTCTGGTGGCTTTGTTGGTTCCATACTCTTATCATTATTCAGGTTCACTCTGTATTCTTTGTGAGATCTCCATAACCTTTCTTAAATGCCTTTTCATTTTTATGAGAGAATATCAATAGTTCTGCTTCAGTTTCTCTATTGTACGTAGACCAGACCATTGGGAATGTGCGTTTAATCATTTCTATGAACCGAAAATGGAATTTGGAGAGAAGAAATGGAGGAGGACTCTTTCCTTCTGTGGTCCAAAAGGCTTCTCATTATATTTAAAAGGAATGTAACAGTTAAAATCCATCCTAAAGTTATTACTTTGTCTTTTTTTTAACTTTGGAGTTTTTAACATTCAAAATGAAGCTTCAAGAAATCTCTTCAGAGCCTCTTAAATTGGGATTAATATTTGATGAAACAACAATAGATTTATACACACATATTCTCCCTTAATAATAATAATAAACAACTTTTATTTATATCCCACCCTCCCCAGCCGAAGTCGGGCTCATGGTGGCTAACATCAGATATATATAAAAATAATAATAAACATAATAAAAATTTATTTATATCCCTCCCTCCCCAGCCGAAGCCGGGCTCAGAGTGGCTAACAACAATAAACATTAGTATAAAACATTACTATAAAATCAAACAATAATTAAATTACCTCCTAAAAGCAGGTCAAAGTCAAAGTAAAGTCTAATTAGATGGCTTTCTGCAGGGTTAGGGTTGGGAACAGTAAGTGCCCACATGGAGTTGGAGAGGCACCTCCTTTTCCTTCTCTTCAGGCTGCAAACTGTCTTGGTTTACCTCTCCCTGCAATGTCCACTCTGACTGGCCCACGCCCTCTATTCTTTTTTTCTGTGCTACCTGAGACCCTTTAAAACTAGAAGGACATTCGCCTTGCCTTTTGAGCCCCACAGGCTGAATCTTCTTCATCTGGTAAAGAAAGAGCTCACAAGTGTTTTGTTTTTGTTTTCGCTGGGTATGTATCATTGATGAAATTATTATCCAATGAGCACAGGAGGGCCAGTCCTCCCTACTATCATATTTTATGGACTATCTTTCAGTTATTTTGCAGCATTAAAATGTTGCCATCAGAAATGCTCTTAAAAATGTGTTGCTTTTTAGCAATGTGCTCTTAAGCCTAAACAAAAGCAGCCCTTTGTATCTTCCCACCCTCATTCCTGATCCTCATAGATCGCTGTGTGTGCTCAAGGTGTTGCCACACAGAAGCCTCCCACTCAACACATGGCACTACAAGAAATGCAGTATGCCGGGAACCTGGGTCAGTCTTCCCACCATCATTGCCCCAGCTCTGTAAAGCATCATTCTTGTGAAGTTATAATTTATTATGCGTTGAATCTAGATGCAGTTAGTTGCATTGAGATCCCAGTGACAGTGCCAGATTTAGGGTGGTGCGGGTGGTTCCCCTATATAGACCACCGAGGAGAGGGGGTGAAAAATTGAGACCTGGCTTGTTCCCCATTTATCCTCATATCTGTCAGAGATAACGATCTTGATAGCTTGACCGTTGGAGCCGTGTACTCAGACAGCTTTACGATCCCAATCAGTCATTTGCAGCGTCCGGCACGCTTCCTTCTAGCTGCGCACCAAAGTCTGCTGTCTCTTTGGCCACGGCTCAGCAGAGTAGCATACAGCGGTGTAAAACAGTCTTTTTCTCCCTTGCTCCATGCAAGCATACACAGACAGATCCGTCTATTTACAGCTTTTATTCAAACATTTGTCCATCACTGCTTGCAGCCATGTTAAAACATGTCCGTCTCTCTCAAGACACACAGAGAGAACAACAACAGTACAGTCTCCTCCCAGACTCCTCCCAGCTTCTACAGCTGACGTCAGAAAGTGACGCACAGCTCAGAACACTTAACCAGTTAAGTTCTGAACTCCCACACACCCCCTTGCGTTGCTTTCTGACAAGACCTGTGTAACATCTTCAGCCACACCCTGTGAGATCAATCCCTTCCCCAATGCCTTGCGCCCTACCTTGGCGCACCTGTTGGGCATCTGTGGAATCACCTCACAACTCTCAGAATCGCACTGTGCGAAACTTACCCACGTACCTGTGGCCTGGTACCTCTCAGGTGGAATACCCTTGGTTGTGCGACTGGATCGCCTAGGCACAAACTCTGGTGTTTCCTCTGGCTCACTGTCACCAGCAGGTGTGTCCTCTGCATCACAGGATTCCCCCTCTGACTTAAAGCGTCTTCGAATCCTCTCCATTACACTCACAGGAGAACTAGGCTCACTCTTGGGCTGTCCTTTCCTAACAACTTGTGGAGACGCCCCACCCTGCTCCTGACCCTGGTCAGTGACCTGGTCGTCATCAGCAGACTCAGCCTCTTCTTCCTCCTCACCAGAACTGTCCTCTGGATCAGAGAGACATTCTGAAAGAACATCACGCTGTGCAGACATCTTTGGCCTTTCATCCTGCTGACAGAATTCAGCGTGTTTACTGATCAGCACCTTACTCTGATCACCTGACGGATAAGCAAATCTCCATGCACGAGCGTCTGGCTCATACCCACAGAAGATCATTTTCTGGACTTTGTCTCCATCTGGCCCTTGCAAAGCCTTAGGCACAGGGACAACCGCAGGAGATCCAAACTTGCGCAGAAAGTGAACCTGGGGTTTGCGGCCATTTAACAACGAGTACGGTGTGTCACCTACCAGTGAGTTGTAGACACGATTCCAGGTGAACGACACACAACGGATTCCCTCCAGCCAAAACTTTGGAGGTAACCTGGCTTCTTTCAGCATCACCTGTCCAGCCTTAACCAGAGCTTCACTCCTCAGCTCTGCCACCCCCCTCTTACTGGGTGAAGTAACTGTGTGACGTATCCCTCTTCTGTGAAAGAACTGCTGCAAAGCAGAACCAGTGTACCTAGCATTTCTGTCACTGACGATTGCTTGCACCTTGGTGGAGAATCTCTGTTCCACCCCCTCAACCCAGCTTTTGATCAGCTGTGCTGCATCCTCCCTGGATTTGAGGCCGTGGGTCCAGGTGCTCTGCGAAAAATCATCCAAAAAAGTTAGCAGAAACCTGGCCCCTCCCAGACTTGGTTCCTTGACAGGACCGGCCAAATCTATGTGAACCAGCTCAAAAGGTTTAGTGGCAACCCGTTCCACCTTTGGGTAACTGCACCCCCTCACCTTCGCCTGCTTGCATGTGGCGCAACTAATGGCACGTCCACAATCTCTAATTTTACACCCTCTGGTAACCTCAGGAAGTACTTGCAGTTCTTCTAGAGAACTATGATTGGTCCTCTGATGCCATGCACAAGCACATTGAACATGAGTGGGAACTGTAGCACGCTGCGCCTGTGCTCTCTCAACCTTCCCCTCACCCCCAAGAGACGTTTTAAGAATGAAAAGATCATTCTGCCCCTTCTTAACCGTGGCAAGTAACCTCCCTCCTCTGGAGATTGTGCAGACATCATTTTCAAAACAAACTTTGAACCCCTTACTTAACAAATAAGGCACAGATAACAAACAATGATCCCCCTCTGGGATAACACAAAACTGCAGCGTCTCCTGCAAAACAGAAAGGAAAACGTTAGTGACAGTTTTAATCTGGGTTCTCTGTCCATTTGCGAACATAACAGTTTGTCCGGCCGGAATTGCCGTGCAATTCCCCATCTTGACTGCAGATGTCTCTGGGACCATGTTGCGGTTAGCTGCAGAGTCGATTACAAAAGCCATTTTCAAATTTTCCATTCGGCCGTCTTCGAACAATGCCATACTCGCAGAGACTTGATAAGCCCCTTCCTGCTGTTTACCACGACCACCTGGCTCAGTTCCACGCCTGCCTGTCTTCCCAGGCCTGTTGCCATGGAAACCCGCTTGATTCCCATGGGAAGTGTCCTTGAAAACATCCTGCATCGGCTCTGTGCTCCGGTGGGGGCAGCTGCCATGCAGACGTTGTACTCCAGTGGAAAAACACTGCCCGGGGCTCCTCCCAGCTGGCCTGGCCTTCCTTCTCCTGGAACGGCACCTCCCACCAGCCTGGCCCCTGCTGAAGTTGCTCTCCGCTTCAGCAACAGTGGAAAGTTTCTTAAACTTGCCTTTGGAACTCTTCACCCCCCCGATCTGCCCAACAGTGCTCCTTGAGACTGAAGTACCGGGAACTGGGGCCGCAGCCATCTTGGGGCTCTCCATTTCTTCTCCAGGGCCCTGGCCTCCTGCTGCAGTTTCACACAAACTTCGCAGCACATTCCAGGCAGCCCCTGGTGTCTGTACACCTTCCAAATGAGGCCTCAGTGAAGCATCAACGCATGCTCTGAGCATATTCAGCTCCTGTTGCATTCTCTGCTTGCCATCTCCAGGCACCGCAGATTCACAGCCTGCTTCAGCTGGCTCTGACTGGCTTCCTTCCCAAAGCCCAGTGACCAAGAACCAGCCCCTTACTCTTCTGCTCCAGGTTGCCCAACTTTTTAAAGTGAGCTTTTCCACCGGCATATCTTGGCTCTCTGCCATTTTCTTCCCGTTCTCCCAAGGGGGCCCAAGCTTACTTACGATCAGGTACAGCTTCTCTGCCTCACCCTTCCGTGGAGAAACGATTTTTCAGCTGCCTTTTAGCTTTCAGCTCCAGCCAGCTTTCTGTATCAGAAGCTCTCACTGTCTCTCGGAAGCAGGCAAAAACTCCCTCTGCTTCCCGGCATTAGGCTAGACTCAAGGAATGCAGCTTCCAACCTCCAGCTAGCTTCCGTGCCGACTTCAAAGCGTTCCTGGAGCTCACACCGACTGTTTTACGAGCGTTTACTGACCTTCCATAACCTGTCAGAGATAACGATCTTGATAGCTTGACCGTTGGAGCCGTGTACTCAGACAGCTTTACGATCCCAATCAGTCATTTGCAGCGTCCGGCACGCTTCCTTCTAGCTGCGCACCAAAGTCTGCTGTCTCTTTGGCCACGGCTCAGCAGAGTAGCATACAGCGGTGTAAAA
Source organism: Podarcis erhardii (assembly GCF_964252035.2). Classification (NCBI taxonomy): domain Eukaryota; kingdom Metazoa; phylum Chordata; class Lepidosauria; order Squamata; family Lacertidae; genus Podarcis; species Podarcis erhardii. The sequence goes on along the minus strand of NC_138500.1, from coordinate 72,074,243 downwards.
CAGTCTTTTTCTCCCTTGCTCCATGCAAGCATACACAGACAGATCCGTCTATTTACAGCTTTTATTCAAACATTTGTCCATCACTGCTTGCAGCCATGTTAAAACATGTCCGTCTCTCTCAAGACACACAGAGAGAACAACAACAGTACAGTCTCCTCCCAGACTCCTCCCAGCTTCTACAGCTGACGTCAGAAAGTGACGCACAGCTCAGAACACTTAACCAGTTAAGTTCTGAACTCCCACAATATCAACCCCGTGAGGTAATTTAGGCTGACAGAGCATAATTGGCACAAGCTTCCCCAGGTGAGAAATGAGCCCAGGTTTTGCCGATCTTAGTCCAGTACTATGTAGCTACTATGCAACATTGGCTTTCACAGGGACAAAGGATTACAGGTACATAAACAAATAACCTGTAACCAGACAGAAACTGAATTCCTGGTGCAGCCCCTTTATGTTTATTAGCAGTCAATCAGGGATTGACTTTACAAAAGAGTTTTCAAAGCTGGTTCCTCCCACAATCACTAGAGAACCAAATGAGACAAAGCATCTCTCATGGCAAAATACGGTAGTTCTGTATTCTCAATATTTCCTTATGCAGTTGCTGGACTTTTCCATTTGCTAAGGAAAAACCAATTTTCTGTGATTTTTGAGCTTTGGGGGGAAATGATTCATTTCAATGTATTCCATCAAGCTTTCATTTATAAAGACTTTTTTTTCTTAGACATGACTCCATTTTGATGGAGGGGGGGGGTTCTGTTTTAAGACAGACTTTCCCCATTTTTAATGTATTAGATTGACATTAAATGATGTTGGAAGTGGGACCCCGAAGTCTTCTGTTCAGCCAGCTACATTAAATTATAAACTCCTGCTCATAGTCCAAAGCATACGTCTAGCCCACTAGCACTCTGAACTGTGCTCCTCTCTCTACAGTTAGAGACTTTGATTAGACTCAACAGGGTGAATCGTGGAAATTAAGCAAGTTGGCTTATATGAGCAGCATAAAATGAGCTGTACCATGCCCAGAAAGACACTTTAAAATGCTTAAACATTCCAGCTCTGGTTTTTTTTTGGGGGGGGGGGAATTATATATATATATATATATATATATATATATATATATATATATATATTGGGGGGGATTATATACTATTGTATCATTTTTTAGCAGTTTACAACAACTGTATTGATGCAATAAAAATTAAAAATCAGGGATCATCAACTAAGTATTACAGATAGATGTGTTCTTAATTGCCTGCATAAGCTCAGTAGCACAAAAAGGATTTGGCAAGTGTTAAGAAGTTAAAATAGATGTACAGGACCACCATCACCCCTGGAAATTAGTGAAAATTAGGAAAAGTAGAAAGATAAATAACTAGAGCCTCCCTTACATCAAAAGTCCTGACCTTCCCACTGCCAACTTGTTCTATCTCCCAGTAAGCCATTTGGGCGGTGAGTTAAGTGACACCCAGCCAACCATGAGGAAATCTGAGCATGAAACCAGGCCTAATTAGGCCTTCTCTTGTGTGTTGTAAGAATTGTATTTGTAACCAAGCAGAAGGCAAGACCAAGATGGAATGCCCTTGGTCCGTGGAAGCAAAATAAATGGGCAGCAATCCAGGGCACAGGTGACAGGGCCAGAATTTGCCCCCTGAGCCTTGAGCTGATCAACCTGGCCTCACTGGTCGGTGAAATGTTGAGGAGAGAGGTCAACATCTCTCTGTGCACAGAGCAGACAGAGAAACAGTGTGCCTTTTCAGAGGAAGTCTTGCAGTATATGGTCCCTTGCTCTGCGCCTTCCCCATAGCTATTGATTTTGTAATGAACAGCATATTGTTAACATGTGTTTATTTGCAGTACACATTTATGTGAGAGGATATCCTATATGCTGCTAGATTGTAATGAAGTACCATTCCGTTGAAAACTAATATTCTGATAACACAATCTCTGTACTGTGTAATGGACAATGTCATTAAAGGACAACCAAACATCCACATCTGCAGCAAGGGTATAAAACTACTACCACCACAACAAAAATCCTCTAATTTACTGTAGCTGAAAAGTAATGCAGGTTAGATTCTAAACTATAATCAATGCCCTATTATCTTTCTGATTAGTTGACAAAAACTTGTTCTTAATGTTATCAACTAGTATCGCACATCTGAATTACATGCACGGCAATACCTGTGATATTTTCAGAAAATATTTGGAATATGTGTACATCTTGTGTGCACATTTCAGCTCCTTCTTGCTGCATCAAATTGCTTTATTGGAACATTAGCTTGAGCCATTGGATGTTATGCTGGGTAGACACTGTACTGATGTTGGGATGTTGTTTCTTTTTATGACAAATTATGCTGCTTGCTGGATTTTAGCATAATTATTCACAATTCTAAACTTCTCTTTCAGTGTTGTAAATTCAGTCTGCTGACTGTAAAAGGAGTCCCTATATGGCTTGATCTCTGCAGAAGTCAACCCCAATAAATTCAAGTCAATTTACTTCTATCTATGAGTGCTTACACTGTGGCCATGAGAAATCCTATATGTGCTTTCTTTGAACTTAACGGGGCTCCTTTTGGAGCAGACGTGCCTAAGATTTGAGGAGACTTGCATAAGATTATACTGACAGAAACCTCAGCATTTATTTTTCATATTTCAAAGACCCATAGTATGAAATAAAAATGCAGCCCAGAGAGTCTTGAAGTACCTCAAACTGTCACCCTCCAGACGTTTTGGACTACAACTCCCATCAGCCCCAACTGTGAGGTAGTAGTCCATATCATCGGAAGGACTCCAGATTGAAGAAGACTGTCTTGGATGAACACATTTTTAAGGAATTAACTTTTGTATCCTGGAACCCACTTCATCATTTCCTCCTGACCAGAAAAGATGCTAGTTTGTGAATGCCTGCAGTGGACAGCAGAATCTATTCCTGCTCTGCCAATCATCTGGGGGGGTGGGGTGGGGGGTGGCAGAGTGCATTAACGAACCCATGCAATCTTCCACTCCCCCGTGCTAGAACAGCTACAACTTTGAAACTGATGATTTCATCTATATGCTTTGTTATCCCATTCATCTGGATGGCCTGGGGGCACCATGTATAAAGTTGAACAATAATTTATTCAGAAAAAGAAAAATATATATTCTCTGTATAATGATATGTGGGATTTTGGATGGCATCAAAGTGAATCTGCTGTCTTGCATGGAACGCCTTGAGACAAAGTTCTCACTGAAAACTAATTGCAGTACATCATCATCATCTATCTTGATTATGGATGGGTTCACTGGCAGTCATCCTAGTTAGACGACTACATGTTTGATGGTGGGAAGAGATGTTGGTGCACAGATTTTGCCCTTGTGCAAGTGTTGCATCTACAGCAGCAGAAGGGGACCTAAGGCCTGCCAGATGTTGGCCAAAATCAGAGATGATTGGAGTCATAATCCAACAACATCTGCAGGGTCACAGGGCCACCATCCCTGGTTCACAGTTTGACAGGTGGGGCGGGGCAGAATGAGACCTTTCTCCAGTCATATACCTTCGTATGTGCTCCCACTGACCACAGCTGGCAGAGAGTGGTTGTGGAGGAGGAAGAATAATTCTCTTGTAGTTGACATGATATTACCAGGAGACTTGCATCTTTAAAAACCAGTAATGCAAGGAGGAATGCTGTTTTTTAGCTTGAGGATTACAGGAATGCTGTTTTTTAGCTTGAGGATTACAGTCCTATCTGGGCAACCTTCCAGAGATAAAAGTGTGTCACCCCACTTCTGATTTTTTCCCCAGGATGATGAGGAACCATTAATGAGTACTCTTTGGGTTTGGTCAGTCAACCAGCTACAAATCCACCTGTTACCTCGTTCAACTCACATTTTACCAGCTTCCTTGCAAGAATATCATAGGGGACTTTGTCAAAAGCCTTACTGAAATCAAGATACACATCCACAGCATTCCCCTGATCCACCAAGCTTGTAACTCTATCAGAAAAAGAAATGATAGGCATGATCCCATCATAGGTACACAGTTTTAGGTACCATTAATTAAAATGATAAAGCTGTGTGCTTAAACTGTGTGCTTAAATTTGGCTGGATTGAGGCTAATATTCCATATCACTGCATATCACCAGCCCAATGCAGGCATTGTAAGTGCCCTGAAACAAACATGTGGGGTGGGAAGCAGAGGGGGAATGTGCCCTCTGGCCTCCCTGTATTAGTATTGCCATAGCCCCCCTAACTCATGGAAGGTGCCAGAAGCAGGGAGACATTTGTTTCCAGTAAACTGAGCCCAGAAAGAAGTGGATGGAAATTGGCAATTGCATTGACTAGAGGCAATGCAAACTGCTCATGGCAGGCTACAATAAGGTTACTGACAGTTTGGTAAAAGAGGCCTACAAGCACACAAAAGATGGTGGTGTTGAGCAGATGTAATGGTGACACAGAAGTCAGCTTTCTTCTATGCCGTCACTGTCATAGAGTGACCTAGGAGGTGGGCTTTGATAGAATTCAATAAATAAAATATTTGGTTTCCAATCCAGCTTCATTTTACGACTGTGGTGCCCCCAAGTCCATGTTGTACATTTTTCTTGTGGCTTCGCTGTCCACCCCTCCCACTGTGGGGCACTTTAGAGGGAAGAATGGTGCCCACCAGTGAGTGGGTGCAGAAATTTAAAAACAGACACATAATTTAAAAGGGAGTGCTGTGTTTGCCACCAGTGGCGAGCCCTGTCCCACAGTCCACAAAAATTGCTGTAATTGTTCCCCAAATTTGCCAACAGATAAAAAAAAGTTAGCAAATCTGGGCAGAATTTCACACAGTCCTATGAGAAACTCAGATGTGGACATGCTATTATATCTGTTGGGGTTCCCAGGAGCTAATCCTTTTCCAATCATTTTGAGCAGTGTGTGTGTGTGTGTGTGTGTGTGTGTGTGTGTGCATGCTCAGTGCTCTTTTCTTTATCTGTGTAGATTCCTGAAGCATCATTATGGTGTAATTTTAAATTGCAAATGTGATAGGCATTTCTTGAATACATAATATCTGTGCACTGTAATAATGTATCCTTTTAAAAAATGGTAATGTATCCTTTGGGCCAAATCGCTGTCCTACTGAAGTCAATGAGAATTGCAATCATCTTCTGTGGAATTAGAATGTGTCCCCTAGAGCCAGATTTTTAGATTAGCTCAGCTTCTGTATGAGCACTAAACAAAGCACTAGATCCCTTACAGTTTATTCAGCAATAAACTATGTGCCACAGTAGCTTTAAACTTAAGACTGCTGTTTTGGAGCAACTTTCTAAGCATTCCATGTAGAGAGTAGTGGTCTTAGTAGGGCAGCTCTGGTGTGAGATAGGGGCTGATACTCAAAACCAAGAATGTGACACCTACTTCAGAAGTAGGGTGGCCATTAAATTTTTATCCAAAAGAAATTTTGATTTATTATTAGGATTTCTGTTAATGTGGGGTTTCATTCTGAAGCTGTAGAGGGACATTTGTCAGCTCCGCTGCATGTCAGTTCTAAAAGTGTTCTGTCATTCTTGGCACAACAAGCAATCCTAATTCTCTCCCCCCTCCCCCCTAGGGATGTTTTATATGCTAGCACACAGACTACAAACTCCATGACTGCGAAGAAACTGCATTCATGTTATTATTTCTGCGGCCTTATGAGTGCAAAGCTCATGATACTTTTCAATTGTGAGTAGCTGCTCATACACAAAACCATCTGAGGGGTATATATTTCATAGAAATTGATCTAGACAATACTTCCCTGAAAGGGCTGTCTTCAGATGTCTTCTAAAGGTTATATAGATACTCAACTCCTTGACATCTCATGGGAAGGCGTTCCACAGGGTGGAACATGCTGTGCTTGGTTTTCAACTCAGCTTCTCCATTTATATGTGACCCAGACTTCCAAAATTTTAAGAATGCTAATTAAGTTTTAGATGTTTGCATTTGAAGCTCAACCATGAGTTTGTTGGGTGGCCTCAGGCAAATCACAGTCACTCCGCCTCAGTTCTCCATCTGGAAACTTGGAAAAAATAGTAACTTGTTTCTATTCTATTTCTTCCACAGGGTGGTTGTGACAGTCAGTTAGAGAAGAAATTAAGAGTTAATTACCTGGGGCCTCAGTCTGAAGGGGAAAGTAACTGAAAATGTTTCACAGAGTGGAAACTTCATCTTCATGTAGTAAATACTTGCTATTATCATCCTTGGGATAGATCATCATTTGGAACCCTGGGATTCTGCTTCCAAAGGAACTGCCCATCTTTTGAGATATAGAATCATAGAATCATAGAGTTGGAAGAGACCTCAAGGGCCATCGAGTCCAACCCCCTGCCAAGCAGGAAACACCATCAGAGCACTCCTGACATATGGTTGTCAAGCCTCTGCTTAAATACCTCCAAAGAAGGAGACTCCACCACAGTCCTTGGCAGCAAATTCCACTGTCGAACAGCTCTTGCTGTCAGGAAGTTCTTCCTAATGTTTAGGTGGAATCTTCTTTCTTGTAGTTTGGATCCATTGCTCCATGTCCACTTCTATGGAGCAGCAGAAAACAACCTTTCTCCCTCCTCTATGTGACATCCTTTTATATAATTGAACATGGCTATCATATCACCCCTTAACCTCCTCTTCTCTAGGCTAAACATGCCCAGCTCCCTTAGCCGTTCCTCATAAGGCATCGTTTCCAGGCCTTTGACCATTTTGGTTGCCCTCCTCTGGACACGTTCCAGTTTGTCAGTGTCCTTCTTGAACTGTGGTGCCCAGAACTGGACACAGTACTCCAGGTGAGGTCTGACCAGAGCAGAATACAGTGGCACTATTACTTCCCTTGATCTAGATGCTATACTCCTATTGATGCAGCCCAGAATTGCATTGGCTTTTTTAGCTGCCGCGTCACACTGTTGGCTCATGTCAAGTTTGTGGTCAACCAAGACTCCTAGATCCTCTACACATGTACTGCTCTCAAGCCAGGTGTCCCCCATCTTGTATTTGTGCCTCTCATTTTTTTGCCCAAGTGCAATACTTTACATTTCTCCCTGTTAAAATTCATCTTGTTTGTTTTGGCCTAGTTCTTTAATCTGTCAAGGTCATTTTGAAGTGTGATCCTGTCCTCTGGGGTGTTAGCCACCGCTCCCAGTTTGGTGTCATCTGCAAATTTGATCAGGATGCCCTTGAGTCCATCATCCAAGTCGTTGATAAAGATGTTGAATAAGACCGGGCCCAAGACAGAACCCTGTGGCACCCCACTAGTCACTCTTCTCCAGGATGAAGAGGAACCATTGATGAGCACCCTCTGGGTTCGGTCAGTCAGCCAGTTACAAATCCACTGAGTGGTAGCATAGTCAAGACCACATTTTACCAGCTTCTTTACAAGAATATCATGGGGCACCTTGTCAAATGCCTTGCTGAAATCAAGGTAGGCTACATCCACTGCATTCCCTTCATCTACCAGGCTTGTAATTCTGTCAAAAAACGAGATCAGGTTAGTCTGACATGACTTATTTTTCAGAAATCCATGCTGACTATTGGTGATCACAGCATTCCTTTCTAGGTGCTCACAGACTGTTTGTTTAATGATCTGCTCCAGAATCTTCCCTGGTATTGATGTCAGACTGACTGGGCAGTAATTATTTGGGTCCTCTCTTTTCCCCTTTTTGAAAATAGGGACAACATTTGCCCTCCTCCAGTCTGCCGGGACTTCGCCTGTTCTCCAGGAAATCTCAAAGATGACTGCCAGTGGTTCTGAGATCACATCTGCCAGTTCTTTTAATACTCTTGGATGCAGTTCATCTGGCCCTGGAGACTTGAATATATCTAAACTAGCCAAGTATTCTTGTACTATCTCCTTAGTTATTCTGGGCTGTGTTTCCTCTGCTGAATCATTTGCTCCAAATTCTTCAGGTCGGGCATTGTTTTCTTTATCAGAGAAGACTGAGGCATATTTAACAGAGGCTGCCAGTACTTACAGTACATGTGACTGGGGACAGGGCCATTCCCAGGGATATTTGTACAGTGGTGACTTTAGGCACTAAATCAAAACTTTAGACATTTCTCTGGCTTTTAGTGGATGTTTGAGCTAACATTGCTACTTCGTCCTTGTTGTGTTGCTGTTTATTGCTGCTTCATTTTGCTCACTGTGCTATAAGTGTTTTAGCCATCCCCACTGATTTGTTTTAATTGCTTTTACACTTATTGCTAGCTACCTCAGATCTTTGACTAAGGTATAACAGTTAGGAATGGATAAATAGAAAATACTCTGCAATTCTCCTGCCCCTCTTCAGCTCAGAGCAGAACTGGAGGATTGTAGGGAAGACTGGCAAATGTTCACACAAGAGTCGCAGGATCACACCAATACTCATGGACTGTTATGAGCTTTGTTGTTTAGTCGTGTCCGACTCTTTGTGACCCCCTGGACCAGAGCACACCAGGCACTCCTGTCTTCCACTGCCTCCCGCAGTTTGGTCAAACTCATGCTGGTAGCTTCGAGAACAATGTCCCACCATCTTGTCCTCTGTCGTCCCCTTCTCCTTGTGCCCTCCATCTTTCCCAACATCAGGGTCTTTTCCAAGGAGTCTTCTCTTCTCATGAGGTGGCCAAAGTATTGGAGCCTCAGCTTCAGGATCTGTCCTTCCAGTGAGCACTCAGGGCTGATTTCCTTCAGAATGGATCTGTTTGATCTTCTTGAAGTCCATGGGAGCTAGGTCCTGGCAAAATAATGTCCTGGGCTTGCCATTTTCTCCACTGATCAAATGCTTCCACTGGACTTTCTAACAGCATGTGAGACATAAGAGAATATGAAGACCCCAGTTCAGTAGCTGGAACATGGTGGAGCAATGCCACTCACCTTACCTGTTGGCCACTTTGCTGCTGCTCACTGGGAGATTGAGGAGGCAGGGCAATGATGCAGAGCCAGTCCAGTGCACCCCTCTGACCTCACTGATGCCTCGCCCCTCTCCTCTACCTCCTGATAAGCAACAGTGATGCAACCATCTGGAGGTCAGGTGAGTGCTGCTGCCCCACCATGCTGTCTACTGCTGGTCTTCGTGGATCTCTAGTTCAGCAACCTGCATTCCTCAGGGGGCCAAACAGATGCCTGTGGGAAGCCTACCAGTGGGACATGAAGGGCAAAAATTACTAAATCTGAGAGGGATTTATCAGGCTCAGGCAACGTTACAGGCACTGATTTGTGTACTTCATTTTATTTGCACAACATACACTGGTCATGGGACGCGGGTGGCGCTGTGGGTAAAACCTAAGTGCCTAGGACTTGCCAATCGTATGGTCGGCGGTTCAAATCCCCGCAGCGGGGTGAGCTCCCGTCTTCGGTCCCAGCTCCTGCCCACCTAGCAGTTCGAAAGCACCCCTAAAGTGCTAGTAGATAAATAGGTACCACTTTATAGCGGGAAGGTAAACGGCGTTTCCGTGTGCTGCGCTGGTGCTGGCTTGCCAGATGCAGCTTTGTCACGCTGGCCACGTGACCCGGAAGTGTCTCCGGACAGCGCTGGCCCCCGGCCTCTTAAGTGAGATGGGCGCACAACCCTAGAGTCGGACATGACTGGCCCGTACGGGCAGGGGTACCTTTACCTTACACTGGTCCTATTAAGTTTGAAGTCTTTGTTTTCCTGCCACATTTGGGAATTTGGACGGCAGACTTCACAAGCGCCAGACTATCCTGCCCTGTCACATAAACAGAGTGTCACAATCAGCCAGGGGTGCCGACTCCTGGAGGCCAAACCCTTCCCCCCCCCCCATATTTGTTTGCAGGGGGCTGGGCCCTTCGATGTTCATTGCATCAGGTTGGAGAAGCCAGGAACACGATTGCAGCATGGCTTCAGTGGCCAGCTCCTTCTCCTCCTTCTCTGCCACAGAGGGGAAGGAGGGGGAAGTAGCAGGAAGCAGCTGGATGGGGGAGGCAGCAGGTGGGGCCAGCAGTGAAGAAGCTGCCAGCCATGCCAGCGGTGCCTCCACCACATTCCTGGCTCTTCCAACCTGGTGTGATGTTCAGGCATCACACGTGCAACGTCAGCACTTCTGACTTCTAGATGCGATGTTGGCCTGTGTGGCATTGTTCCCCCCCCCCAGTCACATTAACAAGGTGGTGCCTCTGTTATCAGCTCTGCTGCTGAAAGCTGGAACCAGAATTAAGAGACTGATATTTTCACTGCCTCTAATGTAAGGGTATAATATACTTTATATGTGGGTGGGGGGTGGTTTTTATTTTTTTTTACTGATTGACAGTTTTTAAAATCAATGCTGTAATTTGATTCTTAGGGGTCTTATGCATTTTTAAGTGTAAATGTGGGAGGAATTGATAAAAAATATATAAAGGTGGGTGTGAGTAATGTTTTCCTAGGGGTGGATAGATCAGCCTGTTTCCATTCTATGTCAGTCTTCAATCCGCTTTCAGTCTTAATTCCATCCTGTTCTGTTTTCTGCAGATTTTTTCCTAAACAACACAAACAATCCACATTTAAATTGAAGACATTTTTGTATTATGGTGCTTTAATATATGCCTTTCCTATATATTCTGTATTCATTTCCCATGGACTCCCCACCCAGCAAAATGCTTTTCTGTGCATTTTCACTCTAAAAACACACATTTTGTATGCATTTTTTTCTACAAAATGTGCACTTGATGCACATTTTTGTGAACTGAAACTGAATTGCAAAATTCAGATTAAGTGCATTCCAAACTGGGTAAAAGTCTGGGAACTCCTTAAAAATACGAAAAGAAAAGAAAAGAAAATTTTTCCACCATCCCTACACTTCCCCCTAATGGACTAGGATGGGCTGTAGAGAGTCTAATCCACAACAGTCCCTGAAATATGTGTTTACTCTTAGTCCCTAATTGATGTGCCAGAGGATGTCACCCTCATGGTCAGAGGTAAGGGTGGAAGTGACAAGCTCCAACAAAGGCTTCAGTGGCATTGCCCCCAATACTCCCCAGCTTGTTTACTACTTGGTTGCCTTTATGGGAGATGAGACATTGAACCACTATGATTTCTGTTGGGTGGTAGCTTTGCGTGTGAATAAATCACTTCTCTGCAAGAGGTACCAATGATACTCTGGTTAGAAATGGTTGTCTGCGTCTTCTGAACTCTGCTCCAAATGTTTTTGGTACCATACAACAATTAGAGCATAACCGCCGGAGTGAGAGCCCTGCTGCCTTTTGTCAATGCAACATTGCTGGGAGGGGAATCAATACTGTAAGTGATGTTGTTTTTCAAGACTAGAAGGATGTCATTTGGCTGTTGTATCTAAGAGGTCAAACGACTGCATAGGGTAAGAACAATAAGACAAAGAGAGAGCTTTCCCCCGCCTTTTCTTGAAAAGAATAGAAAGACCTTGCCAGGACCAGCTCTTACATTGCAGAGACTCAGGGTCCCTTCCAAATATACAGTTCTATGTTTCCTTCCTCTTTAGACATATAGAGTAGTCATGATCCCTGGAAGGTGACCCCCTGCAGCACCCAGGAGAGGAACAGCATCCAGAAATCTCTATATGACGCATGCGCCCCATTGCAGACTGGTTGATACAGGGAAGCACATCACCTCCACAATGGCAGGAAGTGGGTAGAAGGAGTCCGTAGGCTCCTCTGCATGCCTGCAGACCTGCAAGTTATAGCTTTATGTCTCTGCAAGCCATAGTTTTTCCCCAAAACATTTGGCCCTTGTGAGCCTTAGGGGTTAATGGATAGCAATATTTCAGAGCTTCCCCATCCCTGCTCCTGAAAGTATAAATAATGCATTACTTGAACCCTGCAATCTCTGTCTGTGCTGATTCTTTAATTACAGTACCATCCCCAGCACCATTCAGAGCCAGACCACTCTTTGGCAAGCGCTTTCAACGGGGCTGTCATAAAGTTCAATTTCCAAGCAAGAGAAAATGCTGGGAATCCATTTATTTTGTTCGCTGAGAAATCCCCCGGGGTTTAATTAAAGAGTGGTAATTAGATGTACTATATGTTTGTGTCTTGTGTCGTTTGTGTCTTGAATTCTGATCACAGCAATATGCCTTCGCCCGGCGTTTTTGATCTCTCCCTTCTCTGTTCTCAGCAAGATTAACCAATTTACCCAAGGAGAGAGAGGGGGAGGGGGAAGCCTCTTTGGAGTACTTTAGTGAGCTTAATGTAAGATTTCCAAAGAGACTGGGGAAGGAAGGTTGCCTGGTAGTCAGATCTGAAAGGTGGGGGTGTGGGAAAAAGGAAAAGTTAGAGATTCACCTTGACTCAGTAAGTCAAATCATTCCTTTTGGGTCAATTCACAGAGCGGTACAGCTCTGTCAATACAGAAGTTACCCCCCACCTTTTTTAAAAAAACAAACATGTGGACCCTGCAACAAAATGTTGCAGTGCATCCTTCCCTCTTAAAAAGAACCTTCCTGTTCCGGATTGCAGCTGGCCTTCCTTTCAAGCAGGACATTCCACTTCTCACACCCAACCATGTTAGCCTTTTCCTTTCCGAATTTCACACTATATTTAATAGAATCACAAAATCATAGAATTGAAGAGCTGGAAGGGATGTAGCCCAACCCCCTGCAATGCAGGAATGTGGGGATCGAACCGTCAGCCTTCGCATTATCAGCACCATGCTCTAACGAACTGAGCTGCATGATTTCTTGACTATTGAGCATGCACAGTTTTCATCGTGGGGTGGGGGGTGGGGTAGGTGTTTTACCTGTTTAAGGTTATATCCAACTAAGTGTGACTCAGAGTAGCCATGTCTATTCATTTTAAAGCATCTACCTGCATTAAGTCTAACGCTGGATGCAATTCATTAAGGTTTTTTTCAATTCATTAAGGTTAAGTACCTGTATCTTTTGCCTTAAAGGTAAAAAATGAAACAACTGTACATGGGAAATCAACCAGGGGCAACAAGGGTGTAATGGTTCTAGGGGGTTGCTCATGCGTAAGTTGCCGCCACTCTTGGCTTGGTTGCCTGGTTGAACCCTTTCTGTCCGGACAGCCCTTCACTGCGTGGCTGTCTCAGTCACTGGCAGAATCCGTCAGTGGGCGTTTCTTGAACTTCTTCCAGCAAAGAAGCTCTTTGACGCCAAGTCTCCTCCTACTCTCCCTGCGCGGAAGTCTTCTGCACAGGGAGGGTGTGGGCAGCGGAGCACCCGTGCTCTCCCCACTAGTCTCCATTGAAGAGTCCTGGAGCCTTTTCTCCGATTCCCCCATCTGCCCCCCTTGTCTCCTGGTGTTACGTTGATTTCCTTCCCCAGCAGCTGGGCTGCCTCCCTCCCTGCTGGGACCCTCTCCGGCATCGCTCTGGAGCCTTCTCTCCGCCTCTGGCTCCGATGGCAGTTCCCTGACAAAGGGTAAGCAGACATTCCCCTCATTGCTCTTCCAATCCAATTCACAGTCTCCCATTTTTCATCTTAGAAACAAAAAAGCCCGTTGCAAGTGAGCTACATGTATTTCCTTGTAACAATTTTTTTGGCTCTAAAGGATCAATTGATTTCCATTCTTCTTTGATAAAGACACACACACACACACACACACATTTTATTTGCTTTTTTCATTATGGCCACAGCTTGGTAAACAAGACAACTCTGTGTGCCCTGTAAGGGGCATGTTGTACCCATGCTGTACAAAATTAGCCCTAGTCCCTTTGATAGTGGTGCCTTTCCATTCTGTTTAATCATGGCCCAAAAGCAATTACGTTGCAACTAGCTGTGTAGCCAGCACAGTGGGTGTGTGTATATCATCATCATCATCGCTTTTAATTTGTATACCGTCTTTTCTATCTTACAATACCCAAGACAGTATACAAGCTGAGGAAACAAAAAATGTATGCCTTATAACAATCTAATACAATACGAAAAAGGTTTATCAAGGGTGCAATGAGATTAAGGGCCACTTGCCCTTTTTACCCACTGTTGTCTTTTTAATTGTATATATTGCTTGTTTTATGTTGCTATGGCCGTTGGCCAATGCAAATAAAGTTTATCTATCTATATACAAAAATGTGATAATAAAACACAACTTTAAAATAAGCAGCCTACATCAAATAAAGTAACATTCAACAATCATTAGAATAGTATAAAATAATATTAACTATCAGCATATGAAAATTATACAGAAATCTACTCTTAACAATTACTATAAATAATTTCTAAACTACAATCAATAAAACAACGACAAGCCACAGTGCATAAAATAATACAATACAACTTGAGAAGCAGAGAGTGGAGGGTGGAGCAAGGCAGGTGGAAGAAGGCCTTGCCTGATGAAGTGTCTTCCCTCACATATATATGGCTTGCATGAGTAAAACCCTTAACTCTACTCCTCTCCAACAACAGGATTGATCTGTCTATACATCTATTTGAAAGGCCTGCTTGCCAGACTCCGTATGCCAGCCTTGTGTTGTTTTGCTAGGGCAGGGATTTCAGCACTTGGCTGTTTTCATTTGGTGATTTCTATTTGGGCAGCAACAAAAATAAAAAGATGTCTTTGTGTACAATCTGGTGCTGGGAGTCATCAGAGACGGACATGAGCTCTAGCATGAGGTCCGGCTGCTTTGAAGTATCTCAGCTATAGTGCCAAAAACCCTCTGGATCAAAAGTCTTGCACTGATGGGCATCCCTGCCATGTTTTGTTTAATGTCCACCATTTCTTTCCTCCAGTTCTAAAATGCAATGAATATAAATATTGGACACCACTTTCATTGTGCAAATTGAATCAAGTTTGATTTGGATGAATAGCTTCTGAGATAAAACTCAGGCAGCTTCCCAGGATCTGCAAACATTTCAAAAAAAATCCACCACCGCCACCTCTTCACATTCAGGGAGCTTGCTAAACTAGTTTCCAGCCTCAGGCGATGGCCTAGGCTTGAGTTCCAGGGTCCCAAGCGCTGCCCAAGGATACCCAACTCTCTCAAAGGCAGCAAATGAATGCTTACTGAAGTTATGGCTGTTGTATTTATTAGGGATGCGCACAAATACAAAATACATCACAAATCTGCAGATCAAATAAATATATCACCATAAATGGATCGCCCCTTTGGGAAGCCTTATTATGTTATTTTTAGACATTTTTTGTATAAAAGCAACTAATGAATATAAATGTTTAAAGAATCATAGAAGAAGAAGAAGAAGAGGAGGAGGAGGAGGAGGAGTTTGGATTTGATATCCCGCCTTTCACTCCCTTTAAGGAGTCTCAAAGCGGCTCACATTCTCCTTTCCCTTCCTCCCCCACAACAAACACTCTGTGAGGTGAGTGGGGCTGAGAGACTTCAAAGAAGTGTGACTGGCCCAAGGTCACCCAGCAGCTGCAGGTGGAGGAGCGGGGAATTGAACCCGGTTCCCCAGATTACGAGACTACCGCTCTTAACCACTACACCATACTGAATCATGGAATTGTAGAGTTAAAGAGATCCAAAGGGTCATCTATTCCAACCCTCCCCCTGGCATTGCGGGAATCTCAGCTAAAGCATCCATGACAGGTGGCCATCCAACCTCTGCTTGAAAACCTCCAAGGAAGGAGAGCCCACCACCTCCTGGGGGAGACCATTCCACTGCCAAATGGTGTTACTGTCAGTCAGGAAGGAACCCCCTTTCTAGTAATTTGAATACATTGGTTCAGGTCCTACCATCCAGTACTAATGCCAAAACAGATTAGAAGGGGCCTAACTTGCCACTTGAGAAATGGGCATTGGTATTCTCTCACAGAGTATCTTATTAACCTGCAGGCACTCCCTCTTTACCCTGCTCCCTTCTAACATCTGCCGCAGATCTGCCCAGGTCCATGAATTAAGTTTTTGTGACGGCTCTAATTGCTAGAACGCGATCATGTGTTTACTCAGCAGCATTGCAAATGTGGCAAGAATAGCACTCCTTTCCAGGAGCATATGTTGCAATTATTGATATTTACTCTTAGGTGGGTGAAGGTGGGGAGGGGAGTAGCCTGTTTTTGTTTCATTTTGGTTTTTTCCTTTACTTCATTGTCCACACAGGAAATGTCTCTGTGAGACTTGCAAACAGCACCAGATTAGGCTGACATGGCTGGTTGCCGACTCCTGTGTGCATCATGTTTCCCAATAACGATAAGCAAGTCAAATGCTCCTGGTCTCCCTGATTTGTAAACATCTGGACCAAGGGCACAGATACAGCTCCCGATTAGTCATGCAGCAGAGTGCAGCAAAACGAGAAAGCATCGCGAGCCTCTCTGACAAGAACAACAAGGCACTAATAAATTAGCTGAGTCGTGTCTGAATTCTAATTGTTTCAGCGGTGGAGTTCCTGAAGTTTTCAGATCTTGTTTATACTCAAGCAATGCAGACTGCTCTTCTTACAGCTCCCTGCAAATTAAACCACTCTCTGCCTGACCTTGTCAGACAGTAGAGGTCTGCCTTTCATTGTCTTCTGAGACTGTTCAGTTTTAATTTGCCCCACAGACTATAATGGTGCCACCTCTAAACCAGAGGGATAAGATCCAGCCAAAGCTAACCACTTATAAGTCCAATTTTAATCAGGGGGTGAAATCCAGCAGGGGCTGTCCACCAGTAGAACAGACAAATGTTGGCGGAAAAGAGTTCCCATTTTTCTGAATAGTCTTTGTATGCTCCCGAAATCTTTTCCAGAGGGTTGAGTGACCCTGCAGAACAGATTTTATTTGGGGGGGGGCAGGAGATGAGAAGCTGCAGGAGAGGGGAAGGATCTTGCTCATGAGTCAAACTCCACTTGCATGATGTTGGATCTCACCAGTTAGCTAGATCACCTCCAGAATAACTTCGCACAAACATTTTGGGTCTTATTCCTTCCTGTATCACTCCCATCACACAGACATAAACATGGTAAGAATGGTTAACGTCTGCTACATGTAATCTATGTCTATAGATTAGTGACGTGGTGTAACATGTCCTCCACTTTCTGGAAAGTTCTCTCCCCTTCTATTTCCCTGCCTCTTTGCATAGTACTTTAGCATTTCACTGGGTGGAGAATTGAACTCACCATTTCCCCATGTTTACAAGAGAGCCCAGCCAAGGACATTGTGGGTTTTTCTTTTTTCTTTTTCCTCCCTTTTTTTCTTTTTAAACGCTTTATTGAATTCCAAAAGAAAGCAAACAGTCAAGAAAAGAATAATACACCTTTCCACAAAATTAACTTCTTTCATCATAAAGAGCTTCTATAATGACTTCTTGTCATCCCATCGTGAGTCCTAAAAACTTTTAACATGTCACACTTTTCTTTTATCAGTCCAAATCAATCTCCATTATCTTATTTTCCTAGGGTTTTAAACATTTCTTCAGAAGTCACTCCAGACCTGCCAATGAATTCATTTTTTTTACAATGCTCACTGAGATATTTTCTATACATGTCCCATTCTCTCCTAAATGTTTGTTCCATGTGGTCTCCGAGTTTTCCCGTCATTCATGCCAATCCTAGATACTCCAGCAGTTTCGCTTGCCACTCCAGTTTGGTCAGGATTGAGTCTCCCTTCCAGTTTCTGGCTATTAACATTCTCGCTGTAACTGTGGCGTAAAAAAACATTTTCCTCACATTTTTTGGGATGTCTGTGCCCATTATTTCCAATAGGAAGGCTTCAGGGTTTTTTGCAAAGGAGATCTTAAATATCTTTTAAAGCTCATCATGTATTATCTCCCAGAATTGCTTTACTTTTCTACACTTCCACCACATATGTAACACTGCGCCTTTTGCCTCTCCACATCTCCAACAACTGCTTGAGAGCTATTTCTATACATTTTTGCTAACTTTGATGGTGTTAGATACCAGCAATGGAACATTTTTATAAAATTTTCTTTCGAAGTATAGCACGCAGTAAACCTCAGGTCTTCCTTCCACAATCTTTCCCAAGCTTCCATCCGGATATTATATCCAAAATCTTGGGCCCATTTGATCATCACTGATATAACCTCCTCCTCCTTGACTTCCCAGGCAAGGAGCCTATACATTTTGGAGAGTGTTTTCTCTTTAGATTGTATCAGTTCTTTTTCTAGTCTTGATGGTTCTGTAGTGAAACCCTTCCGTTTGTCTAATTTATATGTCTCATTGAGTTGGTGGTAATGTAGCCAATCTTGTAAGTATGTTCAGACTGCCTCAAAACTTTTTAGCCTAAGCTGATTTCTCTCCTATACTTTGTGGGTTTTTCAGGAAGTTCAAACCCCCAGTAAAAAATCAGACTGCAGATCACAGGAGAGGTTATTTCTGGAATGAAGGAAGACACTCACAATGTTTCTTCATCACCTTGAAAGTAAGCTAAATGCCATGAAAACCCAGTACTTGTCAGGGAGGGGCTGGACTGAGGAGGAATGGTGGGGGCCGCCCCCCTTCTCCTGAACCTTCCCGAGAACAGAAGGACAGTGTAGATTTAGAACAGTGGTTTGCAGAAGCTCATAATTCAGAGGCTGCAGAGGAAAGAATCTGGGAAATATTGGGAGAGCAGCAGGAAGAAGCAGCATCAGGGGAGAGACAGCTGACAGTGTCTTTGGAAAGCATTCCTGACCTCCCCCTCCCAGGACCAGGCAAGCATTGAGGGTAGTAGAACAGAAAGCTCAGAGGCAGAAAGCTCAGATTAGCCGATGCAGAGATGATTTAGAATAGGAGAGAGGGAGGGGAGAGAGACTTTATTTGGAGCAATGCCGTTATCTAGGGAAGGCTGCATTCCTTCGTCTCTCTCTGTGAATATATTGGTAAGGACTTTTATTGTTTATCTGCTTCTTGGCTGTTACCATGGGAGGGATCATGTTCCCCAAAACCTGACAGTACTCCAGCCATGAAAATTTTGCTGAATTTTCTCTCCACTTTGAATAATTGCAAATCACACACACGCTCATTTATTGACTGCAAATACACAGTGATAGGCAAAATTGGAAGAAAATTCCAGCCAGCATGGCCAGTGGTCAGGGTTGAGGTGCAGTTTAGCAAAATCCAGAAGGCCATAGATTGCCTACCCTTTCCACAGATTCTTGGAAGAGAGGTGTAGCTTTTCAAGCATCCTAAACCCTAGGCTAATTTGTAGAAGATAATGAATCCATAGATCATGAAGTCAGCTACATTTTTCTTCCGCCTCCAAAATTCCTTTCTCTCCAGGTTTGAAGCATGTAGAGAAATGTGTTAATTCCCCAAGTCACTTACTGGGAGGGTATTGAAATATCGGATCTTATCTATAGCTTCCCCCCTGTCTTCATGACCATTGCAGTTGTAGTTGTTTTTCATTTGTTTCTTCTTGGGAAGGAAATATCAGTCAAGTGAGATTTCTTTTGTTTTGCAATTTACATTTACACGCAAACGCAAAACAAGAATAAATATACAGCCAACCATGTAATATTAGTCTGTTTCTGCTTGGGAGTCTTGCTGCATTATGAATTATATTTTACATGGCTCTTTAACTGCTGGCTAGAATCCCCAAATTTGCTTCTCCTTACCCTAAATCAGAAGTCTAATATTTCAAAACTACTGCTGTTCTCTCATTGTGCTAATATTAAATTTGGTTGTTATGGTTGTAGTATACTAGATGACTGGCCTTCTAGAGCTCTTAGTTTGCTGAAGCTGCGTAGAGGAATAGCAAAGAAATTTGGACACTGAATGGAAATATGACAGAAGGATATAAAGAATAGAGCAGAAATAGTCCCATTTTAATGATGGGGAGTTAAAGCTGACAAAGAAACCTGGATCAAGCAGAATTCAAGACTAGGGATGCTTGACAAAGTCCACGTTTCTATATTCCGACGTGAAGTGACTTGATCTATACCTCTCATACTGACTCAATGGTTGCACTTTTCTGAACCTTGCAAGTTGGTTCTCAGCAGCTTAAGTGTATCGAAATACGTTTGAGTAGTATATGTTTTGAGAGAAAATGCATTTAGAAATCTGTGTGTGAAGCACATGGTGAAATGCACATCCTCATGTTTAACCCCCCACCTCTCCTCCAAAAAAAGGAAAATTAGTGAGGAAATGAGATAGAACAGACTTATGGGTGAAGCTATGCAAAAGAGACATAGACCAGAAATGGATCCCTTCACCCCTCACTTTCAATATAAATTCATTTTGATATTTGGCAGTGACATGGTCATATGTTTGTGAGAGCTCTCCTTGCATGGATAAAGATCCACTTCCCGTAAGCCTGCTTGAAGCTCCAGTTCAGTGGTGAGCAGTAGGCATTCACAAATGAAGTACAGAAATCCCCATTAATATCACACCAGGTGGGATATCCTAGTTCTTCATTTACATGTATTTATCAGCTGTGGCACAATTCAGCCACAGCTGGACACCTTTAAGCACCTGTGTTTAAAGTTTCATTCAAATAGCCTTTCAAGTGCTTAACGTCTGTTCCAGTCATGCCTAAGGTGTTCCTCAACTTTTTATGGGTTGGATCCTCTCCCTGTCTTCATATCTTTATATCAGAAAGGATGCACATGGGGGGTGGGGCCTAATTAACTTGTGGGATTCACTGCTACAAGATGGGATTAAAAGGTAAAGGGACCCCTGACCATTAGGTCCAGTCGTGACCAACTCTGGGGTTGCGGCGCTCATCTCGCTTTATTGGCCGAGGGAGCTGACATACAGCTTCCGGGTCATGTTTGCCAGCATGACTAAGCCACTTCTGGAGAACCAGAGCAGCGCACGGAAACGCTGTTTACTTTCCTTAAAAAAAAAATAAAAAAGGTATTTATTCAAAATTTCAAAAAGAAAAAAAATACAAGAAAAAACAAAAATATAACAACAAAACAACAAAAAACAGAAAAAAGAATAACAAAAAAATACAAATACAAATTACATCCTTTCATTTACTTATTTCTTGGACCTCCTCACACCTCCCTTTTTGTATTCTATCTTAATTCATTATTTCAGCAAATTCTTCCCATACTTCACAATTTTTATTTAAATAATTTGTCTTAACAATCTCTCTCTCTCTCTTTTTTTCTTTTTTCGTTAACTCAACATATCCTTTCCAACTTTTACTATATTCTGTTATTCAATTTACGGTTGATTTCTTTATCCTTATCTTACCTTAAGAACCATAAAATTTCGAAATTTAAACCATATTTATGCATACCTCCTTCAAACCTTTCTACTAAAGCCAATTAATTCCTTTCCAACATATTCTGATATTTCATTAGTATCACACTAATTCCGAAAAGAAAATATATAAAAAGAAATTCTCTTCTAATTAAATCCAACGTCCCTTCTTCCTGGTTTCGGGTTATGTCAGTCCATTCTAACCATTACATCCTGTCCATCAATCTGGTGTTCTAATGTCCGAGGCTCTCAGGTCTCTTCTATGCCCCCTCTGCAGATTTTCTTGTTCCTGTTTATACTTGCACCCTTCCCTGTCCCTTGTTGGTTTCTTTCGTAGTTTCTTCCCTCTCTCCTTGAGGAGAGGGTCTCTGGGGAATTCCAAGCAGTAATAATCTTTATTTTCTTTCATCAAGTTAGCCCATTCCCCAGAGTCCCCCTCCCCTATTTTAATTTTGTAATCCAAAAGGTAGTTATTCCAAAAGTAGCTGTCAACTTGTTTCACAGTCCTACCAGAGCTAAGAGCTTCCTTAACTCCAGGCACTTCCAGACACACTCCAAATTCAATCTTCCAATGTTGCAGCTTTTGGTCATGCAGGACTTTGGATCTTTCCCTTTGTATCTTTTGAGGTGCAATCGCGACCTCTTCCATCTTCATCTGCCTTGGACTTGCCTTATCAAGCCAGTTTCCTGCGTTAGTTGTTGTAGAATTTTTGTCTTTGTTTCCTGTTAGTTCATATTTACTGGCTACAGCAGTCATAAAGTCCAACTTTTCATTCATCAAGTTCATTTTCTCATGCAACTGCTGCAGCATAGCAATTGTTTTGCCAAGGGCAGACGTTAGAGCTTCCTCCCTGCACCTTTCTGTTCAAGGTCAAATAGCTGGTCCCACGGTCTAATTCTCACAACTATAACGTTTCCCTGTGAACTGCAGCAACAAACTGACAAGCTCCCTCTAGGGGACACAGTTTCTAACGTCCATCTTTAAAAAGTATCCAACAAAGGGAAATTTACTTTCGATTTTCAAATACTTTGTTTCCTTAAAATACAAAGATGCAGAAAGCAGCGTTGAAGTTCATTTGTTTCTCTTTTTTAACTATCTGTCAAAAGCGTTCCATTTTCAATCAATGGAGATCTCCAACCATTTCTGTCCTGACACCCCGTGCCCAGGTTTGGGACGATAGAAACTTCTATTCCTTTACTCTTTCTCTGCAGGATTAAACGGTCAAATCCCTGCCCCCCTTTCTCCTGCTGTCAAGGGGGTTTTGTTGGTTATAAAAGCAAGAAATTTCAATCTTTGGATCAATTTTCCAGGCTATTTAGCTTGCAAGATCTTTACTTCAGTCTATTTACAAAAAGCGGAAGGCGGACTTCCTGTTTAGACCTTCCCGCTTCGTTGCCTAATTCATAAATTTCATAAGTTTCTTAGTCAAATCTTCCGTTTTTACTCACGGGTACTTGTTTTAGAGTCCAATTGTCATCAGGAAAAAGTCAGTGCTCTCCGGCGATGGCTGTGCGGCTTCCCTCCGTGAAAGTAGCAGTCAGTTCACAGCACCGCGCTGCTCACCCCACTCTGCTCCGGAGCCCCCAAAAAGGGGTTTCTCCGCAAGTGGGGGAGGCGCTCTTGGTGCTCTGCCGAACCCCACGTTCCTAGGCTTCTCCGCCTGGGATTTCTAGCGGGTCCCCACCTTCGCCGCGGTGGGAAGACCCAGTTTCCACGGAGCCCGTTCCTCCAATCGGAGGAACTCCGCCATTCGCCGATGGCGCTAACCCGGAAGTCCCGCTGTTTACTTTCCCACTGGAGCGGTACCTATCTATCTACTTGCGCTTTGACATGCTTTCGAACTGCTAGGTTGGCAGGAGCAGGGACTGAACAACAGGAGCTCACCCTGTCGCGGGGATTCAAACCGCCGACTTTCTGATTGGCAAGTCCTAGGCTCTGTGGTTTAACCTACAGCGCCACCCGCGTGGTCACTAATTCAGCAGGCTTTGAAAAGAAATTGGACATGCAGGGTAGGTCCATCAACAGTTATCAACCATAACAGTTAAATGAAACCTTCGTAAAAGGAGGTAATCAGTTGCTGAGAGACACGCTGCAGGGCAGGGATACTGCTTTTTCTAAGAAGCTTTCAGGCTTCTGCAGAAAACAGGACAACGGATGTCCCATAGAGGCATCTTGTTTTGAGAACAGGATGCTGGACCAGATGGGCGTATGGTCTGGTCCAGATTTAGGACTCTTCTTATGCTCTTATGGACTAAATGGACTTTAGTCCAGCAGTTTCTGCTATGTTCTAACTCAGTGGTGTCCAAACGTTTTTCAAAGAGGGCCAGATTTGATGAAGTGAAGGGCCAACCTTTTTTTAGGTTTTAGGATTGAAGTTGTTGAGCTTTTTTTTTTTTTAGGATTTTACCCGAGGAAATAAACTGCCACAGGGGCCGGATTAAACTGACCGATGAGCTAGGTTAGGCCCCCAAAACGGACTTTGGACATACCTGTCATAAGTGAAATCTTTCAAAAGATTTGACATGCTGTAATTCACCGTTAGATACTTAAATTCAGAAATATAAGGTGGGGCTGATTTTTGCACGGCAATTGCAGCTGCTTCCATTGCCCTCTCCCGTAACCACTGCCGCCCAATACATTGTTTCTGTATCAAAATAGCATTGACCCATGGAACACTGATGTGATTTTATGGTGTAGAATCATAGAATCATAGAGTTGGAAGAGACCACAAGGGCCATCGAGTCCAACCCCCTGCCAAGCAGGAAACACCATCAGAGCACTCCTGACATATGGTTGTCAAGCCTCTGCTTAAAGACCTCCAAAGAAGGAGACTCCACCACACTCCTTGGCAGCAAATTCCACTATCGAACAGCTCTTACTGTCAGGAAGTTCTTCCTAAGGTTTAGGTGGAATCTTCTTTCTTGTAGTTTGGAACCATTGCTCCGTGTCCGCTTCTCTGGAGCAGCAGAAAACAACCTTTCTCCCTCCTCTATGTGACATTCTTTTATATATTTGAACATGGCTATCATATCACCCCTTAACCTCCTCTTCTCCAGGCTAAACATGCCCAGCTCCCTTAGCCGTTCCTCATAAGGCATCGTTTCCAGGCCTTTGACCATTTTGGTTGCCCTCCTCTGGACACGTTCCAGTTTGTCCGTGTCCTTCTTGAACTGTGGTGCCCAGAACTGGACACAGTACTCCAGGTGAGGTCTGACCAGAGCAGAATACAGTGGCACTATTACTTCCCTTGATCTAGATGCTATACTCCTATTGATGCAGCCCAGAATTGCATTGGCTTTTTTAGCTGCCACGTCACACTGTTGGCTCATGTCAAGTTTGTGGTCAACCAAGTCTCCTAGATCCTTTTCACATGTACTGCTCTCAAGCCAGGTGTCACCCATCTTGTATTTGTGCATCTCATTTTTTTTGTATAATCATCATAAAAAGATTGTAACCCTATATGGTCAGGATGATTAGCAAATTGATGTTAAAGGGCTTTGCTGGGGTGCATTTCTCCCCTATAATTCATTGTGATTGCAACCACAGAAAAGAAATCCAGTTGTTTTCCCCAAGGAATTGAAAATTACAGGAGACAGGCCAAAAAAAGGGACAGAATGATGTATTGTGAACCAATATTCCAAAGGCCTTTTTTTTTCCTTTTGAAAAAATTAGCATTGGCAGTTTGACTGTGGGCACAAATAAGTAAAACAAAGAGTACAGAAAATCAAAACTAGGCTTGCAATTAATTATTTATATATATATATATATGTATATTTGCTTTCACAAAAACCAAGAAAGATGCAGATGCTGGAATTGTACTTTCTAACAGTATGTCCCAGGGTTTTCTGGCTGTCCCAATCAACAGCTCGTTGTGTCAAAGGAAGACTGTATCTCCATGTATCGCACACAATAGATCTGGATTCAATCACTGGAATCTCCTGGTAGGGTTGGGGAAAACTTCTGTGTGAAATCAAGAAGAGTCAGTTATATAGTTAGTGTAGGGCTACTGAGCTAGATGATCCAGTGATCTCACTTGATAAAACGCAGCTTGCTATGTTCCCTTATTATGCAACAAAAATGGTGGTCATTATTACCTGTTGGAATCCAGGCCATCTATCTCTGTCTCACATACACATTCAAAATTGTGCAGACGTTACTTTGTACTGTGACTGAGATAACAGGAAATTATCCACAATGCAGGGTTAAAAAGAAAATATGCCTTTTGAAGAGACTACATATTGGCTTGTCAACTTGTCAACTACTTCTGCTGGAAAGAATAACTGGAACACCAACAAAAACGCAGTGACTGAGAGCAAAGAAGCTACCCGTGGCCTTACAAGATAACATACAAGTTACGCTGCCTGGTATCTGCTTTGGCAGATGAAGTGGAAGAAGCAAAGCTGCAAGGCGTAATGAAGATGGAAGGCTCTTTTCGTTGCCGCAAATACAATGAACGTCCGTCGGAAGAGGAAGGCAGTCCATTGAAGAAGACTAAAACAGAGATGACGTGGGAATATGTTTCAGAATTAAAAACTCATCAGCACAATTACAGAAGCTGCTGTTGTCTCAATTTTACAGCCCCCTCCCCCTCCCCTGTTCTGCAAAATGAGGGTTGTAACAATGGCCTGCCAGCAGACCTGTTGTGGAGGCAACACAAATAATGTATAGGAACAAAAGCTATGACTATTCAAAGGAGCATTATCCAATCCTGGAGTTCAGACAAACAAGCAACAATCAATATTCCTGTCTGGGTGACAGATACACGTAGAATGAAGGGCCCCAACTTACCGTATTTTTCGTCCCATAGGACGCTCCATCCCATAGGATGCACCTACTTTTTGGGGGGGGAGGGAAATAAAGGAATTTTTTTCCCCTTTATTTTCCCCCCAAAACCGGTCGGGGAACAGTGGGATGGCGGCGCTGCGCCTCCCCGCTGTCCCCCGAGCTTGTGGGGCTGGCCGATGTCTGTCCGGTGCTCTGCTTCAGGGCGCCATGGGCGCCGGGCGGCAGGCTGCTATCTGCAGCATGGGGAGCCCTGCGGGGAACTCCTGCAGGGCTCCCCACGCTGCGGATGTCTGTCCGGCGCGCGGGGCGCTCTGCTTCAGGGTGCCACGCGCTCCGGGCAGCAGGCTGCTATCCGCAGTGTGGGGAGCCCTGCGGGGAACTCCTGCAGGGCTCCCCATGCTGCGGATGTCTGTCCGGCGCGCGGGGCGCTCTGCTTCAGGGTGCTCCGCCCGCCAGGCGGCAGGCTGTGGACACCTGCGCGAAGCACGGGGCGTCCTCCAAAGGAGTTCCCCCGGGCACGCAAGGCTTGTGGATAGCTTCCTGGAGCCTGGAGAGCGAGAGGTGTCGGTGCGCACCGACGCCTCTCGCTCTCCAGGCTTCAGTGAAAGCCTGCATTCGCCCCATAGGACGCACACACATTTCCCCTTCATTTTTGGAGGGGGAAAAGTGTGTTCTATAGGGCGAAAAATACAGTATACCATAAATTTAGCAGAATTTATTTAGGCATGTTGTGTGCCTAAAAGCTTTGTGTGATCTATATCCTGCAAAATTAAAACTAAAACCAGGTCCAGATCATGTAGACGGAACAGCCTACAGCTTGCATGTG
Source organism: Podarcis erhardii (assembly GCF_964252035.2). NCBI lineage: Eukaryota > Metazoa > Chordata > Lepidosauria > Squamata > Lacertidae > Podarcis > Podarcis erhardii. The sequence goes on along the minus strand of NC_138500.1, from coordinate 72,047,661 downwards.
CCTATGATCTCTGTGTGCTATGTGCACATGGTATATAATCTGTTTTGCCAATATTGGCTTCTTGTTTGTGTATAAATCATTGTCATTTTGTGGCTTTGGCATACTCATATGCGTTTCATGCAATATAATATTATTAGCCAATACATAAATTAAAATAAATATGGTGATGGAGGTCATGAGCCAGCCCAGCATCCATGGTCCCAACTCCCTTCTAAGCGCTTACCCTGCCCTGCTGTGCTGCCCGAAGAGGGCTGCCCTGGACTTGTGGGAGGCGAGTGGCTGGAGGGCCTGTTCAGGATCAGGAGAGCTATTTTGCTGATTTGTCATCACTGCTGTGTTTCCTTTCCAACACTGAATGATAACTGTTTTAAATACAACAGAGGAACAGGGATGCCAGAGAGCTTCAAATTAGCTCTGCCAGAAAGGAGATTAAAAATGAGGCTTATAAATAAAGCCCGAGTGCTGGAAAATTACAGCTTGTTCTGGATGCTGCTGTTTTTTTTTAAGTGCTGGTGATGTCCCCCCACTTCCTTTTTAATCTAGGACTTAAATGTTGAAAATGTAATTATTGTATTTTATGGGTTTTACAGTGGAATCCTATACATGTCTACTCAGAAGTAAGTCCTCTTCGCTCACCCATTCTTTGTTTTTGCTGACAGATGCAGAAGCTCTTTTAGGTTATAAATTATCACTCTGAAGGTAATTTTAAAAGGGAGGCATTTGCAGTTTTAGTATCCATAATAGAGCTGCAAAAAGAACATGAAGGGACATTTTATCATGCTTGGTGGACATGTAAAAAAGCTAATAAAATATTGGACACAAATACATAGTGATTTTCAGAGTCCAGCTTCGCTTTCTTGGCCCACATTCAGCTCATCACTGCATCCAAACACCCATCTAGCACCTCAGCTGGCTCTCCTGATTCAGACAAAAAAGAGAGACAGAGCTGAGTGTTATCCATATATTGGTGGCACTTCGCTCCAAAACTCCTGGTGACAGCTCCCAGAGGCTTCATATAGAAGTTAAATAGAATGGGGGAGAGGATAACATCTATGACAGGCATCCCCAAACTCAGCCCTCCAGATGTTTTGGGACTACAACTCCCATCATCCCTAGCTAACAGGACCAGTGGTCAGGGATGATGGGAATTGTAGTCCCAAAACATCTGGAGGGCCAAGTTTGCCTATGCCTGGTCTATGGCATCAAACAGCGGCATGCCATAACTACTTTCTGGAAATAGTGCTAGAGGTAGGAGTAGAATCACTACAGTGGCCTTAACTCAACCCCTTGAATCAGCCCAGAAGGGTACCGGGGTCAAGAAGAACAAGCAGAGTCAGTCTCCCTGCCACAGCTCTTCCGATAAAGGTTATCAGGGTGTGTCCCTGACCAGTGTTATGATTGGCCAGAAGTGAGAATGAAATGGGTCCAGGTATTCACTCTTCTCTGGTTATGCATGAAGCTGTGCCGCTGCCACCCTCTTGAGCACCTTGCCCCAAAAGGGAGCAACAGTTGATGGACCAGGGAGGTCTTCTTAGGAAGTGGCACACCTCAGCCTCCTTCAAGGCAAGTGGTACTTTCCCCTCCTCTGGTGAAGAATTGCTCTCTCCCCAGGGCTGACTTTAAGAAGCCAAGATGGACAATGGTCAAAGAAGCAAGTGGTCAGCCACACTTCTTCAAGCAGCTTGTCTACATTCCCAGGCTGCCGAAACAGAAATTAATCCAACACAGAAGGACTTGCTCCAATGGTGGCAGAAGAAAACTGCCACTTGCAGCGCTGGCCCTCTAGATTGTTAGGTGTATTTATAGTACCCAGATGGCCCCTTCCAAGTCTACAGTTCTATGAATAGTGAGAACAAGCCTTTCAAAAGACTTCAGCATTTTTTAAAGATTTCTTTAATAAAACTATCATTTGTAACTTGTTCAAAGACTTATTTTCATTTAATATTCAGTATGTTTTAGCCAGAAATGTTTTCGTTCTTTGATACCCGTAATAAAGCAACCATCTGCACACTGGAATAAACTAATGATGATGTTACTGAATTAATGTAAGACAGGTCGGGGGGGGGGGGGAGCCCATGCTGCTTGCCAGTTTGAAAATAATAATATAAGGGATAGGCTTGTTTACTTACATTCATGTGACATTTCCCAGAATATTAATTCCTGCTGATCTGCATAAATCTAACATTTAATGATACCCAACGATACCTTTTTCATGGATGGATGGATGATGAGCTTCCACAATTCTGCCAGCAGTTTCTGTTTGTGGCAATGGTTGTGTAAGTACCAACGTGCCAAATGTCACAGCTAGTGCTAGTTCTGCAGCTGTTGCTCAGCATAATGAAGTGGCAAGGAGGATTTTCCTGGTGCTAGTGGTTGGAGAACACTAGTGCTAGTGAATTCGAACATGGGCCTTTCCAATTATGCAAGTCTAGGGTTTGTGCTAGCAAAATGACACCGCTGGATGCAAGCCATCGCCTATATTTTAATTAAAGGGGGTTATTAACATTAACCTGAGAGTAAACCCACTGAAAGGAATAAACCAGGGATGTCCAACTGGTCATTTGTGGGGTGTCCTTGGTTGATTCTGGTCGATCGTGTGATCCTGATTGATTGCCACCCCCAAAAAAGCCAGAAAACAAACAAACAAACAACTGTGGGTCTTCCTCCCTCCAAAAAGCTCGACAACTTTGGTCAATCCAATGGGTACATCACTGCCAGTTTTTTATAGTGAGTATCTGACGAAGTGTGTATTACACACAAAAGCTCATACCTTGAAAGCTTATATTTAGTCGACCTTAAAGGTGACACTGGAATTATATATATAAAAAAATCATCTTTCATCTTGTTATTTATTATTAGTTTTTTATAGTGGGAGTAGATTGCAGTCCCTTGGGAGGTGGACATGCCTGGAATAAACCTTCCTTAGTCATGTCTATTAACTTCAGTGGGTCTACTCTGAGTAGGACAAGTATTGGATACAACCCAGTGAGTAGAATTCAACAATCTCCTCTTTCCTTGCCTCAGGCACTGTTCCCGGGGTTCTCTTGATCCTCCAGAGCACATTGGAGAGCTGCAGAGCAAGGAAAGCCCTGTCACAGTAATTGTCATCCTCGCACTGCCTTCCATCCCAGTGTGTCCAACAAATGTCCCGCTGTCTACAGCAGCTCTGGAGAATTACTGCCAAAACAGCTGTTTAAATTGCTCCCATCAGCTGTTTGGTGGGAGCCTTAAAAGTAGCTGGCGGATAAACGGTAGCAGCCACGTGGGCTAAGGCAAACGAAGGGTAAGGTAATAAAAGGAGGGGTTAAGCCGGTTTTGCGGTAACTATGCTGCAGCGGGGCTCAGGGGATCACCAATAGACACACACTCCCCCAGCACACACAGTGGCGAAATGAAATTCGGACTGCTTGCACTTGCACGCGAAATGAGCGGGGCTAGCCGGAAAAGGATACTGTGTGTGTGTGTGTGTAACCAGGCACTTGGAGTGGGGGGAGACAGCAGACTAGCAGATTTGGAATTAGAAAATTAGGAACCCCCTGCTTAACAACCCTGAAATTAAGCCGAACACCAGAAGTGGGGGGAAATAGGGAAGTTAGCCCAATGAAAAGTAAACTGAAGCAATTTACATCCAAGCAAAGATCCAAACTCTCCCAGTACTCCAATCACAAGGAATTAGCTCCGATAGCAATAAACAGCCCCCCCCCACTCTAAGCCTTGCGAAATACTTCCCTGGCTTCTGCAGACAGCAAGGAGGTGAGACCTGTTGACTCACGACGGGACGACAAAAAGTGAGGGCTGGAGGCTGGCGCCGCAGCAATTCAGGCTGCTGTACACGCCCCCTTGAAGGCACCTGGTTGGGTGCCTGGCCAAGGGCGTGGGCGCCAGCCAGGTGAGTGGGAGGCAGGGGGCAAACGCCCCCTACTTGAGGTGGAGTCCGGCTCCCGGCCACAACCACTCCCCTCTCTTGCAGGGAGGTGAGTCTTTGTCATCCTCGCACTGCCTTCCATCCCAGTGTGTCCAAAATTAGGCTAAATTGCTCCAATACATTCTTTTTTAAAATGTACTCTTCCACATTTCTATTTCCTACTAGATTCTAATGACTGTACAGTGGTACCGTGGGTTAATAACTTAATTCGTTCTGGACGTCTGTTCTTAACCTGAAACTGTTCTTAACGTGAGGTACCACTTTACCTAATGGGGGCTCCCACTGCCACCGCGCTGCTGCCGCGCAATTTCTGTTCTCATCCTGAAGCAAAGTTCTTAATCCGAGGTACTATTTCTGGGTTAGTGGAGTCTGTAACCTGAAGCATCTGTAACCCAAGGTACCACTGTAACTGAAAAAAAGTGTAATGATTGCACACACACACACACACACACACACACACACTCCTGCATAGACAGTGTTGCAACTTGAATATTGCACTCTAAATGTCTCAAATCTTTTTGAAGACTAGTTCCCCCTCAGGTAACATTTGCAAACTCCTTAATAGAACCAGCGATCTCGGTTTGGAGTCAATTGCATTTACTTTGATCAGTGTAACTACAAGGGGGGGGGGGACTGCACCTAATGAACAGAATGTCTGTTTTTTAATGTTACAGAAACATTTTTAAAATGTTTTTTAATGTTACTGAAACAAACACCCAGAGACTTGGCGATATTCCCCAAAACTCTCAGTTACATTAGACTTGCAACAGCATTGGGTTTGCTCTTCGGTCACATTATGTCTGCTTTAACATTGCATAAAACTAAGAGTCGGCAACTTAACCGTCAGTTATATCATGAAATGAAGGGGTAACTGAGACCAGAATCGGGACTTACAAATATTTGAATTCTTTTTTACTGAAGTTCAGGATATGTATGTGGGAAAGCGCAATTTTACTCAGTTAATCTTTCCACAAAGGTATACGATTAACGACAGGCTGACATCTTAAACACTCTTGCCAGGGATTAAATCTCATTGGACACAGTGTGACACACTTCTGATTAGACACCCATAAGACTGCACTGCATATCTCACTGTACAAATGTAATGTTAGCAGGCCCACAGATACTCTGGGTGGAGTCTGACTAAGCAGCCTCACACCACTTTAAAGAGTTGTGGCTTCCACAATGCATCCTGGATACTGTATTTTGCTGGTGAAGCCCTGTTCCCTTCACAGAGCTGCAGTTCTCAAAGTGGCTTCATGGTCAGTCCTTCTTCTCAGGGAACTCTGGGAATTGTTGCTCTTTGTGGGGAATAACAGCTAACAGCTCCCTTAACAAACTTAGGTTCCCAGGATGCTTTGGGGGAAGGAATGGCTGCTTAAAGTGGTGTGATACTGCTATAAAAGATAGATAGGGAGTTGGAGTAAACCCTATAGAAATAAATGGACTTAGGTTAGCTATGCCTAACTTCATTCCATTTATTTCAATACATATTCTCTGAGTTTGACTTAGTTGGATGAAACCTTCATTGCCTACCATACAAATTTCCAAGCTGGGGAATATTAATGTATCCGTTTTCAAAATGGTGGAGCAGCAGTGACTGTTGCTTGAGTCATGGTGAGCATGGTCTCCCGGCCATGTTCTCTGCCACAGTCTCTGTGGTCTTTTTCTCACTTTAAGACTAAGAATTATATCTGAACTTTCTGTTCTCTTAAACAGAAACACTGAAACAGCTTTGATATTATCATCATATCTCAGAGTAATAATTATAATTAGGTCCTTTTTTTCCTAAAGGCCTTCTTTAGTTTTAGTACAGCTAAAACTATTTAAAATAGCCTTGAAATCTACCCTGAGCACCACTGGGAACCCCTTTGGTGTTTCTAAAACGGATGGCTTCACTTTCACTTTTTAAGATGGATGAAAAAGCCGAGCAAATTCAAAAGGCTCTTATGATCTTATTTGGAGGTGTCAGAACTTTGTAACTGTTGGAATAACCTTGACCAAAGTGAAAAGCAAAAAGTACCACTGACACTCAATGTCACGTTGTGGCAAAATGTTGAACGAGCGGACTCTTAATTTTGTGTTCCACTGCAAGTCATAATAAGCAAAAGAATAAGCATAATCAGCTCATGCTGCTTCACTGTGGAGATAAGTGGTGCTTGTTGGTGCTTTTTCAGTCCATTTTCGTTGGGCTGGGCACAAGGTTAAATTAGACAAAGCACATAGGAAGCCACAAAAACTGGTCCTTATAAGGTGTATTATAAAAGTGCATTATGCAATAAGGCAGAGGTGCTCTCTGGATGTTGTTGGACTACAACTGGCATCTGCCCAAGCCACCGTGGCTAATGAGGGATGATGGGAGTGGTAGTCTAGGGACATCTAAAGGGTACCAGAGTCACATGGTATGTCTATCCTATACAGTATGTGTAAGAGCAAACCCTCCAAGTGTCCCTATTTTCCAGGGATGTCCCAGATTTAGAGAAGCCGTCCCAGTTTCTGATTTGATCCTGGAATGTCCTGCTTTTCCTTAAGATGTCCCTATTTTCATTGGAGAAGTGTTGGAGGGTGTTGAGCTATCCAACCCCTGAGCTATCTGAAGGCAATAAGGAAGGTTTTTTTAAAATGTTTAGTGTTTTATTAGGTTTGTATGTATGCCCAGAGTGCTAGGGCAACCCAATAAGATATGTGGGGTATAAATAGTAAAATCATCATCATCATCATCATCATCAATAATAATAATAATAATAATAATAATAATAATTTTTATTTATATCCCGCCCTCCCCAGCCAAAGCCGGGCTCAGGGCGGCTAACAACAATAAAACAGTACAACAGTACAACACAACACAAAACTCTAAAATCATTCATTATAAAATTAATTCAAATAAAACCAATGGCAACCATTGGGCCAGAGCTCCGCAAAGATTGCCAAAGGAGGGAGTCAGGCTGTGCCCTGGCCAAAGGCCTGGTGGGACAACTCTGTCTTGCAGGCCCTGCGGAAAGATGTCAAGTCCCGCAGGGCCCTAGTCTCTTGGGACAGAGCGTTCCACCAGATTGGAGCCACAGCCGAAAAAGCCCTGGAATGGGACGTCCCTATTTTCATTAGAGAAATGTTGGAGGAGTGTGTAAGAGGTATCCATGAGGGTCATGCTGGTTATTATTCAGTGCAAAAAATTGTTTATGGTTTTGCCTTCATTCAGATCTAATTACCTTGTTACATTCCAATTTTCCCTTTCCTTTATTTATTGGCACTGCACGAGAGTTTCTTAAGTACCCATGTTATTCAGTGACATGCTGATAAGAAGTCAGACTGGAAGTTTTCCAATATAAATCTGGACTAATTCCACCAATTAATGTAAATGTACACCTCCACAGCTCTTGAGATTTAAAGTGCATATTATGAATCTGAAATTGTCCTGAAAATAAAGAAGCAATTATTTTTGTCCTTACAACAGCAAAATTTCATGTGGCAGCTAAATGGGAAAGAGGGGTGTGTGAAAATCATCCACAACAATATGGTTTGAGAAAATCTAGGATTTGGTGTATTCAACAAAAATGTAAAATCCCTGGTTGATATTCAATGCTAGTAGGCTCAAGTAGACTCATTGAAACTAATAAACATGGCTAACTTAGGCTCATTATTATCAATGGATCTACTCTGAGTAGGACCATCCTTGAATCTTTTTACTTGTCTGTTTTTTGCCTGGCTGGAATGTGTCCCTGAACTCTGATAATGTTCCCTGCCTGCCTGGAAGGAGGAAGAAAGAAAAGTGTGTGTGTGTTTAGGAACCAGCCTATTGTGTGTGTGTTTTTTTAAAAAGTTTTTAAGAATCCATTTGCTGCCCTGCCCACCCTTGCCTTTGGGCCTTGATCATCAGGGGCATGTGGGCCATGGAGGGCTGCTCAGAATGCAATGGGGCTCTCAGGGTAAAAAAGCTGCGCCACTTCTAAAGTAGGCTGTTGTTTCGTGACACCAGCTCGACTGGTTGGACACAGAGGAATGATGGGAGAAACCAGCTGTGGAACCACCAAAGTAAGAAAGTTCGGATCCCAGAGACTAGTGGTGGGACAATGACAAGTGGTTATAGGGAGAAGAGAGAAAAGCTTGGGAAGAAGAGCTGTCACCCTGCTGCTGCGACAAGCTCCTCTCCCCCTGGGCTCCCAGAACCAAGAGAGGCATGAAAAGGGAAGAGCAAAGAGAGCTATGTAGGAGCAGTCTTAGGTTCCTTGGAACAAACCCTGGGCAAGAGAAGACATAGAGGGCTGTGGGAAAGCAGGGACCATTAGTCCAGGCAACAGCTGTATAAGAGCAAGATGTGTTGCTGTGCTCATTTGACCTGACACTCTGCCAGGTCCAGGCAGATAGTGTTTTTGCTAATATAGCGTTAGCTCTAACCTGCACAGTGTGATTTACTGCTGGCTCACATCTGTCACCTGGCTACCATCCCAACCACCAGACTGTCTGCTCCAGGTACTAGCCAATTGTCAGTCCTTGGGTGTGAATGCCTAACAGTTACCTTGGCAAATAGAGGCATTACAACTTGGAGATTTTCACATTTGTTTCAGCATGTTTCAGCAAGCCAGACTGCAGCTTTCAAGAAGCCTAATCACAGAGGCGCTGCCAGAATGATTACCTCCTTCGGTGGTGTGATGAGAGTAGAGTCTATCACTGGATAAGAGTTTGGGAGTTTGTTAAGAGAAGATCCATGTGCTGATAAATAATTTATATGGATAATGTGGTTGCAGAAAGATGCAAAGGAAAATTATTTCCAGAGGCAATTTTCTATTATTCTCCAGACTGTAACCTGTCATTGTCGGGGTGAGTCAACTGCCAAATTACAGCTGAGATCCTGTTCCACTAATGAAATCTTTTTGTCATCCTAATTTCAATGTTAAATCTAATTGTTTCTAATTTTACTGTTTATCCTATCAGCATGGAACTCAACTGCAGCCATTGACGCTTGTCGGCTTTGCTGCCTTCGTTTGATATTTCAGTATTGCAAATGCAGAAAGAACACCCCACTTTATTCATGGGGCCTGCTCAGAATAAGATACTTTATTAAAGCAGTTGCTATTTAATTTTAAACATGAAAATGCCCCTTATAAAGGCTTAACACAAATATTTCCATGCATCCCCCCCTTTTGTTGCCATTTCTTTCATTCCCCCCCCTTCTTTTTACATTTTGTTGCTAGGAAGTGATTTGAGTGTAATTTATACCAAATAGCAATATACAAATAAACTGACTATGACTTAATTTTCTGTCAAAATTAGAGATAATTAATCTTTTTATTCCACCACTCTTCCAAAAAGCTCAGAGCAGCCTGCATGATTCTTCCATTCCCCTTCTTTTAATAGACTTGATTAACAATTTCATACCAAGACATAGGGAAGTATCATAGCTAAGCATGGCAGGACAGCTGGACTCTATGGTATTAACCCCTTCATGCATTAGTTAGACTTAAGCATGCTGGTTATATGAGGCTGCTTACCCCACAATTTTAACCAAGATGTCCTCATAGGGTTGCCTACCCCCGAAATTTCCTGAACACAGCTGGAAATTGCTGCAATGTCCGGACATATGGCAACCCATGTCAGAAGTGTAGATAGATTTTGGCTCAGAAACATGTTTTTGTTGTTGTTTGTTTGTTTTTAGATTTTGCAAAAAAAAACCTCAACAACTTTGGCCACTTTTTGAAATATGGTGTCAGGGAACTGCCATCAGAGAGACAGGTGGTGGACAGGCTCCAGGAGAATAGGAGAGAACCTGCAGCAGAAGAGGGAACCAGCAGGGGGAGTGCAGGAGTCACAGCGGAGGGGAGGCTCTGGGATGCTTCCAGTGAGAGTAGTGGAGAGGTAACGGGACCCCCGTTGGGAACTCCCACCCTTCGCCGGAAACTGTCACGCAGAGAGTCACGAAGGCGCATGTCCGTCAAACAGCTTTTATGTTGGCGTAAATTCCGTAGACGCCCACTGTCAGATTCTACCAGCGACTGACGGAGTCATGCTTTGGGGGCTCCGTTAGTGCAGCGGTTTGGATGACCAGCCAAACCCCAGAGGGATCAAGCTTTTACGCACAAGCAGCTCATTATCCCATCACAGCAATCTGACAGTCTTTGAAAGCAGCTTGTGCAAGCAGAAGGCATCATGAGCGAACCAGCCGGAACCGGAGGAGCAGGAGCTGGAGCTGGAGCAGGTCCAAGCCTGGAACAAAGGTACAGGGCGTTGGAGGTCCAGCTGGCGCTGCAAACGGCGAGGCTCGAGGAGAGGAGGGCTCAAGATGCAGATAAGGGGAAGACCACCCCACTTGCCAGACGGGTGCCTGGACTGGTGCAGAAATTTGGGGGGGATCCCCGGAACTATCAAGCCTTTAGGACAGAGATGCAATATGCTCTCAATCTACTGTTTGATGACTTCCCCGACGAGAACTCTAGAGTGGCGTACGTGATTGGCCATCTAGAGGGAGGGGCGAAGGACTGGGTTCGGCCCCTGATGGCAGCCAATAATGAAATCTTAAAGGACACAATGAAGTTTTTTCGCGCCATGGACTTGATGTTTTCCAGCGAGATCGAGCAGGGAGTGGTGCGCAGGCAGTTAATGGCGTGTAAACAGGGGAGCCGATCTGTACGTGAGTACTGGACTGAGTTCACCATGCTGATTCATAGACTTGGGTGGGACCTTGCTAGTGAACCTATTCAAATGCTGTTTGAAGAAGGTCTCTCTCCGGCAGTGAAAGATGAACTTTCCCGGGCGCCTAGGGCGGAGTCTATGGATCAGCTGACTAAATCAGCGCTGTCCATTGGGGCACGCCAGGAAGCTAGAGCTATGGAAAAGCGGGAAGGAAAGGGGGAACGTTGGAAGGACTTCCGCATTCCAGAGATTCCGGAGCAGCCTTTCCCGCCAGCAGAGCCGATGGAACTTGGAACAGCGCGCGCGCGCGCAGTTTCAAACACCAGTGAAGGGCGGAAGAAGGAGGCGATCCACCGTCAGCTTCAACTTAACTTAGAGAAAGCCAAGGAAGAATATAAGAAGCAAGCAGACAGAAATAGGAGGGAAGGTGAAACTATAAGGGTGGGGGACTGGGTGTGGTTGTCCACCCAAGGGCTACCGTTCAAGGGCGGGAGTAAGAAATTGAGGCCCAAAAGATTGGGACCCTTTGAGGTCATACAGCAGGTCAACCCAGTGGCATTCAAACTCAGGCTGCCCAGTCACATGAAATTACACCCAGTATTTCACAGGTCATTACTGTCGCCGTACCGAGAGGGACGTGAGTGGGGGGAGCGTGAGAGAGAGGCCACCCAAACGCCCGTGATAGAAGAGAGAGAGCGCGACATGAACGTGGCAGGAATCATTGATTCCAGGTGGAAGGGGAATCAGGTGGAATATCTGGTAGAATGGGAGGGGGAAGCAGAGTCGGAAAACACTTGGGTACCAGCAGAGGTAGTCAATGACGAGGTTTTAATAGAAACATTTCATCAGCGTTTCCCAAGAAAACCGCAACCCGTGGCTCGATTTAGAAGGGAACACTTTGGGACCACCGATGAGGAAGGAGAGTTTGAAGGGTTCCCAGAGTCAGGGGTGGGTGAAGAAGCCAACTCCGACGAAGAAGAGGAAGACGGGGAGAGAGACGGTACGCCGTGGCTAGAAGTGTTAGAATCCTCGGACGACGAGGAGAGTTCCTTCAGGGGCTTTCCGCCCTCACCGCCAGTGGGAGAGGAGGCGGGAGGGGGTGAAGGGGGCCCTGGGGGGGAGGTGGATGTCAGGGAACTGCCATCGGAGAGACAGGTGGTGGACAGGCTCCAGGAGAATAGGAGAGAACCTGCAGCAGAAGAGGGAACCAGCAGGGGGAGTGCAGGAGTCACAGCGGAGGGGAGGCTCTGGGATGCTTCCAGTGAGAGTAGTGGAGAGGTAACGGGACCCCCGTTGGGAACTCCCACCCTTCGCCGGAAACTGTCACGCAGAGAGTCACGAAGGCGCATGTCCGTCAAACAGCTTTTATGTTGGCGTAAATTCCGTAGACGCCCACTGTCAGATTCTACCAGCGACTGACGGAGTCATGCTTTGGGGGCTCCGTTAGTGCAGCGGTTTGGATGACCAGCCAAACCCCAGAGGGATCAAGCTTTTACGCACAAGCAGCTCATTATCCCATCACATATGGCAACCCTATGTCCTCATCCAATACTCTAATCACTGCACTACACTGTCATCAACACAATGAACCAAACTCTGTCTTGCCTAGAACATTCTTATGAAGACTTCCACTGTGCTTTTCCCCTCTGAAATCCTTTGTAGCTGTAAATGAATATAAAATACTGATTTTATACTAGAGGGGGGAATGGTAACAACCATCTGCTGCAAACAATTTTCTAAAGAAAATAAGAAAGCTCCTAGTGAACTTTTCTTAAGTAGTGAACATATTAATATAGGCAAATACAGGCTCATTTGCTGAATGTATCTGATTAAGTACAGCACATCACTTTTAAAGGATGCAATCCCACATCACATTTTGTAATTAACCCAGGAACCATGGCAGAAAATTCTATTGAGTTTCTGTCTAGCAGACCAAATAATGAGTGGTAAATGAATGGTAGTTCTTGGGGGAAGTGGTGCCAACTTGAATAAAATATTGGGGGAAGGTAAGCCCCACCACACAAGACACAACACACAAACACCATTTGAATGGCAATGCCCATCAATGCCCCTTTAAATATTTTATTGGGGGGCCAAAGGGACCTTGCCCCTAGGAATTGGCTCCTGTGCTTCGGGGTGGGGGAGCTCACCACCAGAGTAGTAAGTGGTAGTTTCCTCATTCTTGACCCATTTTTTTAGACCTCTGAAGTCAGTGCCTGACATGACCTTAACACATGAGCTCAATATGCCACAGAGATTGCCCCTTCTGGGGGGTGTTTACCAAAAACACAGGAAGATGATGGTCTTTTAGATTTTTCCTGCACAATTAGAGCTATGACACTAGCAAGGGCAACAGAATACTTGGGTGGAATGGAACCTGCTTAAACGCCGGACTTATTAATGCTGCTTCCTGTTGGAGGCTTTTTGTGTGAATCGGTCCCCAAAATACAGTCGTTATTTACCGTATTTTTTGCACCATAACACTCACTTTTTTCCTCCTAGAAAGTAAGGGGAAATGTCTGTGCGTGTTATGGAGCGAATGCCTGCGGGTGGCGGGGGGGATCTGCTGCAGTCGTGAGCAGAGGATCCATGGTTCCCCTTCCTTCCCTCCTCCGTGGTTACAAAGCATGGATCCACATGGATCCTCAGGATTTTTGCATTGGGCTACTCCAAACTCACTGTCAGATCACATGTCTGTGGCCACAGCATGAACCACAAAAATCATATATCCACTATTTCGTTTAGAATATTTTTTTTCTTGTTTTCCTCCTCTAAAAACTACGTGCATGTTATGGTCTGGTGCGTGTTATAGAGCAAAAAATACAGTATTTATAAGCTTCTTGATGCCCAGCCTGCTTCTAAGCGGTTTACAAAACATCAATTGCACAACATTGCTAAAATGCACCATAATACAAAAATACAGCATAAAGCAATCCAGTTCAAACATCAAAATAGAAATGTCCATGATTAAAATATACAATAAAATAATCCATGGAAACAGCATAGTAATTAAAGCAGGAGACTTGAGTCATGAGATCAAAGAGATGTTTCATTGCTAAGATGTTCACCGCTCCCCAAATAGTGAAAACTGTGATTGCAGCATGGGGCACCTTTTCATACCTATAAGCCCCAGTATGAAACTGCATCCATGCAAGTCCGTATTATTTTCAATATCTGCCACGCTGCATGTGTTTGTTTGTGAATCAATCCTAAGTGTAGATTTAAACTGTAAAAATGAATTAAAGCATTGTGAAACATTACTGTTATGCATGTAGTGGGTTTTTGTTTGCCTGAGCTTCAGTCTGGACTAAGATTCAGAGCCCACGATATCATTCCCTATGAATTCATTACAGGTGGTAGGTAAGTAAATGCAAAATAACATGATAGCAAAAGAGCAAGAAATAGTTAAATAATAATAATAATAATAATAATAATAATAATAATAATAATAATAATAATTTATTATTTATACCCCGCCCGTCTGGCTGGGCCTCCTCAGCCACTCTGGGCGGCTTCCATAGAAACCAAAAATACAGTAAAATATCAAATGTTAAAAACTTCCCTGAACAGGGCTGCCTTAAGATGTCTTCTGAATGTCAGGTAGTTGTTTATCGCTTTGACATCTGATGGAAGGGCGTTCCACAGGGCGGGCGCCACTACCGAGAAGGCCCTCTGCCTGGTTCCCTGTAGCTTTGCTTCTTGCAATGAGGGAACCGCCAGAAGGCCCTCGGTGCTGGACCTCAGCGTCCGGGCAGAATGATGGGGGTGGAGACGCTCCTTCAGGTATACTGGACCGAGGCCGTTTAGGGCTTTAAAGGTCAGCACCAACACTTTGAATTGTGCTCGGAAACGTACTGGGAGCCAATGTAGGTCTTTCAAGACCGGTGTTATATGGTCTTGGCGGCCGCTCCCAGTCACCAGTCTAGCTGCCGCATTCTGGATTAGTTGTAGTTTCCGAGTCACCTTCAAAGGTAGCCCCACATAGAGTGCATTGCAGTATTCCAAGCGGGAGATAACCAGAGCATGCACCACTCTGGCAAGACAGTCCGCAGGCAGATAGGGTCTCAGCCTGCGTACCTGATGGAGCTGGTAAACAGCTGCCCTGGACACAGATTTGACCTGTGCCTCCATGGACAGCTGTGAGTCCAAAATGACTCCCAGGCTGCGCACCTGGTCCTTCAGGGGCACAGTTACCCCATTCAGGACCAGGGAATCCTCCACACCTGCCCGCCTCCTGTCCCCCAAAAACAGTACTTCTGTCTTGTCAGGATTCAACCTCAATCTGTTAGCCGCCATCCATGGGGTGTTCAGCTTTGCATAGCCATTGCCCAACCCAATCCAATCTCTTGCATATATACAGAGACTTCTATAAAGGGGGGAGGAGAGAGAGAAAAAAATCAGGGAACTGTCTTATATTGGTTCGTACCCTAAGTCCATCCAGCAAAAAGTTTTGGGGTTTTTTGTCTACTTAGTGACCGCAGCTCTTCAAGATGGGCAGTCTTTCCCGGTCTGCTCCCTGAAAACCTTCCAACTGGAGGTGGAAACTGAGTCTTTCTGTCTGCAAAACACAAACTTTGTAATGTGGTATAATCGTGCACAATGTTTTTAAGACAGCTTTACAAAATGGCCTGGTGGAGCAGCAAAAGGGATTACAATGACTTCCCTCCATTGTCACCCCTCCCCACCCTGCCCCAGCAGTTTGTAAAATGCACATGTCAGCACAGATGTTTCATTCAGCTGCACTTTCAAGGTGCACAAGAGTGTCCATGGTCTAAAGGCAGCCAAAATGAAATGCTCTCAAGTTATTTAGTGCAGTTGTTTTAGAGCTAAGCGCCAACACCTGCAATTTCAGAAGGAGAGAAAGAAACAAAGATTCTAGGAGGAAGTATAAATGAGGCAATTTGCTATATTCAAGCAATGCATAATTGGTTTATTAGCACAGAACTTGCCACAAAAATGCACGTATTACTGCTGTAGCTTTTGCAAGCAGCATACTGCAAAACAGTCATAAAATCATTCTTTGCACTATAATGTCATTTTATGATATTTAGAAAGGGGCATTTTTTGGAGGCACTGTTGCAGTTCATTGCCACATTAAAATCTCTGGCACACTAAGGAACATTTCTCCATCTAAGAGTATTTGCATATTTTTAAATTAAAATCCCTCAGGAATAATTTCCTATCATACAAATTTGTTTTTAGAATACTTCAGAAGACTACTTCTGCACATTTCTCTCATCGTAGCTTATTAACATGTAGTAATTCTCACTCTAGATCTACTGGGGCACCTTTAAGCTTCAAGATATTAATATATGACTACCAAACAACAACCTGAAAAATAAAAGTATGCTTAGTTGTCCTCCAGGATGTTGTTTATAAGATCTGGTTAATTTGGCCTAGTTCTGACTGAGGTGGCAAAACTATGGACCACAGGTGAAGCCTTGCATGACTGAACCCTTGTCCATCCAAAAACAAAAAGCCACCAATGGAATCTGGAAAGCAGCCTTCATTCTCCCTCCCCTGCCCACATTTATCATCACAACTCTGTGAGGTAGAGTAGACTGAGAGATTTGAACGCGATCTCTCTGCTCGAAGTCAACTCAATAACATCTAGAGATATATGAAAGGCTCTGAATACAGGAATGATAAGCCCTGTAACTCTGAATGGCTTTAGTTACAGATAGGTAGCCGTGTTGGTCTGCCATAGTCAAAACCACCCTTCTGAGTAATACCCCTCCCCACCTTCTCACTATATAGAAGGGTCTGGTGACTTCTGTTTCAGTGTATCTGAAGAAGTGTGCATGCACACGAAAGCTCATACCAAGAACTAACTTAGTTGGTCTTTCAGGTGCTACTGGAAGGAATTTTTTTATTTTGTTCTGAATGGCTTTGTTAATCAAGGGGATTTAAATGTTTTCAGAACAGTACACTTACAATTCCCAGGTATATTCTGCAGACATAAGGAAACCACAGGAAAATGTGTTTATTTGCGAGATAATCACATGGTTCCATTTTAGATTATCATTGCTTAGCAACAAAAATAAAGCCTTCAGCACTTGGGGACCTCAGCAACAAGAAGCAGCAACAACAGATATTCCAGCCATTTTCTTCTATCACCCCATTGTTTAAACCATCCTTCCCTTTTACTTGTTTTTCCATTGTGGTATTGCAACTGATGTGGCTTCAGTTGTTGTTCAGAAGTGCTTTCTTCTGCCTTTATTCAGTGCTAGAATGGTTGAATGATAAGGCAAGCTCAGGGAGGACAGAAATCTCTCCCTGGGGTGGGGAGTTGAGACATGTGGGTATAAGACTTATTACATTTTGCAATCATCCCCCCTCCCCTTTATTCCTTCTTAATTTTGTTTCTAGAGGGAAGGATGTGGCTAAAATTGGGAACAATTAGAGAGAATGCTGGATTTCATTAAGCAACTCCCAATAATAACCATTAATAATAATAATAATGTTTTGTTTTTATTTTTGACAGGATGGTTTTAAAACAACTGTATGGATAACAGTATATGGATAAGAAGGCAAAACCCAAATGCTGCACTCTCCCAAAGGCATATTAAACAAAAAGTGACATCCAACAATCTCAGAGAGGACAAAAATAATAGAATCATAGAATTGGACCCACAAGGGTCATCTAGTCCAACCCCCTGCAACGCAGGAATCTTTTGCCCAACATAGGACTCAAACCCACAACCCTGAGATTGAGAGTCTCATACTCTACCAACCGATCTATCGCAGCTTCAATGGGCTTGGCTTGTGCCTTTGCATGCTGTGTTCCTAACCATTAGATCTCCAATCCATAAAAAATGGTTAGGGCCTATGAAGAAGACCAGCTCAAAACCATCATGGTGAAAAGAAACCCACATGCAGAATTTTGTGCTTTGATCTGGACAACTGATAAGCAACTTTGCATTCATATGGTACCATAAAGATGCCTACAAACTATGTCACTGTGAATCCCTCGCACACAAAAGCTAAAGGGTTCCCACAACAGGAGATTTGTAATGCCACATCTAATTCATATTAGCAATGAGCTGAGAGAAGTCAAACTAACAAGAGACAAAGCTGTGTGGTAATTAAACTAGACAATGTCATTTTCATATAAGAATCATAGTGTGATGAGTGCACAGCTACTGTGTGTTGTAGTAACCCATTCCATTTATGTTCTTCATCCAAAAGGAGCAACTATTCTACCTCACAAGATTGATTCAACCTCTAGAATAATATATTTGCCTGGCGCATTTGCAGTCAGTGCAGGGCTGAGAAACCTGTGGCCCTCCAGATGTTGTTGGACTCCAGATGAATGTGGGCAATGGTCTGGGGTGGTGAGAGCAGTAGTCCTTTAAAATTTGAAGGACCACAGGTTCCTCAGCCCTACAGTAAAGTCAAGAAAGTGCAGGTGTATTTCCAAACAGGGATGCCCCTGCTATAGTACAGCAGTGTCAAAAGACAAGCTATAAACTATACTAGGAGGAGAAGGATAAGAATGGGGAGGTGGACCACCTATGCTTCTTCAACACAGTCTCATCTTGGCAGGAGTAGATGTTACAGTTCCACTCAGGTGCAGGAGAAGTTGAGAAAGTGCCCCTGGGCTGAAAAATGCAGCTTCCTAAGACATTTCAACTTTCATTTTCTTTTCAATGGCAAATTTCTAGACTTTATTATTTCAAAATATGCATTTTGAGTGCAGTCGCTGTCAGGAGTGCGTGCAGGAGCCAGGCTCTGTGACCAGCAGGGCTTCACAGGACTGGGGCCTTCCTAAGTTTATTCTGGAGAAGCAAGGCGCAGCCGCACAGGGGAGGCTGCTTGGTAACTCACTGCACCTGGTGGCAAGAGCCGGGAAGGGCTATAAGGTCAGCATTTCCCTTTGGCTCTTTGCCACAGCAATTTGTTTCCTGCCTTGCTGTGTTTGGCTTCTTGCTTCCTGATCCTCGGCATCTTGACTCCTTGCTTCTCGACCCCCGGACCCTTGACTTTGTGACTCTCTGCTTCCTGACCCTTGGACCCCTGGCTTCTGGCCTCTCGTTCCTGCTCCTTGCCCCCGGTCCCGATGTCCTCAGCCAGGACATTGACCATAGACAGGACCATGACAGTTGCACACACACTTTGGACTTTAAGAAGGCTGACTTTAAAAAGCTTAATGAGCTACTGGGTAAGATCCCATGGTCAGAAATACTCATAGAGAAGGGAGTCCAAGATGGATGGGAGTTTCTTAAGGAGCTTACAGATGAGCTGATAGTTAAGAAGCACAAGTATAAGAAATGGAACAAAGTGGAAATCATGAAGGAAGAGTATACACAAGTAGCCAACAGTTGCAGGGAGAGGGTCAGGCAGACCAAAGCTCAAAATGAGCTCAGGCTTGCAAGAGAGATTAAAAATATTTTTTAAAAATCCTTCACCTGTGTTCAAAGTAAGAAGAACAAGCAAGTAGTTGGTCCTCTGCACAGAGAAGACAGAGAAATGCTATTGGGTGACAGAAAGAAGGCAGAACTGCTCAACACTTACCGTATTTTTCATCCTATAGGGTGCACCGGCCCATAGGGTGCACCTAGGTTTTTTTTGGGGGGGGGAATACAGAAAAAAAATTATTTCCCCTCCCAGTCGCGGGGCTGGGGCAAGGGAAGCCTGAGCTTCCCCCAACCCCAGCCCCCAGAACAGGTTACTATCCGCAAGCCTTGGGAGCCCGGCGGGGACTCCCGCTGGGCTCTCCAGGCTTGCGGATATCTGCCCGAAGCCTGGGGCACGCTGCTCAGCGTGCCCCTGGCTTCAGGGTGCAGGCTGCTATCCAGAAGCAGGAACTCGCGCGGGCTCCCAAGGCTTGCGGATAGCTTCCTGAAGCTTGGAGAGCGAGAGGGGTCATTGCGAAAGCCTGCATTCGCCCCATAGGATGCACACACATTTCCCTTCATTTTTGGAGGGGGAAAAGTGCGTCTTATAGGGCGAAAAATACGATACTTTGCATCTGTCTTCACCCAAAAGGAAAGTAGCACCCAACGTGGTGATAACAGAATAAACGATGCAAGGAGGGAGCTGAAGCCCAAGATAGGAAAAGAGGTTGTAAGGGAACACTTAGCTACTTTATATGAATTCAGATCTCCAGGGCCTGGTGAGCTGCACCCAAGGGTACTAAAGGAGCTTGCGGATGTAATATCAGAGCCTCTGTCTGTAGTCTTTGAGAATTCTTGAAGAAGAGATGAGGGCCCTGCAGACTGGAGGTAGGCAAATATTGTCCCCATCTTCAAAGAGGAGAAAATAGAAGACCCAGGTAACTACCGACCAGTGAGCTTGACATGGATACCAGGGAAGGTCCTAGAACAGATAATTCAACAGTTGGTCTGTGAGCACTTAGAAAATGATGCTGTGATTACTAAGACCCAGGGCAGGTTTCTCAAAAACAAGTCATGCCAGATGAATACCATTTCTTTTTTTGATAGAGTAACCAGCTTGGTGGATCAGGGGAATGCTGTGGACATAGTGTGTCTTGATTTCAGTAAGGCTTTTGACAAAGTCTACTGTGATATTCTTGTGGAGAAACTGGTAAAATGTGGACAAGACAAAGTAACTGTTAGGTGGATTTGTAGCTGGTTGACTGATCGAAGACAAAGTGTGTTCACTAATAGTTTTTCATCATCCTGAAAAAGTGGGGTGCCGCAGGGTTCTGTCCTGGGCCTGATGTGCATCAACATCTTTATAAACGACTTGGATGAAGGTATTGAGGGGATTCAAGCACAGTATTTAATCTTAAGGGAGTTGAAGCCTCTGTGCAAAAACTACTAGGTTACCTCAGAAACACATGTAGAAGCCTTTTTATATATAATAGGCTGCCATTACATGATTTGAATTACAGGGGGAAATACCAATTCTATTCAGTCTGCCTGTGGCTTATAAGAAGGCAATGTGCTTTGTGTGTGACCCAGAAGATTAACACACACTGCCATTATCGCAGGAGGTCACAAGTTAGAAAAGAACTGGGTAAGTGTTTCAAATGGCAAAGTCATGTCAAGCTAACACCACAGGCTTTGAGCAAATAGAACTTTCTAGTTAACAAAATGGATATAATTGCATTTCAAAGGTTAACTGATAAAATGGTGCAACTTTGAAACAGTGAAGGGAGAGAATATCTCTAGGGAGTCACTGACCTTTTTCAAAGGAAGGACTATAAATGCTGATAAAAGTCAGTCACTTACCCCCCCCCCAAAAAAGCCCACACCACAATTATCTGGTTAATTAGTAACTCTTCTGAAGGAGAATATCAGATTTTTCTAAAATAACAAAATGATTTGAATTATTTGCTGATGCAACAGGAACAATCTCATGACTGTTCTTAGCAATCCACTATAATATACATAAAGCCATAGATACCCCCCCAATAATCTCCTGACACAATAGATATACTCCAGTAATATGGTCTCATGGATATCATCCCATACATGATCAAAACAAAACAAATTCCTTCCAGTAGCACCTTAAAGACCAACTAAGTCAGTTCTTGGTATGAGCTTTCGTGTGCATGCACACTTCTTCAGATACATGTTTATTCATTTAGCCAATAATCACTTCTCCTTTTCACTACAGTGCTTTGCACCTGCAATTAAATCCTTCACTGTACGGGCAACTCCACATGTACACATGTACAATATGTGTGTGACCCATAGCTGTCAACTTTCAGGTTTGAAAATAAGGGTTCAGCAGCCTCACCTGTCCCAGGGAGCCTCAAAAATAAGGGATCAGCAGCCTCACCTATCCTGGAGACAGTCTATGGGATATCTAACAATCCGGGATAGCAGCAGGAAGCAACGGGAAATGGCGCTGGAATAAGGGAATTTCCCACAAAAAAAGGGAAGGTTGACAGCTATGGTGTGACCAGGCACACATATATCGTGCTCAACCCAGAAAACGTCATAAAAAGGAGCGGGGCAGGGCAGGGCGGGAGTGGGGAGGAGCAGAACAGGATGTTTGCAGGCTTTTTCAAGGGTGTTTCAAATATTCACAATTTCACTTAAACACACATTGACTTGGAATGCAACCCCCAAGTAAAGTGGGGCTGGGTTGCTCGTAATAGCCTCATATCCAACAATTGCTGCCGCATATGCAGCATGATTTCTCATGGTGGGCAAAAACCACCTTCAGCTTTGCCACTCTGGTGGCACCTGATTTGTCAGTGAGATGCAGAACTTCATGATACGTTGTAATCCATTATCAACAGGCATGAGCATCCGTGGAGTTCAGTAATGTCTGTTGCAGCAATTATGGAATCAGGCCATTTTGAATATTTCATACGAATGGTAAGGTGGAGAACTAGAGACATTTTTGATGGAAAGATGTGTATTTTACATAGGGCTTAATACCAGTTAGTTACTGGAGTGAAACAGGGAGAGGAGGTTATTGCACTCAGGTCCCACTTGCGGGCTTCTCATACGGATCTGGCTGGCAAGTAGCAGGAATAAAAAAGTTTACACTCTGCAGGTAGCAAATGACAACTGATGTAAAGCTAATTTTCGTTTCAATCCCTTAGAAAGGGGTTGTGAATATTTACCACTGAGAAGAGACCCAGCAATTTGAGTCGCTGATATGTCTCTTGCTGCTCATCCCTTAGCTTTTATTGTGCTCTTCAAATGTTTGTCGTAGCAGGCCTCCACTTTAAAATGTTTTGCTGTGTCCTGTAAGCTTTTAATAAGTCTCCTGTGGAAACTCCCTGAATGGTAAGAAGAACTCAAGATGCACATTACGAATGCATCTCAATAAACCGTGTTGACTCTGCGAAGGAAAATGCACCACACTATATTAGTGAAATTTGAAAAGGGCACACACACACACAAACACATGCACGCTTTCAGCAATGTTTTCAGGTGGGCTCCTCAAACAGGGGAGGAAGTGTTATGCAGTGCTCATTCCTCCCCACCTCCCAGGCAAAATGAAGCTCAACTTGCAGGGTTTCCCAAACTTGGGTATTCAGCTGCTTTGGGACTAAAATTCCCATCATCCCTGACCACTGGTCCTGAAGCTGGTAAAAGGCACTCCTAGTCACACAGGCCACTTGGGCCTTTCTGTGACAGTAAGAGATGTTCGGCAGTGGAACAGACTCCCATGAGAGGTGGTGGAATCGTCTTCTTTGGAGGTTTATAAGCAGAGGTTGAATGGCCATCTGTCATGGATGCTTTAGCTGAGATTCCTGCATTGCAGGGGGTTGGACTAGATGACCCTTGGGTCCCTTTCAGCTCTAAGATTCTATGATTCCCCAACATGGGAACCACCTACCCAAAGAGCCTCCATCTTCCCAGAATTTATACACAGTTTGTTGGCCCCTGTCCAGTCCACTACTGCATCCAGACACTGAATTATGGGAATTGTGGTCTGAGAACACCTAGTGGGCGTCTTGGTCTAAGAAGCATCAAGTGAGGCTACAGATTGTCCACATTGGACCTAAATTCAGAGTTGACTCTTATTGATACAGATTTAACAGTAAGGTTAAGGCTAAGCTATGCAGGAAGTGATATCCTATGAAAAGAGCAGATTATGAACTGCATTCTAGCAACTAACAGCACAACTGATTGCGAACATCAGTAATTCATTTTCTGTATATATATATAATTAGAATGTTTTCCATTTGTGGACACACACCAAGTGCTCTAGTATACAACACATTTTGTTTTTATTTTAAAACAACCTGAATATTTTAGGTAAAGCTTGGTCACAGCTGAATCTCTGTGTCTCTGTGTCTGTTCCTTTTCAGTCTCAACAGTGGGAGATTTATCATCTGCAAGTCTAATGTGACTTCCTCATCTACATTTTCAAGGCATCTGTCCTAGTGCCATGTAAATTAGATGCTCTGCCTTCTTGATCTGCTAGTAGAGCAGCTTAGCCAGAAAACCCTAATACAAACAGCGTCTCCCCTTGTGTCACAAACATGACTGGAGCATCTTGCCAGCCAAGCCACAAGGGTCCAGATTTTTGCTTTGTTGAATGTTTGGAAGTGACAGTCAGATTCACAAATAATTGTCAAGTTACAGAAATCACACTACACTCCCCACAAAGCAAAAGGGTAAGGGATGATAACAGTATTGAAATATATCTCTCAAGAGTTGAAACTTAAACCCTTGTGAGGTACAAAACGCCTCTGAGTGCCTTGTAATTGAGATCTAAATTTTCTGCCACGTGTTAAGTGTGGAAGGCAGCCAAGTGACACACTTGGCTTTTAGCCTTCTGTCTTGTCTACGCTCTCGGGGCCATGGCATCAATCTGACTGTGTCTCGCAAAATGTCTGCTTTGAAGTGGGCTTCAGGAGAATGGGCAGTGGAGAGAAAGTTAGAAAAATAAGTCTGAGAGCATATGGAAATGAATCACATCAGGAACTTAGATTTTAAATCCGCAGTGATTACAAGCTGAAAATGTTGTGCTGGCTACTGAACTAATGTTGATTTGCATTTGCAACACGTATTGGATGTGCAACAGGTGGGGGCCACTGTGCCTTGTGCTCGATGTCTAGGGGACAGGTAGCCACATGAAGCAGAGAATGCAGAAACCTGCAGAAGTGCAAAACTGCAAGGAGAAGATGCTTGCCCTGGGCCTGCTGGGCGCTGTTGTCGTAGTTGCTGTTGTCGTGGCTAATCCCCTAGCTCCCTTGATGGATGTCTGAGCTAATCTCCTAGCTTCCATGGATCCCTTAGCATTCCCTGGAGGATGTAGGCAATGAGGCAATGCACACACTAACTCTGAGTCCTGGAAGGGAGACAGTGCGCACAGCTGACGGTGCCTTTTTAGGGGGCCTAGCACGGGATAAGGGAAGCCACAGAGATAGTAAGGCAAAGCAGTACAGTGTTACCTCTGGTTACGTACTTAATTTGTTCTGGAGGTCCGTTCTTAACCTGAAACTGTTCTTAACCTGAAGCACCACTTTAGCTAATGGGGCCTCCCGCTGCTGCCGCCGCGCAATTTCTGTTCTCATCCTGAAGCAAAGTTCTTAACCCGAGGTACTATTTCTGGGTTAGCGGAGTCTGAAAGCGTCTGTAACCTGAAGCATCTGTAACCCGAGGTACCACTGTATCTCACCACCATACCCCAGCCCAAAGTACTCACCTGCACTGCTTACCTGTACAGACTGTGGCCATGTGACCCGGTGTCTGATGACCATGTGGAGCTTGGAGTGCCTATCACAGCACTGCATGGCTCCCCTCCAGCTGGTGATAAGTGGTCCTTGCCAATGTTTGCTGGGTTTAGGTGCACCTAACCCACCAACGTGGGTGGCGCTGTGGTCTAAACCACTGAACCTAGGGCTTGCCAATTGGAAGGTCAGTGGTTCGAATCCCCACGACGGGGTGAGCTCCCGTTGCTCGGTCCCAGCTCCTGCCAACCTAGTAGTTTGAAAGCACTCCAAAAAAGTATAAGTAGATAAATAGGTACTGTTCCGGCGAAAACGTAAATGGCGTTTCCGTGCACTGCTCTAGTTTCGCCATGCTGGCCACATGACCCAGAAAAACTGCAGACAGACGTTGGCTCCCTCGGCCAGTAAAGTGAGATGAGCGATGCATCCTCAGAGTCATTCGCGACTGGACTTAACTATCAGGAGTCCTTTACCTTTTTTAACTCTAAAAAGGACTGGTGGTTGTCCCAGAAATTAGGTCTGCAGAACTAAAGTGGATTAAAGCACTCTGTCGCCCTTTTTTAAAAATCCAGAGTTTTTGTGATGGGGGCAGGCACTGAAAACTGTGGGGTGAACCAACGATGAACAGGAAGACAGATAACCACCGTCCAAGCAAATCGGGCTGAATGCTCATTATCATATAACCTCCCCAAAAACAAATCAGAATGAATATTCAATAAAGATCAGGCACCATCTCACTTCTGCTTAAACTTTTGGCAAGGAAATCAGGATAATGCTCAATAAACAGGTCGTCTGCAGGTACCCTTAGTAACTTACCATTTATATCAATTACTCTTTAGTCTCTACCACATAAAACACAAACTATGAATAGATATTTTTGCAAAATAAATGAAGCAAGAGCTCCTCTCAGCCTGTTACTTGGATACCATGCCTCATTTTCTAAAATTAATTTTCCCTATCTCAGTCAGAATCACACTGATATATGATCAATCAAGGTTGTCTTATCAGCCAAGTGCCTTGAATTTCAGACCATTCAAACAGATAAACAAGAAAACTCATTTGTGACAGCGATTTTAAAGATACAATGTGAATCTCTGGCCACCTTTGTCAGCTAATGTCAGTGGCGTAGCATGGGGGGTGCAGGGGGGGCCGGCCGCACCGGGCGCAACATCTGGGGGTTAGGGTTAGGGGGCGCAAATCCACGGGTTAGGGGGTGCAAATCCATGGGTTAGGGGGCGCAAATCCATGGGTTAGGGGGCGCAAATCCATGGGTTAGGGGGCGCAAATCCACGGGTTAGGGGGCGCAAATCCACGGGTTAGGGGGCGCAAATCCACGGGTTAGGGGGTGCAAATCCACGGGTTAGGGGGCGCAAATTACTTGCTTTGCCCCGGGTGCTGACAACCCACGCTACGCCACTGGCTAATGTACTGTCATGACCCCAAGCAGAGGGAAATTACAATCATTGCTAGGGGGACAAGTTATTTTTGTACCCTGCAAAATGTTTCCAGAAGCTGCCATGGGGCTCAAGGAATTCAGGGAAATGAGGTTCAGATGGCATCCAACAAGCAATTTTCAGCACCTTCACAGGAACTTTTGAGGGGATCTTTGAGGGGAACCAGTTCTCTTTGGGGCAGTTGGACTGTTGTTCCCTTTAAATTAGGGGTTGCTTGTTGGCAGATGTATAGCTTCCAAAGATACAGGCTGAAGCTATGAGAAGATTAGTTCTAGACTTGAGATGTACCCTGATTTTAGCCAATAATATAAATGTTAACTCCATAGATGTAGTTGGAGGAAAAATAGAAGTCCGTAAGCTTTAAAACCACCTTTGTCTTCTCTGCTGCTACAGGATAACTGCTACAGTTTTTGTTTATAGTTTCCTAACTTCCAAATAAAGTTGCACTTTAACTTACCCCCAGATAAGGATTAAAAAAAGCAGAAGTGAAATTCATAAATTTGTCATTATAATAGCTTTTAAGTTCCCAAAGGGAAGCGAATTCATTCAATGTGACCAATCTGGGTTTATATTTCCTTTTGATAGTTCTGGAATTCTTGCCCAAGGAAAAAGAAGGGGAAAGATTTAAAAAAAAGGAAAAAGAAACACAGGATGTTGAAGAGCTAATCTTATTAATCTTATTCAAAGCTTTCCCTTTTCTTTTTAATAATCTTTTTGGCATTATTCTGGATTAATGAATTTATAAACAAAATGTGATTCATGTTAAATAGAGAAAGCTTTTTATTTATTATTCCGGGGGGAGGAGAGAGGGAGAGAAATAGAATCTGGCAACTGAAAATGGATGCAGAATGGCTAGGCAGGAAGGAGTTCAGCTGTAGTGGCAAACAAGCTAGGCTCATACAAAAACTTGCGGGGTGGGGGACAGAACGGGGGCTGCCACATAAGGGCTGCTTGCTTTATTTGCCAGTTTGCATAATTTGATTTACATAATTAAGCTTCATTATTCTTTGCCATCTGTATATCCTGAGTTCAACCATGAGGGTTTAAAAAATAAT
Organism: Podarcis erhardii; assembly: GCF_964252035.2. Taxonomy (NCBI): domain Eukaryota; kingdom Metazoa; phylum Chordata; class Lepidosauria; order Squamata; family Lacertidae; genus Podarcis; species Podarcis erhardii. The sequence continues at coordinate 72,020,490 of NC_138500.1, read as the reverse complement.
AAGAACATCTTTCCAAAACACAGTATTCCACAAACACACTTGTAGAGGGCAATGCAAATAAAGGTCTAATATGTAGGAATTACTATTCTTTTTCTTTTAAATGAAGATTGGGGTAAATAACAGTCAGTAGGGGTGCTGGCCAGCTCTGCATGGATTCTGTTCTATCATTTCTGTACTGTGCTACTGGAAGCGTGTTCAAGTACTGCTGGAATTTCTCTGTGAGAGTCTCTTTCTGCAAATTTCACAGAGGTGTTTGAGGTGCTCTGAACTGAGGCTTGCCCCATCCTCCCGCTCAGTCCAAGCCGGCTGTTTTTACAGATACGGTTGTGTGTGCTAAATCAATCCTCAGGTTAGAGACTGAAAGCCATAGAACAGGGCTCAGGAATGTTTGGTCTCCAGCTCCAATCTGCCCCAGCCAGCACAGCCAATCCTCAGGGTTGCTGGGAGTTGAAGTCCAGCAACATCTGGAGAGTCAAAGATTGCCCAGAACTGCTCAGCACCTACTTTGCCTCCTTTCTTCACCCAAAAGGAAAGCAGTGCCCAAATGGGTGATAACATAATAAACGATGGAAAGGAGGGAGCTGCAGCACAAGGCAGGAAGATGGTAAGGGAACACCTAGCTACTTCAAATGAATTCAGATCTCCAGGGCCTGACGAGAAGAAGAAGAAGAAGAAGAGTTTGGATTTGATATCCCGCCTTTCACTCCCCTTCAGGAGTCTCAAAGCGGCTAACAATCTCCTTTCCCTTCCTCCCCCACAACAAACACTCTGCGAGGTGAGTGGGGCTGAGAGACTTCAGAGAAGTGTGACTAGTCCAAGGTCACCCACCAGCTGCATGTGGAGCTGCATGTGGAGGAGCGGAGACGCGAACCCGGTTCCCCAGATTACGAGACTACTGCTCTTAACCACTACACCACACTGGCTCTCTACAAGGATGACAGTTATAGAACAGGATCCACCTCACCCTCTATCCCACCATTTCTGTAGGCAGGACAGCCTATATTATTGTGAAAGCCTAAATGACAATTAAAGTGAACGCAAATCCTCTGGACTTTGATATTTTATTAAGCTTATTAATCTAATGGATCTGGATTTGATATCCCACTTTATCACTACCCTAGGGAGTCTCAAAACGGCTAACATTCTCCTTTCTCTCCCCCCCCCCAACAAACACTCTGTGGGGTGAGTGAGGCTAAGAGACTTCAAAGAAGTGTGACTGGCCCAAGGTCACCCAGCAGCTGCATGTGGAGGAGCGGGGATGTGAACCCGGTTCCCCAGATTATGAGACTACTGCTCTTAACCACTACACCACACTGGCTGCAGGCATGCAAGGGATGTAATCTCAGAGCCTCTGTCTATGATCTTTGAGAAATCTTGGAGAACAGGTGAGGTCCCTGCAAACTGGAAGTGGGCAAATGTTGTCCTTATCTTCAAAAAGGAGAAAAAGGAGGACCCAGGTAACTACCGACCGGTGAGCTGGACATCGATACCAGGGAAGGTCCTAGAACAGATAATTAAATACTTGTTCTTTGAGCACTTAGAAAAGGATGCTGTGATTACTAAGACCCAGCAAGTGTTTCTAAGTGAATCATGCCAGACGAACCTCTTTTCTTTTCTTTTCTGATAGAGTAACAAACTTGGTGAATCAGGGAAATGCTGTGGATATAGTGTGTTTTGATTTCAGTAAGGCTTTTGACAAAGTCCCCAATGACATTCTTGCAGTGAAGCTGGTAAAACTGACTGAACCCAAAAAGTCATAAGCCACCACATGATCGTACTTATGTGCAGGCATGTTCAAGCCAAACATCCAAGATCAAGCGTCAACATTATCTGAATATCTGTGTTTTCATCCAAGCCGCTGAATGCTAATGAGCTGGCCTGCACATGAAGTATTGACAGAGGCTGAGAACCTGGTTAATTGTATGGAGCTGTTACTGATAGTTTTATGTGTTTTCTTTCTGCAACCCACCCTGGGGTCATATGACAAAGGGCAGTATAGGATTTAAAAGATAAATAAATAAGCTAATGCGAAAGCAACGCGCTTTGCATTCAGAAGGTTCCTGGCATCGCCAAGTAAACAAGCAGCAAGTGATGGGATTGGCCTCTGCTGAGACTGTCAAGAGCAGCTGCCAGTCCGAGCATACAACACTGGGTTAACTTTTATTTCATTTTTTAAGTGAAAATATTTCTGTTAAAGAAAAGAAAAAGGGAAAAGGAAACAAAAAGGGCATAAAAAACCCCACATATGATATTTAGAAAGTATTTATAAAAAATGCTAGGTTATAATTAAATGTTTATGTATTAGACTAATAATTTCATTCATGTATCTTTGTATTAGATAAGTATGTACAGGTCCTTTCCTAATGCATCAGTGGATCCGCAGTATTGGAATTATAGACGAAACACCACTTTATCCTGAAATGACCTCCATCTAAAGTAAATGATGCAACAGACCGACAGTCCCTTCAGATCTATGATCAGTGTTGACTCCCTGGTGTAAGAAAAGGTTGCAAATCCACACAAACAACACAATACAATACTTGACATTCTGCTTTAATATTAAAAACAACTTATATCATCTGCTGCCTAGAAAGGTGTTATTCATACTGCATGCTGATCATAAAAATCTATTTTTTAAAATGATTAATTCATTTCCCCCCTTTCATCCAAGGAGCTGCTTTTCAACAATGAAACCCACAGAGGCAAAAGCCTTTTCTCTGTATATATTGTTATGGAAATTCTCTAGTCAATGAAGTTCAATTTCCCTTTGTGCTTTTATCTTTATTGCAACTGAATTTTTCTTCTGTTTCATCAGTAACAGACATGGAGGTTCTTTTACATTTCTGAGACACTGGAAATAGTGATATCTGTGAAGGCACTAGCCTCTGTACAGTGGTGTACTCAGGGCAGGACTTTAGGGAAAGAAGGCCTTTGAAAAATAGGCAAGAGAGTCCTCAAATACGTCAGGGCTGGCTCACATATTTTGAAGCACTGTAAGTGAAATAATGCACATCACAGGTGGGAGGGGCTGCATAAGACCACTTGAAGTAAGTCAACACATTACCTTTTAAAGAGGGGCAGGGGGGCTCTAAAGCAAGAAAACAACTACAGTGGTACCTCGGGTTACATACGCTTCAGGTTACATACACTTTAGGTTACAGACTCCGCTAACCCAGAAATAGTGCTTCAGGTTAAGAACTTTGCTTCAGGATGAGAACAGAAATCGTGCAGCGGTGGTGCAGCAGCAGCAGGAGGCCCCATTAGCTAAAGTGGTGCTTCAGGTTAAGAACAGTTTCAGGTTAAGAACGGACCTCCGGAACGAATTAAGTACTTAACCCGAGGTACCACTGTACTGGGAATCTTTGGTGAAAGCTGACTGCCAAAAATTTGGTCTGAGAACTCTAGGACAGTTTTAGTCCAAGTGTTCTCTGAGCAGAACAAGTGATAAATCGTACCTGCCCATGGACTGTCTCGCTAGAGCATGGTGCATCTCCCGCTTGGACTACTGCAATGCGCTCTACATGGGGCTACCTTTGAAAGTGACCCAGAAACTGCAATTAATTCAGAATGTGGCAGCTAGACTGCTGACTGGGAGTGGCCGCTGAGACCACATAACACTGGTCCTGAGAGATCTGCATTGGCTCCCAGCACGTTTCCAAGCACAATTCAAAGTGTTGGTGCTGACCTTGAAAGCCTCGGTCCTGTATACCTGAAGGAGCGTCTCCACCCCCATTGTTCTGCCCGGCCACTGAGGTCTAAAGTTACAGGGAACCAGACAGAGGGCCTTCTCGGTAGTGGCGACCGCCCTGTGGAACGCCCTCCCATCAGATGTGAAGGAAATAAGCAGCTATCCTATTTTTAAAAGACATCTGAAGGCAGCCCTGTTTAGGGGAGTTTTTAATATCTAATGCTGTACAGTGGTACCTCGGGTTAAGTACTTAATTCGTTCCAGAGGTCCGTTCTTAACCTGAAACTGTTCTTAACCTGAAGCACCACTTTAGCTAATGGGGCCTCCTGCTGCTGCCGCGCCGCCGGAGCCCGATTTCTGTTCTCATCCTGAAGCAAAGTTCTTAACCTGAAGCACTATTTCTGGCTTAGCGGAGTCTGTAACCTGAAGCGTATGTAACCCGAGGTACCACTGTATTGTTTTTAACATTTGACTAGGAGCCACCCAGAGTGGCTGGGGAAACTCAGCCAGATGGGCGAGGTATAAATAATGAATTATTGCTTTTATTTTTATTTATTTTTATTTTTATTTTTATTTTTATTTTTATTTTTATTTTTATTTTTATTTTTATTTTTATTTTTATTTTTATTTTTATTTTTATTTTTATTTTTATTTTTATTTTATTAGCATATTAATGTCACAGTTTGGGTTTTCCTTGCGGTAGTAATAATTTGATTTGTTTAGCCATAAGTCATAACAAAGTAAGAAAGGCATTCAGAGTTGAGCCACAAATTTAGCTCTCCCTGCAGCCAGCACAAATAAAGTAACAACAAAAAGCACACAAACTCAACTGGTGTTAGAAAAAAATTCCTGCTGCTAAACTTATACAGATATTTTTCACAAAGATCTTATAGAGAGAGAAGACTAGGTAATGCAGCGTCCTCTGTAAGTTTTTACAAAACACACAGAAACACTGTTCTAAGGGTAATTTCTCATAGCAGCCATCCAGAAACTCAGAGAGCATAAAACTACGTCTTAATTCTGTAGAAGCAATTCTATGTGCAGCCAGTGTAATTAACTCCAAATAGCTTTCTGATGGTCTACCTTCATGTATTAAGGCATGGATACAACCTAGAAAAGCTCAAGAAATGGATAGTTAACATACCAAGTCACAGAAGCTTTGTCATACAAAAAAAATAGACCTGCGATTTTGACATTTAGATTATAATCAGCTCACTATGAAGTTCTCCGGGAAGTATATGTAAAGTAGCAATTAGCTATTGAGAATTTAAGGGTGAGCTATAAGCCATGGAGACCAGACACAAAGATGATGGACTTAGCATTCCGTTATGAAAGTTTAAGAGTCAAGCTTGTTTACTAGCCTGGACACGAGGCCAACCCACTTCTGCTCAGATGTACACAGTGGGAATACCAACAGGTAGGGACAATACTTGCTTTAGAAAGGAATTTTGAAGCTTTTCCAGCTCCTAGACCACAGCAACCAGTTGCCATGCCTTTGTATGAAAAAAAGCAAAATAAGGATAGATACTATAAGATGCATTGCTTTATCGAGAATCCCAATGCTATAACCACAGAAGAATTAGCTGTGAAATGGACCCCTAATAAAAAACAATTTAGTCTGTTGAATAGGGTTGTTAGAAATTGCCCAGTTAAATGTGACAGATCTCTTACCCAATGCTACTTCAGCTATGGTAAAATTGGTGTTAAGCTACTTATTCTCATGGAAGTTAGCCAGCAAGTCTATCTGCTTTTTCAAACCACCCCTGGTTAGAGACAATATAACCATATCATCTGCATATAGGAGAAAACACACCCTTCCATTACCTATGACAGGTGGGTGTGCTGAATTCACAGGCACTCTTATGTCTGCCACCCAGTGGTGATCTACTGTGTGGAATGAGCTGATTTAGAACACTGGGTTACATTTATCTAGGAGAGCAGTGTGATGTACTGAAGTTCTCACCCTGGGCCAGCAGGGGGAAACTGTAGATAGTTAGAGTTACAGATAGGTAGCCGTGTTGGTCTGCCATAGTCAAAACAAAATAAAAAAATTCCTTCCAGTAGCACCTTAAAGACCAACTAAGTTAGTTCTTGGTATGAGCTTTCGTATCTGAAGAAGTGTGCATGCACACGAAAGCTCATACCAAGAACTAACTTAGTTGGTCTTTAAGGTGCTACTGGAAGGAATTTTTTTATTTTGTTTTGTAGATAGTTAGGTTAGGCAAATGAAGGGTCGGCCAACTGGTGCGAAGGGAGGATAGAACTTTTTTTATGTACGCTACAACAGCAGCAAGAATACTCATCACGAAGTATTGGAAGACACAAGAATTACCCACCCGAGAAGAGTGGCAGATGAAAGTGATGGACTATATGGAACTGGCTGAGATGACTGGCAGAATCCGGGACCAGGGAGAAGAGTCAGTGGAAGAAGATTGGAAAAAATTTAAAGTATATCTTCAAAAATACTGTAAAATTAAGGACTGTTAGAAAGATGTTGGAAAAAGAAAATTAGATGGTTTTGGTTGAAATGACATAAAGGACTAAGTAAAGACGAGTTGATGAAATTGACGAAAAGAAAGGACGTTAAATTGTAATATATTATGTTAAACTACTTAAATGAAAATAAGGTTGGAAGGACTTGCTGAAATAACGATTTGAATTAGAATACAAAATTGGGAGGTGAGAGGAAGTCAAGGAAATAAGTAAAGGAAGAAAGTTATGTAAAGGTTTAATCAGTTCTTTTTATTTTTTAAGTGGATGTGTTTTTTTCCTTTTTGGTGTTGTTGTTTCTTGTTGTATTTTGTATTTTGTATTTTGTATTTTTCTTTTCTTTTGTTTGTTGTTCTTAAATTTTGAATAAATATTATAAAAAAAAATATGAAGGATCGAAAGTGACGTTCAGTGACTGGATGGATACTGTAGATAGAAACCATCTGGTGGGCCAGATTGCATGCCTTTGATAGAGACCCAAGGCTTCTGGGGCTCCTCCAAAGTCTGTACCAATATGGTACTGCTAAAATCAGAGTAGATAGGAATGCCATGCTGTGCAACTGTCCCGTTTTAAATGAGAGATCCTGGATTTACAGAAGCCGCCCTGGCTTCTGATCCCAATCCTGGATGTCCCATTTTGGATCCTGTGCACTGGTGGTGCCAGAGCGTGGGACCAAAAGACATGTGTGGCACGAGTCAGGTGGCCACCCCACACTAGAGCGTGGGATGTAGGAATGATCTCTGGGTGTGGAGCACACTTCCACCCGCAGGCAGCCTCAGCTGTCTGCATGCGTGACCTTGGGGTGCGGAGCACACTCCCCCCCCCACAGACAAAGCCACAGCTGTCTGAACATCATGCCCTCTATCTAACCTTTGCTCTTTTAGTGGTCTGTCGTGCCCACAGAGTTCCGTTACCATCTCCTCACCCCACGCCACCCCTTTTTAAATGTATGAGGTATTTCTATACTGATCTGAATGTGATGGGCTGTTGAGTGGTTACTTAAGATTTTGGATTAGAATGCTGTCTACAGAAAGTTTAGCCAGAGTTTTCTTAGCATTCTGGCAATCCTCAACAAATCATGGGAAGGATGTGACAAAATTCCAACAAGGGGTACAGGATGTAATTAGAAAGGGATTCAAGCTGTCAAGTATTTGTTGGTGCAGACTTAAAGGAGGAGCTTCTCCCCAAAGACAATGAGAACTAATTCCTAAGTCCTCAAGAAATTAAACTGGGACTAAGAAAGGAAACCAGTCCACCTGTTTCTTGTTTTCAGGACTGTGTGTTTTCATGATTGGAGGGGGAACGACAGGCTATAGGGACCACTTTTTCAATTCCCCACACTTTTGGAGGGTTCAATTTCATTTTATTTAACAGAACTGGGAGGTGGGACGCAGCCCTTTCCTATCTCTTAGCAAGGTGCCCACCAATCAAAACACCACATGCAGATTGCAACTCAGTTGCTGGGCAGACCTAGAGGCACAAGTTGTGTATGAGGCTGGAAAAGGAAAGAGAAACTTTTTGCAGCTCCTTTTTGAGATCTCCAACTCTCTCCCCCCCCCCCCAAGTTCCTCCTGTTCTTCTCTGCAGGTGGAGGGCAAGGAGCAAAGCCAGAGCTTGCAAGGAGATGCTGGGGAAGGCAGTGGTGGGTCTAGCACCTCCTGCTGGTGGAAAGCCTTCATTGCAATGGATAAACAAGTGGCAAAACATTTAAAACTAATAAGGTTTTAAAATTTGGGGTAAGAATTTGTGGAACTAATCTAATGGAAATGGAATACAAAAGGGGGGGGGAGCCCTGGAAAGATGTTAATGAAATTAAGGTTTTAAGTGTAAATTCTATCTTTCTCTTTTTTCTTTTTTTTCTATTCTGGAAACTTTAATAAATATCATTTTTTTTTAAAAAAAAACATTTAAAACTGGGATTTTGTGGGACAAACTTAGAAACCGCGATGGCTTTATAGTTTTCGTGGTGGTCCTGGGAAAATCAGGACAGTTTCACAGTATTCAAATGCACCCTTGGGGAAGGAAATGTTGACAACCATTGTTCTATTGCTTGTATAATGGTGACATCCCCCAAGGTTTGTATGTTTAGACTGCATCACAAGGCTCAATGATGGAACAGAGCCCAAACTTGTAGGCCTTCAACTACTGATTCACAGCTCTTCTGATTGGCAGCTGCCAAAGCAGCAGTCTGTGATTAGCTATGCTGCTGTGAGGTCCAGAATTGGCAACTGTCATCAGACACATGTCTCTAGCAGGCAACTCATGACAAAGCGAGAAGTCTACCATTCAGAAGCCTGCAATTCAAACTGGAATTTCTTCACAATATTGTAGGAGCTCAACTGTTTCTCAGGCTGTAGCAAGGTTTATTCTGACATGCAGCTAAACACATTTTGTGCGATGTCAAAAAAAAAAGAGCAGTGTGAAATAAATTTGTGCGCAGTTGGGCATTTAGAATCTCACAAGGAGCTAAGTAGTTTCTAAAAAAGAAATATCTGAGAAAGATAAAAAGTAGAAAATTAGTATGAATATGAACTACTTTCAGTTCTTTGTAACCTTATATGAATAGTATATTATAGGACTAATTACTTGATTAGTCGAAGGCATTTATTAACTCCTCTTGAACTTACCCTCCAGCTGAGACATGTGTCTTCTGGGACTGGATTCCTGCACAAGTCATGTGACCTGTGTGAGATTGTGACCCCAAAAGATGCACTTTGAGGAGGCCATGCTCTCACATGAGAGCACAGCAGCCCAAAACACGTGTTTTGGGGTGCCACACAAAATGGTCGCCATACTCTTGCACACACAAAAACTAGATGTCCTTGTTTTACTGGGACAGTTGAGGGGTATGTGATATTAATAAATTTGGTCCTAGACCTTATTCCAGACAGCGTTTTAAATAATACATGGTTAGAGGCAGCAACCTTCCATTTTTGAGCAGCCATTTTGTGAAGATACTCCATTAACACTTAGTATCACATAACTGCAATATTTAGCATATTTTACAGGGACGATAGCCTGCTGGCTGCTTGTTCAAGAGGGGGCAAAAGCTTATGGGCTGTAGCACTAAATTATATCTCTCTCACAAATCCTACCTTCCCTCAGAAAGAAGACGTTCCACAGAAGCTGCTTAGCTTCTTTGTGAGTGGAGAGTACTGGAGACCTGTGGTATTTTCACAATATCTCAGCTTATTTATAAATATACCCGACTGAGCAGATGGGAAGCACAAAGGCAATGATAGTCACCAAGCAACATTTAGTCCAGGGAAGGTTCTGGCAAGCTGCTTTTGCCAGAGAGAAATTTATCAGCAAATTTCCCCTGTTAAATTTCTAATTGAATCTGTGTTTCTCTCTCTTATGCCTACATTAAAACAACAAATAAAATTGCAAAAGCTGTTTTCACACACATGCGCGTGTGCGTGCACACACACACACCAGAAAAGTAGAGCTTGCTATGAATGCCAATCCAGTTACATAATGTTTGGGGTCTGCTCCTGCCTCTGTAATAGGGGTGGGGAACAACCAGTCCACAGGTCAAAGTAGATCCCTCAGGCCTGCAAGGCCATTTCAGTCAAGCCATGCCCAGCTGCCCTACCACTGACATCACATATGGCACCTGGTGTTGAGGCAGGTAAAGATGCAGCTGAGCCTGCAGGAGGCGGGGTTAGAGGTGCTCCCCTTCAGCAGATTGGGACCACCTGTAAAGCCCTGTGCATAAACAGCGGCAAACAGCTTATTGTCTGGGCTTGCAAAAGCTCTGTGCAGCGTGATCTGCAAGCCTTGGCAAACAGCTCTTCATATTGTTATGATTTGTGGGTGCAAGGTTCCCTACATTCCAGATCAAGCTAGTGTTAGTATTTCGTTAAGGCTGGTGTGTTAAACCTGTGTCTCAGGAGCAGGCATCACTCACTCCAGCCCTAGCTTAGGGGCTTGAGCCTGATGTCACCTGCCTCAGGTTGCCTGCAGGTTCCCCAAAGTTTGGCTTGCACTACAAGTGGATCTTTTACACTGCTTAACTCCCAACAGGTACCCAGCAGATGGACTGGGAGAGGAGTCAAACAGCAGGTGAGCAATTGGATCCCTACTAGCTCCTTCCCCTGGAATTCCATGTTAGGTTTTTTAATTAAATGTAGGGAAATGGGGCAGAATGTTGGCAACTAGATCTTAGAACAAGAGAGACCCAACAAAGTATTTTCACTTTTGTACAGTTACAGTTCCTGTGTCTTTCACTTGGTGTGTCATACAACTATTTTATAATCATTAGTGTGGTTGTGGGAATGGAAGATATTTTAATAAGCAGGAGGAAAAGAAATGATAGTAGAATGTAGAGGGGAATGTGGATTGAATCTGTATATGTCTACACAACATTGTGCCTCTGGTAGCGCACAATAATTTATCCAGTTATGTGTAAAATGAGAGATTTTGCCTCACTAATAACAAAAATGAACTGGGAATTTGGTTGCAAACTAAATCAAAAATCTCTCTTTCATACCATTTATAAGGTTCTCCAGGGGATTAAGGCTGCCCTGCTATAAATGGAACTGTAAACAAAAGTCCAAAACAATTATAAGAAAATTTCCCCAGTTGAAGTGCCAAAGAATGAATGCCCATTCTGCCCACACATCTTGTCTTTTTGGGAATTTGTCTATATCTTTCCTTGCTAGGAGCTTTGATATAGTAGGAAGCACAAAGGTGGTTTATTAGACCTGCAAGGGTGCATCTGAATGGCAGAAGATTTACTGCCAAAAATCTGTCATGGGAAGGAGCCAAATCATTAGCTCTTCCTGCGTGATTGATCTTTCAAATATGACTAGCAGTGGTGTAAGAGCTACTGCTTTGCACTGTCTATGTCACCCCTGCAGGCAATGTTTGTAAGCTCCCCTTCACATTAATCCTTACCTATTTCAGGGTTACTTCCTCCGCAGTTGTTCCTGCACCAGTCTGGGTCTGTGTGGTGGATTATACCCACCTGGAGCATAAGAAGCAGTCTGAGACTCACTTGAACCATCTGTCCATCTAAGCCATCAAATTCAGGGTTACTACCCCACCACACCAGTGCGTTGCCTCATATGCACACGAGACCAGTTTGTAGCAGAACTGCCAGTTCTGGAAGGCTAGCTCTGCTGCGACACTCCTTCCCACCAGATTCTCCTGCCTCATGATGCTGTTGGACTACCATCAGGCTCAGCCAGCAGGGACAATGTCCAGGAGATGGAGGGAGGGAGTTGCAGTCTAGCATCCCTGAGCTGCACAGATTGACAGCAGCTCTCAAGAGCTGCAGACAGGGATCTTGCCAAACCGTACCTGCAGATTCCTGGGACTGAGCCAGGATCTTTTAAATACAAATCATGTGCTTTACCACCAAGCTATAGTCCTACCCTCAAGGATGGCATGCATTCATTCATTTATTATAGGGTTGTAGCCTTGCACCCCAATCCTATGCATGTTTACTCAGCAAAAGTAAGTCCTAATTAGTTCAATGGTTTTCTGAAATAAGTATGCATTTGGTGCAGCCTAACTTTCTATATCTCACAGCCTTGTTCTTGGGTGTGATTAGCAAAACACTCATCACATCCTGTGTCTGAAAGGTACTACGTGCTAATAAGATGTCACTTCCAGCTGATTAGATATACCCAAGTTCTGTTGTTAATGACTACATTATCTGCCTGAGAAAGTAAACAGATTCTCGCTTAGTGAGATCCAAGATGTGCCACTTTTTCTGTCACTTAATACTGAACTTACAGTGATAACATACTCAAAAGTATCAGAACACCCCTAAAGCAAATCTATGCCAAAGCTTATCACAAGGAGGTGTGCCAATGCCCAGTACAACTAAGCATAACATTGCAGCTATGTTAATAGCAATATGCTATTGGATAGATAATTTGTGTA